>NC_134199.1:4977771-5655271 GCF_964188355.1 Buteo buteo
TTTTGTCCTTGTTTTCAGCACCTTTGGTAAAGTCACTCTGGATTGTTCGGTTTGTTTTGTTTTGAAAGCCATGAAATATTATTTTACATGTTGACTTCCTCACTGTAAATCTAACTACTTTTCCCCCTTCTTTCACTCTGATATTAACTTTAAAAAGTGGTAATTTTAGGAAAAAAACAAGTTGAACAGATATACCAGAGTATTTTAAAGATGAGTTTCCTCCGGTGCTTTGTACCGTTATGTTGACTCATGAATTTATTTCAAGGCACAGATAGGAAAAAGGAATGTGGTGCTTACCTGCTGCAAAATTAAAAATTATTTCTCTATATGCCTGACCAGTACCAGTTTACACTTAGAAGTGGACAAGAAAACACAGTTTAAAAAAAAAATATATTTATATTATAGTCATTTGATTACAGGTTTGTTTTAAATAATTATTGGTTCATTACATGTAAAAAATGCAGAAGGCTTGGATGATAATTCTCCCTCGCTTGACTTGAAATACCTGTGTCCTGTTTGAGGATATGTTTTAAGCAGCACTTTCGTCTTGCTTGTTAAATGATTGTGGAAACTTGCTCATGTTTGCAGATCATTATGGGTCAGTTTTAGTGTAATAAAGAGCAAATTTCAGGGGGTCATCATCTAATAGAGGTTTTTTGTGTTTATTCTTTTTTTTGTATTTCGGCATATATGTAATATACAGTAGTCTTGTCTGTGGTTTCTGGAGGCAACACGCTGTAATCTGTACTGCCATACATTGTCAGGTATGACATCTGGCTGTATGTAAATCCAGTATTACAACCTCTGGCCATGATTTCCAGCCTGGCTATCAGTGTAGTTCTGAGCATTGATTCGTCATCGCTTAACTCTGCTTTTGTAAAGACAACAGGCACTTTGAAAGGTGTGCATGCATACGTCACTGTCTTTTGGTCCTTTGCTAGGTGATGCCCATGATCTTTACTCAGCAGTTACACATGCCGTGTAATTGGGTCACAGAACAGACGTGGCTGGTGCAAGAAGTGGCCATATAGCAGCTGAGCTCTTCTTCCTTTTCTGAGGAAAGCTTTCCTACCCCTTTTGCCCTCTGTGGTACAGAGCAGCTGATGGTAATCACTATAAACGTTAATTATGAACTGACTGGCAAGGGCCTAATCAAAAAATAGATGAATTAGAACAACGATCCACCATCCAGATTTTTAAAATGACAAAACTGTACCTTTAATTAATATGAGGGAAATATAATAGGAGGACTTCAGTGTCAAGGGCTCTAACTGTTAAATTCTATACACACAGTAAGTGTTAAAATGCAATAGCTGGAAGACATGCGGACAAAAAAAAATCAGCAATCACGATGAGATAAACAAAAGTGTGCACTGAATTAATGTTTCAGTAAAATGCCTAAGTAACATATGTCTCAACCTGGCTAGAGTCCTAAAGTGGAAGTAAAAGACTTTAATTACATGATTGATGGGTACTTCAGGAGAGAGCTCAGAATCCACAATGACTGCAAGGTCATAAGTGCTGTTTGGTAAAGGGGAAAGGGAACTACAGGAGGAGGGAAATAGGAACTGACCACAGGTGACAGGGAAGGCCATCTGCACTGGGGAAGCAGTCAACAGCACACAGAAGCTCTGTTCTAACTGGTGTTATTACCTTGTAAGAAAATTGAAGAGCTTTGTGCTTGGCTGTCTCACAAAAAATTATGCAAAATATCCAGCTGCTTCACACAATGTTCAGAGAGTATAAAAGTTTGGGGTTTTTTTGCTAGTAAACCACACTGGGAAACCACAAGAGAACTTGTTCTAAAAAAGTAAAAACCCTACACGATTGATTGGTGACTGTTGCTGACGCTTAACTTTCCAAGGCAGTTTATAATAATTAGAAATATATATAATGTTAAGCACTTCTGTTGAACCATTCTTGCCAAAGTAGTTACCACTTTTTATGTAAGAGTGGTACCTTATGTATAATGTCCTGGTTTCAGCTGGGATAGAGTTAACTGTTTTCCTAGTAGCTGGTACGGTGCTATGTTTTGAGTTCAGTATGTGAAGAATGTTGATAACACTGATGTTTGCAGTTGTTGCTCAGTAGTGTTTAGACTAAAGTCAAGGATTTTTCAGCTTCTCATGCCCAACCAGTGAGAAAGCTGGAGGGGCACAAGAAGTTGGCACAGGACACAGCCAGGGCACCTGACCCAAACTGGCCAACGGTGTATTCCATACCATGGGACGTCCCGTCTAGTTTAGGAACTGGGGGGAATGGGGGCAGGGGATTGCCGCTCGGGGACTGGCTGGGTGTTGGTCGGCGGGTGGTGAGCAATTGCACTGAGCATCATTTGTACATTCCAATCCTTTCATTATTGCTGTTGTCATTTTATTAATGTTATCATTATCATTATTAGTTTCTTCTTTTCTGTTCTATTAAACCGTTCTTATCTCAACCTGAGGGTTTTGCTTCTTTTTCCCGATTTTCTCCCCCATCCCACTGGGTGGGGGTGGAGTGAGTGAGCAGCTGCGTGGTGCTTAGTTGCTGGCTGGGGTTAAACCACAACAGTACGTAACTGCTCTGTTTAGGTATCCCTATCACATATTCTGAGGTTCTGGTCCTACACATGAAACCGTATGAGAAAATTAATACAGCCAAATCCTGATCATGTTCACCTTAACTGCACATGAACTAGAATTTCACTTGTGATTCTCTGTAAGAATTGGGTTCAATTATTATAGTCATCATCGTCTTTTTTTTTTTTAGCTGTGGTGCTGTAACCTGTACTCTCACATACGCAGAGGATATTTCTTCTGTAAACAACTTAGTTGATTGCAAGTTTATTTTAAATATTGCTTTCTATTTCCAGTAAGATATTGCTAGCAAGGCCTTTCTTTTTGTGCTTCTTAATTCTTAATATCTCAGTCTCTCTATGGCTGTTAACTATGTAAGCCCTCTCTAGATATTGCTGTCCCATTCAGTTTTCTTCTATGATAGCCTTTGTGGCACTACCTGACATGGAAAGAAGAAAATATTATACTTTTCAAAATGTTTTTCTTCTGTATCTTGTGGCAGCTCATTGAATATTTGCTGTTAGGAAAAAATTAAATGTCTGAGGTGAATTTACAGAATATAGGTTAAATAATGATTACTTGCCCCAGTTTAAATTGTGTCCCAGATTTGAACATTATGTTATATAGTCAAATCATATAAATTAATGGTGAATCTGTTTCATGGATGATTTTTAGTTTCCCTTGAGATGATACCCTATTAAATTATTTTGATCTTCTACAATTTCATGTATTTCTGTCTTTGTTTTTAGAATTCTCCTTTGTTTCCAATGGCTATGGGCAAAAAACAGGTAGAAATGTTACTTTGCTTAGGGAAGATACAGTTTTTCTGAATAATTTTGAGTAATTTGAAATATTTTAATGTTCATGACAGTATAATATAGCTTATTAAGTAGGATTGGGAAATTAGAATGTTGCTTTCTGGGTCACCACTTCAAAAAACGCCTACGTGCAAAAGTAACTTGTGTTTTCCACAATTATCATCACTGTTATTCTCAAATAAAGGCTGAGATAAAAATGGGCCAAGGAGCCAAGCTGCCTTCTCACCATTCAGTATAATTCATCTAACTCAGGTATGGGAAGCATTGTCAGTGTAGTGTGTACCTATTCTACAATATCAATTTGCAGGACTCTCATAAGCTTACATAAATAATGTACTGCCAAATAAAAGCACCCCTGCTCTGGAAAACTTGACATCAATTTTAGTCATTTTCTGTATGTCTAGTATAATGCATTTTATTAGGATAACCTTAACTAGTGTTTTTATTTTAATGAGTTGGTTCGATAGAAATTTCCCAGAAAGATATTTACGGTTAAGGTCCTAAAGGTACTCAGTATCGCTGTGTTGTTGAAACAGTTTGTAATGTACTGCATCACATTTAGATAAACCTCAAGCAATAACATTCTAAGTAACTGGGGATGCAGGCAAAGGGAAGAAATAAGGTGGTGAAAGGGGGATGTGAAAAGAAGCAGAGGAGTCATGTAAGACTATAAAGTCTTCTTGTTTGTGTTCTGAACAAGCAGCAATGGAAAGAGATCTGAAAGTTTCTCTGAACCTTAAAAGCTGCTGAAAGCGGAGGTGGCTTTAGAATAGTTGAGCCACTAGCTTTGGGTGCCATGTGGTTCCCCAAACAAGTAGAATGACAATAATCTCTGGGTACCTGGGCTTGGGTTACGGTCACTTTACACTCCATGACCAGTATTCAGGTGACATACATCTTCCTATTTTCCAGAGAGCTCTTGAACTAGGTTTTGTGTAAGCATAGAGTCTCAAGCTTTTTAGTAGAGAAATATTTCAATGTATTTGATGTACTAGTGACAGCAACAGAAGAGTTATATCATAATCAGTGGTCTGATGCCATAATTAACTTAATTGCAATTACATTTATACTTTTGCGCATTTTGAGCAACAGTCAAATACTCCTTTAAAATAAGCTTTGTTTGTAGAAGAGGTGAACCAATCAATGCAGTGTTTTTGAAAGAACTAATGCGTTTGGAATACTGTGACTAAGTATAACAGAAAAATAGTTTGAGTGTAGTGAACAAAAAAAAGGGCTTTTCCAAAACCTTTATGTTGATCTTTGTAATTATGTATTTGCTGTAGTAAATAAAATTTATATGGTCTTGTAGCTGATTATCTTGTTATTAGGAAAAATACTTCATTTAAAGATGAAATTTCATCCCAAATATAACTGACATGCAAACCTGATCTAAAGATGAATCACAAAAACCTCAGTATGTTTGCTGAGGAGGAGGATACAATTTGTATCTCTGTTCCCACTGAAAGCAGATTCATTTTACTGCAGGCAGTCTAGTATGAGTTAATCGGCCCTGAAAGCACTGAGAATTGTTCCACTATACAGTCATTAAATAAGAGACAAGATGGTGGAATCGAAGGAAGGCATCGAGGTGACAGCGACCTACTTTGCTAAATCAGAGGAATGGACACAGAAAAACTGCTTTAAGATCCAACATTGCAGGAGCTAACCTTGAAAGTGCTGAAAATAAGAGCTTGTAGAACTCTTTAATCTCAAGTTTGTGACATTAGTAGAGTAGAAATTAAAAAGCTATGAATCACTATTAGAACAAGCTTATACATAATTTAATTGTGATACATTTAAAAAGTGGAATGTCTTCAGCAATCTGCATGTGAAAAACAATTACCGTGTGCACTGTTAAGCTGATTTAATAAACAGCAACCACTCAACATATTTGAACACTTCTTACAAAATGCCTGGAATATACTTGAGTAGAAAGATAATATGGGGTCAAAATGTGTTGTGCTGGGACTTCTGGTTTTGTTTTTATTTTTTTTTATTGGTCTTGGGGAGGACCTTTTCAGATGCATTTACTGTTAACTGATGCATTCATTACAGCATCATCTTCCTTTTTCTTGATTCTCATTATCTAAAGAATATTCTAAATTGTTAGTTAAGACATGATTTTATATGTATCTATTTATTCAGAACAATATGGTGCCTAAACTAAGCTACAGGTTGAAAGCTTATGCAGTTTCACTGTTATGGAGGGAACATGGTAAAGTAACAGAGTGGAGCTTTCATCTGGTGTCTGTAATCTGCTTCTAAAACTATTACAGATGTGGATTACTTTTTTAAGTTTTCACATGCCTTGGTTGCTATTTTACATTGGTTGAAGGTATGGTGGAGGAAAGAGGAAATCAGAGGAAAGGAGAAAATACTGCTTTTGGTGTAAGTAACTCACGGCACTGCACGTACTTCCTTTTATCTCTTTTCTTTGTGGTAAATAATGAAATTCTAAATACCAAAAGGAGCAAAAAAACCAACCCACAAAACCAAAAATAGGAACTAGTGGCAGAATTGTGCTGTCTATGGTGAAGCTGCCTTATTGCTTGTATCTTAAAGATGCACTTTCTTCAGAGAGTTTATTAGACCAATGGAGGAAGAAACGCATCGCAGTCACCTTATTGTCTCCCTCCTAGCCAAATAGCTCTGTCGTAAAGAATGAGCTGTCACACTGAAGAGCCATTTGAATTTTTGAAGCACTGATAGACACAGATGTGAGAAGTTAACAGTAACTGGTACACGTGAATGATCCTGTCTAGTGCTGCAGCTGATGGTACTGTACTGCTTAGCAATAATTAATACTAATAATGAACTTGTAGAGATTGCCAGTTGTAGTGAGGGTGTCTGAAATATTGGTGTTAGATCTTACAGCTCACAATTGACTGCTGTTATTTCTCTGATTGGATTGTCTTGATTCTCCATATATAGTACTTTGTGGGTAGGATGGGAGTTGACTGAACGTGACTGAAAGTTATCTTAATTTTTTTAGTTCACAAATGGGTGAATACCTCTCCTTTTATCATATTTAGAAATACGAGATACTGTTGTTTGTAAGGAATACTTTTGGAGTTTTGTCTGGCACAGCAAAGTTTTCGTAGGTGACAGTAGTAATAATTAGACCAATAGTAATTGGTGTAATGGGTAGTCATTATGAGTAGGAATTAAGTTGTTCTTTGCAGTAAAATTATCCAAGGGAAAATTGCAATACCAAAGCTGTTGCTTGGAGTTATTTGCCTTTCCGCTGATTCAGTTTCATTACACTCTTCCAGTGATGCTGAACTGAAAATTTCTTTAGTCACTTGTTTTCACTAATAACAGTCTTTGCTGCTGATTATATTGTTCAGGGGACATGATCCTCAACTCTTTCACAAGTTTCTTTATCACATTTTTCCACAAACTTTTTCTTCTTTCTTCTAAGCCATCTTGTATCTATTTTAGCAAAATACTACATCCTATTATAACAGTTTCATTTGAGTCTTGGTTTTTAGCACTCTGCACTCTGTGTAAAGCCTGTGGAACACTGGACAGCATTTGCATTCGATACACTTCAGTTGCCAACTGTTACAACAATTGTAATCTCTCTGCTTTCTTTTCCTCCCTGAAACTGTCTATCCTTTATTTATCTTTCATCTGTGTGTTCCTTTTTATTGTATATTTCAATTTAAAACTCTCTGCAACAAAATTATCATTTTATCAGAAAGCTTTACGATGCTGTTTGCAACACATTCATTGTAGAGGTTCTTTAGAATCAGTTACATTCTTCATTTTCATTTACCTTTTAGGCAGACAATAACAATCACAAATCAATCTGGGAAAGTGAGGAATAAACTCATGATATATCTGATTCTTAATGGGTACCTGCAAAGTAATCTGTGGTTCATCACGACTAGCCTATGGCCACCTTCCTGGATGCTAAAAAAAAGAAGACATGCAAATATATTAGTTGTTATGCCATTTCTTTGTGGAAGTAAATGTTCGGGCCAAGTTTGGAGACTGTACTTCTCAGAAGACAAATGTCAACAGAGTTTCCTTTGAAACACTCTTCCAGGGATGTATCCAGTATAGGGGACCTGCCAGCAGTTACTTCAGATGTTCTCAGGCCAAAAGTGCTAGCTGATGGACAGTATTGGGACTGTAAAGGAGACTGTGATAAGTATGCCAGCATGGCGGTCTTTACGTTAGGCCATATGTGTTTACTGTTTTGATATTCTCTTCAGAAATACAAGCTGATAAGGAGAACTATTTTTCCTTAAGAGGAAACTCTAGGTATGAAGTTTCTTGGACTTTAGATGAGTCAATATCCTTGAAGCTCTCAGTATTCCTTACCTTGTGGTGTATTTGGAAATAATACTCAGAACACAGGACTAGCAAATGATTTGTGCCCTGAAATTCAAGCAGAGATAATGTGAAAAGAAGCTTAGCATGGACACTTGATTGAAAGCTTAGTTTCCTCATTGAGATGTTTATGTTTGGTGGGATGAGTACTAATTGCTTTGAGCCCTGTAATGATTCAATAATATTTTAGACCAATAGGTGGAACAATTGCATGTTGAACTATGTTAGGTTGTAGATAAAACTATGTTAGGTCACGGATTTACTTCTGTCCCCATAGAATTTATTTAAAAAGATTGTAGGCACTATTTAGGATGAGTAGTGTATTCAGCTACCAAAAGGGGAGGAGGAGGGTTGTAATCCCAGAGGTTCACAGCAAAAAAGCAGGAGTCACAAGCTGCAACCCAGGGAATCCCAGCTGCGCTGGTGAGCTCAGAAACAGCTTGGAGAGGCTGCAAACTCTTCTTGGAGATCAACAGAAGTTCACTGAACAAAATGTGGAGCAACCTGCTTTAACTTGGAAGTTAACCCTACTTTGAGCAGGAAGGTGGACTAGAGACCTCAAGACGTTCCTTCCCACCTCAGTTGCTGTGTTTCAAACATTACTTCCCTGGAGCAGTTGTGTAATTGAAGGTGCTGTAGCATTCCGGTATGGCTAATTGTACAGACCTGATCACATCGGACAACAAATGCTGTCCTTCCAGTTAATCCAATCCTGAAGGGCTGTTCTTTTTTTAAAGTAACTTGTTTACCAGGTTCTCTATTCCTTCTCAGCTGTTCCAATGTATTTAAGGAAAATCAAATCTCTTCAGTCAATTTTAATTCCATAATGTATTTAGAATAAGTACTATAAAATTCAATTGTCTTTGACAACAATATTTGTTTTGTTGGATCTTCAAGTAATTTGGGCTTTTTTTTTTTCCCTTTTTTTTTTTTTGTTGAAGGTGGCTTTAGGAAACGTTTGTTTCATTGTAATATTTAGAGAAAGACCTTCAGTACTGATAGCATTTTGTTGTGGTGCACTTTTTTGTGTACTGTTTAAATAATGAATTGTAAATCAACATAGTTAATTGGGATACGACTGCGTAGATTTCTGTATAAATTGGGAAACTTCGCCCCATGTTCTACAAGGACAGCCTTTACCAATTGTGGATATTTTTCTGTTTCAGAAAACCTTTCCGGAGGTATTCCAAATCTCTTACTTCCCAGAGCATTCAGCTAAACAAGCAAATAGTCCTTGTCCTGCAGAGTGGTTGAAGAGCAGAAGAGTGTTTTATGAGTTAATTGTTTTTCTAAGCCACTGCTTTTAAAAGGTTTAAGGGAATAAAATACATGAGAAATTCTAGGCAGAACACTTTGCGTTTCAAAATACATAGAAAACACTAAAAAAGGGGTACTTTGTTTTCTCTTTCTTTTTTGTGTTTATATCACAATAGTTTCTATGGAATTCAGCCAGTATTAATACTTCAGATATTTGTTAAGTTTGCAAAGCAGTTTAATTTTTTTTTTCCTTCAGAAGTATCAGAACATGTTTTTTATTTAGATTTGGCTAAAATTATCTGTCATATGCAGATGATTATGCAATATCTGCCAACATCCTACCCTAAGACAGTTATAGCAGATGGCCGAGTGTGTTTCATGTGGCATTTGTTTAAATGCAACTATATCTAATTTTTCCTGTAATTATTAACACTAGTTTACTTCTAAGGACTCAATCTGCATTGAATTAACTACTTCTAGACTATTTCTGCCAATTTCTTCTATCTGAGAAGACAGTATTTCAACCTTTATTTTTTTGCAGGACAAATATTTTGCTTTAACAGTCTAAGAGTTATATATCAGCACATTGAAAATTTACAGTAAGAATAACAAATACTTTATCCAGTGCTGGAGATACTGCTGTATAAAGAAAATAGGGCTTGTTATTTAATTTGTGTGTCTCTCTTCAAGTGTTAATTCTGAAGCAAAATGAGAACATGGCACTGAGATTTAACTAAACTGACCCTGAGTATTGAATCAGCAATTTGAGGTACATATGACAAATATAAACAAAGTCAAGTCAGTTAAAGATGCATTTGCTTGAATAACCCCCCAAAAAGGGCATAGAGGCAGGCTTACCTTCACATCAGCGATGGAAAAAACTAATAAAATGAGATTTCTACTGGGGGTTGGATAATTTCTCTGTTTTATAATATGATTATTATGATACATTACTTGTTAATTAGTCTTCACAAGTTCTCTATACAAGTATGTATAGTACATATACAAATGTACACACACGTGTATATGTGTGTGTATATATATGCATACATACACAGGTATATGTGTATAGCTAAATGTTTTAATAATTACTTTGCTGGACCTGTAAATCATCTTGAGTTCCAGTTCATGGACATCAGTTTTCTCAAGTGTATTACTCTTACACATTTTTACAGAAGGCTATATTTTAGGGAATATAACACAGTCACAAAACCCCTAACAAACACCAAAAGGTGTTTAGCTTCTGTTTTTCAGCAAAGATCTTCCTTGATTGCTTCAGCATCTCAGCTTCTATCTGTTTCTCTTTCTCCTAAACTAAACTATCATCTCTCACTCTTGAGTGAAACTCTTCCGCTTCTATTGTCTAAGTCAGCTGCTCTTTCCTCCTCCCCTGCTCTTGTGCCCGAGTAGCGATCCACCTTCTCAGCCTTCCCAGCTGGCTTGTTCTATTTTTGCCCAATTGCCTTATGCAAGACCAATCCCATTTTTCTTGTGTTTTGGCAAGGGGGTTCTACATGTACAGTGGAGTATTATGTTATTCTCCCTAGTCTCTTGCTCTTTAAATTTTTGTTCAATATAATTTCTCTGGTATGCTTCATTAGAATATTTTTCAGTTCAAGCTGCTTTTTTGCTATGCCCTTCTGTAGACATATTGGTAAAACGTTAGGTGATGTACGCTGTATTCAAGCCTAATTTGTAACGTTAGTGAACATGATGTGTAGATAAAGCTCAGTATCATGGATAGTAAAGTCAGTCCTGGGGTGCTTAACATGCATAGCACTTTTGGCTTTTAAAGTTTATTTCTGAGAATCATACTGCGGTTTTGCCTTAGCTATCATAGTTTGCAGTTTCTTATTTTTTATTGGGCATAAAAAGTAATAATATGGTACTGATATTAGCTACGGAATAAAGCACTGTTAGCACTCACTTTTTATTTTAAATCCAAATACTGTATTGATTTTGCAATGGGAAGACATGCAGGTCAGAAATGCAGTAAACAATGAGTGATCAACAACAAAGCATTGGTTCAAGATATGATAGCAAATTACAGAGTTCCAGTCGGAAATAATAGAAGCAAGGAAATCAAAGAAGACAGTAAAAACAGAAAGCGAGAATAAATATAAGTAAAATAATATTGAAAGGACATTCAGATACTGAGAGGATTTTTACTGCATTCACTGTTTGCTGTGGGGCATTGTCCTATGTATTTCAATACAGGGTTTTTTGAGAGCAAGAACTGGAATGCTTGGCGTGTGTGATAGGTTGCTTCCAAGAAAAGTAATACATCACTATGTTTGCTTGCACCTCTTGTTAATGCCCATAAGAAGACAGCAGTTATAGTTTAATATCCACGCTCTGTACAAAATGAACTAACCCTTTAACCACTAATACTAAACTGATAGTCTAGTCATAAGTTTCATATAGCAGCAAAGGGAGAAAAGTGTTTAAATTGTCAGAGAGACATGAAGTGCAAACCAGCCTGCCCATGGAGCACTGGGTCATCCAGTATGAAATTAAACATCACTTGCAATGAACTGTGCCTCAGAATCTACTGTTTAGAACTACTAAAATTATATTAAAAAATAAGTGACAGAAAAAAATAACATTTTCAGTATTGTTCTCCTGGTCAGAGGACTTCTGAAAGATATTTTAGCTCTAGAATTTATTCCTGGCTAATCATAACTAAGACACTTAGGAAAAAAGCTATGAGAACATCTCTGATTCATGGGTAAGCACAGTGTTTTGATGGCCAGGTCTAAATGTAGATATTTGTATGGTTATATTTGTTACTTTAAGAAGCAAAAGTAATACTATCATGAGCTTTTAGTTATAGACTATATTGTCTCTTTCTTGTTTCATGCTAGAGTAAGACTGTTCAAGTTGTCCAAGGGTACAGGCTCCTGAGCCACACGTGAAAATAGAGTTTGCATGGCTTTCCTAAATGCTGAGGCAATTCTGTGCAGGATTTTACAAGCCCTTCAGGTAACAGGTTGCATTGTGGTTAGATCTAAATGAAACAAGTCCTCTGTACTCCTTTACCAAGCATACAGTAGCCCTCATAAAATAGCTCTTTGCAAAAGCTGTTTATGACCTAGAACAGCACTTGCTTACATTAGTACTGCAGAAGGTAATATATTGAAGTAAGTGTATTTACTCTCACAGAAATACTTTGTATGTTTTATCCCAACGGTAGGTTGTACTGGTGGTAATTCTTATGTGTGGACCTACCCCTTCATTCACAGTGAACACGCAGAGACGTCCGCTGGCTCTCAGCAGAATATTTTACAATACACGTCTTTCAAAGTCTTCCCTGACTATAGAGTGCAATAAAATATATCACAAATGTATTTGTTTTTTTCTCCTATGTCTTCATTTGGTAAGTTAATTTCCAGTCAGCTTGGTTTTGTATTACATCCTCTCTTGGAGACACACATTTTGTGGCAGTAAACCACTTTTTATCAAATGTATTTATTTCAGGCTAAGTGATAAGTTTTGCTTTCCACTCAGGCAATGACTTGGTTCCTGCGTACTTGCCATCTGGCTTTTCAGCTTAGAATTTTTCTTTTCAAAATATGTTGCAGTACATAATTTGTGCAGCATGTTGCACATTTATTTAAATCCCTTTATTTTAGGGGGTTTGGTCTTCCCAATATTCTCTGTAATTTTAGGGTTGTTTTTCATGACCATAACATTCTCCACTTATAAAAAATAAAAACAGAGATTACATACAGTGGGATATCGGCAAATACTGATAGTACTATAATTTAACGTAACAGGATTAACAGTAGTAATTTGCATCCACATGAAAATGAGTTAGGATGTTGTGTGGACAGTAGTAATCTGAGGAATGGGTGCAAACTGCATCTCTCTTGGCAAGTGGTAGATGTCAGTTTGTGAAGGTTCTACCTCTGGGCACCTCTACGCACTTCTCTGGGAATTTGTTCTCTCTCTTGATTTTTGTAGTATCAGTTAGTAATTTTTTTTTTCTTCTTTTTAATTTAAGTCTGCAACATTCACAGTAATGTTGCAGACTCCACGAGTCTTGGGAAAACATGAGCTCTATTTTAATTTATTCAAGAACTCACACAAGTTTTATACGGCTCGATGTTTTTATAATTCTATGTGTTTGGAGATTTCCAATATCTTGCATTCAGAAACACTTAGGGGAGCTCTCCTCGGAGTAAATCCTTAGTAGGGAGCCAGCAGTTCTCTAGTGAGTGGCTCTGCATAGTATGATTCTTCTGTCCCCCCAGATGAGAGAGAAAATACTGTGTTGCATTCTGCTTCTCTACGTTGTCCGTCTTGTGTGTGTGCTTAAGGGTAGGGCACAGTTCGGAGTCTTGCTTAATTCATAGACTCTCCGTGGTCTACCTGTGATGATGCTGTTACCGCTTGTTGTAATGGTTGCTGCTTTGACTTCTTGTCCTGCTGGGTGCTCTGACTGTGCTTCAAGGCTTATTACTGACTGAAGTAAGCCTTCCTCAGTCCATGGAAGGCTTTTTTGTCTTCCCCCTTTTTTTTGGCCTTCCCTTTTCTTTTTGCCTTTTTTTCCCCCTTTTTTTTTGTTTTCTAGCTTCAGTTACGTTAGAACATGGTGTTATGGATACCCTTTATACTCATGTCAGTGTTTCAACCCTCATCAAAGATCTTGTGTGCCAACACCAGATTCTGTACTCACACAAAAAAACACCCAACTTCTGTGATATTGTTATGACGAGCTCAGACACATGTTTTCCTTCTGCGAGGAGGGGCAGAAGTGGGAAAGGAAGGGGGGGGGTGCTGTTATAAGTAAGAGAGAGTCTCTTTCTTATTTTCCTCCAGCTTAAAACTGAGCTTTTTGTCTATACTGCCACTGCCACCTAGCTTCTGGGTCTTTTTTAGCTAGTTGCGCTTGTTTTCTCTCAACCCTTTTCTGTCTACCTGCAGTTTTTCCTAGTCTGACAGGAAACAGAGTTAAATGGTTTATTCCTTAAAGAAACAGGGACTACACTGTAATTTTCTTTTTTTTTTCCCCCTTGCATTTTGCTTCTATTGCACCTTTCATACCATTGCTTCATCCTTAAGTGGTGTTTTATGTCAGATGAGGGACAGTCATTTTTCTGAAAAATGAAGGCTCCCCTTAGTCATCAAAAAGTCTTAGTCTCATTACTGTGTGGAAAGAAAGACTAACAAAAGCTTGGATGAGAAAGAGCTGTTCAGTGACAGAGGCAAAACATAACTTCCAGTGTATTTGTCTTGGAGTAAAAGTAATGTATGCCCTCTATTGAACAAGTAACCTATTGATTACAGTATAACCAATGTACTCGCAAATCCCTACCGTGGCTTTTTCATTTAATGGATATAAATGTCTACAGCTTTTATCATGTTGGTTTTGAGAAATATTAAGGGTTATAGGCTAGCCAGTGTAACAAAGAACTGCTTAGCAATTTTGATATCTTCTGACTCTAAGAGCCACTTTGTCAACTTTACAGTTGTCTAAGGATACTGATTAATTTGCATTTATGTTATGTAATTTCAAGATAAAATGATTCATGTTTCATCTGTTTAAAAAAAACTTCTGCAGTGCCTTTCTTCTACTGTCTGAAGAGGGATTACATAAAGAAATGTGCTACTGAATACATTTATCAACTAGAAAAAGGCTTCTCTCTTATTTTAGTAGCTTTTCTAAGTGTTTCTGTTTCCTTTTCCTACTCTGTTTTGTATAAATTTGTGAACATCAGGAATATCAATTCTGACATATCGCTAGGGAGAGTTCTTGAGAGATTAACACTGTTACCCTTGCACATTAGTGAAAGGGCTGGGGATGCTGAATCTTTAACAAGGCAGCTGTTCCCCAAATGTTCAATCATTCCTATTAAATAAGCTAACAAAAAAAAATTGCTCAAAACAGTCCAATCAGGTATCTCATCTAGTCTGCATTGTTCAGTTTGACTTCTCTTTTCTCTTATTTATGTACTTTCCTGTTAGTTTTTCAGTTACTACAGAATCATACTTACTGATTAACATGCATATTTCTGACATATATGCGTATGTATACATGTAAGTATTTATATATACATATAAAAGAAGGAATCATATATATATATATATGTAAAAGAAGGTTGTTGCAGTACATTTCAGGTCCTTATATTACCAAAGAGAAGTAAAAAAGGTTAAACCTCCTTTGCAAGTGATCCTCTGTTGTTACAAATAAAAAGGATTTAATTACTAGGGCTTTTATATTAATGTTGAATAGACATGTTGAACCTTTCATCTAAAATACTGATTCTGCACACAGAACGGAACTGTGTCACAGTTTGCATTGCTTCTGCTGGTAGATTTAGTGGATTAAGAACATTCAGCTAATCTTTTTTGAATGAAACCCTCTGTTTTCCTCCCCAATAGTGCTTTTTCCTGGTCCAATCTTTTTTTGTCCCCTGAGTTTCGGCAGCCTCCTGTGTCATCTCTTACCTATTTTCTGCCTGCTTGCATTCCCCAAGAAAACTCTTTGCCAGATCTTAGCATACTAGTGTATCTGTTGAAGGTCATGGGCAGTTTTGTTTTCCAGCTTCTGGACAATGATCAAAACCGTCACATAAGTCAGTTTTATTTCATCCATGTGTCTTCCTTGCTTTCAGGATTCTTTTCTCTTTGTTTCAATTACCAGCAGGTCCAAAAGTTGGATTCACTTTATGAATACGCATAAAATTTGTGTTTTGGTGTTATGTTCCAAAGGACCATTCTCCATCCGTGTTTAAAGTCCTGTAGAAGTTTAGAAGTCAGTGAGAGTTTATAGTTGTTCTATCCACTGGCTTATCCTCACAGAGGCTGAAGGGTCCAGCATCTCTCTTCATTAAAGTGATGTTTGTGGCTGCCTGAAGAGTACTTTACCTTCTGCCATTCTCGAAACTGACTGCCAGTCAGCAGTTTCCTCCACTCTTTCAATTAATGCCTCCACGTAACCACAGAGTAATGGTATTCTTCAAGTTTGTTGTTTCTCTGTTTCCTCATTATCTCTGCCTAGGTTGTAAAGTTCTGCCTTTTAATCTTGTTTAGTTCTCTGGATATTTTAAAACCATGTTAATGTCATTCTCACCACCACAGAAAAATAAGTCCAATTTTGGTATAGTTCAATTAGATTATTTTTGGCTGCTTTCTGAACTCTAGTGAAATGGAGGTTTAATTGGGTTGATATAGTGCCAAAATTAATGTTCTCTTTCTGCAACTTTTTATTTACAAAATAAGAAGCTGGAACTTCCAGCAATTTGATTTTATAATGTTGAAAGCTAATCAGCTCAGTTTTGTGCTTGAGTGTATGTGGAAAGAAGAGTTGCATTATTAGATGTTTTGTTTATATCTGTAGAGCCAGAGGCCAAATATTCAGAAGAAATGCTTTATAAAAACAGGTTAATTTATTAACTCACAGTTAATATACAGGGATTTGAGATGGGTTAAATAATTTGGAAGTTCTGGTTAGTTGGATTTGTGACAGAGCCATGCATGTGTACATGAGACACCATGCATGACAGAAAAAGCAAATTGGGGATTGGTACGTATATAAACAGAAGAGGAGCATGTGAAGAGCTAGAGCCCTTGACCGTGATGCCTTGATTTAGAATGAATGTACACTATATTCAGAAACCAGCTATGTACAATACATATCTATAGAAAATTCATGTACTGTTCACATTAATGACATTGTCTGTTGTCAGTACAGGGTGCCCAGAACCTTCTCAGATAGTATGTTGAGTTTTTGGTGAGTGACACTGCTTTGTTTCAGTGTATTGCTTCAATCCTCTTTCTTGCTGAATGAAATCCGGAAGGTTCGAGTGTCAGTCTAGTGAAGAAACATGCCTGAGCAGCAACATTTGTCTCCTTGACATATAAAAAAGGCAGTTGTGATAGTGGCTGTAGGTTCAGTTCTCACTTTTATCCTGCACTTAAACTTCTGATTAAGGTCATGCAGGACACCTTGTCATCTTTGCACCACTTAGTGCAACTTCTGTCTGATGCTGAAGAATTTGCTAGGTTGTCTTTTAAGAATAATGTTCTCAGCAAAATAGATCTAAATGGATATATTGGGTAAAATAAATTCACCTGCAGTCCTGTGAAAAAGAACTGTAAATCTTCCCATGACCCTGTTCACTAAGGAGGTTTGTTTATAGCATTATATTAAAACATGAACAGCAGAGAAAGCTATAGAGATATTCAATAGTAATTTAAGAGGGAGAATTGCACGGCTTGTGGGATTACAGAATATGGAATTTTGTACTTCCAGGTCATTACTTTGAATTCAAATACACTCCTGGTAGTAATAAAAATTTGTTACCAGATGACAGCTCTTCAGTTGCATGTATGAAATGAGTTGAGGTTTTCTATCCAGCTGGTAATGGGCAGATGCCTGCTACACAAAAACAGTGTCACAGCTGACACTATTAGGTACTTCTATTGACAGTCTCAATGGGGTGGTCAGCAGTTAAATGCATAATAGCAGAGTCACCTTTTTGACCTTAGATTAGATTATTCTAAGGTGTTCAGCGGTAGGCTTTGTGCAGAGAAAAGTTTAGCAGATAATATATTTTCCTCCTTTATTTAGTATTGTTGAACATGGCTTCAATGAACTGTAAGTAAAAATTAAGGGCAATTTCCAAATTATTGCTCAGTGGCGTAAATACCTTGTTAGAGACTATGTGTTATTCCTTATTTTGTATGGCACCAAACAGCCTTTCAACAAGGGAAACATCTGTAAGAAAGTGTATTTAATAAGTATTTTGGCAGAGGCTAGCATTAATTTTTCTCACTATTTCTCTGGGGCTTACCATTGTTGACACCACTGAATATGAAAGCTAATTTATTCTGGATGTGTAGGTGTTACAGAACATAAGTGCTTTTGAAGAGAAGTTGTAGTGCATTTAACATGTCTGATTTAAAGACAGTTGTCCTTTGGTGTCTGTGGAAGTAAATTCTATGACGAGTCCCTGTGACTGCTGTGTGACTCATTAAGTGGGACGTTCTATAGGAGCTCCCACAAAGTAGCTTTCCACTCATGACACTAAATCATCCCTCTGGTGCTTTCTCAGAGGTTTGTTTTGCTCGCAGTGTGAGGGGGTTTTATGTGAAGCTCTTGCTATCACCCTAATAAATGCAATAGGAAAATCAATTGCCTCACGATTCCTGA
Organism: Buteo buteo; assembly: GCF_964188355.1. NCBI lineage: Eukaryota > Metazoa > Chordata > Aves > Accipitriformes > Accipitridae > Buteo > Buteo buteo. The sequence goes on from NC_134199.1 coordinate 4,995,900, forward strand.
GATACAGAGGCTACTATGAAAATTGTAATAAATCTGTCTCCAAATAACTAGGTATTACTGAGATAACACAACTATCATGGAAAAGAAAGATGTGGATTTACAAAAGAACATATACACTTCTGTATATATGTATATATGCACACCCAATGCCATAAGCAAAGGATATGGAAGAGGAGCAGTTCATAGTGATGACAGGAGGACTCTGTATACATACATCTCTGTGCTGACCTGCAAAACAACGTCCTGTCCTGCAGTTGTTGAGCAAACTCTTGACTTTCTTGAAGGATACCAGCCATTTTCCTGTGGCTTACCATCAAGCCAAACAGTTTGATCTTGGTGATTGGAAAAAAATCAGATTACTGTTTATAGAATAGTGTGACTGATTGTACTGAATATAACTGCTCCCTTTGGCTGGAGGCATTCTCAGTACAGGATGTTTGAAGATGCAGAGAAAAGAAGACTATATAAAAAAACCTGCAATTATTTAGGAATTTAAAAGAGAAACAAGATTTTATTGTTATTGTTATCATGATCTTGATGTTCATCTTAAATTGAAGTGTATTATACTTTTTTCTGTCTCAGATCTTAAATACACTTCAGAGAAGCCACTATGTACTTCTCCCACTCTTACAGTATAACCTATGTTATATGTAGCATTTTTAACAAATGTAATAATTTGTAAATAGATATGAAATTCAATTTACAGACACAACATAGGATATTAGTTGCCCTGAAGGCAATAAGGTTAGCCACAAATTCCAGCACTATGTGTTTTTGTTGTTTATATTTGGAGTTTTTAGTATTGTTATGAGAAGTTTTAAATAGAACTGCTGATAGATTTTTAGCATTGGAACTAATGGAAGCTAATAAAATAAGACTTGGCATGGAGTAGCAATCTTAATGCTGATGAACATGGCAAACGTACTCCTTCCACTTGGGGACAGTTGACACAGATGGCAGAACTGATTTTACCATGTGCTATATGTCTTATTAATTGCCATGTCAATTAATGTAAACTCCGAAGACTGCTGCTTTGTTCCACTATTGCAGACAGTTTGTCTTGTGTATGTTTACTGCAAAGTATCAGACTTCTGTGTTTGTTTTGTGGGAATTGTGGCTTCTCTCTTTCTCTTCCTCTTTCTTTCTTTATCTCCCTGCCTCTCCCTTTCTTTCTCCCTCCCTCCCTCTCTCTCTCCTCCCCCCTGCCAATCTTTCACTCTCCCCCTCTGCCACCCCACCTCCCTATTGATACTATCATAGGTATTTTTAAACTATCATAGGTATTTTTAAACTGTGATGAAGAGCAAGTGTTCGTGAACCAAGAGGTTATTTAAACTTATTCAAGAAAAATCCATTCTTTTTGTGGAGCAGGCTTCTCCCCAGCAAAACTAAAATTTTAAAAATGGGCTTGTGCATGTGTCATCTTATTTTGGAAAACAAGATCAAATCCTCTCCATTTCAGGGGTGGCTTAGCATCCAAGCAGAGAATAATTGAAGTGACATTCTAGAAACAAGTAAAGTGTATGTGCGCATTCCATAATGACATTTGTATCAATGTAATAGGGGTGATTATCTCTTTGAGTCTACTGTATCAGGTTTGTAAAGGTTTGGATGGACCAGAGATTGTATTCTGGTTCCTCTAGGTGAGCTCCTGCAAAAACAGTAAAATCATTCTGTGGAAAAGAAGATGGACCTAACTAATTGAAATCCCAAACTGATAAACTCTAGAGGGACTCTACCCCTGATGCTACCTGCTGTGAACCAGATAAAGAAAGCCTTGAAATTAAGAATGAAGCATTCCATAAAATAGTCTGGTAAAAGTAAGGATATTACACATAAGAAATAACGTGAAATGAAAACACACTGGTGGGAACAAAGAGTGTGTTATTTATGATTTTTTCTAGGCATGACAGAATTATAAGCAGCTCATGGGTAGTAGTAGGTAAATGTTGGAGAACATGTAGATTGACTGACATGTTTTCTCTGTCCTGGGCTTGTCCTAAATAGCTGGTGCTCTATTCTGGGAAAGTCAATTGAGTTGTTATTACCAGTCAACAGCGTTGTCTCTTACACGGTCAAGAATCGCAAATGCTGAACTAGTGTCAGGCTTCCTGCAGTAGTAAAAGTGAATTGTAATCCAAATCCTCTGTCTGGTGGGAGAGAGTTTAAGAAAGGTTATGGTTGGAGGCTTGAAGTCTGAGTAGGCTGCCTCTCCGGACTACTAAGGAGTCAGAAAAGCCCCGGAACTGTGACAATTAAATTCATTTTTTTGTAAAAGATTTCATGTCCTAAAACCTTTGTAAGCCACGTATATGATGAAAAACCCACTGGGAGTATGGGAGACTGTTATAGCCCCTAGCATCAGTTCAGATTAGGGAATACGTATAGTAGATTTCACCTTCTAACTTACACATTTCTTTTGTGTAAATGTGGAGTTTAAGCTTTCTGTGTTTCAATGGTAAATTCAGTATTAGTAAAAGTTATGTTTTTAACAATTACAAGCATATCTATTAAATCTGTGATGCAGCTGGAATTGCAGCGTGAAAATGTACCCTCTCACAAGGAAATTATTGTAAAATGTTATTCCTCCCCTGCAAGCACAATATAAACACGCTAATTACTAAAAGTGGGTTTGTCATTTGTGTTAAATAGCTGTTCTTCAAGTATTTAGGGGTTTTAGCAAAACATATTAGAAAAAACTACCAACCTTTACCAAAATAGTCTCATCTCACACCTGTGTTACCACCAATTTCACTTTTCATGCCAGCTTTCACAACATCAGACTGTGGTACAATTATGAATTATAAAAAATGCATAATGATTCTTTGACACACTTTTTCTTCATTATTTTCTATTACAGGATTTGACAGGTGTAACTCTCAATATCTTTGAGTTACAAATTTTGTACAAGCTAATCAATAACCCATTCTTTTTTATCTGCTTTTGATATTTTTATGAACATATCGTTTTTTATGGGCTTCAGCTGTCAAGCACTTGCATTACGTATACTTTTGCTTTCGAGGTGTATGTGTAGGCATAATATGTGCAAGTGACTACCACTTTGTGATGGTCTGTCCACACAGTAGTACAACCGAAGTTTATGTAGAATTTTGAATAACACACCAGTATGATCATAAGTAATTAAAGGTAAAAGGACAAACCATTATTGATTACTGGGGCAGTGGCATTTTGACCCCTGATGTCTGTGAGAGAAACTGAAAACCTCAACCTGACCATCTTTCTGACCTCCCTTGTTGTTGCCTACATATATCATCAGGCAGTGTATTGCCACTGGGCGTAGTGTTCGGTCTACAGAACACTGAAATGTGGGAGAATCTTTAGCATAAGGCAAAGGAGAGGATTGCCATAACAATAATTTTGCAGTGTTTTATGATAAGCAGAGAAAAGGTCTTTGAGGGACGACTGAAAACCATAACTTGGGCAAAAAGGTGTTTTTTTTTTCACAGACATAAATTTATCACCGTATTTTGCAATGTGTTCATTTCCTCCTATGCAAATAAAAGGTTGGTTGGGTTTTTTTGGTTTGTTTTATAGTGGTTTTTTTGTTGTTTTTTTTTTTTAAGAACCCTTGAGGTTGAAATAGTTGTAAATGAGAGGTAGAAGTATTCTTTTACTCACATAATAAATGGCTAGAAGGTATGCAGAAGCTAGCTAATTTTTTCTCTTGAGTTGGTTTATTCCACTTTAAAAAGGCTTTTATTGCAAGAGCAATAAAAGTACTACACATTTAGCTGTTTAATCCCAGGACAATTGTATGTGTTGTTCCAGGTAATCAAGTTTAAATCCTGTTTCACAGGATTTAGAGCAATATGATGAATTATTAAGGCAATAAATTATGGAAAACTAGGATATTCATAAAGGGGCGGGGGGGGTGTAGTTTAGAAATCATGGTGGGTTTTGCAAAAACAAGCTTTTTATTAATGAAGTAGACTCCACGAGTGTCTGCTGTAGAGACTAGTCTAGCTGTGGTTAAATTAGGTTTTGAGGATGCTCCTCATGAGGTTAGAAGTAAAAAATTGGTATCTGCTTTGTTACTGCATATTATTTTCTTTTTGAGACATTTCAGAGAAAACATTAATTTATTAGAAAAAACTGTTCCAAAGTTGCAGAAAGACTAAATTGCTCCCTCAGCCACAGAGAGCAGATTTGAATTCCTGACCTTATCAGGTGCTTCAGAAGATTCCCGTATTTCAAATATATTTTGCAATGTATTTTGTACATATATCTGCCATCACTCTCTGTAGAGAAGAATCCCCTTCATGTGCTGATGAGAACCTGGTCTGTTTCCAGTGAAAGTGAAATACAATAGAATTATATTTCTAATAGAGAATACTACTATAACAAAAGTCTAGCCTAAATATGTGGGATGTGTTACAAGATGTCTTCAACCCACCTGTGCTTATTTAAGGATAATTTGATGAAACAAGGCAAACCCTTACATTACTTGTTTTCATCTTTTTTGATAATTTATTGACCCTTAAAGCTTTTAAAAATGCATATTTGCATTTATTTCAGTTTTGAAAATAAAATAGTAACATTAGATAAGTTCGGGTTGTATCAGGTTTAAAAACATAAAATGGCTTCATTTTAACACCTGAACACACCTGGCCTTTATATGCACACTCAAGCACTAGAAAATCAAACCCAACATGTGTAAGAGAAGAAGAATTGTAACTCCAGTTCAGCCTCCTTCCCATCATCACTACTGTGAACAACCTGCAATTTCTTTTATCTGGAGAGCTCTGGAAAGTCACTGACTGGACTGCAACTGTGTCTGCAGGAAGGGGGCTCATTTGTCCTTTAACTTACGTAAAGCAACAGCAATATGATTGTTTTTCTGAGGAAGAGGTGACGACAGGATCAACATCGGTCAGCAGAACTTCCTACCTTGGCCTTCTTGACAAAACAAGACACCTAAAAAGATCCAGTAAAAGATTTTGGGAAAGAACCCACAGGTGACCACAGCACTGTGATACGTGGCTTTTCATGACTTTCTTTAGCTTCCTGCAAGTACTGGGGATGAGGGCTCCACACCCAAACGCTCCATCTCTGTTCAGCTCTAGGCTGCCTGTTGTGATGTATCACATAGCTTTTAAGGCTGTATCAGCAAGAGTGTTGAAGGCATCGGTCTAAACAAGTTTTAAAAGTAATCTCATCCTGATAAGGAGTTTCTTTTTTTCCCAGATATAGCAGCTGATATTTTTTATTCTTTCTGTTCTTTATAGTGCTTTGTGAGGGTTTTAGAATTTTTCATTTGTCTCTCAAAGACTACTTATTTTACTTGGCCCTCAGTGCAATGCATTCATATTTTCTGGAAGAAGTAGATAGCGTTCTCTCAAAACCCTTCATTGTCTTAATTTGATAGATGCTAGATTTGACAGATAAATTGCTATCATTTGATAGTTTATAGGTATAATAGATGTTAAGAGATCAGTAGCAACTACACAGTGTAATTTAATGTGAAGGACAGTTGATGTTGCTTACAAATACGTCATCAATTCTTGGTAAATCAGTACCAGTGGGACTAATAGGACAAATCTGAATATCTGAACTGGACCTTCTTCTACCATCCAATACAATCACAAGGTTTAAATTCACCATTTTGACAATGGGTCATACAGTGAAAGAACGTGGATGATTACACATTGTATAAAAGAAAGCCAAACTAATGAAATAGCAGTATCCATCAGAGGAAATTTATTTTTTGTTCATGGAGAGATATGATTTGTTTGATTAATAATAATTCAGGAACACAACTGAGGTGCTGCATACACAGAAGACCTCACAATGCAGTAATAAGAAAAATGTATTTTAGAAAAGAGCTATTCTGGATACAGATAAGTTTGTGACAATAATTGCCAGCTTATGAATACTGAATAAATACTTGAAAAACTTCTGAGCCATGATTGACTACAATTTGCATACTTCGATTTACATGCTTCATGTGTCCTAGTAGGCTCTGATTGCTAGCATTTTTATTGCTTGTCAAAATGTAAATGCTGTTTTTTTAAAAGGTGAAACCCTAAATCAATTTTGTGAGATTTTTTGTTTGTGTGTTTGTTTTACAGATATACTTTATATGGCTGAAGAAAGAGTACAAAGAAAGATACAAACTAACAGATTTGATTTAATGAAGTTGCACATAGACAAGCCAGTCACAGATTAGGGCCCCTTTTTAACTTAACCAAGGAGAGAACTTAAATATGTAACTAGACACATTACGTAGGCTTGCAGTTAAAGAACATTCTTAAACATATTGGTAACCACAAGTCTTACTTATTTAAAGTCAGTATGCCCATTGTCCTAGTGTGATTACAGTATATTTGTTCGTGTGTCTTTCAGAACTTAACCTCTTTTCCATAACAATCTGCAGGAATGTTATACAGAGTGGAAGAGTTTAATTTAGGCAGGCTTTGTTTTTCTTTCAAGATGAGAGAAGACAGAGAACCTCACTGGCATTTTGAGATTAACTGGTAACATGCCTAGAACAAAATATTATAAACAATATTGCTTTGGTCAGCAAGTGCAACGCTGAGTACGTAACAAACACGTAGTAGTATCTTGACCATTCAGGCTTGTTGAATAACTCCTAGAGGATCCTTGGGTTTCAGCATGGTCTTCAGTAGTTTCATGACAGAGAGTTGTGCTGGTTACCACTGCTGACAGATTTATATTTTTCTTTTGGTAGTTGTTATGCCAGTTCTCCATCTGCATTTTCTATGGGGGCACATGATACTATCTGTCCAAAGGATTAAAAAAAAATAATATACCAGGGATCTAGAATAGTTCCTAAGGTATAGCAGTGCTGGTTGATGAACGGCTATTCCTTCTGGGAACATGCTTTGTTGAAATTGATTACTGTGTTCTCATTCTTAACCCAAGACACATCAATGCAAATAAACTTAAGTCTTCACAACAGTTGTAAGTATTTATAGTAGGCATAGCAGAAGAAATAAAAAGGGAGCCGTTCCTAATTTGCTCATTCTGAGGCTGGAATGTTATGAAATTGCTGAGCCAATTTAACTGCAGTTAGTATAAAGCACCTCTTCCCTGAATTTTCCCTCAGTACTTGGAGGTAATAGGTTTGAGATTAGGGGCCCAAACACGTTTCTAATATGAAGTGATATACCGTTTCTTCCTTTTGTGATTGAATAAAACAAATAATAAAAAAAAAGAATATATGCTTCATACGACTGAAGTTTTGAAACAGCACAGCTGTTTGTTGCCCTCGGTGGCTTGAAGGAGTGTTTGCTATCCTTAGCAAAAAGCATAAACCGATTTTGAAAATCAGTTGAGAAATACAACGATAGTAAGTTAATATTTTCCTAAATTCACTTTTGAGCTTAGCAGTTAGGATTTAATATGACAATAATGTATTTGCATGCATGCCTTCACATAAACTGAGTGAAAACCTCTCCATAAATTGGAGTTACAGTAACTCCCATGTTAACTTGACAGAACAGAGGGGTAAGAGATATTTAAAAAACAAATTATCTAAAAACCAGAGCTGTTTAAACTGCTATTTTATTTACAATAGATCTTGATATTTACATAAACTGAATTTTTGTCATTGTATGTTGAAGAAATGATGGCAAAAAATTATTTACAGTGTTGCTTTCATAAGCCTAGCCTTTTATGAGCATGATACCATCCTATGATAATTACTGAGCATGAATAATCTTGCTGCTGCAGTTCCTTATTAAAACTCCCAATTATGTATGGTTTATGATATGTAAGCACTAGATTTATCGTAGGATGTATTCAGGAGTTTTCCACATCAGCTTCTTCACATCTCTCCTGAGGTGTCTTTTTTCTGTGTATTATGTGCTTGGCTGTCAGGTTTGTGAAAAGATTTGTAGTACTGAAAAAAATTTGTAATGAGGTTGTGTTTTGTGAAAGTTGAAAATAAACTTCATGTGGGAGGCCTGGCACATGGTGGATAAAACTGTACTGGATAGTCTAAGCAATCAAACAACCCAAACACTTTAATGATGTTCCTCTTTGACAGATTATGTTAAAATAAGGACGTTATTTATTCTTTCAAATTTTACTGGTTTAAAAAAGAAACCCAACTTCAAAATTTGTGTTCTGGGAACTCTGGCTAATTACATTTAGATACTCTGAAAGATCCTTCGCAAGTTCTGGGGTTTTGTTGGTTTTATGGTTTTGGTTTTTGGACATGTATGGCTGTATATTAAAGGCAATGGAGGCTTCTGTTGTTTCCTAACACATTTTACGAGTCCAGCTTGAGGCAAATTCTTGGTTTTTGTCAACTGCATTGAGTGTCTGTGCCCAGGCGCCGGCAGCGGGGCTGCAGGGCCCTCTGTGAGGAGAGGCCGGGGCTGCCCCGTGCCGGACACAGCCGGTTCCAGCCGGTTCCAGCCGGTTCCGGCCGGTTCTGGCGCAGGGCACAGCCGAGCCCCTCAGCCCGGCGGGTGGCTCCTCTGGGCGAGCGTGTTGGAGAAAGGGCAAAGCCCTGCCCAGGCAGTGAGGAGCGAGGAAAAAAGGGTGAGAGCCAGTCCTGCGAGCACCCGGGGGAGAGCAGGACGGGGGCAGGAGGGGCTGCGGGCGCCGGGGCAGGGATTCCTCTGCAGCCCCTGGGGAGACCGTGGTGGAAAATATATGAACATGGGAGCCCATGCAGGACTCCACACTGGAGCAGTCCCCTCAAGGAGCTGTAGCTTGTGGAGAGCACACGCTGGAGCAGTTCTTGAAGGACTGTCCCCCCCGGAAGGACCCATGCTAGAGCAGTGTAGCTCCACTGTCAGCGTGCAGCTACATTGACCTCCTTGAATCTGCATGGGGTTTTGAGCTGAAGTTCTTTTCCATAGTTTTGACAGTATTCACACCAAAAGGTGCTTACCGTTTCAAGAAATAGACAAGGAAAGTCTATTCGTAATTCATGAGGTGTAAGTTCTAATTATTGCAGTGAGCACTTAACTGACCTTTTCAGCTGTCCTTGTCTTTCTGCTTATCCATTGAGTTGTACGTTGGACTCCCTGACTTGAAAGTAAAATGGTTCCCTGACTTTTAAGAGACCAGAGATCCCAAAGCAGGTTATAGCAGTTGGTACTCTAGTCCATTGCTGAGGGCAATACTGAATATATTCTCTCAATCTGAACAAAACCTAAAAGGTGAAGATTACCTCAAAAGAGAGCACTTCGGATTTTAATTTCCTATGAAAGGCTTTTTGAGTTTATCCTTTCAATTCCCAAAGAATTCTTCATGTTGATTCAATTGAGTGTGGAATCTTGGTTGCATTAATGTGTTTGTCGTTTTAAATGCTTCTTCCCCCTCCTATTTGCTTGCCTATATGGGTAACTATGGAAGAGTAGAAGAACAGGTCACGTGTAGTGAAATTTCCCCAGAATTCTATCCCAACTGCCAGAGATTCATGGTACAGGGATTCTCTGAAAAAGAGGTGGTACTTTTGTATTTAAAAGCTCTTGACAGATTGCTTTTTGAATACACTTGTCATATATGCCTATGCTTTTTATAAAGCAACCTAGTTTCCACTTTCTGTATGCTTCCCTGTTGCAATACATCCAGGCTGGTTTCTTATCATTTCTCACTCTTCTCTGAATTAGTAATGTGAATTTGTTGTCAATATAATTTTGTGAAGTACCAGCTGTCTTAGGATCCTTTTTCTATCCATTATGTTCTCAGCTACTGCATTCATCCCTTTCTCTGTACTTTTTTTTTCACATTCTATGGTCATTACCTTGTGATCTGGATATCTGTATCTTTGCCTGTGCGCACACATGCATATACAAATATGCATGTACACACGGTTATGAACTCAAAAAAAAAAAAAAAAAGGTGATGTATACTGAGTTACACAGTTCATAAAAACCAGGCAGCAAAACAAGCTTTTTGTCCTGGCCCTTCAAAACACCTGCCACTTTGCTCATTTTTTTAATTATACTGAGATACCAATAAGTTCTGCAAGGAAATCAGTATAGAAAAAAAAAAAAAAAACAGCTAAATTCTCACTGGTTTATGTATCTGAATTTTTAGGTTTGTTCCAAAAGTTGTATTTTGGTTTGCCTTCTTGTCTTCTCTTTATAGAGTGGTGGTTTCAGTTTAATGTTTGCTTTTTTATTTTAATCAGACTCTTTGTGTCATTACAGATGGAAGGAAATCCCTATTCCTATTTCCAGATATATATTGTCTCAAGTCATCTATAAAATTCTATCTGAAGGTGATTTTTTGGGCTATAATATTTGGACCTATGTACTGCAGAGTTCATTCACTACGTGTTCATCTCTGTCATAGTTTTAACTCTTGGTTGTAAGTCGGTTTGGTGAAAGAACGTGGATGTGTCAAAAGAATACTTTAATTAGTGACATTATTTTTATTTTGTAGCTTCATAAATTCAGCAGATCTGTATAAATTCAGTAGATTGAAAAATTGAAAGTCAGAGGAAAAATAAGACATCCAGTATTAGTTTCTGATTTTGAAAATAATTAAATGTTGCCTGAATAGCCATATATCAAGTTGAATAATTTGTATTTTGACAAATATTATCCAAGACGTTTGTTAAGGGGTTAAAGCTCTCATCATATACATTCCAGTATAATATATAATATATTCCATATAATTCCAGTAGTTAGCTATCTCACTACTTGTTTAAAAATCATGCTTTACATACATGCATGTATATGTGTGTACATATTTATTGCAGATACGAGCTGGTCAGTAGCAGTTTTTCAAGCGGACTACAAGCTATGTTTTCTTCAGGAAGACACAACATTCCTGCAGTCCATGTTTCTATTTATATGCATATTTCAGGAATAAGCATATTGGTGTCTCCAAGATGTAATTAAAAAAAAAAAAAAAATGTGTGGAGCATGATTTTACTGGGCTGCAAGTTAAGTAATTGACATTATTTGAAACTATTTTGGTGTAACTTGCAATGCTCCTATTGTCATCCCTTCTCCATTTGTTTCGATCTATTTGGGGATCAGCTGCAGGCTTGCTCCCAACTCATGTTGAGATTCTCCTGTCCTCCTGCATAGAAAAAAGAGCTTTGGTGGAGGAGGTATTTTATCACTTAATGTGTTAGCTGACACAGGCAGGACGCAGGAACAACCACAAAACCACAGATGAAATGCAAAGAGTAAATTTATTATCATTACCTTGCAGACCAGGGGATCCCCGAAGCAGCACCTGGGCAGAGGCACACAAGTGGGAACGCAGGCACTGCAGAGCTTGATTCTTGATAGAGGATCGCTGAACCTGCTGTTTTCACCTGTATTTCAGGGATTCAGGCAGGCGTAGTTTACTACTGTGCTTTGATCTTTCCCACAGCAGGGCAGGAATCTCAAGCATGTTTGATAGCGTGCCTCTGCGTCTATCACAGGCCTATGTTATCAAAACACAGATGTTCTAATTGTCAAGCACGCAAGACTAAACAATGATTAGTGTATGTGTTTCTCTACACCCCAGCTGCAAGTCGCTTGAGCGTGTTTACAATCCCCCTTGCCATTTGTCCATTATTTTCCCACACTTACTAAAAGTGAATATGCAAAACTCACTTTTTTCTGCCACTTTAGTAAATTCCTGTCTTGCATTTTCAGCTCTGGTTTATCAAAAACATGTCATGTGCAAAATGTCCCTTTATTGGATGTCTGAGAAAAAGAGCTGCCAGTGATTGGATTGGCTGTTCATCCTCTCTCTGTTGGTTCAGCATAACCAACATTTGCTTCCTGAATGTTAGCCAAAAATTATCTTCTCTCCAGCTGGATAGGGGTATTTTATCATCTTTAAAAACTGAGGTGACCACTATGTTGTTATTGTTAAGCAATTATTTCCTGTTCTCCTATAAATTTACCCTCTGACCAGCTCTGGCCATGATATATCTGGCAGAGAAGCCAGTGAAGACTAATCAAAGCTTGTGAGAGCCTCTGTTGCTGTAATGCAATTTATTTCCTTCTATCCCTGCTGCCTTTGCCACTGCTCAGCTGTTCCTGAAATGCATCTGTCATCTTTCTTAAAGCTTCCTACTCGTTATTGATTACCTTTCCTACAAAATGAAAAAATACTCAAATTCCAGAATCGGACCCAGTGGCTGTCCCAGAGTGGAAGAGGGGCATCACCTGGTTTTACATTCTCCTTGCACAATGCTTGAACTCCCCAGGGAGTTGGCTGGGGGCTTAATACTGTATCTCTTTGTGCACTTGCTCATGACCAAGAATGACTCCAGGCATAAAATCCCTTGCTGGCGTTTACTCCCCTTCTCTTTTTCCTGGAGTCCCACAGAGGTATACATTCATTGACCCCATTCAAATTCCTGCTTTCTTGTACTGATCTTTAAATTCCAGCTGTAGCCTCATCCCCTAAAAATGGCAGATTATGTTGTAAAAGAAGGCTCCGTCTGGCAAAATGCAGCAGTTGCAGCTGCTGTTATCATACGGGAAGGCAGTAGTTCCAGCTGAGGAGATAACCCTTTCCTAAGCGTGGAACCTTAAACAACCTAAATTTTGGCCAACACTGATCTGTTTCCTTTTATGGTGGGTTGACCTTGGCTGGCTGCCACATGCCTATCAAGCTGCTTTCTCACTCCCCTTCCTCAGCAGGATGGGGAGAAAATAACATGAAAAACTCATGGATTGAGAAAAAAGCAGTTTAATGGAAAAAACCAAAGTCTCTGCGTGGAAGCAAAGCCAAAAAAAAGGATGATTTATTCTCTACTTCCCATTAGCAGGTGATGTCCAGACACTTCCTGGGAAGCAGGGCCTCAGTACGGGTAGGGGTTGCTTCGGAAGACAAACGCCTTAATAACAAATGCTCCCCTTCTCCTTTCCCTTAGCTTTTATTGCTGAGCACAACAGCCTATGGCCTGGAATATCCCTGTGGTCAGTTTAGGTCAGCTGTCCCAGCTGTGTCCCCTCCCAACCTCTTGCCACCCCCAGCCTACTGGCCTTTGGAGGGGCAGTTGGAAAGACAACCTTGCTGCTGTGCAAGCACTGCTCAGTAATATCCAAACCGTGGGTGTGTTGTAACACTGTTCTAGCTACGAATGCAGTGCACGGTGTACTATGAGGGCTGCTCTAAGGAAGGTTAACTCCATCCCAGCCAGACACAGCATATCTTTCTCAACCTTGTTCTTGCACTCTCTGATTAAAAAAGCAGTATCTTTTATTGTTTCAGAGAATAATAATCACTATTTCACATATGATGGAGTTGCTAAATATGAAGACCTTTTTTAAAATGGGTCACTATGATCTGGTGAGAAATAAACAGAGCTACCACATCTGTTCATGAACTTTTCTGTGCACTAAGAACAATCAGTGTAGAAACATTGGAGTTTCTCAAAGGAATTTTTGTAAGAGTTGGGCAAACCATTGCATTAGTCTCACATGATTTCACCTTCCTTTTTGGGAGAATTTCTAAATAAAAATGTATGGGAGGACATACGCTTGTTCTATAAAATATCAGATTATATTTATATTAAATTTCATAGAAGAGCAATATGATGTGCTGAAGAAGGTGAGTGGAGGACCAACAAGGTGATTAGTAGATTGGAGCACATGATGGATGGAGAGAGGCAGGTAGAACTGAGTTTGTTTATTTAGACGACTAAGATGGTATTTCATTAGCTAGCTAATAGTATACAAAAGATGGAGCCAGATTCCATGGATGTGCACAGTGAAAGGGTGATAGGTAATGGACACAGGCTGTGACACAGGAAATTCTTCTCAGATACTAGGAAAAAAATGTTGACAAAGAGGTTACACAAACACTGAAGCAAGCGCCTAGAGAGGCTGTGGAATCACTGTTTGGGGATACATTGGTATAGTTGGGAATGTTATAAACAAATGACATACTTTGCTTCTGCTTAGGAATATATTATGATTGACTTTTTCCTGTAAACATTTGTATAGATATTTAAGTACATGTAAATAAATATTTTATCTCAGTAGTAGGTTGTTTGTAACTGATTGGGAGAAACAAAATAGGTGTGGGAAACAGAGGCTATTTGTTTCTGTCTTTCTTTGAAGTATCTGGTATGAGCACAAGCAGAGAGGAGATACTGAACTGGATGGGTCACTAATCTGAGCCAACACTTTAAAGCATATCCTTTGTTCATACAACTGACTAGCTGAACATAAAACTATTCTGTGCTTAGTAGTTCAGTTCGGTGCTCTGTGTTAGGCTGACTTTTTTTTTTTCAAAAGTTTTACAAGTTTCCAAATTTTATTTTCATCTTGAGTAAGATTAGAAAGCATATCTTTTTCTTTTTTTTTTTCGGGATTCACTATCTTATGCTGTAAATGGTACAATTAATATATAAGAGTGTGTGGGGAAATCACCCTTTGAGAATTCAGTTTTGTCTGCCCTCTTACGTGACATTTAAAATTTATTTTTAATCCTAAAAACTGTAATATTCATCTCACACAGTTATGAGTTTTGAAATGCCTAATTGTGCTGATAAGCTTAGAGGGGAAGAAAAGGAAGCAGCTGCTTTTTCTTTTTCAAAATTTCAGCTGTATTCTTTTTTTTTTCTTTTTTTTTTTTTTTACTTTGTTCCCTACCCTACTGTTTCCCTCCTCTTCTATTTTCTAATACTATTATGAGATAAGGATTTATAACACGTAAGCTTAATAGCACTAAACACTTGTTGTTTAATTGGTAGAGATTTGGGAGAAGGCCCAGAGTAATTAACACCAATTCCTATTCTGTTGCCAGTTTTTAATGGATCTTAGGACCAGATCTTTTTGGAACTAAAGTTATATTGAAGGCATGTTGAAAACAGAAAATAAAGTTGTGTATGGCCACCCTGAGAAACCATCAGTTACCAGTATAATGCTTGCTTTTTATAAGTAACAAGACATATATACAGTATAAACAGCAAGTTTCCCTTTTGAAGCATTATTCATAACTACATAAACTCTCCTGGAATTCTCTCTAATTATATCCATACACTTTTCATGTCACAATTACCTTTCTCTTCCTTAAGAATGGAATATTTAGTGAACAATGACCAATTTTACTACAGGAAGTCTCAAGAGTGATATTTGTTAAAGTTCCTAATTTGTTGTTTATAAAAATATAGCAGCTAGATAAATGTGATAGACATCTATACAAATACTTAATGAAATATCTA
This sequence comes from Buteo buteo, assembly GCF_964188355.1. NCBI lineage: Eukaryota > Metazoa > Chordata > Aves > Accipitriformes > Accipitridae > Buteo > Buteo buteo. Next base: position 5,011,030 of record NC_134199.1, read on the forward strand.
AAAGACACAAAAAAGGAAGGGATAATTACAGTACAAACATGATGAGATTTAAGTTCAAACAAATTAAGCATGTGGTCTTCAGTAGCTGTTCAAGCTCCTTTCTTCATAGTGTCAACAGAGAAGGACACTTCTCAGTAAAGACCTGTCTGTTAACAATACAAGATGGCTAGCTTAGATGGCATAGCTAAGTTGTAGACATTTAAAGCCAGGCGAGATGAATCCAGCCTGTAAGAAAAATGAGTCAACATTGTTTGGATAATTTTCTATAAAGGCCTTTGAAAGAACAAGAACATGAAAGTTTAGCATCATCAGAGTTTTCTGTCTTTTGAACCTTTTCATTGTTTCGCTTCCATTTCATCAACTAAGCTGATAGTAGTGGAATTCTCACATTCTTTAAAGTGTCTGCTTGAACTTTTGTTGGTTGAGGACCAGAATGCCCTAAATGTTAAAGGATTGTGCCCTGTGATTTAATACCCTTTTTTTCTACATTTCTCTCCCTTCTTCTTTACTCTGTAGCTTAGAGACTGTCTTAGCTAGCTATGATTTTGTATTATTCTTGTCATTGCAACATATTTCTGGTCAGAAATCACAAGTTAAAGTTATTGTCTGCTTTTCAGCGTTAAAACAAGAAACCCTTGTTAAAGCCCTCTGTTTGCCCTTTGGAATACAATGCTGTCAGAAGTGTCAGGGGAATGTAAGCTTAAGTGGGCTGTCATTGTATGTTAATACAAATCCTTTGTAGTTAATCTCAATAAAAAGAAATATAAAATTGGAATTACTTGATATGATTCTACAAAAATACTTGACATTGGATGTCTTGTAGTTCCCACTAGTGTGTGAAATTTTAGTCTACTGGCACATACTAGAGATTGTTTCCTTTCAAATAAACTATCTAAAATGTCTAATGTATTTTTGTATAATGATTTCCTTGTTTCTTAAATTAAAGCATCAAATACAGTTAAGTATTTGGACAGGCTACCTAGAGAGATGGTGGAATTCTTGCCACTTCAGGTTTTTTAAGAAAAAAAATTAAATAAAAATCCTTCAAGATGGTTGATGTATGTTTGTTCTTGCTTCAGAGATGTTGCATGGTCTAGAAGACTTCCAGGCAGACCGTTTGCAGAAATTTAAATTCTGGTTTCTTAGGGGAAAAAAACCATAGTTTTTCAGCCAAGAGGCTGCGAGCTATAAATGCATTTAGTATGTCTTAATCTTAGATTTTATAATGTGAATTTGCATGGAAATGATTGGGATAGAAATCATTTTGGTTGTTGGCCAGATTTTAATTTTTTACTGCCCAGGCGTTTTTCACATGTTTATTTACCTCAAGACAAGAGAATACTAACCAATTAGCATATGGTTATATGAAACACAGTGAATATTCCAGTTGGTAAAAAAAATAATTTAAAATGTGTTATTTGTCATCAAGGTGCATGATATGTGACTAGCCTTTTAATGGCTTTTAGAAATGTGCTTCACATAATTTGAAACAAGCTTTCTTATCAGTATGTCTTGCAATTAATTTAATCTTGTTTCTGTTATTTCCACAGTATTTTTCAATTCAGTGAACCTCATTACATTTGCAAGTGCATTAAATTAGAGTCTGGATAGAAGAAGAGAGATGATTATCAGTTAATTTAATTATGTTTCTACGTTTGCCCATTGAATGATATGTCTGCCATTGTTGTTGCAAGCCTTTACTGCAGTAGCACTATGCAGAAATTAGTTCCGATTCCATGTAAAGTTTATGTTATCTGATAACTCCTGACAACTAGAGAAGGCACATGTTCAGTAACTTACGAGTCTAATCAGAAATAATTTACTTTAAGTCAAATGGTTACAGTATGGAATACTTTTACTATATTCACTAAATCATTATTATATTTTTTGACTTTGCATATGTGGTAATGTTTTTACACAGCTTTACATCATTAATTTAATTAAGAAACAAAACTTGTATGTTCTTATTGTAACTGAAGACGCAAGGAAGCATGCCATTGCACAATTCTCTTCTAGACAGTTAAACAGTGTAGCTGAGGAATGTTCTTGTTTTTAAAAAGCAGGAAAAGACCAAGGTAAGCAAGCCCCAAAATTCACCATTAAACAGTCCTTCATATAAAATGGTCTTTACTTTTATTAATAAAATTATATGATCATTGAGGGAGATGATAAAAACTGAATTCTAGTACTCATCTTCTAATGTGGTGCCTGTCAATGTTACTGCTTTTGGCAGCAACTACTATTTTTATAGTTTTTTGCAACTCTACAGTTTTTTCCTTAAGGCTTTTGCCATATGTTTGAAATTTCAAGATGTGTGGCATTTGCCCTGGCATCTGGAAATCCTAAGGATATAGCCACTGAGACTCTCCAATTCTACATTACACGTGCAGCTACTACATACTGAAGCATATATCAGTTGCATAGCTCATTAAAGGGAGATCTGTTAAGGCACCACTTTTGATTTTTAGACATTTCTAGATATCCAATATTAAGGTGAGAGAAAAAGAGTGTTGTGGTTTAACCCCAGCCAGCAACTAAGCACCACGCAGCTGCTCACTCACTTTCCTCCCCACCCAGTGGGATGGGGGAGAAAATCGGGAAAAAGAAGCAAAACCCTCAGGTTGAGATAAGAACGGTTTAATAGAACAGAAAAGAAGAAACTAATAATGATAATGATAACACTAATAAAATGACAACAGTAGTAATAAAAGGATTGGAATGTACAAATGATGCGCAGGGCAATTGCTCACCACCTGCCGATCGACACCCAGCCAGTCCCCGAGCGGTGATTCCCCACCCCCCCTTCCCAGTTCCTAAACTAGATGTGACGTCCCATGGTATGGAATACCCTGTTGGCCAATTTGGGTCAGGTGCCCTGGCTGTGTCCTGTGCCAACTTCTTGTGCCCCTCCAGCTTTCTCGCTGGCTGGGCATGAGAAGCTGAAAAATTCTTGACTTAGTCTAAACACTACTGAGCAACAACTGCAAACATCAGTGTTATCAACATTCTTCACATACTGAACTCAAAACATAGCACTGCACCAGCTACTAGGAAGACAGTTAACTCTATCCCAGCTGAAACCAGGACAAAGAGATTCAGCTGTAAAGCGCAAAATGTTTGAAGTTTTAAGATGGTCATTTCCTGGATATTTATTGTTTTAAGATCTGGAAGTAAATGGAAGAAGTACTAAAAAATGATAGCAGAAATAGCCTGTAAATGAGAAGGCAAAATAAAAATGAAACCCAAGTTTTACTAAACTCTGAGAATTGTTCTTCTATTCCTATTTTGGAAGTTAAAAGAATTAAGATTTACATTTATATTTACTATTTATATATGGTGAATCATTCTGTGAATTTCACCGGCTGCAAGGTAAATAATACACATATATTGTGTACATTAACTTGTTTCTTTTTCTGAAAGTATTTGCCACTAGAAAAAGACTCCCATGGTATACTGAAGACAAACAGTATGCTTTAAAACACTGGATCAGTTCTGGTCCCGTAGCCTACTTCTGTTAGTCTTGCAGTATGGACAGATGATGGACTGTTTTGTAATGGAATAGATAAACTAAGCTTTTTCAAGATAAATACCAGGCTAAGTCCAAGTATTAATAATTAAAAAAAAAATCACAAATAAGATATTGGTGAATCATGAAGGACATTTGAGTCAGCTGGGGTTTTTTTTCACTTGCAGACATGAATACTAGTCATTTACTTAATGTTCATTTTTTGCATGTGTCTTCGTATTTTGTTCTTCCATGTCAGCTACGTACTATGATTTGAGGTTAAGCCCAAAGCACGGTGAAGTGCTTAGAGCCCAGGGTAGCCACGGGAGATGCTGTGGTGCCAAGAGGCCTTACAAGATACAAAGCCACCACAGACTGTGTTTTGTGCCCCAACTGGCCACTCCACATAGCAATAAGTGTAGATTTTTCTCAAAGATTAGCTGTTGTTGTAGTTAGTATAGAAAACTACTGTAGTATGGAACTGCCTAGTATTAGTATCTTAAGAATACATAACATGGCAGGAAAATAACCTAACCTCTATCTGCATACATCTGCAAGAGATTAAATGAAGACCGTAAAATAATTGCTACATTTCTGACATGATAAAAATTGGACATTTTGTTTGTAAGTTAATATGTTAATACTTCTCATACACTTAATGGGAGCAGGTCCTTAAAAAAAACCATGGCAAATTTAGTGTGTGTTTGAAATTGAGACCTGTGTGGGGTTGCAGAGTGGGAGAATCAGACCTAAACTCCAGAAAGATTGGATTTATTAAGTTGTCATTGCAGAAAACAATCATATTCTCACAGCTGGTTTTAGTGATGATGGGTGACCTGATATCCCAGGGGTTTATTACTTACTATTACTTAGTAGTATTACTGTAGCGCTTCCCATTTGTAGAATACTAGTTTGAACATTGTTCAGATTAGCAAGAGAGATACACTACTATTGTTTTTTTTTAATAACTGTTTAATGACTGCTAACTTGCATTAATTTGATGAATCCCATACGCTATGACACACGCTCACTTCTGTTTACACCCATTGTATGTTTTTTTTTCCATTTTGCTTACTTTTACTGTAAAGTTATTTTTTGCTACACCCATTGTATGTTTTTTTTCCATTTTGCTTACTTTTACTGTAAAGTTATTTTTGGCAAGGATGACTGATATGCAGGCACTGTTATTTATACAGCGTAGTGCAGGTATATGCCAATACCAGTTGGATCCACTGGAGTTTGTGAAAATTAAAAATATTATAGTTATTTCATAGCTTGGGTTTTTTTGTGAGGAGGAGGTAAAAGCAGAAGACAAATCACCTTCTCTGTCTATCTTACAGGTATCCATTTGGGGTTTGAGGACTAACCATGTGTTTGTTTTGAGTTGTGACTCATGATTTGGTAACATTTGACAGTTTTTAACCATTATTATTTTTCTAAATAAGTACAACCTTTACTGTTCAGCTCCATTGGAAGTAAGTGTTTTGAGTATCTGCCATTACCCAGGGTCTTGAGCAGAGTCCCTGGAAAAACTCCCATGGGCCAAAATGTAACATTGTGTCCTTTATACTGGCAAAATCATCATTCAGAGACTGCAGGGCAGGGATAAAACAAGCTGTTTGTCCAAACACAGAAATAAAGCAAGGGTTCATTAACTATTTCTGACTGTAATAAATAGTGTCTGATTGCAAGAGTCCGCAACTAAGGCTAAGGGCAGAAAAACAGATATGCTATGACTATGCGTAGCAACCTGGAGAATTAGACAGACTTCATTAATAGATCAGTGAAAATTTTGGTTAGCCATTTGATATATTGGAGAATAAAATCTCTTCTTAAATGAGGAAAAATCTACTTGGTTAATCATCATCCTACATTACAATAGTTTTTCATTCTCTATTTAACTTTTCTGGAAGATGTTTTGTTTGGGTTTTTTTGCTTTGCTTGGTTTTAAACCAGTGGTAACTTGGTAATTGACTATGACTTATTTAATGATGCTTGCTGTACAGTGAATGATTCCTGCTCTCCTTGTTCTTCTCAGTTCACTTTTGCTATTTTTCCCCCTAACTGACATTTTTGGAGGGACTGAAGTGGAAAGATTAAATCCCTTAATATTCTGTGTTTGAGAAATACTGTGTTTTTCTTTCTGTCAGAAAGAATGCTTTCAAATCCCTCCTTGGTCTAAGCTGCTGTGCTTGACATCTCATTATTTGACTCAGCTGTTTCAGTTTCACCTTCACCCAGCTAATTAAGTAACTCATTGAATGTATTATTCAGTATTTGATTCCCCTGTCTGAGTTGGTGAGAGATGGAATTTTAAAAAAAAAATCCCCTTGATGGGATTAGTGAAAGGATTGTTGCTCTGACATGGTGGACTAAAATGAGAATGAGATAATGAAGTTGGCGATATATGAATCACATTCTGTCATTTTAGCGAGTGTTTGGCTGCTGGTGAAAGTATGGGGATTAGGGTTGCTTTAAAGTGATCATTCCTTAACTAACCAGATAGTGACCTGTTAATTGTTTCAGGACATCTGTAGTGTGAAAGAGGTTCTTTAGCTTTATTTACAGTTTTGTTTCCCTCTTCAGCTGTTGTCCTGCAGGTTATTGTATCATTATGTGTCAAGTCTAGGTATGGGATTTAGCTATTTATGGAACTTGGCTTTGTTCATTATTTTGGCTCCATTATCAACATGTATTACTTTTCAGTGCTTTTGGCAGTTTTTTAATAATTAATTTCTTTTTCTTGGATTATAAATGTAAACAGGAGTGCTCTGCAAATGAGCAAAATCCGTTGTTCAGCTATAGGTTAACTAATTGCATTTGTGTTCCTCTGGCTTTGACTGCATTTGTGACTAGACTTTTGTATTAAAAGGGAAATGTTATTACAATTAAATTGATTTCCTTTTTACTTTAGATTATTTTTTCTTTAATATTTACATTAAGCTTCCTGAATTAAACATGACAGTAAACAATAGTCTCATCCACTTAAAATCTACATATTTTTATCATATTGGTTAAAGCAAACCTTTTAAAATAATTTTTTTCTAAATGCAAATTAACACAAAAATATAATGTCACCAGAGAAATCTAGCCTAAGAGTATGATATTGATTTTTGATAGAGAAGCCTGATGTTCTCCAGTGTATGAATCAAGTGTGGTAAGGATTTGAGTCTCTTTCCCTAAAATCCAAGAAAAGTTTTTTAGTCAATTTGCTGTTTATTTTTCTGATGCAAGCATCTTCCTCTCCTCCTCCCAGGGTTGGGTTGTCCTTTCAGGTTTGATCAGAAGTACCTGCCTGGCTCTGAGAAGCCAACCTTAGCAATAGGCCAGTGAAAACTTATAACTTCCAGTGAGGTGTTTTGATAATGAAACTGGTATTGTCCACCAAAAAGCCATTGGAAAAGTCCTAATCAAGTCTTACACAGAACATCTGATACTTTGTCTCTAGAATAGTTCTTACAATATATGTATTCAAATGAAATAGTTTGAGTGAATCACAATGCAAAAACAATCACTACGAAATTCTGCTCTTGGATTTTAAATGATCAATATTTTTTCTACAGAAAAATAAAACTGATACAGTTTTGTAATGATTAAGAAGTGTAAACTACATACTGAACAGTTTCATGGCAAAACAAAAAGCAAACTGTAGCAGCTTCTGGTTTTGTCTAATGAATGTTGCTTGTGCATTTCATTTTAAAAAACAGGATAGTTCCTAAAGCAAAATTCCACAGCTTTTAGAATATACATATACTCTAAATTTGGGGGGGGGGGGGGGAGAAATCCAATCACTTTTCTTGGTTAAGCATATATTTGATATTTTTATTCTGAATTAAGAGTACATTTTGTCTGTTTAACTTTATTTATTTTTGCTCTGAGCAGATACACTCTTTTGGATCTTGATATGCCAAGGGAAAAGGCTAACTTTTGGTAGGACGTGATAGCTTTGGAATAGACTTTGACCTCTTTGCCTTGCTTTTACAGATAGAGTTTTGTTTGTCCGGAAGGTTATAGTTCTCTGCAAGGAAAAATAAGTAATTGGGATGGGTTGCCTTTAGATTAGTATTCTGACAGGTACCTTTTCATACATATCTTCTTGCTAATGAGAAGATATGTAAATATTTTATTAAGCTACTAAAACACTGAGAACATTGTCCTTAATGAGACATGAAGTAGAAAAAATTAGACTCAGTCTTTCAATAATTTGAAACAGTGAAAAATATTAACTGTCTTACCATACTAATAAGGATTCATAATATTTATAATTGTATCAGCAAACTAAATTTGTATTCAGTTATTATCTTGCTTTAAACTTTTTTTGAATCTATGCTTTTTGCTTGCTTTCCTACAGAAATGCTCAATCTTACTGGCTAGCAATATTTTTTACTGCTTCATTCTAATGAGAAAAATAAGTTAATACATATATAAACTTAGCTAAGTTGGGGGGGTAATTTAATGTACAAAAACTTAGCTAGGTTTGTAAATAATAAGTAGTTAATCAGATTCTTTTTTTGTACATATGATTGTCTTAGAGCCTATGACTTTTTTTTTATATTTGCACATTTGTATTATGTAATAAAATACTGAATTGCACTGTACTTTTATGCAATGATTTTATTAATCATTTGAATCAAAAAATAATTCATGGGATGTCACTTTTCTTCCAACTTCTTCACTATTTAAATAAGCCAATATATTAATTATGCTGTATAGGGATATAAACAAGCTTATCAAATTGTTTTTAGCTGTGAAATTTGAGCAATGACTTGAAAATTTTGTCACAATATGTAATTTATTAACATATGTGGGTTTAATTCATTTTCAATGGTGCCATGGCTTATTTTAGAACTTTAAATATTTTTCACCTAAAGTTAAATATGAATTGAATTATTTGTATTAAATGCTCTAAAAATTCTCAATTATATTTCAAACACTGTGTGTTCCCCAGGTGGTAAGAGCAAGGCTAGTCTCTTTCATATAATGTGCCCTACCCAGCCTATTTGCTAAGGACAACTGCTTTTCATGTCTTTTAATATTCTTTTTATATCCAGATACCTTTCAAGACAGGTTTTTTCCACACAACTGTGTCTATAGCTAGAAAATATGTCTGAGATAAATCTGCTAATCTAAATCTTCAAGACTACAAGTAGCAAGATGCACTCATGCCAGTATCACATTACATCATTTATGGCTATACAGAAGGAGAGATCAGTGAGGTACAATGAACACAATTTTTTACTGCGTGTTTGGGGACGTGATGATTCGCAGTAATTATAAAAAGAAGAGTAGGTAAATATCCAGGTTTTGCTAGTGCTTCCTCTGTATTTTCATTGTTCTTACAAATCTAACATTAATATTTTTTAGAGTGTGTGATGCTTCAATTTCTCGTTCGATTTTATGTTCTTACCTTGGAATTCTGTGCTCACACTTTAAATATTAATGAATTTAAGCACAAGTTATATTAATGAAGCACTTATGTCTTCTGAGTTTTAAGTATCATTAATTTTAGGGAACTACTTCTCATGTGAGTAATCAGAAACATAGAATCATAGAATGGTTTGGGTTGGAAGGGACCTTAAAGATCATCTAGTTCCAACCCCCCTGCCATGGGCAGGGACACCTTCCACCAGACCAAGTTGCTCAAAGCCCCATCCAACCTGGCCTTGAACACTGCCAGGGATGGGGCATCCACCACCTCTCTGGGCAACCTGTTCCAGTGTCTCACCACCCTCACAGTGAAGAACTTCTTCCTTACATCTAATCTAAATCTTTCCCCTTTCAGTTTAAAACCAGTAACCCTCATCCTATCACTGCAGGCCCTTGTAAAAAGTCCCTCTCCAGCTTTCCTGTAGGCCCCCTTTAGGTACTGGTAGGCTGCTGTAAGGTCTCCCTGGAGCCTTCTCTTCTCCAGGCTGAACAGCCCCAACTCTCTCAGCCTGTCTTCATAGGAGAGGTGCTCCAGCCCTCTGATCATCTTCATAGCCTTCCTCTGGACCTGCTCCAACAGGTCCGTGTCCTTCTTGTGCTGGGAGGCCCAGAGCTGAATGCAGTACTGCAGGTGGGGTCTCGCCAGAGTGGAGTAGAGGGGGAGAATCGCCTCCCTCGACCTGCTGGTCGTGCTTCTTCTGATGCAGCCCAGGATACAGTTGGCTTTCTGGGCTGCAAGCGCACGTTGCTGGGTCATGTTGAGCTTCTCATCAACCAACACCTCCAAGTCCTTCTCCTCAGGGCTGCTCTCAATCCACTCATCTCCCAGCCTGTATTTGTGCTTGGGATTGCCCCGACCCATGTTCAGGACATTGCACTTGGCCTTGTTGAACTTCATGAGGTTTGCACGGCCCCACCTCTCAAGCCCGTCAAGGTCCCTCTGGATGGCATCCCTTCCCTCCAGCGTGTCGGCTGCACCACACAGCCTGGTGTCGTCAGCAAACTTGCTGAGGGGGCACTCAGCCCCGCTGTCCATGTCGCCAAAGATGTTAAACAGTGCCAGTCCCAATACTGACCTCTGAGGAACGCCGTTCATCACTGGTCTCCACTTGGACATCGAGCCATTGACTGCAACTCTGCGTGCAACCATCCAGCCAGTTCCTTATCCATCAAGTGGTCCATCCATGTCTCTCCAATTTAGAGACAAGGATGTTGTGCAAGACAGTGTCAAAGGCTTTGCACAAGTCCAGGTAGATGGTGTCAGTTGTTCTTCCCTTATCCACCAAAGCTGTAACCCCATTACAGAAGGCCACCAGATTTGTTAGGCATGATTTGTCCTTAGTGAAGCCATGGTGGCTGTCACCAGTCACCTCCTTATCTTCCATGTGCCCTACTATAGTTTCCAGGAGGATCTGCTTCATGATCTCGCCGGGCACAGAGGTGACACTGGCTGGCCTGTAGTTCCCTGGGTCTTCCTTTTTTCCCCTTCTTAAAAACGGGGGCTACGTTTTCCCTTTTCCAGTCATGGGGAACTTCCCCAGACTGCCACAACTTGCTCAAACACGAGAGATAGTGGCTTAGCCACTTCATCTGCCAGTTCCCCTCAGGACCCATGGGATGCATCTCATCAGGTCCCATGGACCTGTGCACCTTCACATTCCTTAGATGGTCTCGAACCTGATCTTCTCCTACGATGGGCGGTTCTTCATTCTCCCAGTCCCTGCCTTTGCCTTCTGCGACTTGGGCAGTGTGGCTGGAGCACTTGCCAGTGAAGGCTGAGGCAAAAAAGTCACCGAGTACCTCAGCCTTCTCCATGTCCCCGGTAACCAGGTCTCCTGTTTCCTTCTGGAGAGGGCCCACATTTTCCCTAGTCTTCCTTTCATCACTGACATACCTATAGAAGCTTTTCTTGTTGCCCTTGACATCCCTGGCCAGATCTAATTCCATCAGGGCTTTGGCTTTCCTAACCTGATCCCTGGCTGCTCGGACAATTTCTCTGTGTTCCTCCCAGGCTACCTGTCCTTGCTTCCACCCTCTGTAGGCTTCCTTTTTGTGTTTGAGTTTGTCCAGGATCTCCTTGTTCATCCATGCAGGCCTCCTGGCGTTTTTGCCTGACTTCCTCTCTGTTGGGATGCATCGCTCCTGAGCTTGGAGGAGGTGACCCTTGAATATTAAGCAGCTTTCTTGGGCCCCTCTTCCCTCCAGGGCTGTATCCCACGGTACTCTACCAAGCAGATCCCTGAAGAGGCTAAAGTCTGCTCTCCTGAAGTCCAGGGTAGCGAGCTTGCAGTGCACCCTTCTCGCTGCCCTAAGGGTCTTGAACTCCACCGTTTCATGGTCACTGCAGCCAAGGCTGCCCTTGAGCTTCCCATTCCCCACCAGCCCCTCCTTGTTGGTGAGAACAGGGTCCAGCACAGCACCTCTCCTCATCGGCATCTCTATCGTTTGAAGGAAGTTGTCATCAATGCATGCCAGGAACCTCCTGGATTGCTTATGCCCCGCTGTGTTGCCCCTCCAATAGATGTTGGGGTGGTTGAAGTCCCCCATGAGGACCAGGGCTTGTGAAGCTGCTCCTATCTGTCTATAGAGGCCCTCATCCGCTTGGTCTTCCTGGCTGGGTGGCCTGTAGCAGACCCCCACTATAATGTCACCTGTCCCTGCCCTCCCTTTAATCCTGACGCATAAGCTCTCAGTTGGCTCCTCATCCATCCCCAGGCGGAGATTCATGTAGCTCAACAGCTGTTGGTTTTGCTGCATAAATGAATAATAATGCATAAATGAAAAGAAATAGTGAATACTTGCATCAGTAACTTTAAAAAACAGAGAAAGTTTGCTGTAAGCATACCTTTGCTATGCCTTGCTGAGGCCATATATTCCCAGATTCAAACACTGTGGTATGTGTTCTGAATGTACTGATTTTGTAGCTTTCACTGTGCCTTTTTAATACAGCATATTGAGGTTTGTTGAAATTGTGCATACTAAGATTTTCTGAAATGTTTCTTCTTGAAATAAAAGACCTTAAAGGTATTATTCTAATAATATTTCAAGTTACAACTAATTTAGTTTTCTACTTTTTGGCTGTTTTCAATATGTAAAGGGTAATTTTAGTCACAAAGCTGCTGTAAGTTATTTTCTCACTGACTTGTTTGTCCTGTAGAAGATTTACAATGTATGCCTCTGGCTTAAAGTAAGCCCAGTTGCAGCAAGGGACCATATGCTGAATTATAGTAGACACTAGATTATATACACCTTTTCCTGACTGGGGGAGACTTTCTTGCCCGGGCAATGTATTTTAGCAAAGGAGGAAATTAGTGCCTTCAGTTCTGATAAATAGCCCACAAAGAAGCTGTTTAAGGGAGAACGTTGTCCCTTCCAGACAGACCAGACCAGCCAATCGCACTGAGACCAATGGAGATACAAGTTTTTGCTGATGTGCTTCCCTACAGCATTCAGAAGCAACCCTGTATTTCTGAGAGATCTCAGAAGTAGCTGGAGAGTTTCCTGTTACACTAAGTTCCTTAGAAAGTTATGCTATACTTGTTCATAGTACTAGAACGGTGATCTTTTTGGTCCTATGCTGTTGTAGAGCTGTAGTGTGTATAACCCTTAATGTTACACTAACAGATCCTTGAATGTCTTTGTCACCTTTTTTAAGCTTCTTTGAACCAGAGTCTATCTCATAAGTTTTCTTTTCCAGTGGTTATGCTAAAATATTTGCAATATTTCTGAATTTCTGTAGAATTTCAGAAGAGGGTTGATCAAATCTGTTTCCCTACTCTACTATCAATTGACTAAAGTAGCCGCCTTCCAGCATTATCTAACAATAGACCTCTGGCACGTACTTTGTTTATCTGAGGGATTTCTAGAATTGATGATGCCCCATAACTGTTCAGATGTTTAAGCATCTGAGATTTTTTGATTGCAGGTTCTCAACATACTTTCTGAACATTTGGGATATGCCATACTGTATGTAATTGAAAGGATTCTGTCTGGCTTGTGTTTGCATAAAGATAGCTGTGGCCCTGATCCAGCTTGGAGTTGCACCACTGGGAATGTGTGCTGCAGAAGTGTGTGCTAATTTTATTCTCCCCCAGAAAAAGCATGTCTTTTTTGCCTCCCCTATTGTAAGCTTTGCCCCTCACTAAGCTACTAGAGAGGGTTAAAAAAGAACTCATAGGCTAAGCAAGGACTGTGGAGAAGCTTTATCTAACCCAAGAAGCTCCCAAGAAAGGGACCTTTTTTTTTCATGATGATGAATTTGATGAGTTCATTTTCTTTCCTTTTGTTTGTCTTTTTAGTTTTTCAGGGTGATATTTGAAATGTAAGCCTTTGGTGCCTGGACTTGGAGTGCTTCTTATTCTATGTTTATGGTGGTTAGTGCAACCATGACAACAGGTAAAGCTGAAAGTAATAGCATTACTGTAATTTCTTTCGTATTAACAAGCGTGTTATATTACTTTTTTTGAAGAATACGGAAACATTTCAGCTGTATTTTTAGGTTATTACTCTCGAGTCAGAAGGACTGTTCTCCCATCCCTCCTATGCTATCTTCAGCATTTAGGGATCCCAATTTATACAATTTCCCTACAGGCCATTCTGTTATCTCCTGTTCTTACTGACAATTTTCCTATCCAGATATAAACCACACTGTCTTGCTTTTCTCTCCTTCTACTCCATTGCATTAAAACATAGCTTTGAAATTAAACTGTTATTACTATAATGTACAACTCTTCTTATAGATGAACATGCCCTTTTCTCCTGCATCTCAGCTCATGTTTGTGGTGTCATTATCCGTAGCTTGTAATGTCCTTCATTGCCAGGTACTGATTTTCTCAATCAGCCAAAATACCATTTTCTGAATACCTTTTATTCAAATCTACTTGATCTCTCTAGGGTTGAACCTATCTGGTATTGCTGGATACAGAGTTGGACATACTTTTCCTAGTTTCAAATAAAAAAATAATTTCTCTCTCGAAGTGTATAGTTGTAAAAATATAACAGCAGTTAACTAAGGTATCATCATAGTCTCCATGGTTGCTAACATTTCAGTGGAGGCTATAAACATGTGGCATATTCTAAAGTAGACACAAAAAATACTCCTTTTTACTGTTGTAGACTGTTGTTTTCCCAATTTCTTCTTTCTTGAAACATTTACATATAAGTCATATTTACAGCTTTTTATTCAGTATATTTTCTGTGGTCATTAATAAGCGTAAAACTGACTTGCAAGTAAAATAAAACAACCTACTTAGTAGCAAAATTGAACTCAAACAGTAAGTTATGAACATACAGAGTAAATCATTGTTCATCATTGTAGCATGCAATGTCTACAAACAGGGATTGCAAACTCTTTTTAGGTATCCAAAGCAGAAATGAGAATAAAGGAAAGATAAAGATACTTAAGCTTCTTTATTTTGCTAAAGGTTTTAAACATCCATAGTGAGATAGCATTAGCAAAGACATTATATAACTGCTCTAGTAAAGAAAGATGAATTAAGGCTTCTAGTCATTGTGATTTTTATTTCTGGAATGAAGAGTTGTTACTTCGTCTTGCAGAAGAAAATCTAATAGGCATTGTTTTTGTCATAAAGTAATGTGAAAAAACAGGGTGGTTAGAACAAGAATACTGCTTTGTAGAGAACAGCATAGTTGAGAACACGGATAAAATGGTGGTGGATAGCTGAAATACATACTGGGGAGGTGGGTATGGAAACCTCAACAAAAAAGCCTACAGCACTTTCAGAGATTAGCAAGATTGCTTAGTGTCTCTCTGAGCTTTGACGCTGGTGCTTTTTTTATTATTATTTGGGTCTATCAAAAGTGCAAATGCAGTTTTTGAGGCTTTTTTCCAACTGTCAGAAATCCTGTGTATGACTCAAACTTTGAGGGTCTTCTCTGCAAATTCAGTTGCATGGAACATTCTTTATGAACTTGGAGCAATAAGAAGTTAGACTGGGAAAGGTGTTTCTAGGTGTTGGGCTACAGAAACATCAGCTTTCCGTTCTCCTCAATTCTGTCCTGGTGGCTATCTCAGTCTGTGCTTTTGGCTCATAGTCACATGCCCTGTTTGCTCCACAGAGCTTCTGCATCTGTTGAAATACATGTAGCTTTTATCACTCTTACTGTCATTACTGCCTCCTTCTACCCTGTAGTGTTATTTAAATATTTGGGTTAGATATATGTATTAGAGTAAGTTTTTATATAGTTACAGAATTGTGCATGAATTATCCATGATAATTTTCTAGTCAAATTTAGACTCTGAAAAATGTTTCATGATCTTTACTAGTCTCACATATGAAGAAATCAACCTGCTCATCAAAAGCTCCCTCTGTACTTTCCTTTTTTCATGGAGTTCCCTTTGCACTTCTGAATTCTTTAAAAGTAGCAGACACTTGCTGATAAAGTAGTTGCTATGAGTGACAGCTGAGAATACTGTTATTTTTGCTTTTGAGGATACCAGATGGGAATTATGTAAAGTATAGTTAGCTGAAGCCTTCAAAAGACATGCACATTTGGGTAACTGATTTTGCAAGTGCTTTTTTGTTGTCATTTTCGTTTTTTCAGCATTGCAGGAGGTCTGAGGACAAAAGAAGGAGATCACGTATGCTTCATCTGTTGTTTGATTATAGTCCTCTAGAGTCTTTGCTAATTTTGATACGGGCTGACTTGGTCTTTTGAACTCTTATTCATTAATTAAATTTTAAATGTTAGCATTCTGAATTGGCCAGTACAGACAATATTTTGTGGAGTAGCTCTAATACAGAATCTCAGCATTCATCTGGTATTTGGTAGAAAACCTTGTACTGGATCTGCTTTTCTGAAGCTTATTTCGATCTCTTGCAACTTGATGTTGGCTTTACTGTATCATTATACCATGTTAAGAAATGGATTTCTCTGGCCTGATGTGGTGAACAAAATGTTAGTAGTTGGAAAATATCTGGTATAATTTACTAAATATTATAATTTGATTATCATCACATAATTTTATAGAATGTATTTCTCTGGCTGCATCATTAATAATTATTAGGCTCAGTAAGAGCTCAGTAAGAGCAATTACAGTGTAAATGGTGATGATGCTTTTCAGTATTTGTATTGTAAAATTAGCCATAGTTTCAGATGTTATTTCGAACATATTAAAAACAATGATGAAACTGCATATTTAATCAGTTTAAGCAGTCAAAAATTCACAAGCAGCAAAAAGAAGTACTTTATAGTTGGTGGCAATTTAAAGCTACAGAAACAAGGAAACAAAACTAGTATCAGATCTTAGATTATTTTACTTGAAAATTCTTCATTATTGATAAGTTCTAAGTGTCTTTTAAAACATATACCAGTTATGACTGCAATTCCACAGCATTCCAGGAATCCCAAAGGGAAATAACTGTCTTTATCAGGATTTCTTCAGTTAACATTGGTCATGGTAACAACTTTCTGTTTTGCTTTAATAATTACGTTATTTTTACTTTGGGATTTATAATACTTCTTTCATGAGACAATAGATCATGCAAAAGAGAGTTTGTGTGACTCATGCTTTTAAGGATAACCTTTATATACAAAACTGTCATATGTTAAAATAAAAACCTGAAAGTAAGACTATGTAGAAGCAGTGGCCAAAAAAAGTCTCTTTTCCTAACTTTATACTAATGTACCTGTAATTCTTCTAAAAAATCCGAATTTCCAACAAATTAAGTTATCTTATAAATACATTTAATATTTTCTATTTTGATAAAAATATATTTTGTTCTAACTACTTAAAGCCAATTTAGGATCCTTTCAGTGTTCAGCAGGTGTTGAAAAGCAGTTAATTGTGTTTAAGTATACCTGTTATAAGGAGCATCACATCTATTTTAGTGGAGGATAATAGTATAATTCTTCTGTTTGTGTTCAGCTATGACAACACATAATAGTATTTTTTTTTTTCTGTTTTGGAAGGGTATATATAATGATTTTCTTCCAGAGGATATATTAGTGGTCTTGTAGTCCTGTTTTTACTCGGTAAAAGCATAGCTATAGCAAATGAGACCTAGGGGGCTTAGTGCTGATGTTACTGAATTTATTGTTCAAATATCACTCTGTTTTGTAATACTGGGTTAAAATATATATTAAAAATACTGTTCTTTGCATTTGATGAGGGAATTTAAGCATTTGGTCTTACTGTAACAAAGAATTTGAACCTTAATCTGCTAAGTGTATGAAATGCATTCATGTTAATTCCTTGAGTTTTGGATCAGCACATTAAAGTACATCAGTACATTACAGTGATCACTTTGATAAAGTTAAACCAATTCAGCAGTACTGTGGGATCTCTCATTTCTTGTTTGAATGTAGTGATGATACAATTTGATTTGGAACTTTGATTGTCATTTAAGTGATAGTTAAGATTTCAGCCCTGAAATTTGCCTTAAAAGCAAAGAGAAATGCAAGTTTTATGAGAGTGCAGCTGTTATGAGAGTGTGTTTATAATTTGATACCCTTGTATAAATACAATCAGAAGCTGGTTAATTGGCAGGAAACCAACTAAAGAAACACTTTCTCTGATTCAGGTTGTAAATATTTTTTTTCACTTATTTAGAGCGCACAATTTGTTAGTGTTTCAGCCTATTTATATTAAACAGTGATTCTTTTCAGTCATGTTAATACATAATTATAATTAGAGCTAACCCTAGTAAGATCCTTGCGTTGATAAAGAAAAAAGAAACACCTTATGGGCACATTATTTGCCAAGTTGACGTACTATATATAGTACTATTAGTTGAGGCACAAATTTTTTAATAGATTCCCCCACTCCTCACCCTCCCGCCTTGGTAAAGAGTATTGGATTTTACAGTTCAATGAGTATCTGGTCTTTATCATTCAGGTGCTCTGTTGTAGTTATTGTTAATGGTTATATGAGCAGAAAAATAGGAAGCATATATCACCTGTCATCCTATGTTCTATATACCCATCTTGGGTTAAATTGTAGTAGGACTCATTAGCAGAAGCTGCTAAAACTAAGGTTCCATAGAGAAGTTGTGGATCTTTTTCTCTAAGGTTCAGAAGTTGTGTTCAGTCTTTAAAGAAAAGTTTTAGTATATTAGGATCATAAATTCTAAATTGGTCTTGCCAAAAGGTAATTTAAAAAATTTACCAGATCAAATAAAGTGTATTAACCTGGTTTATACAGAAAGAGGGAGAAATATATTTTTCTGCTAGAATGTGATTCTAACAACTTTTTAGTTTAAGGGAAATGCCTGCAGTTACACTTACCATGGGTTGAAAATAATTCATCAAGGAAGTGTTCTGAATTCAGGAGCAGTGCCATTTGTGCTCCATCAAAAATTTGGTTTGATGTAATCAATATTTTTAGCTCTTGAAACTGATCTACTGGCTCTATTTTACTTTGTTTTAAATTGTGCAACTTAGATACTATTCAGTATTCATGCTTTGGTAACTTGATTAAACTGGAAGTAAAACTTTATAAAAAGCACAGAGTTGTGTATTTAGCCTATAATGTAGAAAGAACATACAGAAAGTGTCATGTGGAGTTAGGAGGTGGGTGGTCAAAGCTGTGATGTACTTTTTGTCCCTCAGATTCCTTTGGCCATGGTGAGTTGGCATTTCAGAATATGCAATCCTTTATTTCCTGCAGATTTTTTAACAATAATGCCATCAGATTTAGTAAGATAATCTTTTAAATGGAAGTTTGAAATAAATATGGCACTCTTTTTTTTCTTTTTTTTTTTTTTTCCTGGATCAACACATCACCTACTTTATAAATTAAACTGGAACATTCAAATTTTATCTAATGTCAAGGAGTTGAAGGTTACTACCAAAAAGGTGGAGCATTCTCCTTAGGATTGAGAGATACATGTTGGTATGAATTCTAACATTTGAGACACCTCTCTAAAGCGTTCTAAACACTGGTGTAATTATTCACTTTTTCACTGATGAAAAGAAGAACTGTTGACATCGAATCAAATTTTGATTAGCAAATTAAAATCAAACCAAAGGGTGTGTTTTTCCATATAATAAGTAATTAAACTGTAGAATTGCAGTGGGATATTTCAGAGGCCAAAAGTATGAGGAGTTTCAAAAACAGACTGGATGAGTTCCTAAGATAAAAATCTCATAGTTATTAAATGGCCTGAAAACAGTTTCTAGCTCAGAGTGTACCTCAGCTGCTGGTTTTTAGAATCTAGTTACCATACATCAGGCTTTTGATACACAGGGTTCTGAGGCAGAACAGTACTGATGTGTATACACGTGTTGTGTACACAAAGCATAGGTTGCGCACAGGACATTATACACCTTCCCTAACTTTTTGCAACAGACTGCTTTCTGACTGTCTCACTTCTTTATTACTCCATTCCTAGGTCCCTGATTCAGTCCTCCAGAAGTCAAAGAAGGGTCTTAGCAATCAGTGCCCCAGAGACAGTATAGGCGCTTCAGTGCGAGACAAGGTTTTAAGGTAGATGAACTTCTTATCTTAGCCAGTATGGTAGAGAGCCTGCAGCCTAAACCTGAAGGCTCAGCTCATGGTTGGTGTATTTAAGTAGAAAAGCTTTGTGCTTAGACATGAGGGAAAACGAAAGCTGTAGAGGTTCATTTGAGGTTTTATTCCTGTACAGCTCCTAAAATTCATAGATTGATGCTTGATGCTTCATTCCTACTGGATTTTCTCCATTGAATAGATGACTTAACCTGTCTAGTGAGTGAGAAATTGCAGATTATGAGACTAATAAAGATAATAACCTTAGAAAAATTGCATTTAGATGGCTAGGTTGTTCCTTTCACTTCTCTACTAGTTTAAAAAAAGGAAGAAGAAACTGATTTTTTTTTTTTTAATGGATCCAAATCCATTTGTAAATTAATTTCTTGTTACACTGACCTTTTGCATTAAGATTATTTTGGCACCTCTCTCTTCCAAATGCCGTAGCTCATTTTATGCATTCATCTTTCATGCACATCTATGGGGGGGGGGGGAAATTTGCCAGTCTGTATGTACAGTGAAATCAGTTTTAAAATAAATACAGTAGCTATTTCAGTTGTATACTGAAATATCTTCAAGTACTATACAGTATTATGTGGAGAGATTATCTGCACTCCAATTTAAAAAGAAACACATTGAATTATTAGACATCAAAAAGTATTTATTACAACTAAGTAATTAATATTCCTTGTTTAAAAAGAAGGTTAATTCCCCAGTGCACCTTAATCCATGCACAAAACCACAAAATCTATGTTTATAATTGAAGAGAGGGGGTTTTGGGGGGTGAAGGGGCCTTGTGGATTTTTTTTTTTTTTTTTTTTTGCTACTGTGTGATGTGTCTCTTGACCAGTACTGAGACAGAGTCATCCTTCTCCAAAAAGATGCCAGGGTCATTTGTTCTCAGTGAACCTGTTTTTAGCACTTTAGTGCTGATATAGGCCAAAGCATCTGTCTGGGGGAAAACCAGCCAAGAAGAAGTAGGAGGAACAATACATCATCTGTATGCTTACTTCAAAAGTGCATGTACGTTAGTACTGAGACACTTAAATTAAAAGTAAGCATTTTGAATTCCAGCACACTCATTCAGGAGAAGAGCATGTGCTGGGGATACTGGGTGCTGATCATTTGGGGGCAGTAACACATCCATGCCACTGACATTTGTCTGCTTGTTTTCCTTGGCAGGCTTCACTCCCGGGCTGTCTTACCTTCTCTGTATGTGTGCAGTGTGAATGAGTGTTAGTCAGCAGCCTTTCAGGGTTCCTATGTGACCAGCATCTTTTTAACTATGAGGTTCCTAAAAACATTTGGAAGAGAAACGGTTTCTGATGTCTTCATCACAGTATAGCTTGGCAGATATTTCAAAGGAAACCTGTCTTCTGTACCCTACACTGGGCATAGAAGAAGAAATTGCATCTCAGTCACTTTCTTCTTGCCAACAATAACAAAAAAGTCTGACTGTTGGTTGATAAGAAAACAACTCAAAGCTGTGGCCGTTCTAAATTACACAAGCTTGCCGCCTGAGGCTCTAGTTAAATTCTTCATTTCACTTGGATGTAAAAAAGCAGTAGCTGTCATCATCAGACTTAATTTGCTCATGATAAGAATACTCCTTTGGATACAGTCTTCACTCATGCCTTTGTTACCACATTCTTATTAGTGTAATGATGCAGAGGTATGCCAGGAAGTTGAAATATGGTTCCGTATATGAAGCACCAAGTGATTTGTGACCTGACTACTCGTCACACTTGTGAATAGGTAGAAGCTGAAAAATAATAAATTTCTGATTGTTGTGGGTTAACCCCAGTAGGTGGCTAAGCACCTCCCAGCTGCTCGCTTACTCCCCCTCAGCAGGATGAGGGCAAGAATTGGAAGGGTAGAAGTGGGAATATTTAGGGGGGGTTTATGCAGTGAAGCCTTGATTCCAATATGAAGTTCTGTTTTGCTTTTTTTTTTGTAAAAAAAGCATAGTGAATACATAACCGGTTTATTATGAAGGTAACTGTTTTTACTGCTTGGAAATAGGCATATTTTATGAATATATATTAAAAGCATAAAACTCAACCTTCTGTGACTGAATCAAAAGTTTAGTGTAATATCAAAGAAAAAAAAAGTTTCACAGAGCCTTAATTTTCATGGGCACCTAATTTCGTAGTACTGCAGTCATCATACACCTTCTTTCATTGTGAAATTTCTTTTCTGTCACTCTAAGCTTGAAAATTTGCGCTCTCAGTTAAAATTTATGTTTACTTTTTATCAGTACATAGCCCCAAAATGACTGGGCTCTGTTCAAAACTTCAACAAAAATCCTCTTCAGTCTTGAAGTAAGTTATTTTTGTGAACAGTGGACTTAACTGAAATAGGTTTTATTACAGATTTGTACTCTGTGTCCTTACACAGTCCCCACTCAAAAAACACGGGCTCCTTCCCAGCAGCCACTTTAGTATCTGGACTTCACATCATGAGTCCTCTCCATCTCAGCATCCTCAGCTCTCTCTGAGGTCTTTTAACAGCTGGTGTAGTGGCTGGTTTTGCAAGTAATGTTTGGTCTTGTCCTTTTACTTGGCCACTAATTTATGAAAAATACAGGAACATAATAACTCCTGGGGCTTCTGTTTCCCTGTCAAATGTGGCTGAACTTAATAAATGCATTCTAAAGGTGTTGAGGTACAAAGTAATTTTATATGCTTGCTAAAAAAGATAAATTTCTCCAGGAACCATAGAATCATCATAGAATCATAGAATCATTTAGGTTGGAAAAGACCTTCAAGATCATCGAGTCCAACCATCAACCGTGCCCACTAAACCATGTCCTGAAGAGCCTTGTCTACGCGCTTTTTGAATACCTCCAGGGATGGTGACTCCACCACTTCCCTGGGCAGCCTGTTCCAATGCCTGAGAACCCTTTCAGTAAAGAAATTTTTCCTAATATCCAACCTAAACCTACCTTGCTGCAACAAATTGTTGCCAGTTGACCCCTTATGCTGTTGTTAATTTGAAAACATAAACTGTCAAATTAGATTGCATCTGCACTTTGGGTATATATTGCCAGTTATCATCTTACCCAGCTTACCTAGTGTGTAGTCTGTGTTGAAACCACATGGCAGCTTTATCAAGAACTCTTATTTTGGATTTGTCAGGATTATATATTGATCACCTGGATTTCAGTGACTTAAAATACACTAATATTTATGTGGCTGTTGATCTATTTGACACCTAAGGGGATATTATTAGATAAGCAGTGTTTACAGTTTAAAAATTCAGTTTTAACAGTTTAAAACTGTTAAAATTTACAGTTTTGAAAATTCTTGTGGTAATGGTTAACCTGACTTTGCTCCTGAAGTGACTTTTTTTTCCAAATTAGTTAAAAATGAAGTATAATGAGATTTTCCAAGGATTCTTTAGAAAATTGCACACAAACTAGAAAATGGAAATTGCATGTATTTTCCCTCTTTGCATCTGAAACTGAAGATGGATTCAGATGCAACTGTATTGCTCTTTGAATTGGGCATGGCAGCTTTCAGCCTTGAAAATAGAGGGCCCTATAGAAAAGAAGTTTCAGATTTGACCTGTAGATCAAAATGATGTTATATATAGGACACCTAAATGTTTTCATGCTGTTCAAACTGATAACTTTACCTAACGTAAATTTGTATTGCCATCTTTGAAAATTAAATATTTACTAGCCCCCAAATTAAGTCTTAACCTGAAATTTTTCTAGGTTTCAACAGCAAATTCCTATAGATAATAGCTAGATACTTCTACATGATAGATTCATGTCTTAACATTATATGCATCTTTTCTGAAAATGCTACGTATTTTTTATGTCGTTGGGTGCGGTTGTGATGATCTAAGAATATAGGCAGATTTTCACTCAGGTAATTTTGCATCATTGAACTAATGAAAACATGTTTGGAGAAATTAGGAGAGTTGTGAGGCACACAAAGGCTTGCTTTCTGTGCTGTGGAGAGATGTGTCTTTGCATCTCTAAGTATTTGGAGTGTATTTAAAAAAAGGACGAGTAACTCATAAAGGTGAGAGAATGAAGAGGAAAAGTGGTGGGAAAGTTTCATATACTCCAGACCATAAAGCTTTATCAGTAAGTAGTACCTGTTCCCTCAAACCAGTCTTTATTAATGAAAAAAGTCAAGCTTTTTTGGAAGAAAAGTTTTCAGCTCTTGATAGCCTTGAAAATGGTAAATGAACATAAACAAAACAGTAGAATCAGAAGAAAGAAGAGATTAGGTATCCACTTACACAGCCGGATGGTGGGTGGATGTGTGGGAGGCCACACACAAGAGTCCCTTCAAATCTACATTAAAAATACAGCAGTATTTTTACAAGCAGTAATTTTTTATTATACAACTTGTCAGTTCAGTTTCCAAGAGTCTTGTAAACCTTCCTCATAAAGTCTGTCTGCTTTTAGCTAGAAACAAGACAAGTAAGCTCCCTGAAGTCTTGAGAAGCTTGATTTTAAATCCCTGATCAGATGGATTTCCTTTTTGACTCCAGACGAACAGCCCTGAGGCTGCCCTGAGGCAAGAGATAAAGATGCAGATGACCCAGTCTTCTCCTGGTTTGTGCTTGTAGCTTGTAGACACAAGCCTCTGTTGGTCCAGAAATGTTAGTAAATAGAGAAGAATTTATTGCTTTCATAAATAAAGCTCTTTTCTTACATCTTTGACATTGCAACTGTTGAAGCCATTAAAATCCTGGAATTGGTTTCTTAATTTGTTGAGGCTTCTGCGTGAGTCCTTCAGTTGCTGGGGACAAACTTAGTAAAGACTTGAATGTCACATTCTAAGGTTTCATTTTCCATTTATTTTCTTCTTCAGTAAGTATTACTGTGTGGTTAATTTGTTCTCTGGGATGGATAAAATAGAACTAATATGAAATTCAAATGAATTCTTCTGCTGGCAGCCTGTTTTTTAGCAGCAATAATGAAATATAATGGCTAATGGATAGTGAAAAAGATCAGTATTTTCCTCAATAATTCAGGGCTTTGATATATTTAAGCACTTAGTAAAAATGTCCAGAAAAATCAATAACTTAAAAATTTTATTGTGTACTTTTGGAGTTTATAATGCATATATATTCTTGTTTTGTTTAACATCAAGTTACCTTTATATATGCTTTAGTCATTAAAAGGAATCACTTAAAAAGTTTCACTTTCAAAAATTTTAAACCTGAAAAAAACCCCAACATTTTCTTTTTAAATCCACAGGCTTTTTATGAAATTGGAAACCAGTGCTGTTAAGAAAAGACATAATTTGTATTAGCACTTGTGGGGATGCCAAGGATACATGTAAAATACCTGACCAAGCTGGTCAGTGCAATAGATTTATCTTTCATAGGGAAGTTGAATAAGATTTTACAAGGTTATTTGCTTCCACCTACTGACCATTCTTGATATTACAGACAAAAACAATTGAGGGAATACTTCCAATAACTTCCAGGGTCTCATCTTTCCTCCTGATACAGGGCATGGTATGATATGAATTCTGTTTGCCTTTTATATTTCATTACTTTCACATGAAAAAAAATGATGTTAGAAATTCAAATAGCTTTTCTAAAGTTTCTTAGCCTGCAGAGTTTGCTTATTTCTTGGGGGTTGGTTGGTTGGTTGGTTTCTGGTATTCTGTGTTATGATGACAGGGCAGTAGAGGAAATAGATTTTGGATAGCAGGGAGATAACAAACTGAAAAATGTATAATAAAGTATACAGTCATGTACAGGTGTTAGTTATGTTAGCATGATTAATGGCTACTTGAGGATATTGATTTCACTGTTTCTATTTGCGATTCAAGAAGTAAAATTAAATTAGAATTATAGAAACTATGTAAAATAAAGTGTATGAAGGTTTCTACTGCATCCTAAAGCCAAAATGTCATGCAGCGTCATGCTACCACCAATGATTACTTTTACTTTCTGGAGCTTTTTTTTGTTCAGTAACATTTGTATAATGCTCATATTGGATGAAGGTGGTAGATATGTTTCCCAAGGGCCTAGTGTATTAAACTTCAGAAACATATGAATGATCAAACAGCAAAATTGGGATGAGGAAAGGGAGCCTTCTCAGGAATAAAATGGGTGTCATACCTGATGTATTCTATACTGTGCACTTGCAGTAGATCTTGCTGTCAAGTTATCTAAATCATTAGTTGTCTCCAAACTAGCACTGAAAGAATTTTACCTCTTGGTCTCACTTTTCTATCTGCTAGGCCATAGTACTCAACACAACCATAAATTAATACCAGTTGGTCACTAAATTGGCTAAATTTCAGTAGGAACATTTAAAGGCTACCTTTCAGAACTGTATGCCTGCAAACACAGAGGTGAGCATAGTTTCACCATCTCAGTTAATGCAATTCTAGCGTTAAATATATGTGGCAGTGTCCTTTATGGCACTTTGCTCAACTTTTAAAAGTTGTGTTTGTCCTGTGTTGCTCCTGATGTTCTGCATAAAACCTTGCTTTGTTCCAGTCTTGCTGCTACCCAGTGTAACAGACAAAAAAGGCAGTTTTCTTCTGTGCTGCCGTGAAAAAAAACAGAGCTCTTAACATTTTTATAATAATATAATGTAATTGGCTGTTATGCAGTGACAACTGGAGAACAAAAGGAATTGTGTTGGTTTTAAACTGAAATGGATGAGAGGGGTTTCCACCTTAGTGGCAGGGTATGTCTATAATTCATTCTTTCCATCTCTTCCCATGAAACATCCTATGAAGTATTCTGTCATTATATAATTTGCCTAAGATAATAATTCTCCAGGAGGAACAGATTTTGCTGGGTTTTAACAATGTTAAAGAAAGTCCCTGATATATTGTTCATATCTATAGGATTTTACACTTGCTTTACTGCAATGGTACTTCTTAATCTCAAATAATTCATACAGTTGGGAAATTTGCAATACACATACTAAAGTGACAGCGCTTTGTCATTTTGCACTTACAAAAAGTAGCACAGATGTCTCCCAGAGAAGAACATGCTGATTTCCTCCCTTCTTGCTCCGAGATTGACAGATGGTTGATTTTGATGATTTTTTTACAGCTTAGTTTGTGTACATTTTTTCTGTAAAAGAGGTATAGCTAGGATGTAGATGATGTATACTCAAATATTTATATTTTAACATGTATTTGATTAAGCCAGTAACTTCACTGATTTAAAGAATTATAATGCTAATTGTTTCAGAAAAATTGGTTTGTTTTGCTTGGGCAATTAAAGGTTAAGATACACAAGCATGTCCCTAACATGAAATACTCTTGTCACTCAAAGAAATTCTGTCTGAGTTCAGTTACAGTTGGTAACAAAGTAGTTGACTGCTTTTCTTCCAAAAAGACTTCATCATAGACTTTCTAGAGACATCAGATGCACAACAAGCAACTCCTGTAATTGTTTCTGAAGAACTGACGGAACTATTGCTATTGTTTTTAAACATAAAGCTGTTGCAAATTACAGTTCATTATTCAGCTAATAAATTTGCAGATTATTGATTTTAGAGGAGACTCATTGATTGTCTTCTGTTATTTCTTCTTCGCCTCCTGCACAAATTTTTACTGTTCACATTTTTAACTCCTTCCAACTGGTTTACCCCCTTTGGGCTGAGGATTCTTGAATTCTACTTTAGTCCTTCTTTAGGTAACCTGTCAGTATCTTTAGTTATACTTTATTAGAGTATATGCATTTGTGAGGATTTCACCCATTAGTAAAGAAGAGTCCTGTTCAGGAAGTCAGGCTTTGTATGGTATTACACATTAAATGGTTGTTAACAGTCCAGGTTATTAGCTGATAATGTACCTAAAGCAAGTTTGTCAAAAAATATTTAGGCAATATTTGCAATACCAGAAACAATAAAATAACAATGGACCCTGATATTTTTTTTTTTCTTGTCCTTGTGCAGAAGTCTGAATTCAGGTCTCTAATCTTGAAGACAGATAGCTATTTCTTTACCCAAATCCGATTTAGCATAATTTCAGAGATAATCCAATACCACTCTTTCTTGCTGGCTTCAATATCCAGTAATATTGAAACCATACATATGTAGTTTTCATTGCTAATGGCGCAGTGGTTAATTTGTAAGATTCACTTTCCATATCTTTAGATAGAAAACCAAACACTGTGAGGTGAAATGATTGTCTAATGTTCAGGGATAAAACACAGAGTAGAAGTTATGTCGTTTGATTTTCAGCCTGTATCTTTTCCTTATGGCTGGTACCAGGTAACTTCCAGGCACATTGTCTCTTTAATTCCTGATTGCAGCATTGAGAGCCTCAGCTGAGTTGGCCTCAACTCTTTTCAGCTGGGCTGCATGCTTCATTTGTACCTTTTGCCTTACTGGTGGTAGACAACCATGTAAGATGAACAGTGTGTTGTGGTTTAACCCCAGCCGGCAACTAAGCACCATGCAGCTGGTCGCTCACTCCTCCCCAGCCCACCCTACCCTAGCCTGCCGGGGGATGGGGAGGAAACTCAGAAAAAAGAGTAAAACTCAAGGGTTGAGATGAGCAGTTTAATAATTGAAATAAAATATAATAACAACAATAATAATTTTAATGAAAAGGGAGATAGCAAAAAGAGAGAGAAATAAAACCACAGACAAACAAGTGATGCACAATGCAATTGCTCACCACTCACTGACCGATGCCCAGCCAGTCCCTGAGCAGCCCTAAACCCCTCCCAGCCAAGTCCCCCCAGTTTATATACTGGGCGTGACGGCTCATGGAATGGAATATTCCTTTGGCCAGTTGAGGTCAGCTGTCCTGGCCGTGCTCCCTCCCAACTTCTTGTGCACCTGCTTGCTGGCACAGCACAGGAAACTGAAAAATCCTTAATTTAGGATAAGCACTACTTAGCGACAACTAAAACGTCAGTGTGTTATAAACATTCTTCTCATCCTAAATCCAAAACATAGTACTATACCAGCTACTAGGATGAAAATTAACTGTATCCCAGCTGAAACCAGGACACTGTGCTGGGAGGAAGATGGTTTTTCTTTTATCCAGGTAAAACTGCATTTTTAATTCACATTGAGTAGTGAGTGCTTATGAACTTAGGTTTCTTAGACATTGCCTTTAATGGGAAATGGCAAAATAGCAAACTAAAATCTTCTATGGGCAGCAGAAGAGATCAGAGTACTGTTAGGTTTTGAACAAGGTGTTTTCATCATACTGAGAGTTTGTAACAGCTATGACTAGAATCCAATAGGAGCTACTTTATTCTGCATTCAGTTAACTTAGGTCAGTATGTGAGATGATAGAGCCACCCTTGTCCTTGGTAATATGAAAAGATATGATTCATTTTTGATTAACCAATAAATATGTTAAAGAACATTCCATTATTTCCAAAAGGTGACTTAGGGCATAGCTAGCAGGTGAAGAGCCCTGGTGCTAATGAAGTTTGAATTCATTCCTCTGAGGCAGAAAGATTTTAAAAGCTGAGCTTTTTTCCTCACTCAGCAAAAAAAAACCCTGAATGTAAATATACAAACAAGCTTAGGAAGTCAGCCTGTAGGCAGAGATAATATTTCCTTATCCACCAAATGGGAGGAGAGACATGGTAAAAGACTGTCTGGCTGCCACTAAGTCACACTTGAAAGAAAATGACTGAGTGTTACCTTCCACAAAGTACAGTCTGGTTCCCCATGGAAAGTATTTTCAATATGAAGAGTATTTGAGGTGCTGATTCATATATGAAACTAACTAGAACGACAAAGATTTTTGTTGTTGGAAATATACTGTTTAAGAAGTGACAGAGAACTTGATATGCCTAATGAAAATATCTTTAATATCTCTTGCTGTGAATGAAAGTATTTTTTTCAGGAAACTTCAGTTCATCTTACTTGATTGAATGACTTCATTTTTTTTTAATCTTTTATGGGTATATGGCTTAGGTAAGAAGTCTTTGGTATTGAAATACCAGTCCTTCATTTCAGATGAATAGGAATGGTGTTGAAGAAACATAACTTTTTTATTTTATATTTGTTTAAATTTTTAATAGGAGCTGCTGTTAGCCTTAGATTTGTAGTTTGGGATTTATGCAGCAAGTAACTCTAGCCAATAATCTAAAATCTGATGAGAGTAGTTTTAGCTTCAGTGAGAGGCTGGGGAGGACTTACTTTTAACAAAAAATTGTCCCTCATCTCTATGTCATTTTTTCCAATAGAAATTTCTAAAGTTGCAGTATGTAAGCAAAATTAGCTTCCAAGAATACCCTCACTAGAAAGGTATAGTTGAAAACAAAAGAAAAATCGTAATAGGTCCCTTGTCTGCAGTTTAATGACTTGAATTATATTTGGCTTACTCGGTTTCCAATACTAACCTGTTGTACAGTGGGATAATATGAAGAAAAAAATGCCTTTCAGGCTATAATTTTTGTAATAATTATTATCTCTGCGTGTCTTCAGGTCTGCTGGCAAAAATCCAAAGGTTCAATGAGAGTCAAAATACCTTAGGAATAAAAGGAACATGTCTTGGGTGTCATTAGGTTTGAGATTATTTTTTTGACTCCGGAAGAAAACATAAGTCTAAAATATATGTGTGTGCATATATATACACAGATTTGTACTAAATAGATGCTTGATTATTCTTGAATGTTGCAATGACATTCAGACAGAAGTATCTTCAAGATATCAAGAACTAGTTAGCACTCTTGACAACAGGCAAAAGTTTGAGCAGTTTTTTCCTCTTAAAGTTACCTTTGTATTTTTTAAGCTAACATCACTAATTAAAAAAAAAAAAAAACAGAGAAGAGAAAAAAGGAGTGAAGAAGCAATTCTATTTTCCTCAAGATGCAAGTAGAAAAAGCAAACATATATTATAAAGCAGAGATCATCTTTTTGTCTTATGAGCTGGCTACACTATATTGAAATCGGTTGGTTTTTTTGCCATGTTTCAATCCTGTCTTTATGTTTATGCTTGTAATAAAGTTTAATAAACCTTACTTAAAGACATAATACTAAACATTGTACATATAAATATACTCTATATACTAAAATAACAGTTCAGTAAAGTGTAATAGGTTGAGAAAGCCACTCTTCAGACTTTGAGGCCCTTTCTGCATCCTGAGTTACTTCCACAGCCCCGGTCAATAAGCTTTGTGACATAGTCTTCTCTGTTTGTCTTTTCAGGATACTAAAGCAGAGTGCAGTTCCTGTGTAGAAACTGAGGACAGAAAAGTAAGTGGCTTGTTTTAATGTAATTTGTCAGGCAACTCTAGTAAGTGGGTTTTTTGGTTTGGTTGATTTTTATTTTTTTAATTAAACCATATCAAATTATTTTATGATGGTTTATGTGTGTATGTTTTATAAAGTTTACTAACAATAACTTTTCTAATGTATTGTAACTTCAATGGGGATGAAGTAGTCTTACGCTATTGAACATATTTCTCTTAGCAATTTGAATAACTCCTTGTTTGGAAGGGAATTGTAATCTTCATTTCATTAAACTATGAACAATTTAAAAGGCAATTGCACTTCCTGTTCTTAATTTCCATTATTAACAAAATTACCGTGTTACGTCTTTCATGGTAATTTTGGCATACCATGTTAAATATTTGTAAAATAGCAAGATAAGGACTGCTTTTTCTTGCTTTTATAAAGTATCTTTGATACTGATTTTTTTTTCCTTCTAAATAGTTGATGTTTAAAAAGAGTTTATCTTATTTTATTTCCAGTTTTATTTTCTGTGAACAAGTATAAAATATGTTTTCAGTTGTGTTCTTCACCTTGTTAGCTTTTTTATTTTTGAACAGTACATTATGGCATGTATGTTTGAATATACATGAATAAACTTACATTTTTAGAAGGAATTCTTAAATTGAAGTACTATCAATTTCCACTCTAAACTGAGCAATGCAGAAAGCTGCCTTCTAGCAGTAACAACATCATATTCTCAATTTGTTTTGAAACAGTAGGTCTTTATGCTTAATTAAGCATTAGTTTAACTGTGCTATAATGTGTGATACCAATGCTCTATTATTCAACTTCCCAAAAGTTTTTTGTTGGTTTGTTTTTTTTTTTTTTAAACTTATTTTGGCTACTGCATCTTCCTCTGAGGATTCAGTAGCTCCTCCTTTTTTAAAAAATAGCTGTCAAGTTCTTTTGCTATAAAAACAAGGTTTTATTAAACAGCATTGTACCAAAAGCACTTTAGTTGTTCAGGACAGCTCAAATGTCCTACGAGTCCAATATAAAGTGCTGTTGAAGTTAGTGCAGGAAAGCACAATTCATTTGCTTTGTTGACATATGTGATAAAGAATCTTCAGAATTTCAGTGATTTTTCAACATTTTCAGGAAAGAAGTGAAGGAATTATTTTGAGCTATGCAGAAACATATTAAGAATTCAATTAAGATACTAAATTGTGAATATAACTAGCAGAGAAAGTATGCTGTATCTTAGATACCAAGCAGCTGTTACTGCTCTTCGATTGTGAAGTCCTCAGTACTAAGACAGGTTGATTTTCTTGCATTTAAATTAAGTCAACACTGAATGTTTTACTCTGATGTGTATAATAGAAGTAGCTTATTGTAGGACAATTACGAGGACAGCAAGGAAATACAGCAGAATTTCTTTGAAGTTTAGGAACTGTATCAGCTTTATCACAAGGCTCAAAAATACTGTAATGGTATGTTTAACAATGCTTTATGTTAGTAAAGGACTACAAAATTTACATCAATAGGAATAGTAACTTTGCTGTATTTTTTGAGAGTTGAAATACAGCTATTTTCCTATGCATTAAATTTAAGGAATTATCTTTGATATTTACACTCCTAATGCTTTTTCAGTTCTCCGAGAGGTTTAGGGGGGTGGTTGTTGTTGTTTTTAAAAGCATTTTAACAAACCAAAGCATTCTTGCTTTGCTGCTTTTTTTCTGTTACTGACTTTAACCCTATTCTCCTATGTTAATATCTTCTACTTTAGTGTTTTGTAAAATTTCCAAATTCTCCTGCTTTCTATTTTAGCTTCCTTTTTTAGGCTGCATTAAGTTGGAACTAGTGACAAGTTATGCCTCCTCGTTTCTTGTGCAGTTCCTTCCATTTTTTTCTCAAGCATTTTGCAGACGCATAGTGAGCTGAATCAAAATTAACCTGGTTAATGTGTTCATGGTAAAAACTAACCAAGAAACAAAGGCTTCACATAGAAGTATATTCAATTTAAAAAATTTAAATTGTCAGAAATACATATCAATCCTGTTTTAAAGTATTTTCTCACTGAAGAGAGTGAGCTGGGTTTTTTTTAAATATGTTTCACTGAAATTTTAAAATTCGGAGCTAGAATCCAGTTCTGGATTACTAAATCAGTGTGGTGTATCTCTATGTGTCAAGTAGTAAGTGAGTTTGTGAAAGTGTTGAGCACATGACATGTAATTCTCTAAAATCATCTAGTACTTATTATGTGAAACTCAGGCCATTTAGGCTTCAGGTTCTGAGCAGTAGCTTTTATGAAACTGTTGTTTTATAGTATGCTAAAATGCAGTTTGGGACCTTATTTCTAAACACCAAGGCATGACTTTTTTGGTGTGGGTAGCAGCTACTAAAACTGCACAACCAAAAGGTTCTTTTTATTGCTTGAATAATGGGAAAAGTTGTCAAGAGCCTGATAAGCTTTGGACTGCAGTCCTATTAATGTATGTGTTGTATTTCTTTTTCCTTTTATTGCAACTTTCCTTCTATCTCGCAGATGTACCAGGCTGTTGCCAGTAAACTGTTTTTTGAGGGGTTTTTTTTTCATTGTTTTATGGTGAGATGATTTCTACCTCAGTATAAATTACAGGAGCTGTATATCTGATACTTTTTCTTGGCCTCAGTGATTGCTCTGAGTTTGAGTAGTTTCCCAAGGAGCTATCTTTCTTCGGTGACTGAGGCTATCAAGACTCACCCAGCTGTCTGATTCCAGAAAGGGGCACCTCATCCAATGCAGAACATGTCATCTGACTTTTTCTGAGACAAGCCAGGCCCTAGGACTGAGCAAGTGAAGTGAAGTGAAATGAAAGAGCATGAGATTCCCATGTTACCCTGTGCTTTATTACTTCACTGGCCTGTAGTGCTCACTTCCCTCTCCCTTCTTGATCTTAGAAGCAGTGGCATGAAGGTGAGGTGACAGTCACAGGGTCTCCAAACTTACTGTGAGACCTGGGGAGTCTCTCTCTCTCTGTCTCTTTCTTTATGTATCATTACGGTTGACGAGCTGGAGATCTGGAGGTTATCAACATTGCGGTGCCGAGTGCTATGAATATCTCATCCTTTTGACTGTAACTACTCATGCATACAGACATGTCTTCAGGTTTACAGACTCTTCTGTGATCTTGCCTCACTAATTGCTGAAGTAATAACAACAGATGTGAAGCTTGTTGAGTTTTGGGCTATGATTTGGTTTTTGACTTGCTAAAAGCACAATTTTTGCCCAACAAATGACAATATGTTCAGTGCTTTAGCTTTCAAATGCAGAAACTGGAATTAACATAAAGAATTGTCTAGCAAACCCCTACGTTTTTCTTCTTCATTTTGTTAATTTGTTGAAGCATTTTGAAAGAACAGAAATGTAATAAATACCTATTGTTGTTACATGGTATGTTTCATCTTTTCTCTGTGTTTGGTGCCAAAACTGAAGCTTTGGCCAAGCTTAAGTGGCAGATTTACTTTACAGTCCAGGGACATAGATTACCAATGGCCTATGAAATGATCATCAAATAAAGACACATCAATCTTGGTTAATAATAATGCATTGTTTGATGTTTTTTGAAAGCATAAATTAGGAACTTAATGTAATTCATAGAACCTGAAACTCTGTAAATAAATATTTTTATTTCGTCTAGGTTGAAATCAAGACAAACTGCTGCAGTTAGGACATGCATCATTAGTATCTAATAATTTGCACTTCCATAATGAAATATACTGCTAATGAGCTATATCGTTAGCAATTAATGGAAAATTTTCCCAGTTAAAAAAATATAAAACTGCAAGGTGCCTTTTCTTACAGTCTTTTTTCCTGAATTTCTTAATCTCTAGCTTCTGAAGTAGAAATTTATGTAACCATGGCTAAAGCATTGCCTGAAGGCAAACTCAAATTTAATATCTGTAATTATTTTGAAAACTATTATTCTATAAGTGACAAAATAGCATTTAATTATCTTAACCACTTTATCACTATGATCTATCTCTCCATTGTTACTTCAACTGACCTTTTTATGTAAGATTCTACTTATATTTTCTGCAACAATAAAAGCCCTCAGGTTTGAGAGTAACAGGTGACAAGTAATCAACAGTCAGCTGTAACTGGCCTGTATTATTATGCATTACTAAATTGCGTTTACCATTGCCAGCAGTGGACCCATAAGCGTATGCACCATTCATTTCCTACCTGATCAATATTCATTTCTGTGTTTGTCACATCCAACCCTTTTTTGTTTTGATCTCATACCTTCATTCTGAACATCACAATATTTGATGTTTAATGAATCATGTGATCGTGAAAATGTCTCAGCTTTGCTTTTCAAAGAAACATATGTAGAAACATGAGCCCTAAATTTTCACAGAAATAACCTGTTAAAAACATACAAAATGTGATTTTTGTAAAAATACATTGATTTCTGAAGCTAGTTGCGTGATGTTTGGGGATTTGAGTCATAATTTCAAAG
This sequence comes from Buteo buteo, assembly GCF_964188355.1. Classification (NCBI taxonomy): domain Eukaryota; kingdom Metazoa; phylum Chordata; class Aves; order Accipitriformes; family Accipitridae; genus Buteo; species Buteo buteo. The sequence continues at coordinate 5,046,060 of NC_134199.1, forward strand.
CCTGTGATGTTTTTCTTTTGTTTTTCTGTGAGGTTTTGCTTTTGCAAGGGTGATGACAGTTGTGGGTTTTTTTCTTCTAGCCATGTTTTCCAACGTAACTGTGTGTGTTGGGGGCAAACTAAATGGTTGTGGTTGAAGGGAATTAGTAAGGGTATTGGCCATTCTGCCAAGAGGGAGACGATGTGGATTCCTTTACTTACAATCTTCGCTTCCATTTGGTATATCCAAACTCTAGTCTTGGTCTTGGTCTCCACTCTAAAAAGACTGCTATATGTGTAAAGCCTTTTTGTTGTTGTTGATCTCTCATCTCCCATTACACAAAAAACTTGCCCCTAATACATCTTCCTCATCTTTTCTTTAATCTCAGTTCACATGTTTATATGGTCTGAACAATTATCTCTTCCCCCCCACCCCATGTTTATATGGTGCTTGTATAGAACAGGAAACTTCAGAAATACCAAAAAAAAGGAACTGGAAATAAGATTTCTCCCTGTCCTGCTCTGTCACTGAGGTCTGAACAGAGCACAAAGGGAATACTTTGTTTTACTCTGCAGTTGCATTTGTTGTATCATCAAATTAATTCATGGCAACACTGTGAAACCAAAACTCTGATATGAAGTTATGTTTCCCTTTATTCCCCCACCTCCATTTTGTTATATTTCCATCTGAAATGGAAAATGGAGACACTGAAAACTGAATGGAAAGTTAACTTACAATGACCTTTCTGTGCTGGATAACTTAGTTTCAGTTGGTTTTTACTACTAGGAATGTTGTATTCTTCAGCTTTAGCTTCTTCATTTTTGTTTTATTTCAGCTCACTCTTTTTAGTAATAGACTCACTTTTGCTGTAATGTGCAATGACATTCTCTTCAGTATTCCTTGCAGGCAACATAATGCTGACCGTTAACTAGCAGCTAAGTGTTATTAGCTTGGTGGCTCAAGGTCACTCAGGATATCTTGCTTCATTTTCTGTTCTTGAGAAGGAAAGTAGCTCATGGAAAGAACATTTTTGAGATGCATCTTGACTTTAAAATTTACCTCTTTTGAGCTCAGAGTGCAGAGGCTTTATGAGAGCAATAGACTTTATGGGTATGCATTAGACCAATAACATGATAGGTCAGTAAGTTAGAAAATTTCCCTGTAGTGACATAATGTTTCATAACTCTCTATTACCTTCCATGGGATATGGTATAGGCAGTAATGCCTTTCCTTTTCTATGCCTGCTGTAGAAAATATTTTACTTTTTTTTTTTTTTAGTACCTTCTGTCAGAGGATCTCAAAGTACTTTACAAACAAATTAAAAATACCTATGAGGAAATTACTTACATTTATATTGCTCAGGTTACATATGTGGAAATAGAAGCGTCAAGGGGAGACATAATCAAGGTTACAAAGTGAGTCTGAGACAAAATGAGGAGGAAAAGAAACAGCAGTACAAATATATTTTACTTTGCTTATTCTATGGTTTCTTGCAATTTTATTTTATTTTATTTTTTTAATTTATAATGATCATGTGAAAATGTTTTCCATGGAAGTTTAAGGGAAAAAATTGTCTTATTAGTAGGCAGAAAATTTATCCAATTTCTTTAACATTCTTCTTCAGGTTACTATGGGAGAGAATTAATAAGGGTATCAAATAGTGAAGAGCTGATAAGAAGCATCATGGAGGGACTGACTCAACTATTGGCATCTAAGATGTGGATATATTTATATATTGTTTCCTTTCATTGTAATCCCTTTTTCTGCTGTTTAGGAGCTTTCTATCAGTGAATATGAGTATGTGTCATTTTTATTCCCTTGTGAAGGCATCATATAATCTGAATCGTTTTGTAGAGTTTTGAGATGCATTTTTCCTCACATTAAAAGAAATTAATTTTTTGATGAGGGAAGATCACTGACTCCAATGGATTGGTAAGGAAGTCTCTAAATTGTGTTTGGATAGTTTCAGAGGAATTTAAGGAAGTTTTGAACATTAATGAGCCTTCTGGTGTCTACTAGAGTGAACAAATTATTCCTATTTCATCTGCCTCTTTAACTATTGTACAAATAGTAAGGAGTATTATTGAACCATCGTATGACAGGACCACATAGAGTATAAAGGATTGGCCATAGAATTCAGAAACAAGGGGGAGTAACCAGAAGTGAGAATAATGAGCTGTTCCAAGAATAGTATCTACCTGTCACAATATGCCAGAGTTTTCCACTGACATCTCAGCTCATGTAAGTCAGATTTACATGATGCTTCTTGAGTCTTCCTCAGTACAGAGCTGGAAGTTTTCAAAACTTCCATAAAAGGGTAAAATTATCTGGGGGGGGGTGTGTGTTGGTTGGTTGGTTGTTACCAGAAAAGTTACTTGAAATCCATGGCTGACTCCTCCACAATGATTTTAATTCAAGATCTGTTGCACTCCAGGTATCCTAAAACTCAGAAAGTTAAATCAAACCCAGAGTCTAAGTTGTTTAGGTATCATTTATTGTTATTTATATTACTTTTAGTGATATTTTTTCAATCAAAGGATTTTTCTTTTCCTTTGTCTTAGTTTATGTTCTTTTCAAGTAAAAGCACTACTTACCGAAAAATAGACAGCTGAAATTTGCCCTAGAACTTAACACACAGCATTAGTCAGCCTAATAAATATTGGCAATTCTAATGTGAGGAAATACTCAGAAATCCAGTCCATTCCCTGGCATGTGGCTTGACACAGTGCAAAGTCTGGTTGGAAAGTTTCATAGTATTTGAATGATCATAATGTCAGTCCTATTACTGCTCTCTTGTTCTTTCTGTCACTGACATGCAATTATGGAATTTCACAACTGAAGTGATGACAATTGCTCGACTGTGTGTGTATGTGTGTCTATCTTTCCCCTTAATCCAACTCTGTCTAAGATTCTGTAATTTGATAAAGTGGAATTGAAATGACAGGCATGACAGAAGTGCCAAAACAATAATTTGACCTCCCACTGAAGTGTCAACGTGTTCGGCTGCATGACTTTTACACATGCTGAATACACATAAGGGACACAGATAGTATATTTGTTATGCTAGAATACCTGTTAAGGCAGATTGCTAGAGAAAGGTATTACTACTTTGTGTCTTTTTACGAATGTGTTCCATCTTTAATTGCTACATTTTATATCCCTGTACTCTATGTATAAACGCGATTCCTATTGCACATAAATTATCTGTATTTTATTAGGAGAAGATTTTTTTCAAATCTGCATTTTGAAGATATTTGGGTAAATCTTGAAATTATAATTCTGTGGCGATGTAGCAAATTAGTTCTTGAAGAGACTATTTATTCTTTACTTTTAAGGACAACTTTTTCATATTAAACCTCTTGGGGGAAGGTGTCAAAGAATGAAGAAAGAACCATATAAAAGGTACACCATTTCTTTTTCCAAAGTCCTTTAATACTGATGAAATACCTAGTTCCCATTCATACAGAATATGAATGTAATAATCTCTGTTACAGATTAGCCAGTGTTGTAAACAAATTTTATTGAGGACATCAGTCAGGAAACTGGCAAATTCTAGTTACAGCCTATGCAAAATACAGAATATAAAAATGTATTTTCTGTGGTAGCTATATACTGATAATTCCAGTTTCATTTGAGAAAAACCTTCTGGAATAAGTGACGAGCCAATGAGCAGTTTGAGTAGTTGGTACCTTTGAAATGTCAGCTTTTCACTGAGGTAGAATGGAGTTTAAGAAATCCTCCAAATGTTTTTGTTTGAAATCTGAATCCAGTCTAAATGCAATTTGGAAGTTTCTAAAAAAGATCCATGGGCACTATGAGCTATATTATTCTCTATATACAGTATCACAGTTCTCTGTTACTATTACATGTTACAAAGGAAAAAAAAAAACCAAACCTCTTTTTTGAAAAATACTGCTAATTTTTATCCTTTCCTGTGACTAGTAGTCATGCCTTTCAGCTGATACTTTTTCTAGTCTTTTTATTTAACACTTTGGCATTAAAACATATCTTTATCTACTATCACATTCAGCACTGATGTTTGCATTATGTGAATTTAAAAACTGGAAAGCAATCACAATTCTTTTTGAACTTCCTCTGCTTTGAAATAAATTGCATTTGGTATATGACAACTTCCTGCTAGTAACTTCTAAAAAGCTCACTGAGCTAGAAATAGCATTCTGAAATATCTAATACTTTTATACAAATTAATAAAAAAAATTATTTTCACTGAAGTAAATGTATGCACAAGTTACTTTGGAATATATTCATGTGTACTGTACCTGCATTGCATATGATGAATTATATTCACCTGGGAACAAGGAAGGGGACAGAAGAAAGAAATTTTTTGGCTTTAATATTCAGCTAAATGTAAAATTAAAATATTCAGATTCAGGGAATAAAAAATATCAAGTGGAGAGGGAGAACTTGAGTCTGATTTGATGCTAATTATCTGTCAAAATCAACAGAAAAATAATTCATGAGAGACTAAAGCCTTGTTGAACTTTTGACTACATCTGGCCATTAAGTTTTCAACAGGTATAAAAACACAGAGGGGGATTGGCTTTTGAAGTTATACAAAAAAGGGGAAAACCCTACAGATCTAATAATATTAGCATGCTGTGAATGGGAATATGTCTTGGGGCTTCTCTGTATTTATGAATGAATAAAACTTTGCAGCAATAGGGCAGTGCTGTAGGGTTCAGCGTTCGGAAGATCTCACGATGTCAAGGAAAGTTAGAGGGTTAGTCGCAGCCTTATGATGTACCTGTAATCCCGCCTCCCCTTGTTAGTATAAAAGGATTTAACTGCGCAATAAAAGGTGGAAGTTGGCGCTCACACTGTGTCTGTTATCTGTCTCTTTCCCTGGTCCGGGCTGACCAGTGGTGTAATCGTGGCACCTTGATATGTAGCGAATGCTACACAGTGCAACTATTTCTACTATGTAGTGAAATGTTTCCTTTTAAAAGGCATCTGTTTTCTGGTAATGTAAGCTTTTTGTAACCCGTACTCTACTGCATCAGTAAGGTATAGTTGACCTTAGCAGTTATGTTACCTCCATAATTTTCAATTATTAATCTGACCTACCAGATTCTTTGCAACGTGCCAGATACCAAGGTCAAATTATGCAAGGCCAAATGACATGGATTTAAATTTATTAACTATATCTCTCTGTGTAGTTTTATATTGTATACATATGCCAAAGTGTTTAATGGTCATTGCTCCCTTCGAGAAAAGTCACTGTCAGGTTGACATTTCCTTCCCTATCTTTTTGCTCACTTTTTAATAAGGATGTGGGAGACTTCATAAAGAAGGGTGGAGTTAACAATATGTACAGGTGAATCACCTTATTGCCAGGTACTTCTGTGTTTACTGTCGGTTATGCTTGCTAACCCCAACAGCTGGAGGGCCTGAGTAACAAGAAAAAGCCCTGGGTTTCTGTTCAGTGCCTGCTTCACTTTGTCTCCCGCAGTTCCGCGGAGTGCCCATAATAAAACCACCAGGGCTTTGGCAGCACTTTCAGACTGTGACCCTTCATTATGTTTCCTGCTATAAGCCTGGGGAAGCCACTTCGGTTTTTGAGGGTTTTTTTTGGGCCTGGTCTAAAGAACACTGAAGGGGGAGGGAAGCCGTACGTTGACGTGAACAATATTATCTCTCTGTATTAGGCAAAGCAGTCTCAAGTCAGGGATTTTTTTCATTTAACTCACCGCCAACCAACGCAAACCTTCAATCACTGAGGAAAAGAATAATAGACAAACTGGGAATTGGGTCCATCCCGATTCCTCCGGCGAGGCGAGGGGCAACGCGGGTGGCTGGGGCGGCCTGCGTGAGGGTGCCGTGCGCCTCGGTGCCGTGACCATGCTGTGGAGCAGGGCAGTCCCGGCTGAGCCCGCAGCGGGGTTTTGCAGCTGCCGGCTGCAGGGCGTACGGAGCCGGCCGGAACCGGTTCTGACCGGCCGCAGCAGGTGCTGACCGCCGCCCACACAGGCCCTCGCTGTCCCCCCTCAGCAAACCAGGCTTCTGCCGCCCCGCGCGCTCCCTGCCAGGGGAGAGGGCTGCGGCGTGTGAAGGTCCCAGGAAAGCAAACAAAAATAATTCGATAAACAGCACTTCAAATTTTAGAGGGCACGCGCCGAGGTCATCGCAATTACAGAAAGCCTGCAGGTTGTAGTCGGAGGCTACAGGTAGGTCATTTGGTTTTACAGATGAGGTTGAATTGCACGCCCAGACTGGTAACGACGGAAGAAGCTGGGGTCCCTACTAATGAAGGGCGGCAAAGCCACTATGCTTTTAATGGTTTGGCTTTTACTTTTTTTTTTTTTTTTAATGCCTTTTTATGCTTTTGCCACTTGGTAAGAAGTCAAAGGCACGTTAACCAAAGACATAGCTGGATCTGTATTTAAAATAAGAAATACATATATTTCATACAAATTAACTAGAAATTATGTTCTAAACAACAGTTTTAAAAGTCTGTATTTCAGCAGCAGCTAGCAGAGGCTAAAGACAACTTAGACTGTTTCTTTCTAGCTTGTACATATGCTTGTATGACTGCGCATTTAGAGATGTACACCATCTCGTGCTGTCATCTTGTCACGGAAGAAGTGAGAGGTTTTGCCTTGCAACATGATAGAGTTGCTATAACGTGAACTTATATTCAGCTTTTTGCTAGGAGCTAGGGCTATTTTTACAGAAAAATACTTCCCAGCATAGAAGTTGAGCAGAGCTGTGCCTGCAACCCATAGCCAGTTTGATTTCTTTTATCTCTCATGTTGAATTTTCCTTATGGAAGAAAGTTTGGAATTTCAAGAGTGGGGAAATTAAAATTATAGACTTTAGTGAATGATTAAAAAACCTTTTCACTTCATCTGGTTGAGCGGGCCCAAATGTTCCTAGTCACTGCTTATTTTAGTAACCTGGAACTTCACTTTTTTTTTTTTTTTTTTTTTGACATGTGAAAATATAATCTCTCTGTCTCACAGGATTTTAGGAGTCTTTGATATAATTGTTTAACATTTTAACTGGATAAACTTTTAAAAAATTTTAAAGCTAAGGCCAGTTTGGGGAGAAGGCAAAGGGGAAGGGAAAAAGGTGTGTAGAATCCCTCTTACCTCTGATTTTACATACTTAAATAATTAACCTGAGTTTGAAAGTCCTGGGCATTCAACTTAAATCTTTGTTACAAGCTGTCATTATTGCCTTCACTTATTCTTGCTCAAAATCTGTTTTCTGTGTTTGGAGAAAAGTATAATCAGTTCATTAAGGTGGGTGAAATCTAGCCATGATGACAATAAATGGAGTAGGTCAATGTTTGCTGGGATATGGAGCAGAAATACATAGCAGAGTAACTCCTAAGAGAACTTTATATAATGAGGCCACTGTGGGAAGCCACTTAGAGTGTTCTGCACTCATAGAGAATCAGAGAATTTATCCAGCCAATAAGAGTATTTATTCTTGCATAAAGCTCCCAGATGGTAGTATTTAGAAAATATATACTTTTCTTACTTCTGTTATGCATCAGGCTTGTTGATGTGCTTTTTATTAGACAAGTAATCTTCCAGATGTTGTTTCATTAAACTGAGGTACAGAGATATTTTCCATTAATTTTCTATTTCCAAGTTCTAGGCAATGCATTCTGATTTTCTTTCTTTAAAATTGCAGGACAGCATTTCATATATTAAGTGATACGCAGATTGCACATTAGCTGATTAATCTTACCAGAACAGCAGTAATAGAACACTTGCTAACTTGTCTTTTTCAGTTCTTGAAAAGGTAAAACATACAAATATACAAGTTGTAATTTATAAATATATACAACTTCTGTGGTTAATTCAAAGTTTTAGAAAATGACAGACCTTCCTAAAAGAGAAAATTCAGGGATTGAGGAGCCATAAAATAAATAAAGTATTTTTCCTTAACTCTGTGTGTCTAGATAGTAAATCTGGGATGTATTGTGTGAACAACATTGAACTCGGAAAGTTTATTTTTCATACAGAAACCTCAATTCTTGGAAGTACATGCACTTTAGAAGGAAGTGTATGTCTAAAAGCATTAAAACCTTTTTTTTTCTGGCTGAAAACATGTCTATCTGTGCTTAGCCATATAAATGTTCTGTTCCTACATTTTACTTTTCTTTGCAGTAAGAAAAAAACCTACTACTGACTTCAAAGGTGTTTGAAATAGGTGTTCCATTTTCATTAATTATCCTTAAGGAGCCTTATTGGTGAGGTGGAAGTCTAGAGGTTATGTATTTCTCCAGGAAAAAAATTAGAAGTGTAAGTTCTTTTATAATTTCTTCTGAGTCCTTGTAGTAGAACTCGTGTTAAAATAAACACACAAACATGTTACTATATAGGAGGTGGCAGTTGCTTTCTATTTATTTAATCAGTATACCTGACAGACTGATTTCAGGCTGCTCTTTTATGATGTTAAGGTTGCATAGTCCAGTATACTCTTCACTGAAACTAATGTGTATGAAACTTGGAAATTATATTTGAAATTTTGTGTGAAGAACTTGATGCAGGCCAGTGCTTTACTGTTCTAAATCATAAAATGGAGAGAGATAACTAATATTGCTTCTGTATCAAAGACTGTATCTCTATGGAAGGATAAATTTTAATATTGAAAATTGAAATCCTTTTAGGAATTGAACGGCTTATTATATTTTTGCATTTATTTTCCTTATACCCAGTAGCAAAAAGTTTCTTACGGAAATATTTAGGAATGTTAGGTATTAATCATTCACTCTAATATTTAAGTACCTTTTTCTTGTTATTCCGTGTCATCAACATGATTATGCACAAGAAAAGAGGTGGTATATTGATTCTACGTGCATATGGGCTAATAGAAAGTATGCCTACAGCAATATCTGAATCTTTCAGATAGTCTGTCTTGAATTTTACACAATGAATGTTCTGCTCCAGAGAATGGAGCTCTGCGAGTCTTCCGTTCTATTAACCTCCACAGTTGGTATCCAGGTATCGTAGAGGATTTGGCTTGCTGTGGGGCTTCTTTTCAGGAATTGAGACTGTCTGAAAACAGTGATCCAAAACAAAGCATTGCTTATGCTTAACAACGTAACCACAGCAAAGGAGAAGGGAAAGAATGTAAAACCAAAGGACATACTATGTTGTGGTGGCTTGGCTGAGGCCGGCAGCTAAGTACCCCCACAGCCACTTGCTCACTCCCACCGGCCCAATGGGAGATTGGAGAGAGAATAGGAAAAGCAAAAGCAAAAACTCATGGGTCAAGATAAAGACAGTTTATTAAGTGAAGAGGAAAAAAACACAAACCAAACCCATAAGCAATGCAGAGGAAGTCACTCACCACCCGCTACAAGCAGACTGATGCCCAGCAAGTCTCAGAAATGGCCACCTTGGAAGTCACAACCCCCTCATGGACACCACCCCCTGCCGCCTTCCACTACCCTAGTTTTATTGCTGAGCATGATGTTACATGGTATGGAATGTTCCTCTGGCCAATTTGGATCAGGTGTGCCAGCTGTGTCCTCTGCCCATCTCTCATCTGCAACTAACCTGCTCACTGGGGGTTGTCAGCATGAGAAAAAGAGAAGGCTTTGATGCTGTGCAAGCACTCTTTGTTTAGCAGAACCAAAATATCGTTGTGTTATCGAGACTGTTTTAAGGAAAATCTATTAGGAAGGCTCAGGTTGCTGAAACTGTTTACAAAAACAAATCGCAACAGCAGAACAGGATGTCCATGGCCGATGAGAAAGCTATGCTTTCACCTACTTCTAAGCCAGCCATCTTTGGTTCATACATATAACATTAATTAATTTATTTATTTATAGTTGAAAGGAGTCCATAACTTTTTGAGTTATCTCCCTTCACTGACAGTGTTTCAGCACTTCCTTGGGAAGCAGGGGACGAGTTTACAGGCTATTAATGAATAGGGAAAGCCTTATATCATTTGTATTTGAGTTTAGACTTCTACTATCATCTAGGCATAAATTGATCAGATGGCTTTCTAGGAGTACATGCATGGCAAGACTATCAGTGGCAGATTGTTTTCAGCATATTTGAAGGGGACAGACTGAATCAAACCATTGTTTTGTTTGCCAAATTAATATCTGGGATGTAATCCAACCTGATTAACAGGATGGCTATGATTGGATCGTGAAAGGGTAAGCAGACATTTGGAAGGCCTTTTTTATACCTGCTGGCTCTATTACTTTCCCAGTAGCTTGAACACATGCAAGAATATGCTTCTGTCCAGTAATCCAATTCATTTCTCATTGATTCCAGTTTGTCTTTTTATGTTGTATTGGATCTCTTGCCAGGTAAATCTTTTCTCTATAGCAATAGATTGCTTTTTACAGCTGCCTGGATGACTGGTACTGGGTAGTTTGATCAAACTTCCCAATTCAGTTATTTCAGAACTGATTTCCTCAACAGTGATGCAGAATGTCTTTTCCTCTAATGAAGACTGTTATTATAAGACCACTTATGCTTAAATATATATCCATATTTGGAAATTTGAATATGTATGCCTGTTTGTTGTCTTTGAAACATTGTTGATGATCCTTAGGTAAGGAGTGAAGTAAGGGTTAATGGATTTTTTTTCCATTTTTCTTAGTTATGTTTTATTTTCTTTCAGTTTGATGGGTAATACAGAGGCTTGATGGTTTATATATAAACCATGTGCTTTCCAGATTTGATTTATGTAATCATAGCAGTTTTGCACAGTTCAGCTGAAAATTTCTTCTTGTTGATCAAGGTCAGAAAAATTGAGGGATTTTGCCATTTATCTCAGCTGCTTGATTAGCAAAATAGGACACCAGGGCAGTGTTAAAAGACCTAGTGTACAGGGATGTCTCACTATGGCATACTTGCTGTATAACAACTTTAAAAAAAATCGGGTTATTTCTGAAAAAGACAGTATAAGTATTGAAAGAAGTATGCTGATGTTTGAAGTCTAAAAGTAAAATATTATTAATTTTTTTTCATTTTCCCCTCCATGTCAGCAGACTAATATACAAAAGAAAGTTAGTTTACCTTTAATTCTGGATAATGGTAATATGCATGCTATGCAAGTGGCAAACTTTTTGTTTTGAATTAAAAGCGATGCCATTAAAAAAATAAATAAAAATCTGATCTCTGTTACTGTCTTTCACTTTCAAGACTTGATAAAGGTTGAAGACAAGGAACAGAGCAGGTTTTTTTTACATGTGAATTGTCTGAAATCCAGTAGGGAACATCTATTTCAGCAAATTTGTTTGATATGTTCATTTTGTACAGCTTTGCTTCACTGTGGTCTTTTCCTGAACAGATAAATGGTTTAGTGAATGACATAAGACAAAATTTGCAGGAGGAGGTAAAATCTTATTGCACTAACTGACATCATGTTACACCAACTCATTAGATAGTTTATTTTCCTGGAAAACATTCTTTGTGCCTTAGATCATCACAGTTACAACACTGTTATTGCTACCTCCTGAAAATTTTTGCCTTTGCAACCAAGGTTTTATGTAATTTTATCATATTGCTGGCTTGTATTTTCTTTGTCCTATTTTCCTCATATGAATGTATTATTTTATTTCTGCTAAATGGATTCCAGTATTACTTTGGTTCATAGTAATACCCTGAATCAAGCTATGCTTTTTAACTTTGAGATGACAGGTGTGGTAGGTGAAGACTAGTCAACAACACGTTTTCTGGCTTTGCCACTGGCTCTTTTGATCTTGGCAAGTCAATATCCTCATCATTCTTTTCCATAGCAGTAAAACACATTTCTAGATAGCTTAAGAGAGTTGGTTTTGTTTTCTGGTTTGATTCCTTTTTGCTGCAGTTTATTGGGAGGAAATGTCTCATGACAGTATTTGATTAGTTCTGAAAAGTAGTAAAATAGAAGAATTTTGCCCTTCTATATTTGTTATATTCTATAAAATGCTTTAAAGAACTGTGATACACTGTTTATTAAAATGTAACACATTTTCAATCTTCATTATACAGTCTAAGTAAAAAGTAAAAAAGCTAAGTTTAAAACATTTAGAATCAGTATTGCAGCAAATCTGTGAGAATATTAAAAATTCAATAGCATGCATAAAAGTAACACTCCATCTATTCATTATAGCTTTATTAGTATCAAAGTCAAAATCTCCTTAAAAGTGTTTCTCTGATTAAGGAACAATTTCAACTACATGAAGCTGTATTTCATTGTTTTCAGTTACGTGAAGTAGGAAGCCTTCCTTTATTTTTCTTTGAAAAGTGTAAGTAATTATCTGCCTATAAGAATACTCAAGTTTTGGGTAAAGTAATCATAGAATGTTTTAATTTTTTGAAGGGATTCAAATAGGTTCAGATGCTCTGTATAGTGTTTCTTCTCTTACTGTGATAAATAATTAACTTCAGCATTAGTAGAGACATATTAATAACACAAGAGAATGAGATTGCAAATCTTGTGTCTCAGGGTTCTTTTTCTTCCGCTTAATGAGTCTGATTGCAAATAAATCTTCCTTCCCAAAATTAATTGTTATCCAGAGGAATAATATGCTTGATAAACTCAAGGTATCCTTCCAAGTGAAAGTGTTTCAGGAAAGAAACTTTGGTGAATCAAATGGCATCTATGAAGTGCAGTGTGTGTGGTCAGGACTTAATTTTTAAAAAGCTCATCAGTTCATGTTTAACTGTGCTCATGATAATTTAAGATTCGAAACTGTTATGCAAAAACACTGTCTCAGAGAATGGTCTTAGTGAAAATTAGTTATAGTTTGCAATTGTAAGGGCTAGGAACGGTGTGCAGTTGGTGGCCACAGGATTTATTAGTAATGTCATGGGTCCTGTGCAGATACCTGTATGGAATTGTTTGGACTTTCCTTTTGGTCCTGTACACAAATATCAACATGGGATGGAACTCAGGAAACAGAGGTCAAAAACTTCTTTATCTTATTTTTTATGTATTTGTGTTCTAACTTACCATTCACTGAATTCAGCAGGAACTTCATTTTTTGTTCAGTTTATTCATGTCCTTGAGCACTGACTCTCAGACCAGAGGCAGAGGCCGGCATGCTTATGTGAAGGCCTTAAATGGAACATATATACAAAATCAAAGAACTTGTTTATAAAATTCTCTAATGTCAGTTCTGTTGCTATGGAAGCTTAATATATTCTAGATCAATGATTCTCCTTGGAAGTTTGTCTGGGATTCCAAAGTTTTATTTTGAGTGAGTACCAGAAAGTACCTTGGAAGAGCCTGGATAAATGCCTGCAAGTGCCTTTCAGTTTGTTTTTTTTTTTAACACCCCACCCCTCCCCCAAACAACTGCAACAACAACAAAACCACCCAAAACTTCTTGTATCTTACCTATTTCAATTTCGCTTCCCAATTTACTCATTCTTCCAACTTAAATATGCTGAGGGTCATGATTAAGTAAGCTGTCTCAAAGCACTGAATGTAATGGTATGCACTGGTTCCTTTTAAAGGCATTAAAATAACTTTCTAAATTTTAAACCGTGTGTGCATCTTAAGCACTACATAGAGTGACTGAGTTTTCCCTCGAAGTATGTTAAACCATCTTGTCTTCTCCCAGCCATACTACAGTCTTGGCATTTAATACATTCTTGCCTGATCATAGAATCTTAGAATGGTTTGGGTTGGAAGGGACCTTAAAGATCATCTAGTTCCAACCCCCCTGCCATGGGCAGGGACACCTTCCACTAGACCAGGTTGCTCAAAGCCCCATCCAACCTGGCCTTGAACACTGCCAGGGATGGGGCATCCACCACCTATCTGGGCAACCTGTTCCAGTGCCTCACCACCCTCACAGTGAAGAACTTCTTCCTTACATCTAATCTAAATCTTTCCCCTTTCAGTTTAAAACCAGTAACCCTCATCCTATCACTGCAGGCCCTTGTAAAAAGTCCCTCTCCAGCTTTCCTGTAGGCCCCCTTTAGGTAAAGGCAGGCTGCTGTAAGGTCTCCCTGGAGCCTTCTCTTCTCCAGGCTGAACAGCCCCAACTCTCTCAGCCTGTCTTCATAGGAGAGGTGCTCCAGCCCTCTGATCATCTTCATAGCCTTCCTCTGGACCTGCTCCAACAGGTCCGTGTCCTTCTTGTGCTGGGAGGCCCAGAGCTGAATGCAGTACTGCAGGTGGGGTCTCGCCAGAGTGGAGTAGAGGGGGAGAATCGCCTCCCTCGACCTGCTGGTCGTGCTTCTTCTGATGCAGCCCAGGATACAGTTGGCTTTCTGGGCTGCAAGCGCACGTTGCTGGGTCATGTTGAGCTTCTCATCAACCAACACCTCCAAGTCCTTCTCCTCAGGGCTGCTCTCAATCCACTCATCACTCAGCCTGTATTTGTGCTTGATGTTTTAGTCTACAATTTTGATGTGTTAACTTCCCTATATATTTTGTTATAAAGGATTAAGCTATTTCATATAAGCACAGATCCTGTATTTGTGCTTGATGTTTTAGTCTACAATTTTGATGTGTTAACTTCCCTATATATTTTGTTATAAAGGATTAAGCTATTTCATATAAGCACAGATAACATGTTTTAGAAATTTGTCTGCAACTCATTCTAGGGCGACACTGATATGTGCAAACTTGGTTTTTCTTCTTTTCTGTTTGCTTGTAGTTACAGAGCTCTCATTGACGATTATCTTAAGTATATAACATGGTACCTATTTTTATTCTTTTGTTACAGTTAGCGTACCTTATTGAATCTGCCTTTACAATGTATTACCCTTCCTCTGGGATGCTTGAACTACAGCTCTATCTGTCTTCTCATTTCATTGAATGCATAATGTGTCAATGTCCACTGTATCTAGTTTTGATCTGAGTACAAATTAGCACATGCTTGTGTTTTCCAGATGCATTTATCTTAATGTGTGCTGTTTTCTTTAAAAGAGCTGTAGCCCATCACAAATTTCCTATGCTGTGCAGATTAACTGCACACACTCTAGGTGCTGGATTTCTGGCCATTTTTTATTTGCAGTGATAAGCAAATCTTTCAAGGGACATTGAAATTCATTCTTCAAATCAACCTGGCTAAATGTATTTACAGTCACTGGCATTTTCAAATGAATTTAAATGGAATATAGCCCAATGATTGAAATTCTTGTGAAGAACCTGCAAAGCCTTTGTAATTCTTGACATTCCCTCAGTCCTTGCCATGGCCATTAAGATAATTAAGACCAACTGGATACAGTTCCTCTATTTACGTTACTGCCTTGGGAACAGCTGTGATTCCAGTGAGACTGCATCTTGCCACATAATGTAAAAAGCATCCAATCACACCTTGGGTAAAGAAGGCATAGAGGCCTGTGTTGGCTCACTTGTGATACTTACAGTCTCAACTGAACTAGATGCAAATATTAGGTTTTGCTACTAGGTTTGAAGATCATTGGGTTCCAAAACTTTTAGTACGTGTTCCTAAAGTCAACTCCTCGTAGAAAAGTGTCATCATTTTTAGAAGTTCTGCTCACTTTTTTAGAATGTTAAGAAATACAAAGTCTGTCAGAGAACGTCCGTATTTATTTTGGTGGCCCTGTAAGCTGAAGTCCATTTAGAAACTTGGCTTATTTGCTTTCTGCATTTAAACCAAACAATAGTGTACTGTAATCTGATATGTTGTAGTCTAGCACAGGAGATTCTTAGAATCGACTCAGATTAGAACTTAGACCAAGTTATTCTGCATGCTAATGAAGTTGTTATTATCTTTCAAAATATTACTTGTAGTTGCTCTTTCACATCAAACTCTTGCCTGTTTCATAATTAAAAAACTCTGAAACTTCATACTCATTTTAAAAGAAGTTATTCTTGTAAATGTCACAAACTGTTATTACCTTGCTTTTTACTTTCCTGTGTATTTAAAACCTACCAAAGTTTATTGTAAGTTTTTTCAGGGCCACGTACATCATGTATTTTTTTATCCTATAGGTCTGAATTTTAGGGCCAGACTGATGATCCAAACAGTGGCTAGTCCTTAGTTAGCAAAAATGTCTCTCTGTGATTTTTATTTGAGCATGGTCTAAAGCATCACTCAAGTTGTTTTTGGTAAGCCTAAAAGTTGGTAAGTTGTAGTTCTGGAAACTAGAGAAAGATGCTGTAATAATCATTTTAAGAAACAAAATGCTCCTTTTTTTTGTCATAGTGAAGCACAGAGTCGATTTATTATACGTATGTAGTTTAAGTGTTACAAGATAGGTACTTTAAAATATATTGGGTTTTTTAGTCAATTAATGAACTATCACTTTTTACATTTTCCTTTTAAGGCCCCTGATCCTAAATTATTTGGCTATCTTTTTCAAATTACATAGTTTAACTCAAAGTTTAAACTTTAACTCAATAGTTTAAACTATTAAAAAAAAAAACAACCAAAACTCACAATGCAAGCATGGTTATAGATTACATGGAATATTTAGCCATAGTTTTAGTCAGTTGATTTGAATGTTCTTTTCTCATTGTGTTTTGTCTTTACTTCAGAATAATTTTTTCATTTATGCATTCAATGCTTTTCTATATAAATGCTACAAATCTCCTCAGTATCTTCTTTTAATACAAAAGTGCATACTATTAAGGCTTGTTCTGTTTTAAATTTGAATGTTTGAATTAACCGGTTGAGTTTTGGCATACCATGATGATATAGTTTACATAACCAGAAGATGGCAGTGTAGGCTAAAAAAAAATGTGTTCTGTTAGTAAAACCTTTTTCCTTTATAAATGGAATAATTTTTTTTTTATTCCTCCCCCCCAACAACTTAATTTCATAATAACTTCTGAATTATTTTAAGGCTTG
This sequence comes from Buteo buteo, assembly GCF_964188355.1. Classification (NCBI taxonomy): domain Eukaryota; kingdom Metazoa; phylum Chordata; class Aves; order Accipitriformes; family Accipitridae; genus Buteo; species Buteo buteo. The sequence goes on from NC_134199.1 coordinate 5,062,792, forward strand.
CTCATCCTCGACAGAAGCAATGGTTAGGATTCTCTATTATTGTACTGTCACTACAGCTTGTTTCTATGTTTATCTTGCTTGTCTTGTTTTAGATCTGATACAACTCCAAAATATTTTTTTTTCTCCTGACTCTGTGTATTATTTTTTAATTTGCTGAACTCTCAATTCACTAAATCTATTTTTTAAGCATTTTGCATAACAAAACTCTGAACTTTTAAAAAATGGCTTCTCTCAAGCGTTCTTTCTACTTCTTTTCTGCACTGCTGTTTGTTGAATATAGTAATAATTCAAGCATTCCAATGGCCAGATCACTGTACTACATTAAAATATTTAGAACTGTGTAAAATCCATGTATGTCACAGCAGCTGCTCTTTCTCTCTGCATCACACAAGAATCAAGCAATGAAGAGATGAAATTAATTTAATGCATTAGAAAACGCAGTTTACTTTTCAGACTGGCACCTGGAAACTTTCCTAAGTGCTATTTTTGTATGCTTCAGCCTAAAATGAGAGCACTTTTAGTGTCCAAGTGACTTGAATGTGACAGAAACCTCAGTGGATTTTTTTTCACTCTTTCACTTCCCTCCTCCTTTTCTCCCCAAACTCTTGATGTCATTTAGGCATTATTTGTATTAGATTATTTTATTAGAGGGAGAGGATTAGGGCAGGAATTATGTATCTTGATAAGGATTTCCTTTTTATTTATTTATTTCTGTTCAGAATGAGCAAAGAGAAGATGTGGTAGCTAATTCACAAAGTGAGCATGTGAGTGATATAATATAAAACTAGCTTGAAAGATTCAGTGATAAGTAGGTGAATTGTTGTGGGATGACACTTTTGAAAATAGAGTTTATTTTATTTATTTTTGTAACAGTCATGATTAAAACTCTTCAGAAAAGCAATTCTATTAATTTGTTCAAAAGACAAGTGAATACATTACTAAGCTAAAAAGTACACCACAAACCCTGCCATTTCTAAAGCATTTTATTTTGCTGAGATTTGCTTTACTCTGTATTATGATTGTTGTGCTTAAGCACATTTATCTGAGCAGTTTTATTACCTATAATACTGGTTTTATTTATTCCTTTAATTTTACATATTGATGTGTGTGTGATTGCCAGATGACTTGGGCTTGCACAACAAGGTTGCTGTTACAATATTTTTCACGAAAACATTTACAAATGTGTCCGTAAGGGGTAGGCTAATAGGATGGTTGACATTTATGTAAGGGAGGGTGAAATTAGTAGTGGATTCTTTTACGATAAAACTCCAATGTAAAACTCCTGGGGACGAAGCAGAGGCTCACAACTATTAACTTGCCTTTTCTAGCCAGTCGATTAAAGTCTGACTTCTGTGGCCTGCAGGGCACTTTGCAGGACCTGGCTACTTAGTCAGGCATTTATTTGCAGGCATATTGCATAGTTGAAAGAGATTTTTTGACTGGCAAGCTTAATAGCAGGTGGGGAGCTTAACTGCCGTTGGTGTTTGTAGGGAAAACTTCTTTTTTTGTGGGTATTACAGTAAAACAGTTGTGTAAATCATAAATCAGAATGCCATTGATAATGAACTGCTGATATGATAATGTATATTGTCTCACAGTGTATTTGATCCCTTACGTTAGATAGTACTAGAAAGTGTAAAATGGAGCACAAGAAATAGTTCTAATTTTAAGTTCAGTTGCCATTACTTACATTAAACTTTTTATCAGAATTTCCAAGTATGGTGTTTACATTATATACAGACAGCTGTTTCTAATCTATGGAAAGGGAAATTCTAGTTTATAGACACATTAATGATATCCAGCTTGATTCTGTACACAACTGAAGAATAAGTTCTTACAGAAATTTTAAGTCCTGAATTTACTTGTTTTGGCTAATGCTGAGTTACTAGTCTATGTGTACATTTAAAGCTAGCTAGACTAGCTATAATGATTGCCCGTCTAGAGATCTGATTAACACAAATCGATCTGTGGCTCTATCCTATGAAATCTATAAGTTTGTGCAACAAAGCATGCAATTTGCAACTTCTATAATTAAGTTTGCCTTGGTTGTGGTTTTTGGTTGGTTGGTTGGTTGTTTTTTTTTAAATACTGGCTTTTCTTCCTCTTGTCAACTTTATTTTTTCAGCAGATAATGTAACGTCTTTGGTAACAGTCTTGCTTATTCACAGTGTCTACCTGTTGCCTTTATCTCATGAGCCTGATTTTTGTCTTTGTGCTTAATGATAATAATCTGTTGAAAAAGTTAGACTAAATTTAGTATGTGTCATCCCTTTTGTAACAGTGCTCTTTGAAGACATAAACCGTACATTTATGGTATTTTCTAGTTATTCAATAAACTGTTTAAGGTCTAATGAAGTTGGAATCAACTGCAAATGTCATTTTAATATGGATTTAGTGCATAAGAAATTTTGCTGTCTGGATGTTGTATTTTGAACGTGTCTCAGAACTGAGTCCATACAGCTAGGAGTGGAAGTGTATGGTGTGCAGTTATGATTTATAATTTTTTAATTAAATTACTCTTAATGGTATTAAATATCTGCCTGTCATGAAACAGGGAAATGAAAAAAAAAAACACCAAACCCAACAACAATGAACAACAACAACAACAACAACCCAAACAAGCTGACAGAGATTCAGTGGTATATCAGGGACTTTATCTTGTAGAGAAAAAAATGAAACTGTAACTTACTATGGCTTATCTTCTAACTTAATATTTCATGCTAAGCACTAGTCTGTGAAAAGAGACCATATATCCTAAAATATGTGACCACTCTCTTTTTTATAATTAAATCACTTCAATTCCTTTTGAAAATGCTAAAATTATTGTACAATGCAAGAGCTGGATATTGCCTGAAGGGAACAAATTACCTGGTTATTGAATTAGATGGAGAACTTGGCTGTATAAGGAAGAATTGCTGTTCTGTTCTACTTAGGAAAAATTGTTGGATTCTACTACTGGCTTCCAAAGCTTGGTTCCATAGAGAAGTCTTTCTGATATTCTTCATTAAGTCTCTAATTCTGATTGCCTATACACAGGCTACACTGAAATGAACAATTTTAGGTGTTACAATACTACCACAATCTTACTTGATACTTTAATTTCTTTTGAAATGGTCATTCAGCTAATCTTGTCTGATTTTGTTGTGAGCAGGTGGTTGTTCTTTTGGTTAGGGTGAGCCTGTGATGATGAGTGTCAGTAACAGAACATTGTAACAACTTGGCTGTGTGTCTGATTTTTACAAAGCTGTGTGGCAATACAACATACATTTCTTTTGTTGTATTACATGAGAGATTAATTTTAATCGTAAACTTCTCTGTATAATTCATGAGCATGTGTGGCTACCTTGGCTGAATTGTACACACAGATTCTTGAAGTCCCTTAAACACCAGAAGCGTTTCAAGTTTCTTGAAATTAGGTTTCTGCTGACAGCTAATTATATTTCAAAGAACAGTACATTTAGCAGAAAATGTGATTTGAGCAAAGGGTACTAAGTACTCAGCTCTGAAAAGATATTCCATTACAATACTAAATGCAGACTGTTGCCCTAAAGACACAGACAAAGACTACAGTCACTACAGTTATTTTTATCCCAATTTCCATCATGTAAATCTGTTAAAAAGCAGTAACTTTCATGATAGCTTCATTTGGTCAAGAAGCTTATGCAATAGAACTTTGCGTATTTAGCAATGTAGCTAATAGTTTCCTTTGAAAGGAAGTCTCAGAAATACTCTCTTCTATGTAATTGGCCTTTTCAGAGGTAATGTTATGAGAAAAAAAATCAGCAGAAAATTATGCTTGATACTGTATGATTAAGGCATAGAGGGTACTACCTGTCAATAAAGGAAGCAATGCATTTGTACAAAGATTTTGAGAATTTTTATTTTCAGAGAAGTCTATAAAGCCAAAATTTCAGGCTAATAGTTACTTGTATTTTTCTTTGTGGATTTTCTTGTATGACTTGTCTTGTTCTTTTTCCTATATGAATTTTCAAAGTAAAGTTTATTGTTGTAAAGCCTCAGGACATGTAGAACTGCATATTAGGGCACAGAACAATTTTGATTATTCTAGAAACAGCCAGTCATATAGTGACATGAAATTGGTTATTTTGAACTGTCTTAATTTTTCAGGCACATACAGATCTGTTTTAGAATAATCTATGTGATTATTGTTTTTACTTGCAGAAGACAGTATTATGATGTTGTTGATGTGAGATGTGTGAAATTCTCTAGCATGGCCACTTCTCTGTATTCAAACAAAACCTGTAATTGCTCACTAGTTTAAGTGTACTGTTTTCTCTTTGCGATGATAATGTGAGGCGCCTTTCATCCTTAAAAGATTGCTAGAAATATTGGTGAGATTTTGTTTTTCAGTAAATAACAAACCAGTAATGCTGTTCTTCAAACATGGCTTCATCTGAGAGATGGGAGGGGCAGGAAATCCATTCTTATCTTTACCAATTTCTTTTAGGAGATAAGAATCTCTGAGTTGACATAGATTAATTATACAGATTATGTGAGTTGTCTTCATCAGAATCCCATAATAGTAAATCAGTCTTACTAAAATGGTTAATATACCAGCCTTTCAAGTAATTCATAACTTTTCTGACAAAACAGTTTTTAATTTGTCTCCTCTTTCTTTTTTTTTTTTTCTTCTTTTTTTTTTTTGTTTTGGTATTAGAAGTTTTTGAAAATCAGATCCACTAAATTCAGGCTTCAAAATGCAAAAAGAAATCAGTGCTGACATTTAATTAGATGTTCCAGATTATTTTTAGTAAGAACATGAAAAAGCTACTGATGTTCTGTGGTCCTATAATTTCAAAATTCCCTATAGCTGTTCTTTAAAGATTTTGTTTTACTTAGACATATATGTGCATTTATGGAAATGTGTAGCTGCCTTAAAAATTCTCACTAATTCTTAAATATGCAGTTTTCTAGATTATTTCTTTAATAGCCTGCTTCTTGAAATTTCTTGTTGTCTCAGTCTTAAGCCTTCCATACTTAATAGTTGGCAAATGGCAACAAAACAGTCTCCATTTCTATATAGTGGTGGTGAAAAACTTGAAAATACAATGCAAGCAGTAATAAAAGCATAAAATGCAAAATGAGGTAAAAAAAAAGTCCCCTATTGTTTCAGGTTTTATGATTTGGAGAGTTATTAACTTAGTATTAAATGTGAACATTAATTTGCCAAACCATCACACAGAGAGAAAAATGGAGGACTCTTGGTCCCTCCCTTTTACACACTGACTGGATTTAAACGGGCATCCGATTTACTATAGTGCCCCTCCTGCTAACATACATTTTGGCGATAGGGAGCTATATGGTCGTCCTGATTAGACACTTATCCTGGCTTTCACAGATAATCGGTTGGTTGGCTAGAAAATGAAATACTAAGTGCAAAAAGGCTGTTATTTAGTGACCAGCAGTTCTGAAAATGTAATACTTCTGATTTCCTTGGGAATAAATTATCTTGTTTTGTCATCTGTTCTGATCCCTGACAGGGACTTCAGGTTAGGCTTTCTTCAGTGCCTGCTGTTGAACAGTGTTGCTGTTTGTATATTTAGTTCCTTCCTTGATAGATTTCAAGTGTTTCGTAAAGATGTGGAACAAATGTTTTCATGAAAGGGTTGCCTGGATGCGCATAGAAGGAGCTTAGATGTAGGCTGTGATAGTATCGATAAGGAGATCTTTTAACAGTGTACTAGATCCTTTTTGGCCATCTTTAAGATGCTATGGTTTACCCAGATGCTGGAAATCATTTCTATGGCAACTATAACAATGTACTAGTTTATTTTACACATTAAAGGTACCAATGATTTTTAAGAAAACTTTTTTTTTTTTAAAGTTGTTGTGAATGGAATCTCATTTTTAGTATGAGTGGTGTCCTGAGGGAAAAGTCAAACACCTTCAGTGTTCTATAGAATATAGTGGACTTTTTTAGGAAGAATACTTTTTTAAAAATGTTTTCCCAAGCACATTATTCCAGACATATAATGCTGACTTATCTTCAAGTGGAAGCAGGAAAAAAATGGACTAATGATGAGCCTCTCCCTTGAGTTTTATTCAAGGCACCCAATGACTCTTTTAGTGTTCTGATCTTAGAATTTCCTCTAACAGTCTTTAAAGTCCTATGGAAAACAATCTGGTCTACTGAATGCTTTTTCATGATATTTTTAATCTGAAATAAGCCAGACCCATGGTAATTCTGTGTGATAGGGAAGCTGTTGATAATTGAAGGCAGTTGAACCTTCATACAGATAATAGAATCTTTTGGGAATATTAGGAAAATCCTTTCCTCTCAATTTGCCTTAATGTAACATAGACAGTTAAGAAATCAGTTCCAGTATTGGGCATGATCATTACAGAATCATGCTTTTGGTTTCAGTCATAGTTGCAAAAATACTAGAGCAGTGTGATGAAGAATATTCCTTTGGCCTTGGCAATTGGACAACCATATGTACATTCCAATAATTTACTTCTCTTTTAAGGTGCTCAGGTACTCATGTACAACTACACTTGTCTTAAATCATGGGGGGTGTTATGGATGCCTCATTATGTTCTTTTTCCTATTTGGGAATATGCAGCTGCTTAGTGTGGAAAGGTATTTTATCAACTCACTGTTTGATTAGTGTAGATTATTCATATGTATTAACTCTGAAGATCACAAGGTACTATTCATCTGTTGCAAATGCAGAGGAAGAAATGTGAGGGGCATTTTCAAGGAGCTTTGAGCTCGTAAATCTTGCTAGTATTTTGCTTTTATGTGAAACATTCTTAGGACTGGCTTTCAGTTTTTGTATGACTGCATTATAGGCAGGGTTCTCCTTTTGTCTTGCTATTGGTGCTGTGATGATAGGTAGCAGAGGGCTGGATGTCACCAAGTAAACTATTCTCAAATCGGAAATACTTTCATGTTATAAAATAAGAAAAGAGAAGACAAAAGCTCAGAACTGCTGAGCTTCAATATTCTCTACAAAATTACCTATTTTGGTGTAGGGAATGTGATCGTTCTAGGAGCTGGTTGAGGAAAAGAAATGTAATTATGATCAGTATGCAGGGGGTTTTTATGGTAAATTTCATTCCTGTGCATTGAAGCAAAGACTGAATTATATATATATATTTTTTTTTAAAGCCTTTAAAAATAAAGTTGAATTAATGTTTTGCTCTAAAGTTTTCCTATATGTGAGTTTTGACTCTCTGTGTTTGCTAAATTGATGAGACATGCATAGTTCCAGATAAGGCATGCAAAAATACTCTTTAAGTGCATGGAAGAAAGAAAACAATATTTTCATACTCAGTTTTTCACGTTATAAAGCACCAATTTGATGTGTTATAACTGTAATTTTACCAGCTAATACAATTTAGAAAGCATCAGGTTGGGGAAAATAAAAAAAGCTTCATAAGCTTTAAAAATTTTTTGCTTAATAGGAAAATACTGATTCATTTTGAGGAACAAATGAAAAATATCTACACAATCTTATTTTGATACATATTGTATACAGTTTTCATATCACACTGTCAACTGATGTTAATGTACATGTGTAGCAATACATATATTTACACTGACAAAGTTTTTAGCCCTCTAGATGCTGGAAATAAACACCAAGACTGACGTATGAGGGGATAAGAGTGTTTTCATTTTTTTTGTGTCTGTTAATAAAACATAAAATATGGGGAATGTTGTTTTCTAATGACTCCCTATATAAACTACAAAGTCTAAAAATGCATTTAGTTCTTTGCTGATTATAATACTGTACTAAATCAAAAATGACTGCATAAAAAAACTTTCATAAAGCCAGCTCAGTCTTTTTAAATGATGGTCTGGCAAACGAGAGATCCTTTATTCTTTTCCCCCCTTGTTTTTCCTTGAGGTAATGAAAAATGAAAAATGTTGTGTAAATGTCAAAAACATCGTAAAGAATAAATCCTAGGGGTTGGTTAATGAAACCTTTCTGCCTGGTGGCAAGCAGCAGGCCCTCATCACTACAACAATTGGCACCAGGATGCTTTGAGCAGTAATATCTCAAGAACTGTGTACCACATTCCATCACTGATTCCTAATTTACTTAAAGTCTCCCAGGCACCTGGCTTAAACTGAAACAAAAAGCAATGAAGCTGCTATAGCATCTTCCCCACCAGTTCCACCATATTTTTAGCTGTCTGTACCATGGAGATTTACCATCTACTGTCCCTATATTAAAAAAAACATAAGATGGCATGAGTTGTGAATACTTTCTGTTCTCTACCACAGTTTAATCATTAATTGGGTTATATACAACATATATGTGTTATATGTCACATATTAAAGTGAGATTTTTGTTTGCTTTTATTATTGCAAATATGCAAATCTGTTCCGTCATGGTTGCAGTGGTATACAGCTTACGTTAATGATATAAGAATAACAAGAAACTGAAGTGAAAATTGAAAAAAAGTGTGGAAGACCCCAAAACAGGACGGTTAATAGCTCATGAAAATTACTGTTTTCTGTTGTAAAATTGAAAGTACTTATGTTGGGAAGTATGTCCCCAGTGATGAAATGAAAATTTCTCCTGGAAATCTTGAGTAGTTTGCTTGTTTTACAAGGCAGATAATGAATTCAGGCCTTCTAACCAATGAACAAATGAAGAAATTATCACTCCTTACAACACTGGCTTTCTAATAAATACACTTGCCATGTAGACTTTCTGCAGTATTTACACAAAACAGTGCTGGTCAAGACAGGATAGAGATCCTATGCTATTTTCAGTTTTGTAGTCTGAGCATCTACCAGGAATATCTCGTCTACCTGTTGCCAGTCTGAGCCTCTCTGAAAAGGACCAAGATGTTTGCCTTGACCTGTTTGTGCAGATAGAGTTACAATGTCTGTCTTGCCCTAAGAAAGGGACCCCCAGGAAACTGATAAGGAAAAGGGAAGTTGTGTCTCAGTAATCTTGTTATCAAGTGGCTTATTGACATAATGTTCTCAATGTGTAGGAGTTCATGAGAGAAATTTCATCACCTCTAGTTGAGTATACAGATATGGGGGGGTGGGATACATATATTTAAAGAATTGAATTACATGATTTATTAGGAAGGAAAAAGGATATTTGTGGATTTATTTATTAATTTTGTGCCAGATAAGTGAAGGGAGAAGTGGAAATTGCTATCCACAACTCTGTCTACAAACAGATTTAGGTTTTCGGGCACTCCGGCTTGGCCAGTCGCTACAAGGAAGAAATACCTGGGCATCTGTTCCTCAGAACTTAAGATGTGAAAGCCGTTGAAAGACTTTTGAATGATTTAACAGTGCTCTTTGTTTATTGAAGATTTCCTGGACTATCCTATAGTATATTGCTAGGAGTATATATACAGGTTTTAGGAGGAAATTGGGCAGTTTGTAGTTAGCTTTCAGGAAGAGTTTTAACAAAGTTAAAGAACGGGCATTGTTTTCAAAGCAAAAGATACTGGGTTTCTAAATCTCTTATGTTGCTGACATCTCCATATAGAGGATTGTCTTGGTTTCCTCATGCACTGTTCACTGACCTGTTCCCTTTTCCTATGGAGAGTTTATTCATGGCAAGAGTGTTTTGTTGAGGATTCTTGATACTTTCAGCAAAGAAGCTCAGCCAAACAGTTGCATTCCTCTTTTTTGTGATCTCAAAAGAAAAAAAAAGAAGGATATCATACTTTACTCTAAAGCTAGAAAGCTACACTTTATTCCTTCCTTCTAACAAACAGTAATCTCTCTTTATTGCAGTGTTTAGGTTTTTCAAAGATTTTTTCCAATCCCAAATATCCAGTATGTTATTTTTGTTCCTCAATTTATACAGAACTCTTACCTCTATACTGCTGACAAACCTGAGAATTTCATTATATACTAAACTGGCTCGTGATGTTCTCTTATTTTCTTAGATGATCTACTATCCGTTCCTTCTTTTAGCTGGTTGATACAATCAAAGTCCCTGGAGCAAGGTCATCAAATAATAGAATTCTTTCTTAATTTTTCAGTACTCTTTTAGCAAAGGACAGTCTCTTTTGATCCCACATTAAAAAACACAGTTTATGGGTGCGTGATTACTATATTCTAGGTGGTTCTAATGTCTACACCTATTCAAATCTGTTGTCATTGTCCAAATAGAAGCAGAATTAATCATACATGTTTATAAAAAACTATTTGAACCTCCTTATTTCCTCTGCAGCTTTCTGTACATAGCATACCATATCTGGACAATCACCTGAATGATCAATATATATTTCTTTTAAATCTTGTAAGACCACATTTTCTGTCTTACATATGTTCTGTCATTGGTGAAGGAAGCTGTTAGATGGAGACTTTCTATCTGGCAAGAGGCTTTCTTCCTGTTGCTAGATGAGGACAGTACTTTCATAGTCAAATTTATGTTCTCAAACTTCAGTGTATCAGTGGTAAGAAGGTAACACACTTCTTGTTTGTCTATAGATAAAGGAAATCAAGTCCTGCCATATGCAGCAGCATAAGATATGAGTGATAATTGTTGGAAAGAACCTAGAATATCTTCAGTCTTTGCTATTTTCTTGCCTTAATTTCATCAGATGACTGTAATCACTTCTAACTATACCCTACCTGGCTATTCTCATTATTGGCATACCTCTCTTTTAAATAATAGGTAGGTTTTGACTTTGTTTTTAAATATCTTTGTTTCTGGGCTTATTGTAATTTCTATTTAAAAAACAAACCCTAAACTACTAAATTCCTTCCTTTAGCCTCTTAGCATTAGAGTGGAAATGGGAAAGTGGATTCCCATTTCTGGTACATTGATAGGCAAGATTTTTATACTTCCTGAATCCTACCTACTTATTCTTCTCCTAATGCTGATAACACATCAGTTCAGTTAATGTGTAAATGCTAGCAGTAACATTTAGGTATGCATAAATGCCTCAGAAAACTTTGAGGAAGACTTTAGTACAAATACATATCTGCAGTACATTGAGTTATATCTTAAGATAAACCTGAGATGTGATAGTTGCATCTACAGTTCAGAGAAGGAAAGCAATAGATTCTCGACAAAGATAAGACAGGTTTCTACTTTGAAAATGAGGGACAAAAAGTGCTAATTAATTGTTCCACTTTCATTTATTATATTTGAAATTTGGCCTGGATGATGGGACAGAGTGCACCCTCAGCAAGTTTGCAGATGATACAAAATTGGGAGGAGTGTTCAAGACACAAGAAGGTTGTGCTGCCTTTCAGAAGATCCTTGATGGGCTGGAGAAGTGGCTAGACAGGAATCACATGAGGTTCAACAAAGGGAAGTGGAAAGTCCTGCACTTGGAGATGAATAACTCTGTGCACCAGTATAGGCTGGGGGCAGACTAGCTGGAAAGCAGCTTGGCAGAAAAGGACATGGAAATCTTGCGTAGAGAACAGGTTGAACACAAGTCAGCAATGTGCCCTTGTGGCAAGGAAGGCCTGCAGCACCCAGGGCTGTATTAGGAGGAGCACCACCAGCAGGTAGAGGTGTTTATCCCTCTGCATTCAGCACTAGTGAGGCTACATCTAGACTGCTGTGTCCAGTTCTGGGCTCCACCAGTGCAAGAGAGATACGTACATACTGGAGTGAGCCTAGCAAAGGACCACAAAGATGATTAAGGGGCTGGAGCATCAGAGCTACAGGGAGAGGCTGAGAGACAGATCAGGTTGCCCGCAGACTTTCTGGAGTCTCCATCCTTAGAGGTACTAAAAACCTGACTTGACAAAGTTTTTTTTTTACACTGATTATCTCTCAGCATCTGTATGGATTTGGAGGTGTTGTATAAATTAGTGTAGACAGTACATTAGTGATAGACAATTTTTGCGTAAGTGACTTAATGAATAGCCCATTCACTAGAACGAGAAGCAGGTGAAGTATCAATACAAGTAAGTGACAGAAGGGCACACAAATGCATCCATTATGCGAGTTCGGTCTTCATCTCCTGTTTTGTGAACCTCAGTATGAAGTTAACACCTCTGTAAAGTTTAAATATAATTTTAGTTCTCCACCTTACTTTACATTGTAATAAATTATATATACATGTTTACCTTACATACTGTAACTGAGTTCTCCTGTAAATGTAAATCACTTGATTCTGACTGTAGTTGACCTTGCTTAGATCCTCACTTTAATGGCAAAAATTGGAGTTTTAACCAGCAAACACTTTTTCTTTCAGGGGTGGTGTGTTACAAAGGAATTAACTCTTGGTGATGTCCTGGCTGTACTTGTTTTCTGTCAACCTATTTTCAGTCAGCTTTCCTCTTTTCTTTTGTTGTCAGTAACCAAATCAGAAACAATGGTGTGGTGAATCAGTCGCTTATTGTTTTGCTAGGTTCTCCCTCTAAAGGTGCCTGTAGTGTTTCTAACTTTGTGAGATTTCTTTGTGAATAGCTTACTAGATGTATGTGCCATTTATTATATTCTGGCATGTTAATATCAATTATGCATGCAATTTTAAGATCATAGGGTTATGTAAAACCATAAGTAATATTTCAGCTGCTTGATAGACAATTTGGAGCTTAGCAATGGTCTTTATATTGGCATTTTTTATGTGGATGGAAGGGTGGTGGTTGTTTTTGTTGAAGTGGCAAAAAGCCAGACTGGCTGGAGAACAAAATATGATAAATGGAAATTCAAAGAACACATTTTTAAATAAGTCAATTCAGTAATTACAAGTTGGTGTACCAGTAGATTTTTCACAGCAGGGAGGACAGCAGGGAAAGCAGAGAGTGCTAATTTTATTTTAATTAAGCTTTTCTGTTAATCAGGATCAGAGGATTCTGCCACTAAGTGGGAAAGGAGGAGCAGTGCGATGTTACAGACTTGCTCCATGCTTGACTCTGTCAAGTGGTATCCATTTTACTGTGGTTATAGTATGAAGCGTTTTCAAGTATTACTGAAGGAGCTATTCAAATTGAGAATGAGCATACAAGTAATAGGATATAGCTCACTTGATCTCTCTTTAGTCCTGCAGCTTTTATAAGTTTCAACAAGCTCACAGGGCTACCACTCTTTCTTCTCATAATGAGAAAAAAACTAATAGATAGAAGAGTCCTGTTTAGAGGGTAAATGTAGAAAACACAGATTATTTTTAATTTTGATCATTAGAACTCTGCTTAAACTAAAGATATTATATGGTTTGCATCATGACATAATTAGTGCCTTGTGGGAAAACAGTCACCATGATTTGACACAAAAATCTTCAAATCTTCTGTAGCTGCTAGGTCCTCTTAAGTCATGGCTGTGGTTAGTAATTAAGCAGAGCTGTTTGCTTTGTATGAATAAAGGATTTCTTCTATATATTGACTATTTAAAAAACAAAATCCAATTTTATATAGAAAACAGGTCTTTTAGGTAACTGTGATTTAGCTGTCACACATGTATATGCATAAATGTAAGCAGAAACATTCAAACACAATAGCACCCTGGTAATGTGCCTTTTCAAAGCTGACACCGCTGTCCCACTCATATAAACATATTCCTTCTGCAGAAGTACAAAATAAATTACTGGCCCTCATTTTAGTTTGGGTTTGCAGTATGCGTGTGGTCTCCTGATGTATGTCCCGACAGGCTCACTTAAACTGGTCCAGATTAATAGAAGAGTCTATGTTTGTTTTTTTTATAGAACTCCTAAAGAAATATGTTCCAGGAACTAGCTGTGGGCTTACTGTTATCTTCTAAAATTTTCTTAACTGCCTTACCAAATACTTCAAATGATAAGAATAGTAAACCTATTATCAGATAATTACCTGCTGCAGTCTGACTACCCATTTGCATGTTCTGATTCTAGGTTTGCATTATATAATCTTATGTCTTCTGATAATATCCCAGTTATGAAGGGACTTTGCTTTATTCTTTTAACTACATTATCGAAAAGCTATTGCAAGACAAATTCTGGATCCAAATGGTAATGATTGGTCAAAATATGCCAGGGAACAACTAGGTTTCATATCCCAAGCTGAGCCTCCAATTTGAGCACTCAAAGTAATTTTGAATTGGAGTTGACTTGTAATCAGTGAACTCAGAATGAAAAAGAAATGTCAGAACCCTATTTTGGCAGATTCTGTAACCATTGCCTGAAAAACTTGAATAAGGCAACGGTAGGGATTCTTTATTAAGTTACTCTAAAACATTACTAATTCAAAACATAAAACAAAGACTTGCCTGTAATATAGCTTTGTTAACAATTAATTGATTAATCAATTGCAATGTGACCCTATTCCAGAGGTTTCTAGGCTACCTTCTAGACTGGGTCCTTAGACTTTATTCAGATAATTCTATATATATTTCTCTCCCACATTATACTTTAGGAAGTCAGGAGGGTCACTTAATCCTTTGTTTTCATGAACAATATAAGGTAGTTGTGTTTTAACTTCACATGTTCATGAATTCACTTCTTATTAGGGTAGTTTGTTCACAGGTTTTAGTTTGTGTATAAGAGCACCATTGCATCAGATAATTCTGCACAGATAATTCATTTCCATGATTTAGGATGTTCTTAATTGCTTTACTGAAGGGAGATAGAGCACCTTTTAACCAAACAGCTGAACGATTTGCTATGACAATTCTGCCACTGTGCATTCACTTAATATCCAATTAATCAAACATTCAATAAATCATTAGTATAATTACACCTGCTCAAATATTACTACCCCAGCACATTAGCTGTGCTCAGGCAGACTCTTTTACCAGCTGTGTGAATGGATTCATTTGTCTGACCCAGTTGGTTGCACGTCCTTGCTTCTTATGAGCCTTGAGAAATGATAGGGCAGAAATTTTAATTATTTATAATACCACAAATTCCTTTGATTCTCTGTTCATGCTTCTCACTTGGATGCTCCTATAGCAACTTAAAACAAACAGCAGTGGAATAGTGACTGGTTAATTTCTGAAGATTTTTAAATCATTTTTATTCCCCTACTGTGCCACTTTTCTAATTACATTATCTCCCCAGGTGCACAATAATTCCCTCATCACCATACATCTCAAGCACAGATTATTAAAATAGTATAGCCTGTGTCATATAAATGTTACCAAAAATATCCTAATGGTACTTTACTGAAAGCCAGTAAATTGGTTCAACAAACTAACATTTTAGGATCTTGTTTTTAAAAGATTGCAGAAGTAGAAATCTACCGACACAGCTTCAAAATATCAATGTAATTATTTTTAGCATCTAAGAGAGAAATTTGAGGCAACTCTCCAACTATTGAAGAACTTAACTTTGAAACATCTGTGGTAGTTAGGTATGTAGTGTTATCTGCTCCCTCCATACAGATGAGAAATCTGAAACCGGGTGAATTGCCTCAGGATCTACAGCAGGCTCATGGTGCAAGTGGGATTACTCAGTATTTGTATCTACTGATTCCTAGTCTCTTGTTGTAAGCTTTAAATCATACTTAACGTGTGTCTTTGTTGTTAGACTCAAAGTAAACAAACCAGGACGTGCAATCTCAGTCTCTGTAATATTTTAAATATGAAGCTCTTTATGTCAGTATAGACATTTTAAATCTTGGAGCGTAGGTTCTGTTGCTTCAAAAATAGATTTACTGGTTACAACTTGCCTGTATCTTATCTTTGAGTTAGGAACTGGAGGACATTCGTAATATTTTAATCCCTTAATACAAATAGGTAAGATTTTTTTAAATTAACTGAAGGTGTCAAGATCCATCCAGATAGTAAAATAGGTTAGCTTTCCCCTGGCAACCCATTCCATATTCTGTTTATACTTTTTTTTTTTTTTTTTAACCAAATATGCTTTGTGTAGTACTAAGGGGAAGTTCTTTAACCTAAAGGGAAAAGGCATCAAAGAATCCATTTGAAAAAAAACAGGGAAATTAGAGAAAGATACACTAATTGGACATTATTTTAATTACTTAAACATTTGTCAAGTTTCTTTCTTAGCTGTTAAAAAAATTCTTGGTAGAGTGCATCAGCACATGGGTTCTCTAACACTTTTAATCTGTTAGAGCACCAAGTAAGAAAGAATCTTTCTCTGGATTAATAATTCATGGCTCCCCATGGCACAGAGTCTTACTACCATTGCTGACAAATTTCTTAGTGTGTAGAAAAAAGGAAGATTTATTTATCAATTAAGCTACATTTGTTTCTGGATATTCTACCTAATGTTTTGAAGCTTTTCTAAGTGTTTATTTACATTTCTAATATTGGTTTAGTATATGATGTATACAGTCTTATTGCACCTGCATAACTGTGGTTGACTATAATCCAGAAATCTTGCTATTAGATGTAGTTTGAGCATTCTGTGGGATGTGTGGGTTCCTGACTGTAAGTTTTAATGTTTTGTTGACTTTTTTCTTGCATTTTTCAAGTAGTGCAATACAGTAACATCACCAGATACACTTCCCTACCTTCGCAGCCTGAAGATTCTCTTGCTTCAGTCCTGAAAACTTTGAATCAAAAATATATTCGCAAAATTTCACTTCAGCCAAACATATTTTAGAGTCAATTTTTATATTTAGTTTTACAATTTTCACTCTCTGAAGCTGACAAGATTCTTTGTCTAGCCATTGCCATTTTATTTTAGTTGCCCTCATCCAAATCGTTTTCACACCTTCAAAATGTCTTCCCAAGTCTGAACTCATTTAGCTTTACTGAAGTTCAATATAAATAATTTATTACCTTGAAACATAACAGCCTAGGAAATTAATCATCATGAACAACAGTGCAGCTTTTAGTTGCCTGCGGAGAGGGTCACAGTCTGAACAGAATCCTCTTCACCAGTTGAAACATTGATACAAAACTCCTCTTCACTTGTCATCACAAGCTCCTCTTCAGGAGATTTCTTTAAGATTTACCTTTGTTTCTTTTCTGGCTTATCAAGTACAAAGTAATGTGTGTGGGTTTCTTAAGTTCTTCAGCAATTTAGTTAAAAAAGTATTATAACATTTTCTTTTTTAAAATTGCCATTTTTTTTTGACCAATACTGTATAACAGACCTACTCTTCCAAAATGTGTCTTGTCCCTCTGGATCTGGAGGGGAACAATTTAATTCCTGCTTCACATTTTCAGAAATACCTGATCAGTTGTTGACTGAGTGTGTTACATGCTAAAGGTGTTATCTTTGCAACTGGTTTGAAATACAAAAACAACCTCCAGTACACACAAACTTTAATTACAGCCAAAAGAATTTTGGCACCCTTGCTTGGGTACCAAAGGCGTGGAAAATGAGCTTTGTGGACAGCTGCGTTGCCCATGCATTGACCTTCCTCTGGCACCTTACCGTTGTCACATGGAGCAAATCTGTAACTGATAAATATTGGAAATCTAGTGGTCATTATAAGGTCTGTGTGTCTCCACGCCTTAAAGGCAATGCAATCTAAGGACATACAATCAGCATAAGAAAGTGAAAGATGAGGTGATTGGTCCAAAGCCTCATTATAAACCTCGGGCAGATGCTGTAACTGATCTCTGGATTATCCTGAACCTTGATCAGAAATGTATCTATTTCCAGGCATGGAAGACTCAATAAGCTAGCTTGATTTCATCATTACCTATACAAATACCTTCAAATTTCAGTTTTTACTCCGCCTCCATTCTCTCTGATAATGTGAACTAACTTTATAGTATAAAATAAATAATATCAAAGTACAATATAGAAGTGTAACAGTTAAGGATATAGTGACCACTTGAAGTTAAAACAAGCAGAAGTGAAAAAAAGTGAAAATGCTCCCAAAACATGCTTAGAAAAGACAGAGGCAAGGCTAAATTAAAAAAAAAAAAAAAAAAAAGGCTTAAATTATGGAAATGCATGTTTAGGACAAAACTCATCACCTTAACTCTAAAACACCATTTAACAGTATCATCTTGATGAGGGCAAATCAGTGTCCGTCATCCCATACTGCATTTTAAATAGCAGATCATTTTTCCACTCTTCATTATGCAGAAGAATTGAATTAATGTTGTTACAATTTTCTAACAGCAGTTAGAAATATGCAGCTAGCAGTTACACAGCTAAGCCACACCACTGCATAGACAAATCCATTTAATGCTATCTGTAATGTAAGATTTATTTCAAATGAAGGGGAATTAGCTTCCAAAATTGTCAGATTTACTCTTTATGGACGGTTTCAACAGGTAGAACAAAAACACTGTGTAAGCAGGCATCTAGCTGATGGAAGAATCAAAGGAGATTTAAAGTACCTCTCTGTGCACACGTTTCTCCCCCAAATACCTTCCTCTCTAACACCCCCAGGATACCTGGTGGCAGATACCTCATACCTATAAAGACTTTCCAGAAGCATTTAGAGAAGGGGAATATTATGCTTTTTGTAAAAGGCAAAGGAAAGGTACAAACACAGAAGACTGCTGTTAGCATGGGCTGAGAAGAATTACCAGGGCTGGTATTTGTATTATAATTTCTCTCATCTCTTTATTTTGAAATCTACAACAATTTTTTAATTTGATGTCAGATTCTGGTATCAGTCAGATTTCTTTTTGTTACATTGTGATAAGTCCCCTTTTTAAGATTGTATTGTTTTCAAGCTTGCATTATTTTCAATATTATAACTAAATATTTTTTCCACAGCTGAAAAAGATCTGCATAACACCTTCCAAAGCACATCCTTTTTGATGACAAAAAGGAGCGAAGCGGGTACCTCTGAAATCATAATTTATATTGTGTAGAGAAATGAGTAGAATTTTTTGGAGGACTATTTACACCTTCTGATATATTATCAGTAAAGAACATTCTATGAGGTACTTAGACCTCCTTATTTCATATTAACAGTTGATTAAACTTAATAATACAGTGAGTAGCATATCAAAGCAGATAAATACCTTTTGAAGCCCAAAGCAGTTTCTGTGGTGATAACTTCAGAGGCTTATAAATGTTTTTATGTATTTTTCTCATATTAATAAAATGTTTATTAATTTTGTACTATGTTTGGATAGTCTACAATTATAGGAGTTCTATGAGCAGTCTAAATTAAAGGCCATGGTCATCAATACAGAGTGAATTATTTGGCCAGGGTTTCATTTGTGCATTGTTTTTGTGTGTCCAGATGGGTGTTTTTGTTTACCATATTTATCAGCAAGGAATCTCAAAGCATTCTAACATCTGTGTGAGGCTTGAGCACACATGTTTGATTATTTCCAAACTGCAATGAGCAGCCTAGTTTTTTTCTCTCGGAAAGAGATGATCATCTTTTTGTACTTCGTTTGTAAAGGAAGAGGTAGCTTCACTTAGTGCAGAATAGATAGGAATCTCTTGATTGCATAGCAGAGTATGAGAAGTAACTGTTTACTCAATGATCTGATGCTGCACATTCTTACAGCTTAAAAATCATCTGTCATTTCAGAGAGATTTTGAAAAAGCATAGGTATAGGTTATAAGGCAAGTGCTTCAGAAACTTCATCTGCTAGCATAAAGTTAATTTTCATCCCAAAAGGCAAAACTCTGTGCAGTGATCAGTAGGTGCTGCTTCTACAACTCTAGCTCTAGTCCTAAAGGACATTATGAACAAAATTTAATAGGATTTTGAGCAAGATCATGAACCATATCACTTTGTGATGCTCCAGGAAGGACATAAAGGATCTCAAACTGAAGAAGAAAGCAGATTTCTTTTCATTGCCTGTAAATCAGTGGCAATAATATCAAGGAGACTGCAGGAAATAGGCAGATTTGATGTTGACAGAAAGGATGTTTGTGGCAAATAATTTGGGAAATTATTGAAACATATTTCATCCTGGTAGAAATGCACCCATAACACTGACAAGGTCGGGTGCCAACTTAGCAAGGTGAAGCTGTATGCCACCTGGGTACCAGTTGTACAAACTAGTCCTGTCATGGGACTCGCTTAGGTTGAACATCTGATGTTTTAAAAAGATTCTTTGCTGCATTTGGTTTTCCAGTCCCTTCATCTCATTCATTTTGGCACCCACGTACATTGTTCTTCTCAACTGCTTCTCTTTCATAATCGTCATTTCAGAAACCCTTTTCAATCCTTATTCTAATTTGTACCAACAAATGTTAATTTTTATGCAATTGTTGTCTAACAGTAGTTTGTCAATATAGTTGTATTAGCTGTTTACTTTTATTAGTATTTTCTATAGCTCTTGTAATCCATTTCCTTCCTATTTATGTTTTGGTGATGGTTTGTTTTTTTATTACAAGTTAAATTTTGCATGGGCTATTTTTATTAGTTTTTAAAATGAAGTAATACATAGTTTCTGTTGGCAGGATCAGTTGGCATTTTTTATTTTTGAGACTAATCGGTGTTTTCTTAAAATCTTGAAAAAAAAGGTATCATAGGCAAAAGCAGAATTGGACACACACACACTCTACAGCAAAAGAAAAACAAAAAAAAAACAATCCAAACAACAAAAAAAAACCCACCAAAAAACCCAGAACCCAGAAAACCCCCAAACCAAACAATCCAAACAACAACAACAACAAAACCCCCAAACAACACTAGCTTAGCTTCAATCAATCAATCAATCCTTATGCGCTTTAGGACAGAAAGTTTTCCCTTTGACAGTTGAGATACGGATCTCTCTTCCAATGAAGGTAAATGTGATGCTTTCTAAGACTTCGTGTACATTTTTTTTCTCCATTACAGCATCACATTGTATTTTTCTGCTGTTTACAAAACTATTATACCATTTTGCTATGTAACAGGTATAGTTAAGGACAATCCTAAGGAAGTAATCTAATCAAGTTCTTAGCCTCCTGTGTTGAACTTGATGGCTTTTAACTTCCAGCAGTCATCCATAGTCATCACCCTTTCTACCGACTTTATATATGGATGGAGTGTCTGTATTAACTAATAAAAGAACATCACCTCTGCAATTTTGTGACTGAGTTTAGAGAAAACGTAACTTTGTTTTATCAGTCCAGGAGGGGGCAGTAAATTTCTTTTTATTGTTATTGGAAGCAAGTCCAACAATCTCTTCACCACAAAAGGCTCAGCTCTTAAAAATAGCTTTTTTGAATAAGAAACCAACATCTTTACTCCATGATTTCTTATCACTTTCATTTTTTTTTAACTATCCTTTCCTGACAGTCTTTTTTTAAAATAGAAAATTATCAGAACTTTCAAAATCAGTCATTTGTATCTTTGATCTTCAATATAATCAAAATAATCTGTAATGAGATAGGCATTTTGACTATTAAAATTTCATATGTAGTTTATTCCATTCTTTTGTCAGTTTTGTTGAAAATGTTCTTTTTTCAAAGAGCACTGATGAAATGGAGCAGACTTTCCCTCTGTGCTTAATTCATCATGTTTTCTTCTCGCTTCTAACCCCAATATTCATGCACATATGTATACAGAGGAATCAAGCTGATTTTAAATACATGCTCCCAAACCGTATGTTTGCATTTCTCAGTGTATTACAGTGAAATTCAAATGAATAGGAGGCAAAAATTAGAGTTTGTATGAATGCACATAATTTTTTTGGACAGTTTTTATGATTCCAAGTTATTACTCTTGTTTGGCTTGGAGGTAAAATGGAAATTATTATTGGCTGTGACAAGGAGAAGAAAGAATTACAAATCTAGTGCATATGACATTTGTTGTAGGAGGACAGTAAGCTTTTACCGTCAGTTGATTCTTTGGAGTTTTGTTTTTGCTGTTGGGCAAAATTATTAGCATGAAATTTCAGGTACAATTAAAGTGTCCTCGTGATTCCACGTAACAGTTTTCACTGTTCATAATTGCCGTAATTCCCAAGAAGTTTTTAGTAAAAAAAAAATCCCACAAAACATAAGAATGGTAATAATCATAGTTGGTCCAAAAGTTCATCTCAGAGGAAGTAAAAATAGTACTTTTTTCCATGATACTGCTCAAATGGGATTTTTTTAATAAGGTCTCTTAAGGTGTTTTGTTGTTGCTGTCACTATTATTAATGTTGTTAGTAGTAGTAGTAGTATTTTGGGCCTACATTACTGAGAAATTAGCTAGGAGCTTTGTAAAGCCCTGGCTATGGTGTTCTGTAACACCTAAGCAATTGAAATGTTCCATTCAGTGCTATCATAGTGAATGATTTGTGCTGTTATTGGGAAGTTGTTCAGCATATACTGGGAACACAAAACAGTCCTTCACCTGGCACAGAAAGTGTCCCACAAAAATACTTGCTGTTTATTATTTGGTGGATGAGTCTGTGGAAATGTTTTCCAAAACAACTTTTTTTTCTCTAAAGCCTTGTAATTGCTCTATTTAAAATGTGTGCAGTTGCTGTTTCATGATCCATGGTGCACCACAAACAGTAATGGTTTATTTCTTCTCAAGGATAAACTGCTGTTGCAAAATTTGTAAAGTGCTGTACACATTTCAGTGCTGTTATTTATTGTTTTTACTACTACTATCATTATTATGAGCTATAATGATTATTTTATGAAAAATTATCACAACTATCTTCTTAATGCCTTTTCTTGAGTTAGAGGGTGCTGATGGGAAAAAGATTATTTCATATGGAAATGTTTCTGAAATAAATTCTAGCCTAGAAATTTAGAACAGGAGTGGGCTGGAAGAATGTGGGAGAAACTTTATAACTAAGTGACTTGAATTAATAAATGCAGTATAGATTTTGAGTAAGTGCCAACTATATTGAATACAATAGCTGTGTGTAGAGCTAAAACACTCAGACCAAAGTTATCAAAATCAGGTGCCTCAAGTTGCATACCTAAATGTAAGTGATTTGATTTCCAGAGTGTGAGTCAACCACGATTGGTGATGGGAGTCAATGGAAATTGCTTATGCTTCGCAGCTATTAAAAATAGATTGTTTGTAGATATTTTAACATTTCCCAACAGATTTTAGCAGTTTGGCCCAATATGTGATGGGTCTTACATAACAGCATTCATTGTTGTAAAGTAAAACCAGTTTAATGCAAAAAAAAGGGTTGTCCTACGGTGTTGTTTTGCCTTTTCACAATGTGAGACTTCAGTGACAGTCATCGCCTTCTGCCCCCCCCCCCCCCCCCCCCCTTTTTTTTTTAAGGTTAAGGAACATACCCACAAGGTATCCCATGACAGTTATTTAAGCTTAAGTTGTCTTGGGAGGTGCTCCAATTAAGTAGTTAAGCATATTCCTTTGAACAATCCTATTTGTATGACTAGTGAATAGCTCTTGATTACCTCTGTGCTTGTATCTTCTAATTTATTAAACGTACACCTATGCAGGAGAAACTGTTTTGATGAATACAGTTTTCTCTTTTGCTGTCCACAAAGATACTGTGTGCTAAGTGTTACCAAAGTAAATGTCAAGGAACAACAACAATTTTGAGAGCCTTTACTTGATCACAGTGTTGCATACAAAGAGAAAGTTGGTCATATTTGTCAACTGTAAAGTAAGGATTTTACGTTGCTGTCTTTTGCTCAAATGACCACCAACGTGATGACTAACAACCAACATGGTACTCCTCAGAGATATAACAAATTTCAAGGTGGTATAAAATATTGTTATAGCCTGAAGATCACTTGATACAAAAGGAGATTTTACCATGTTCTGCTATACTATAGGCAGAAAATATAAGGAACATCCTCCCTGTGCTTGTTGCTACATGGAATCCAGAGTAGGGATCTAATGGTCTGTCTATGCCACCTTGTATTTTAACTATCCTGAACTGGCAAGAAAAATGAATGAAGTTGGGTTGTACATATTATGGATTTTATAGCTTTACCATTCCTTATGCTTTTTCTTTACTCTTTAGAAATGTTGTATCCTTAAGCAGTAAGACTAGTGAAGCTATTTTTAAATCACTATTGAGAATTGTTACATACCAATATTATGCATTTTTCATTAATTTAATCTTTTCAAGATTTTTTTTTTAATTCTTTATTCTACACTGAACCGATACTAGACCTGAAACGTTTCCTGCTGCATTTTGTGTGTGGAATCGCTAGTACTGTTTTACTACCTCTGACTGGAGGTACACGATAGTACTAGAATATAAATGCCATTCCTCAGAACTTGCAAAATTCAATAATCAAAGTCGGGAAATAAGCTTAAGCACAAACTCATCAAAGATGAACTTCAGTCCATTCTTCTTTTTTATAGCTTAGTGTTAAAAAGAAATAAAGATACTGCTTTCTGAAACAGTGATACATAGCAAATAGCCTGTTATTTTCAAAACAATATGCAATTATTCAATATTAAAAAAGGTAGCTTTTAGATGCTCCTGTCTTCAGAAGCTTCCTAACTATAGCTAATGTCTAATATTGATTCTGAATAATTTAAATGGCAATAAAATTGGGTTTTCATGACAGTCAATCAGAGACATTTTATATTTAATGTTCATTTAAAGAAACATAGTGCCTTCTTACCTTCTGAATTTCAAAGCCATTAAAGTAATTGCAGGTCATTAAGCTAAATTTCTTTGAATAATCAGGACAGTTAATCTAATTCATACACCATTCAAACCAATGGACAGAAAAGATTGGAATGCCAGGCATGGATTTTCGAGAGATTCGCCAGATGGATCTTCAGATGTGTTTACCAGCATTTCCTCAGAAACAATTACCTCCACACTCCAAATTGTCAGAACTTGGAATTGTGTTCCACTTTTGTATTTTTAAAATGAATGATCTTCAGAAGAGAGGAGGCTTAAGAGGATTATTTTCTTTCCTTTGAAGTAACCAAGTCACTGCATTGTCATACAGATCTTTATTGTGCCCTACAATGTGTTTTACCAAAACTTACTTTATGGACATATTAACTATCACAGAAATATTCTCATATAATGTCCCATACTTAGCAGTGTTATGTTTACGTGAAGGAAGTCTGAATGAAAATGCCTTAAAGTATTGTCGTGGTTTAACCCCAGGCAGCAGCTAAGCACTGTGCAGCCGCTCACTCATTTCCCCACACCCCCAGTGGGATGGGGGAGAGAATCGGAAGGAAAAAGGTAAAACTCGTGGATTGAGGTAAGAACAGTTTAATAGAACAGAAAGGA
Organism: Buteo buteo; assembly: GCF_964188355.1. Lineage (NCBI taxonomy): Eukaryota > Metazoa > Chordata > Aves > Accipitriformes > Accipitridae > Buteo > Buteo buteo. The sequence continues at coordinate 5,087,697 of NC_134199.1, forward strand.
AGAAACTAATAATGATAATAGTAACAATAATAAAATGGCAATAATACTAAAAGGATTGGAATATACAAAGCAAGTGATGCATAGTGCAATTGCTCACTACCCGCTGACCGATACCCAGGTAATTCCCGAGCAGCGATCCCCCCCCCAGGCCAACTCCCCCCAGTTTATATACTGGGCATGATGTCCCATGGTATAGAATACCCCTTTGGCCAGTTTGGGTCAGCTGCCCTGGCTGTGTCCCCTCCCAATCCCTTGTGCCCCTCCAGCCGTCTTACTGGCTGGGCATGAGAAGCTGAAAAATCCTTGACTTTAGACTAAACACTACTTAGCAACAACTGAAAACATCAGTGTGTTATCAACATTCTTCTCATACTGAACCCAAAATATAGCACTATACCAGCTACTAGAAAGAAAGAAAATTAACTCTATCCCAGCCGAAACCAGGACAAGTATCTAGGTCTTATCAGGAGAATGGATACATGTCATCTCTTAACATCATTGCTTACTTAATTGCAAGTTGAAAACATAAGCTGATCCCTCAGAGAATCTGGATAAAACAAAGTATGCAAGTTGCTAAACAAGAGCAGTGTATGTGCAGATGTGTGTCTTTCTCTGTCAGTCTCTGTCCCTCTCTCGAGTGCTTTTTTTCTCACACACCCCACCCAATCCTCAACATGATGCAAGGATGGAGCAAAAATATTGTCTCTTTTTAAGTGACCAGTTCATTAATGTGCATTAGACTAACAGACAAGAAACTAAGATTTTACTATCTTGGGTAATTGGTACACTGTTGTATTTTAAAAAGGTCAATATTTTTGATCCCTGTACTTTGAGGCATGCTAAATGAATGCAATTCATGTGTTGAACAAGGGAAAAACAAATGCTCCTGAAGGCAAAAAAGGGGTAGCATGGGTCTTATTTATGAAAATTCATGTACAGTTCTGCCAAACAGGCCTGCTTTGGAATGAAGATAGCATGTGCTTTAAATGAAGAAGAAAATTCCATCAGTTTCAGTCTTAGCAAGAAAACAAATGCTGGTTTGCAGTTTACTCATCAGTGTGACCAGTTCCTGCTGCATCAAACACCATCTTGGAGCTGCCCGGTCAGACTTGGCTGCTGCTGTTTTGTAAAGGGACTAACAATTGTCCTGAGCCTCAGAGCTGCCAAGCAGTGCCTCTTGTATTGTTATTTTGCAGCATTCTCTCTTTGTCTCTCTGTCTCTCTCTTCTCTCTCAATATACTGTCTAAGTTGCTTCCTTTGTAACCAGTAGATGTCTTGGATCTGCCTACACATTTGCAGCAGTGTTCCGTAATTGGGGAGTTATACCAAAAATGGAAATTACATCAAACACTCAAATACACACCGCTTTAAATAAGTCCAAATTTTCATAACAATAGACTATAATAAAATCAAAATTTTATGTTATCTAAGGAAAGCCATAAAGTAGCTGTATTATTTTTATTCTTCAGAGGAATTACAATGTACTTTAAAAAACAATAAAAGCTCCCACAAAGATTAAAAAAAAAATATATATCTTTTCATACCCAAGGCACAAGGTCAGGGAACATTTGAAGTTCTGTATTGAAGACCTGTCTCCACCCTGTGAATTTCATGAAGAGTATTCTCGGTGGGAGATTTTCAGTCTAGATGACACTGGTAGTTTATGCTTCATTTTGGCTTGATGTTATTTCTTCAGAATAATAACAAATGAAGTTTACCATTTTTAATATTAAAAAAATTTCCTTGTTACTCTTCTACAGAGTCTCAATATCTCTTAGAAACTGAGATAATTTCCCTAGATGTCATGTGTGCTCTGAAAAGAACTGTGGCCATGCTTTGGTCTTTCAATGTATGCAAGTTAGATGCCTATGTTCCAAAAAATGTAAGTCTTGAACTTCAGACTACTAAGATTTTGAGATCTGAGGACTGAACTTTCCTGTGGGATTCACATTGTTTCTTAAACTGACTCAAGATATACACATTTGATTTTGTTTACTGATTAAGTGAATATGTTAGGTAACTTCAGTGAAATCAATGGGAATTTGTTCTCATCTGATGCAAGATTTACAGCACTGATTTTAAATGGAATTGGCTATTTTTACATTATGTTAAATGAGATTTGAATTGATTTTTTTTGAAGTTCAAAAATGAATACAATACAGTAAGAACTCCTGGTTTGAATTGCATTTATTTTTTTAATAAATATTGAGAACTAAAATTCTTGGTAGAGTGTTTTGAAGCTGCTGTTATGTCTTTAGAATGTGAGATAATGCACTTAGAAATGGAATGTTATTACTTCTAATTCTAATATTAAAATATTCATTATTTTTCAATTGTTTTAATTTTTGTGTTATATACTTACTGTTACTGATATAATGTCTGAAATACACTCAAATGTACGTTACAGCATCCTGCTTAACTGTCTTTATTTGACCACTTAAATAAGGCAGAATAATTTCTTCCTGTTCTATGTCTTGTCAGTCAGAGTACATTCTACTGGTACAATCTTGAAGACCAAAAAAAAAAAACCAAAACCAAACTTCTTCCTTTACAGAGATATTAGTTCAAGAAAAACACATGAGCATGTGTTTGAGCCCATCCCTCTTCAGGACAACATACAAGAACTTTATTTGAACTATATGCATGTAGGCTAGGTGAGGAAAATACTTAAATTATTCCATACAGTTAAATAATGGATGTATTTATTACCATGTTATAAGTGCCACTGTTCAGCTAGTGCATATATGATGTTCTTTTGAAAACAGCGCTGATAAGCTATACTTAGGCATATACATTTTAGTTATGCCTTTTGAATTCTTAGGAGTTCATTTCACTTCTCTTACCTTGCTCAAAGCTAATGAACATTTTTTTCAACTGAGTTGACTCACTGACCTGCTACTTCTTGTTTTAACTTCAAAATGATGTTAATTTTTTGAATTCTTCTTGAATTTCCCCTGGTTTCAATGACCAATTGCCTCCAAGTTTCATTTAACAAAAAATAATAATTGCATTTCATTATGCTCAAAGTATAACCTTTTTAATCTGCATATTTCTTGCAGGCTACGCTGGCTTATTTCCACTGTAATACATTAGAATGGAAAACTATTAGAAATATTGATTTATCATTTATAATAGCAAAGTGATATATTGAAATGAAATTGGATGCTGTCCAGCCCTCAAATAACATTGGCATTATTGGATGAAACTGGATGATCTCATTCTAATTAATATGCTAGTTCCATGTGAAAAGCACAGAGAAAATATACCTGAGAGTTGGTAAAAAATAGGAGTTCAATACTGAAGCCTGCTGAGGTTTAGAATTGTTAAAGTATGCCACCTTAAATGTTTAGTGTTCCATATACAGAGAAATCATCACTTTGCTTTCTCTCCACTCCATCTCTTGCCTTTTTTTTTTTCCCCTTTCCTCTGACTCAGCATTATCTTGGTATGAACCTACTTCCATGTAATGCGTATTAGCCTGTAGTACATATGAATGCATAGGGTATATATATACACAGTTCTGTATTGATCATGATTTACATTCTGTAGTGCACTTGGTTACAGCCAAGCTTCTTTTAATCAGATGAAGTTGGAATCAAGGGAATTCAAAACATTTATCTTAACCTTAAAGTGTTGTTCTTATACTAAATCTGTGATCCTCACTTTCTGCATTTCAGCACATATACGTTCTAGCACCTCTTGTAATATGGAAACTTCAGAAAATAAAGGTATTTTCAATTAGCGTGTGTGTCCTGTATATAGGGTGGTGTCTGTATTCATTGATTTTAGTCTTTATTCACCTCTTCGACGTTTTTTTTCCCCTTCTACCAATCAATCTAATAGCTGTTGAACTAGCAGACTTGGTTTCCATATTGGCTTTTTTTTAAATGCTCTGTCTTCTTGTCTATTAGGCTTCTAAAACCTACCTTCCTCTTCTTTGTGTTTTGTGTGTGTGTAGAAGTTAATGGAGGAAAACTGTCTGTCATCAGATTTATGCAGAGTTGAGAGTGAGCGAATGCTGCCATCGCTGAAGTTGCCATCTATTTCACATTGATTGAGCTTCCTGGGCTTGAGGGATTTTTGAAGGGCTGGATTTTTATGGTTGATATGTTTTTGGTCATTTGTCATAAAATCATTCCAACAGAGCTGTTTACTGGTCTGAATACTTAATTACTGCAGTAGCCAGGAATGGCATAAGCTTTAGTTTTTACGGAATAGTCATGTAGAAATAGGAAATAGTTGGTGCTTCTGTTTTCTTTTTGTGAGGATTTCACATATAAACATCAACTTTAATTTTTAAATAACTACCATAACTTGTTTTTTTTAATCCTAATATATGATTAAATTAGCAGTCGTTACTTTATGCTCCTAATGCATATTTCAAAATTAAATTGATCTTTTATTTCTAATGGTCATCTGCACATGGCATGTTTTAGAGATTGTCTGACATCAATGACAAAAGCTTTTAAAAGGATCTAACAATTCTTTTTCATCTTTGAAAAATATATAAACAAATTGAAATAGGTCTGTTTATGGTCAAAAGATTTGTAAATGTAATTTTTCTTTTTTTAAATACTTAAAATCTTAGTCAAGGGACTCACTTTATTTTTAGACTATTATTAAAAAAAAAACCCCACAGATTTTTATTTTTATACTCCTCATTGTCCCTTTCTATTCAGCTGCTTCTTGAGGAGAAGAAGAGTTGGATGGAAAAGCATAAATTTGTTTTTGATTTGGTATTAGAATTTTTATATAATATTTTATCTTGCAGTGTCCTTCTACATATCTGTTTAAAAGCATTTTACTTTTCAGGTGTAAGTCCGTTTTGAGTGTACATATGTATATATTTTATCATAGAGATTGATGAAAGCAGAAAATTAATCTTTTAATGCTAAGGTAACTTGCAGTGTAACCTTAAACATTTGCTACCATTTTGATGTTTCATTTATCTTTGAATCAGCAGGGCTTTGTGTTATTTCTATTTTTCATTGTGCCGTAATGCAACCCATTTAGATTCACTCTGAAAGACCTCTTTGAAAAAAAATGTGATGTCTTTATGGTAAACAGGAAACTGCACTATTAACTATGGTAGTTTTATTTTACTAAAAGACTTTTTTTTTTTTATTTCTTGCCCCTGTTTTGAGTTTTCATGCTTAGCGTGATCTGGGTTCCTTGAGGGCTGCCAAAAGGTGAAATTGACTTTTTGAGAATGTGTTGCTGGAAGCTGCAGCCTGTGCACTTTTTTAGGTGGAAGGCTCCTGTGTGCTAAGATGGGAAAGGGACAATTTACCGCCAGCTTCAAGCTGTTAGCTAAGCCTAGGAATCAAAGATACTCAATTCTCCAGTCACATCAACCTTTGATCAGAGTTTTTCTATCTAGGCTTTGTTTATATTTTACATGTTAGGGACAGTGTGGAATTTAGACATTTTCTTTACAATGTAAAACATTATAGCAGTACTGCAGGGGCAAATGCAAGAAATACAGTGTGGTGATCTTTTTGTTAATGTCTACTCTATTTGCCTGCGCTCAAGTGAACTGGCTATAAATATTCTACATGGGTTTCTATTGTAAAAGTAACCATCTTACAATGGAGTACTACAGTCAGCCAGGTGGAAGGAGTGTAGTTTTGAGACAGAGTAGGAGGCAAAGCAAAAAAGCTGGGAATCTTTTAGGAAGCCTCACTGAGGGGATTTCACTGTCAAGACAATATATGTAGCTATGTCTCTGGTCTTCCAATAGTCACCTAACAATAAGTGGCAAGGCTGATAACTAGATATATTCTAAGAGGAAGTACAGGTGGTGGAGAAGCTGGAAAAGATTGTCTATGTATGATCTGAAAGTAAGGGCATGTGAAGCAGAATAGCTATAGGCTGTGTCATTCTAATTCTATAATGAACTTAATCCAAAATTATTTTTCTGTGCAGCTGAAAACCAGGGTGAGGACATCTAAGGCCTGGTGATTGGGATTTTCCTCTGTCATGCAAATGAGAGATTATTGCTTTCTAGGTTCCAACCCAAACTACATAATGTGCATATAGCCCACTGAGGAGAATTTAGGTACCTAAAAATAGAATTTGTGAGTATTCTCCTTTATTCCAATTTATTTTACTCTTCTGCCTGTTCCTGCTTCTATCTCAGAAGATGGCAATTCATGGTAGAACTGCATAGTATTCCCTAAAGCAATGTTATTCCAAGGCCAAGCAGATCATGCCTGCTCAGAAGCTACTTGCTGTGAATACGAGACACATCAAAGCTCCTAGGAATATGGTGTTACTCAGTCTCCATTTAACTGAAACCTCTAAATTGTACAGTCTACTTGAACTCACAATAGAGCTTGCTAAATCTGGCAAGTTAGAATGAACTAAAAAACCAAAGAGGTTTTCATGAAATGCATGGAGGCATGGCAACATGAAACCATTTCTGTTGATCTGAAGAAATAATTAAAAAAAAAAATATTTTTTTTTTTTTAAGTAAAAATGAGAAACATGCTTTCTGTGTTACATTCAGTTAAACTATGAAGTAGCAGTTCTTTCAAGATGGAAAGCCCATTCTGTTCTCATGGATATCATGTACCTTTCTGTTTTTTCCTTGATCTTTTCCCTTTCCTACTGATACTGTTTTAACTAATCGCTCCTTCTTGTCACAAATTGAATCTATACCAACACTTAAGCATTGTTTACGTATTTCAGCGTATAGGAAATAAACGGCTTTCAATTATAATTACTTTTACTTTCAAGTTAGCTTTGCCATATCTACCAAACACTGATGCTCTGAATAAAAAGCAAGGATATTTTTGTTGTTCAGGGGAAAGTATTCCATATGTAATGTATAATTTAGAAGCTTCTATGAATATTTTCTGAGCAAATTAAGGTTAATGTTCACCCTGTTGCATGGGGAGTTTGGTGTGCAACTTCTGTTGGTGCTAATGGGATGTAATTTCCTAGCACTGAGCTGAAAATCCATCCCTTGCTATCTGAAAGGTCAGGCTAGGTAAACCTGAAGCCAGCTAGCTTTTGGAAGAATATATCAACTTATGAGAAGTGTACGGTTTGGGCTGGGCAGTTTGTGTTGCAATGTGGAGTGGGAGAGAAAACTTGGTCTCCTATTGCAATAATGCTGAAAGCTTTTCAATGAGAAGTCTTGCCACAGGGCTATTCACAACATTGACTGTAATTCTCATGCTTGTCTAATATTATGAATTAGGTTACTTATTATTTTGGCACAGGGCATTTAAAACATTTTGAAATTGTTCATGTATTTATAGCATGAGGAGCGAGATATAATAAATATTTGATGGTTGTGTTCATTTTCTTATAATAATGAAAGAAGCACTGGCTCTGTTGTCAGTGTCTGTCATCACCCCAAACTTGTCAATATCTCACAATGCTGAAACTTATCCAGATCTGGAATTCGCATGAAAAAAACCTACTCTTGTAAGAATATCTAAATTAATCTAATGAGAATTTCCGTACTGCCAGGTTCTGAATGAACTGTAAATATTAGGAACCTAGCTTTTTTCGTGGTACCGTGGCACGTTCTAGAGAAATTATAGAGACTTGTGATCATAGAAATTTTAATTTAGAAACTGAGAGATGAATATTTGCAGTCTTTGAATTCAAAAATAGACCTATAATGTGATGTAAAAGGGAGGTTTTTTTCATATCCAATGTACAGTGAAGCTGAAAGACAAAAATATCATGTATGCTGCTGTTTACCAAAGAATGATCTCTTAGTTCCAGACAGTTATTGAAGCTGATTTTCTATAGTTTTCTTTCCTGTAATTAAATGTTTTGCTTTTTTCTCTATATGTTGCAATATGATTCTGCTCCTTATTTCTGGTTGGTTTACTGTCGGTTACCATTTTCCTCATTGTTGACTTCTGATTTTTATCTCCATTTAGGAAATCATCCTCTTTTCCTCCCTTTCCGTATGAAAACTTTTTGTTCCGTAGATATTGATAGGCCAAGTGTTAGTTAAAAATACATGTATTTTATACATATACTTATATAGAGAGTGCTATTTTACATAGGGTAATTGTCTTGTGGGGAATTTAATTTCTTGAATGGAAAGGTCAGTCACTGTCCAGGTGGTGAAGAGAATCTGCGTTGCAAGTGTACTTGTAATAGTGTCTTCAGCTGGATAGAATGCGACTATGAAACAATTTTATTCTCTTAACTGAGTTCAAAGCATTCCTATGTGCCCATTCTTGCATCTCCAGGAGCAGTTTTTATTGACTATTTAACATTCTCTGCCTGTACAATACCCTATACCTTAAGTAAGCATTCTCAGACTTTGCTTGTATTTTGATCTTCAGAATGATACAATCAGAAAATAATTCAAACTGAGTAGGAGGCAAGGAGGCCTTTAGCCCAATCGCTTGCTCAACCATGGAGTTCATGCACTGTTTTCATGCTTTTGCACGTGAAATGGCATGCTGTCTCATAGTCTTCCTACTAACGTACTTTTCTCTGCTTTCCATTAGTTTCAATAAAACTCTGAAGTGCAAATAAGGCATGTTATCAGAAACTATTTCACGTGCAGCTCAGTGCATTTTGAAATAATCAAGATATTTAGAGAGAGACAAATTCTGAGAGGACTACAGGATTACAAATCACAATGTAATTTTAAAGTTGTAATGAGAGTAAGTTGCACAGGAAGGTCTCTTTAAAATTATTGTCATGAGAATGAAGTAACACAGTGTTAATGTTTCATGTATTCTGTGAAAGATGATCATAAACCGTACTGCTTTGACCTTATTAATGTTCTGTAATTTGACTTGCTGGCAATTTGCATTTTTCTTTGGTTACAGCCTTAGTTACCTGTGAAGAAGAGGTGGAACTGACAGTGAATCTAAACATAACTGAATACTGAAAAGGTCAGAAATATCAAGGGTGATAATTCTGATACCTCCTTCTCATGACAAAGGTTGTAGCAAAAAGACACAACATGAATCTGTTGAAATAACAAAGGTTGTTACAGAAATGTTTCTATATTTATTGAGAAGTGTAAACAAAAGCACGCTTTTTCCTTGTAGCTTATTGAAAACTCCAGTAATGTTTATTTTTTACCCCTTTACAAGTGAATATGTATAAAGCTTCCCTTTCATTTTCTTATTTTGCCCTAGAAATAGTAGTCTTTTATACTGAAGGGCCCTCTGCTAACTATTTAAAGATGGAGACTGAATTGTACACTCTGCAGAAGCTTTTCCAGTTCCACAGGGCAGACATTTCTTACAATATATTTTGGCTATGTAATTGAATACATTTTCAAAAATATTGTAATCTGCAACCAGAATGAAAGTTTTAGGTTTTTTCTCTAAAACAAAAACTTCAGATTTTCCAGGAATTTACAGAACAAAGTAGTGGTATTGAACGAGAAGGCTAAAGGTCTGATTAACATCTTAACAACATTCTTTGATTTCTACTTACTTGACTGAACACTGAATCAGGCAAGTACACCCAGTACTTCGTGATACTCAGCAATGTCATTGATCAGTTTATTCCTGCATCACTGCAGAGTAAAATGAGTAGTCAAACCTCCTAAAAAAGATATGCTTTGTTCTTGGGGTGTTTTTGAGTTATATGTTGTATGTTAATGGAGATAAAGAGTGCATAATATGTATCTTAATTTCCATGTGCAAATATATACATACATAAAAACCACAATAATTTTTCTTTAAGTCTTTTGCTTGTTACAGTTTTGGGATAAGAAAGTAAAATATTTTGTAGTTTCCTGTTGTTTGTAAACCTAAACTTTGTTCAATTCCTTTCTCATTCCAGTGAACTTATAAATGTAAGAATGCAGGAAGCTGGTCAAAATTGTGTATCGTCATGTTTGTAACAATTATACTTATTTTATTTTTTTAGCGTAGATGTGTATTAAATTTAAACGGATCAGTTTTCTTCTTTTAGTTTGCTTCAGGGGTTTACCCTTTAAGGCAACAGAACATTCTTTTATCAAAGGTGCACTTGAATTTCAAATTTGATCATTTCAAATGCTTAAGATATATTTGGCAGCTGTAGTCTGAAAAGCAACAACAGCAACAAGGAGACATCATTCACTATCTGCCACAGATTAATGCAGTGAGGGAAGGTGGCAGAGTTCTCTTCCCTCTGTGCTGGGGATCCTTTACTGATCTTTCATTTTATGCAAGGATAAATTGTCCAGTAGGAGTACGAACAAACAGCTTTAAGCCTGCCCATTCTTTCAGCAGTATTTTTTGTCTTTACGGTAGCACAACTGGGTTCAAGTTACTGATACCTGTGACATTGCTACATCTCTTCAGCTTCTTGATCTGGGCAGTAGTTGAATGTCACCTGGAGCTGGAAAGGGATTGTACTTAGAATGTTGTACTTTTGCATTGCCGTGGCAGGTGAATTTAGAAAACAGATTGGAACAATGTACAGTGGAGATGCAGTGTAGAATGCTCTTGGATCTGAGAGCTTTGCTTATAATTTTAAATTATATATGGACTATTTCTGTGGCACCTTTTCAATTGTAGGATAAGCTTTTTTTTCTGGAAGTGTATGTGAACAAGGAACTTGACGGAGCAACCTCAAAGTGTAATTTCATATACAGTCCTTATCATGGAAAATTCAATCCATGAGAGAAAGCCAAGACAAATTTCCTTGGAAGCTGAGAAGCTTACATTATTTTGCCAAGTAGACTGAGCAGTACCTACATAGTTTCTTCTCTAATAGATGGATGCTTTGTAAGTCAGGCATAGTTTCAGGAATTGCCTTAAACAATCTTTAGATGTTAGAGGTTTCACTTTCAGCAATATTTGATAAACTTACCTGTATAGCCTGCATGGGATCAAAGTGTTCAGGCCAATTCATGATATATTAAACTTAAGCAAATATGTACACAGCAGTGGAATGACTACCTGTCCGGGTCTTTAGAGGATGGATAATTTTTTCTTTCGTTCTCAGTCAGTATGGCACATTTGGAGAGGTTTATTTTACTGAGACCATACTGAAATTCTTTCATATTCATAAATCATATACTTCATCCTTTTTATGACTTCATAGTAGCTATGTAACATGATAGTAAATAATAGCAATATGCTACAAGATTCATAAAACAAAGTAAAGACCAGTGATTAAAAATGATTGAAAATAATATTTTAAATTAAGACTGACCATTTTGTAGAAGGCAGAGAGTGCATTCATTCTTGAAAGTGATTAACCAAAGGTCTTGGAAAAAACCCACAAATATTCTGAGCTTAGGAGCTGGTGTCAGAATGCTGCCTTATGGAAAGGATTCCAGTGCTTTTGTACTGATGAACCACACGTTCAGTTGGACAAATTGTTGGAGCTTTGTGCTCTAGAATGCACAACTTTCTAATATTTGCCACAACTAATCTAATACTTGAAAATATGTGGTGTCATAAAAAGGCATTTTCAGACTTTATTTTGCACTTAGAAGTGCTGCTTTTCATGCTTTTGCCTTCACAACTCCACAGACATCTCATCTCAGTCTCATTTTATGCCCAAACATACCTCTAACCCCCACAAAACAGCAGTTATGTCATTTTTATTGTTATGCATAATTTACATCTAAATGCTGAGTCGTAACAACTGAGGCCATAGAAAAATGTTATATATGCTAAAGAAATTAACCCTACATGAGTTCAAGATTTCTCACATGACTGGTGCTTTATCACCCCTCGTTTTGAGTCTTGGCAGGATTGGAGGTGTCTCTTGCTGGTATGAAGTTTACCACTAGCTCTGTGTATCCCTCACAGTTTGGAACATAGAGCCTGACAGTGATTTGAAATATGTGAGAAAGATACATGTTGGAAAAGTAGAGTAAAGTTAACTGACTCTTAAAATATTTTTACCAAAATGGTCTGCAATTTACTTGCACTGAGTTGTATGCTACTGTGGTTACTGTGCTGTTGCCATTTGCTCTGTATTCCTTATAAATTCTTAATTTGGAATAGTTTGATGAGATTTCAGTTATCTAAGTATGTATTACAACAATTTTCTAGGATGTCTTACTTGGCAGCCACTGTTATTTTCTGCAGTGTTGAAATGACAAATTAGATTACCACACATATTATACTATTAGTTTGTTATTATTTTGTAATTAAAAATGACTTAATCTGTACATTATGGATTTTACAGATGGAAGAAAATAGACTTAGTGAGAGCCTACTCTAGTGACATAGAAATGGGCTTTGAATAAAGCAGAAGAGCAACAGGGCTGATAAATGAATTTAATACAAATGTACATAGCTGTGATTGCTTGGTATTTGTAAACAGCCAAGCAGCTGACGCAGCTCATAGTGCACAGGAACACATTGATGCTAATTCCAGCATTTCATGAAGTTGTATTGCAAAACTGCATATTTTTTTCTTGTACTCTTCAGAAAATACATCTGTAAATCAGAAAGGAATGTTACGTTTATGTCAAATATTACAGAATGCGTATTCCATAGGGAATTCTCACCCAACTTTGAAACTAAAGACACTAACTGTTGCTGCATTTCAGTGTTAGACTGGGTATGTGGGAGCTCATCTAACACGTTTATTCATAAATCCTCTTTATGTGCGTGCAATATAGGTCCTAAAAAGTGTCAAGAATGTGTTTAATGAAGGAGAGGAAGGGAACTGAAGGGAATGTGGTAGATATTTAAAACCCACTGGCATGGCATTCATAAAACAGATACAGGTGGGACATAAACTGCAGAAGTAGATGTGTGAGAAAATTGCTTATAAAGTAAAAATGTGCATTATGCTGCTGGATCTGAAAAGTTTGAACAGCAACTTCTAAAGATAAAGCTAAATTCCAGGAATGTTCTTTGTTTTGGTGTACATTATAAACATCTTTAAGTAATCCAAGAAATACATTGTCTCTGGTTTTGTTTGAGGGATGTACTAGCAGGCAAGTGAGATGCTGAAGTACATCCTAATAAATCTTCCTTTTCGTTGACAAAAGGTCTTAGTGGTACCTTAAGGAAACTAGACTGTTAAGGGAGACATTATCTTGTAGTGAATCACAATAAGAGAATTTTTACATTTGAGCTTTCAGTAGCTGATCAGACTTTTAAAGAATGTGTTATTTAAAACTGCTTTGTTCACCAGAATATTGGATTATGCACACATTACGGAGAGATTTTCAGAGGTAAAAATGTTAGATGTCCAACTGAAAGTTGGGAAGCTGCTTAATAGCCATTGAGAAATCTCTTTGTCGTTTGGCAGCTTTTGTGATGTTGAATAATATGGTCACATACAGGGATTTGTTTTTCTTGTTCTCACCCATACTGACCAGCAGACTATGTTCCAAGTGACCACGCTAGAAATTCCTTCTTTTTTAAATGTATTTTTACCTGTCTGAAACACAAGGTTTGCAAATATAATCCTTTCTAGGGCAGGACTTGTTTTGCAGCAGCTCTTCTGCTTCCGATTAGTCCACTCTAGCACCTGCATTTCATGAATTGGTAGTGCTGCATCTGATCCTAGATGCACAATATGCCTGGGGGAGAGAGGCCTTGATGGTGTGCTGTTCCACAGGAATCCAGTCCTGCCAGTCTGTCCCTGCACCAAAAGAGATCACATACTGTCACCAGTCTGTACCACACGTTATTCAGGTAAGTGATGTGCTGTGCAGGCACTTCATAGCATATGCTGTAATTTGTGGGATGTTCTGTGTCAGCATATAAGCAAACTGAAGGCATCTCTTCAGATTATAGTGGTTTTCTAGGGTTTCTCTGCTGAAAGCAACTCAAACATTGCTGGTAATGTCAAACTAAAATGGTAAAATCCACAATCATTGGTTCTTTCTTTTCAAACTTCACTTGTCAAACAATGTATTAGTATTATAATAGTGGAAAACAAAACTGGCTTTTCTATGCAGTAACACTGCACAAAAAATTGGACAGTTTCTTTACTAGTGATGATGACTTAAACCTGCAGTAATGCCACAGTTCTTTCTCACTGACATAATTAATGTCTTTGACATGAGAAAAGAATGATGGGTGAAGTGAAGCCTCAGACCAATTCTGTTACCTATTTGTGTGTATGAGAGCATTTGTCAGTATATGATACTTACCTTTTACTCTCTTAAGTCTGTGAGCAGCTACTACAGGCATTGCTACATTTATATTATCTTACCTTTGTTACGTAGCTGAAATATAGCTCTTCAGTATCTGAACATCTTTCTGTCTTCGCTTGATACCTTACATCAGTTACAAACTACTTTGCAGCTACAATGGATACAGCGTTTAGGTTTACTTTGGCTTTGGGTAGATGTACTAGAACAGATCTGAATAATGAACATAGCCTGTAGAGTGTTAACCACCACTGTTTAAACAGGAATAAGTCTGCTGCCAGAGCTCATCAATAAAACCCCCTAAGTACATACTAAAAAAATTGTAAGATACCACATGGCTTCAGTGACATAGGCTTCCATTTTCCTGAGGGTAAGACTTCATGTCAGTGCTTTAAACTTTAAAGTTTTATGAACTTTAACTTCATTGATGCAATAAAGTTCTCCTAGAGCAGAAGCAGGCTGGTTGGAAACTTTATTTAATGTCTCATTTTAATATTCAACAGAGGGGCAGGTCAGGCCTGGAGTAGACAATAGCTGACCCTAGTAGGGAAGAACTGTTGTGTTCAAACAACCAGCTGCCCGAATGATCTGTTATACTTATGTGGATTTCTTATACTGTAGAGGTGTTTAAGAACCCTCCATGAAATTTCAGTCATTATTTCAAAGTTGGAGAGGTAGAAGCCTGTGTTCATTGGGGTGGGGGGGATTTTGAAACACTCTTCAGCTTATTTGGCAAAGGAAAACACTTATGAATTCTCTGTTGCAAGTACTAGGATAAAATACATATTTGTGTGTAATTTAGTTAATCGCATACTCCTGGCATTATCAGACATTATTATGGAATCGTGGAAGACATGAAAGAAATCATTATCAGACTTTGTTAGGGAATTTTGGAAATGCAAGCCTATTGCCTTGCAATATTCCAATGAACTGGTTCCAGGAAGTTACATGTGTATTTGGAAATATCCGAAGTAAAAAAATCAGAGATGGCTAGTAGTAATTGCTTAATACTGTAAGCTTTCAGCAATGTATGTTACCATATTTCGGAAATAAATCTGATCAAAGGTCATCATCATGGCACCTTACAGAAATACCAGGAACCTAAACATGGCTGGCATTTGTCACAAAAATCTAAGATTGAGTTCAGAGCTTACAGTGACTGGGTGGCTCATATGGATTAAGGAGGTGTCATAAAGATTATTTTTTTTGCAATGTGGTTTATTGCATTTCTTATTTTTACTGTCACACAATTAGTGTACCTCCCATAGGCGTTTTCAGATTGGTGGAAAGGTTAAAATAATATTAAAAAAATAAATAGATCTGTTAAACACATGTTTAGGGAAAAAGGGGGGAGTCCCAAGGTAATTTAAATGCTTATATTTTAATTTTTAAAAATGAATGGAAATTCAAAGCTTGCATCTTCCTGAAAGTGAGACTAAGATTACATAACACATAATAAGCGCCTTGGAAATTTAATTGTAATAGACTGAAAAAAAGTCATTAGACTGAAATCTAGAGGAGTCTGGGGTTGGAGAGGATTGGGTTTAGGACTTCTTTGTGCCACATGATGTTAATTCATTAACAAAAAAAATAATGCATCACTTCCCTAGAAGTTCAAACCAATTCTGCTTGTAATCATGTATAACTGAAAAATGTATAATTTCAGGACCAGACTAAACTGGTTTATGTGGGTTATGATTTGAAAAGTATTAGAAAATTCATGCACTGTGATCACTAGCTCGAGGCTGTTTCTTGAGAACTGTAGAGTCCTTCTTTTACTCTTGCTATTGCTGGTATTTGCAGCTGCCTTACAGAAGTAGCTACAGAATGTTAGCTGCTGCTGTCATTTTAATTCTGTTACCACAGAATTAAAGTGATCCAAGCAGAGCTAAAAGATATAATGCTTAAAAATTGACAGCAGCCAGATGCCCTAGCATCACCTATTGTTCTTATTGTTGATAAATATAAACAAAACTGCATTTTGTTGAGTTTGGTTTTGTTGGTTTTCTCTTTGGTCATGTTTCTTGAACTGTTTGCTTGTGATTGTTGTAATGATGTGATCTGTTGTAATGATGTGTCTTTCTGCAAAGACATCTAACTTAATGCAAAAAATCTATTCGCCTTTGAACTGGATTTGTGGCACGGTTATTTCATTCACAAGATGCAAAGTTATACCAAAAATTAACTTTGCACTAATATAGCATCATATTATAGCTACCTATGATTGCATTAACATTATTTAACTTGTAATGCCACATTCTGTTCCCTTTAGTTAAAAGGAGGCCTTCTTCCTTTGAATTTTAAATAATTGCTGGCGTTTTTGAACTGTTACCTATTTACACTTAAAAAAAAAATTAAGAAATTGTCATGAATTCCTGAGCTGTTACAAAAGTTAGAAATAACATGAAAATATTATTTTGTCATTTACTATATTGTTGTTGTTATATTGTGAAACCTCCTTCATAATGTTACAACCTTTATTCCTTTAATGGCTGCATATTTGAATTTCATGTCTGCTAGAGAAATTAGTTCCTAATGGAAGTTAGGGCTTCAGTCTGTACATTTCATGGTATTGTGGCATTTCCCCACTAGAAAGGGTAAGGCCTAAATGATTCAGACAGCTTTAATTTCATTTTCAGAAAGTGATTTGAGACACATTTTCTTTGCACAATATAACCTAGTGCGGAGCTCCTTGCAATTACATTGAACAAACTGTTTTCAGGATCAGTTTTCAGAATAGCTTTGTCAGTACAACAGTATAGCTAACACAGCTATATTGCTCTCCAGTATCGAAGAAAGCATCTTTGAAAGTATCTGTGGTATATCCAAACAAATACTGGCTAGATTTGATATTTTTAGCGCCACCGTATAATCTGAATGTACTGTTTACTATGGAAGTATTTTCAAGGGAAACTAAGTTTA
Organism: Buteo buteo; assembly: GCF_964188355.1. NCBI lineage: Eukaryota > Metazoa > Chordata > Aves > Accipitriformes > Accipitridae > Buteo > Buteo buteo. Next base: position 5,104,676 of record NC_134199.1, read on the forward strand.
TGTCACTGTTGAAACAGACATGAAAATTAGATGTGTCATAATACTGTATGAAGTAATGCCTAAATGCCTTTAAGAATTGTTTCTTAAAAATGATTAAGTGTATATATACAAATATATAATATAGATAGGTACACATTGCATGTATATAATATATGTATATACATGGGTATCTTTCAATCATTATATACATATATATATATATATGTGGTAGTTTAACCTCAGCCAGCAACTAAGCACCAGTGGGATTGAGATAAGAACAGTTTAATAGAACAGAAAGGAAGAAACTAATAATGATAATAGTAATAATAATAAAATGGCAACAATAATAATAATAAAAGGATTGGAATACACAGAGCAAATGATGCAACAATGCAATTGCTCACCACTTGCTGACCCATGCCCAGTTAGTTCTCAAGCACTGATCTGCCCCTGCTGGCCAACTCTCCCCAGTTTATATACTGGGCATGATGTCCCATGGTATGGAATACCCCTTTGGCCAGTTTGGGTCAGCTGCCTGGCTGTGTGCCCTCCCAATCCCTTGTGCCCCTCCAACCGTCTTGCGGGCTGGGCATGAGAAGCTGAAAAATCCTTGACTTTAGACTAAACACTGCTTAGTAACAACTGAAAACATCAGTATGTTATCAACATTCTTCTCATACTGAACCCAAAACATAATACCATACCAGCTACTAGAAAGAAAATTAACACTATCCCAGCTGAAATGAGTACAATATATAAAAATATAGTAAAAAAAAAATTTACGTTCAAAATTTTCTTAGGCACAAGCTTTAAATTAGAACTATCTCTGTATGTCACTGAGGGCATTCCTTTACTTGTAATGGGACTAGCAGTAGGGTATGTGAATTAAAAATGTCTTTCAGCTAGGGTTTCAAGGAAAAAGCCTTCAGCCTGAGACAAAAGGCAACAGCTACAGGCTGCTAAAAGCCTACACATTTATAGTAGGAAATAAATAAAAAACAAGACTAGATCTTTGCTACAAAAGCCTCTGTGGGCTATTTTGTGATATACATTCCTGTATGGGGCTGTAGACCTTGAACACCTGTTTTGTATTCCTCTCAGATAAAAAATAGTGTAGCATAATGGAAAATTCACGTTATTCGGGAAAAAGAAATCCAGTTTCTCGGGCTGACAGTTTCTTAAAGCTGTGAACCTTGATGTTTTAATCTCATGCATTTTGATGGTGCTTGATATTCATGACCGGTAGGTTTGATAAATTTTTAACAAGGAAGTTGAAGATGATGAGAAAACGCAAGGGGAGCTTTGCATTTCACACCTTGTACTCAAGCCTTCAGGTTTAATTTTCACTTTTTGCACCAAGAATGTTCCTTGGAGGAAGACTGACTGGATCACATGTTGCCCTAAGCTGGCTTTAATCCATTTTTAAAAAAAATTAAAAAGACCTGCAGAGTTAGCTTTCCAAAACCCCAATTTTAGTAAAGGCAACAATATCAGTGCTTGAGATTCAGAAGAGATCCATTTAAAACCAATATAAATATATGTTTTTACTCATAATCTATGGGAAAAATCTTGTCATTTCTGAATAAGTAAAATAACAAATATATCAAGAGGGTATTACTGTTTAAATATTTGCTTGTCCTAGTTGCATTATGGAAAGAAAATCTTGTAAAATAGCATAAAGAAAAGGCCAATAAAAAATTAAACTGAGACACCAGCTTGGAAACACAGTTCAGTTAATTTTAATTTTTAGTATTATAAGTATTTTATTTATAATTCAGAAAAATTATATTAATATAAGATTGGAGTTCCCAAGTTGTTTTTGAAATGAAGCCATTAGCTGTTGTTGTGCGATTGTAACAGTTCTCTTTCTGTTGCATGAACCTACTTCAATTAATATGTATATATATATTAACTGTCACACAAGTATCACAATGGAGACTGTACTATATGTCATTGTATTTACTCAGATGTGCATGTGGGTTCTAACACTTTCTTTTCATTAAGTATAAATTAGAACTAGACTGTAGAATGATGACATAAGTTAATTGCTCAGGATATAGAGATAGTAGTGATAACTCACATTGGATTTACTGCATTAATGAGAGGGAGGAGGAGGAAGCATAATAGCCATCTGTAGTCTAATAATGTCTTGCATATAGTGTGTATATAGAATTCTGATGCTACATGTGATGCCACTGAATTCAATTCACTCGTAATAATCAAATGTTTACGTAGCTTTATATAAACAGATCTGAATGACCTGCTGAATTATGTTTCTGCCACATTAAAAATATCACTTAGTGAAATGTTTCTCATACTTTTTCACAGTTTGGGGGGGGGGGGGGTAATTTAAATACTACCATGCTATTTTTAGCAGCTTGATTCCCTGTGAAAGACCTGTGCCAGGAAACTCATGATGTTCAGACATGATAACATGTTGACTGTCTTTATAAATGCTTATGAAGACAGCTGGTGTGTGGAAATATTACGGTTTAAAAGAGCTAAGGTACACACAACTTCCAATTACTTCTTTTGTGTGAACTATTCTTGATGAAACTGTATGTTGAAGAAAGGATTTCACAAGCATTTTAAGCTGTGGTCTATGTTATTTCGGAGTTCCTGGTGTTTACCATCTGTGTATTTGCACTTATTATTTAGAATATATTACTATTTAGTAAGATATAATTACAAACGCATGACATACTTTTAAAGGGAGATAATATCTTTCTTTTAATTCCTGATGTATAAAATCCTAATCATTAAAATCCCATTCATACATATCAGATTAAAAGAAAAGACCCTGACTAAGAATTAAGAATGTTGACATCTTTTTAAAAAAGAAAGTGCAAGCATTTTGGGGGTGCATATTGTTATGCTGCAGCTCTTGTCTCCTGTCATTACACATTTTGTCACGTTAGTTATTTCAGGGACCATTGTTTGGCATATCAGACATGCACAATTTGTAGTGAGAATTTTATGTTTTAAAGAACAGCTTCAGGACTGGCTCAGTGACAGAGTCAGTTAGGTTTCTTGTCTGTGCGGTATGACCCAAACAATAACTCTGGCAAGATATTCCTGTGTGTGTGTCCATGACAAGGTGTTGGCCCAAACTTTGTCCACTAGGCTAAATCAAGACTTAGGAAACCTTTGAAAGAAGAATACGTGTCTCTTTAGTCTATTGAAAACGCTTGAAGGAGAATAAATTGTGAATATAAAAACCACAGCTTTGTAAAAAATGTACTGTAATTATTAAGGATTCACCTGCTTCTGTAGCATCTTTAAAATGTTTTGGCACCCTTCTATCTGCATATCATAAATTCAAGTTGGCAACCTATGTTTTTTTGTTGTTGCTTTGTTCTTGTTTTAAATGGACCATCTCTTGTATAGTTAGTTCCAAATGTGTGAACAGTTTCAAACAAACAGATCTGTTTCAGGACCTTATTTGTAGAATGCAGATGATACTTTCTGTAATGAATATGTTAACAAAGTGTTTTGAGGCATATACAGAAACTTTCATGCAAGTGGAAATAGGGTTCTCATCTCAGAGAAATGTTTTATGTATAAAAAAACCTCCTAATGATGAGGTGCAAGTTTTTGTTGTTTCTTTACTCTCCCTTCACATCTGGATCAAATGAAAATAATTCAGGAAGCATAGATATCCTTCCTTGAGATATGTTTCTGGACATTTAATGTTCTTTTGTCTCTGGAAATTCAAAGTATAATGGTATATAATACTTTCTTGAAATTAATAGATGTAACTGATACAGATTTCCTTTTGATTTTCATTTAAACTATTGGACAGAAGCAGGGGATATTTTATACTGCAATGCTGAGGGAATGATGTATGGTTGCGATAGATGAAATATATAGATAGTTATTTTAAAAATACACAAAGAAAGTGATGCACATACATATGTTTGCCTTGCTGTGCATCAATCCTTGCAATATTTTTTGTAACTTTTAAGCATACTAAAATTAATTCATGGTATCATTAAAATTCATTCTGAGGGAAATAATATTTCCTTGATAGCAATTTAAGATTGCCCCCTGGACTTTAAATTAGTGGTACCATTCTGTCTTAACTAAATGTTAACAGCTAAATGTTTTGTGTGTTGTCCAAGATGAAAAAAAACACTGCCCTGTCTTTGGTGGCTACAGTTTGCATGGGATTTTATATCTATGTATGGAAAGAAGTGTGGCCTATTAGCTTAATAGGCTTTGGTTTTGGACAGTTGATATCCCTTTCTGGTCTTGCTTTGGCTTTGGCCAGATAATACTGCTTTTCTGGTGCTTCAGATTCTACTTTTGCAGAAGTGTGATATAATTTTTACCAGGCATTTTTCAAGGGCTTTGGGTTTTTTTCTTCAGATTTTTGTGGGTTGGTTTGGTTTTGGGTGTTTTTTGGTTTTTGTTTTTTTTACAAGATACTTAGCCAGTAATACTTTGTGGTTTGTGCTGTTTTGTGGTTTGTTTGGGGTTTTGTTTTATTCCATTCTGACTAGATTTTCTTCATTTAGAATTATCTTTTTCTCCCCCAGTTTTGCCAAACACTTCTCTTTAGCTTTCAGATAGTAATGTAGGGGTGGTGAACCAAACTTGAGTCCAAATCAAATTTTAAAAGTCAGATCCCACACGCTCAGTTATTTTAGTGATTGTGGTTCAAAATAAATAATAGTACCCAAAGACCCACATGAGTTGGAGACCTACCAGTTTGTTTTCATTGATGGAATCATGTGATGAATGTTTTACTTCTACCTTTACTCTCCATTTAATTCATTAAAATCCAAATACACTTGAAGGAAGGCACATGGCAAAAGTAAGTTTTGTAAAACAATATGTATGCATGCTAAACTGGTGTAAATTTAGAAGTCAGCAATATTTGCATTGGCAGCTCACAAATAATTCAGTTGTTTCATTGCTATTGGCAACAAAAATATTGCTAAAAGGGACTACTAACATGTTATACAGAAAACTGGTATCTTTTGGCCTTCTAAAGTGCCTTTTAGAGGAGCAGTGTTGCAGTCATTCAGACAACTTCTTGGACATGCAAAATACCTAGAATTTAGCATGGCTCAATGAAGATAGAAAACTTATCATAAAGTATTGTAGCAAATTGGTCTGTAAATATTTATGTTCCCTAAGGAACATATACGTGAAGGCTTTCTTTCTGATTCAAAAGGCATAGTCAGCGGGTTTTTTTATTATGTGTGTGCTCAGATGAACAATGGCCCTAAACATGAAATACAAGCCGTGTTAGTACTGACTTCTGGCAGTTCATTTTGCCAGGTAGGCTCTCACTTCATCTGTCAAGAATAATATGATATTCTCATTCCTTATGGAGCAATGAGGAAATAGGTCTCCTTTCCTGTTAGCAAATTTGTGATCTGGACAAGACAGTTTGCACCACTGGTAGCAGCTTCTACCTCTCGGTAAGGTACAATTACAATTAGCTAGTGGTTTTCAGTAAGACTCAATGTATTAAACTACACATCTGACTCAGCTTTGTTCTTATTTATGTTTATTCCAATGTGTGTGAGCATTCTGAGTCTGGATATTTCTTAGTGACCTAATCTGAGAGAAACATGACACAGTTTTTCAATATTTTATTACCGCACTTCAGACAATTAAAATCTTAATGTAGACTAGGAAAGATAAATCTTACCTGCCAATAAAAATGGATAAATACTAACTTTCTAGTAATCTCTTCAGTTATTTCATCCTTTAAAATCTCCTTTTTCTGATACCAGCTGACTATTTTGAGTGCTTTTGAGTAACTATATTGAAGAACAAATTATGATCAATATGACAATATGAATATTATGTTGATGACAAGCTCCTATTGACTTCATTGGAAGTAAATCTATAATTCTGAAAGACAGTACTGTACTGCTGTCTAGCTCTGATCAATTCCTGATCAATTCAGTTGCTGATGCTAAATATTATACATGGTACTATAGTATATTGAATAAAACAAAAATACTATTCAGCATGAAGGAAAACCTACATAAAAAAGTGAATTGAAAATAATTAAATACACAGAAATAGAATAATTCTCTCTTTTTAGCAATACTATTCATTTAAGATATTACATTAAACGTAAAGTTGAAATTAGTTTCTATGGGGTATTATTAGAATTTGTGGATAGGAGAAGACAGACCGTAAAAATACTAGTAGTGGTATTGCTTCTGGGGATGCTTTTAAAAATAGGATACAAAGCATTTTTCTCTCTCCTGAGAAATAGAATGGTGAAAAAAATCCCACAGTGAAATAAAAATGAGAAAAGGAGAATACTAAGAATGGTATATGATTCAATAACACTCCTGAATTGCTTTGTTGGCTAGCTAATGAAGCATGGTGCCAAATTTCAATGCTGACATAAGTCAGCATATTGCCAGCTAGCATTTACAACAGCAGTGTTACAAGTCCAGGGAAGGGGGACTGTTAACTAGTAAATATATTTCAAAAAAGGGGAAGGATCAAGTACATTAGTTTCTGTTCTCTGTAAATACCAGGTTTCACAATTGCTGCTGCATATGTTACATTGGTTATGCTGTCTGTGGGGTGTCTGATACATCATTTGTTACAAATACATGAACATAGACTTCACCAAAATTAGATTTAAAAGGTAACATTTCTATTTCTGTGACAATACTTTTATTAATAAACTGATGCTATTCCAAAACTTACAACACTAGAATTATTCCTGTTTTCTTATTTGAAATATTTCTGCTTTAAATTCTTAATGGTGCAGTTCAGTTTGTTTCATGTGTCATAATGACATTGCCTCCTCACAGATACTTAGGTTTCTTTGTGAGGAATTTAATATCATTATCCTAATGACCACATATGGTCATTGTTTCCGTTGATAATTATTTCAAACATGTAATGTATAAACATGTCATTAGATTTAAAAAGTACGCCTATTTTTAAAATGGCTTACAGCCAAGTACTAAACTACTGATTTTTCTAAATTTTGCCATGGGTTGTTTGTGGTTACTTTTTGCGATTACTTTTGCGATCATAATTTCAGTCTTAAATATTTATTATTTTTTCAAATCGAAACTGGTGGGTAACTCTATAATAAGGATTTGGTAGCTATGAATGATAGAAGATCAGAAAACAGACATCTGACTTAATCCAATTTGAGAATAAATGGAATGTTTTGCTGCTTATCAGTCCTGGAGAAACAACATAAATCCATATTCTGCTTTGATACCAATTATACCACAGAGACCATGTGTAATGAATGAGATGTTTCTCTTCTTGGTCTTCAGTAGTAAGTATATTAGGCTTTTGAATTCCTCAGATTATCCTCTATCATGGACTTAAAGAAAAAAGAGGTGAAAGAAGACACAGGCTTAGCTAGGGTGTATTAAACTACTCTGGCAACTATCCATCCAGTCCATTCTTTTGACTCATGAGGAGCTAACAGTTCTCAGTTGCTTCATGGCTATACTCCGCTGCCTTCCATTTTAAAGAGGTTTAACCGGGTGAAGATACAGAAGAATGGTGCCAAATCTTTCAGGCTGCAAAAAGCAATGATAAGCATAAGAATTTACTAGAATAAAAATCTGATTTTGCGGTGATCATCAGGAGCTTTTTTTACAGTCCTTGGGTTTGATGAAAGAAATGAGTTAGCAGCTCTCATCCACATGACTCAGTATAATTCTCTTTTTGCCCTTTCCTGTTCTATATCCATAAGGAAGTCACCTTCAGTGAAATAATTAGAGAGCAGGAACCTTCAAGAGCCCTCTCTCCTCTACTGATCTCAGTGACTTCCTCCTCAGCATTCAGGTTACCAGGGCAGGCATTCCAGCAATTACTGCAGGAGTGACATTGCTTAGTTATTTTGAAACCAAAGCAAAGTTCAGAATGTGCTCCTACTATATTGCAAACTCAAGGGAGAAAAAAGTAATCCTCCAAATATGTTTCATTCAGAGTTAACTTAATGCATCTCCTTTATTTAGGTAATTTTCTTGACAACCTTTTACAGTACAGACTATTGAAAGTTTCTGTGAAAATTGATGGTTTTCCTTCTCTGCAAGCATAAATACTTTGTTTTTCATCAGATAATTTTAACTACAGTAATCGGGTTTTCTAGGTGACCTAGCATACTTATATGGATAAAATGATGAAAATAATCAATGGAGAATGGTAGAGTAAAAAATAAACTAGATTTAGTAGCACAATATGTTACTGACCTAGTGAGATTAGATTGTATTCCCTATTGCACTTCAGGGAGTATAATTCAATCTGTACTCACTTGTGGTGGTTTAAAACACTCTTCTGGTTCTTAATATAGCAAGTATCTATTAAAATTGCTTCCCCATCCTTAAAAGCTGGGCCTTTTTAGAAGAGGCATCTACAGCAAGTCCTTTTCAGTTTCAGAATGGTTGTGTTAATGTGCCTGGATGAATCCAGTTCTTAGATGTTATCACACAGTCATGAAAGAATTGACTCAGTGGCACGTGTGAAGGTGATCAAGTCTGATCTTCCACTCAAAGTGGCATTAATGCTAGCGCTAAATCAGGTCAGTCATGGATTTGTCTAGCAAAGTCCTGAAAACCTCCAAAGATGGAATTCATATAATTTCAATGATGCACTACCCACCTGGTGAAAAGTTTTTCAGTGTCCGGACTCCGGACAGACCAAACTGATGTTTGTTATGTTATCTTATGCTGCTGAGAAGAGTTTGTCTCTGTCATCTTGCAACTACTCTTCAAGAAATTGTAGGCTACGGTTAGGTTGCTTCTTAGCCTCTTTGCCAAACTGTGCAAGCCTGTTCCCCCTACCTCTCCTCAGAGATTATGTGCTTTAGTCCCTTTATCACCACGGTAGCCATCTGCTGGACCTTCTTCAGGTTTACAACATCCCTTTGAAACTGGAGGAGAACTTAACTGGGTACAGTTATAATATGTCACTTTCTGAGAGAAAACTAGCTAAATAGCTGATCTAAAAGACCAATTACTCATGAGAAAACCTGAAAATATCTACCCATACACATTAGCTTTTCATACTAGCTCCACCGGTTCTGGTATTCCTGTCAAGTGTTAATGCTAGATTCATGAAAAGGATTTAGAGCTATAGGCTTTTTTGCATTAATCAGTAATATTAAATTAGTTGGTTAAATATTGCTGTGTTGGCAGAAATTCAAGACAGTCTGAAAAGGATGCAAGAACTGATCTCAGCTTGAATAAAGATACCGGTCTGAGTTCCCAAGAGGGGATCTTTAATGAGGAGGCTACTGTAAGGAAGTAAAACACTTTTTGTGGAGAATATTGGCAAATATACTGGGTCAGGCAAATTTTTAGACTCTTTATCAGCGCTGTGGTATCTGGCTTGGGAATGGTCTTGAGAATGTTTTCAGGTATCCTTTATTAAGAAATACTCTTTCTTGAGTTGCTCTTATTGGGAGAGCACTTCAGAAAAGGGCAGGAAAAAAGCTATTTCTCATACAGATACTCTAGGGAAATGTATTTTAAATCTTAGGATTAAACTTGTTTGCCTGTGTTTGAAACGAAGTATTGATTGCCACTATAATCAAAGAAAGATTTTATTGGTTCTCACAACTACTTTCCAAGTAAACATGGAAACTGTTAGTGAAATTACTTTCCATGCTAGAATTGGAGTTATATTTATTGATGCTTCCCAGAGTCATCTGGACTTTCTGTGTGATAAAGGCTCTTCTCAATCACATTTCATTACGGAGCGGCTTTATGTGACTAATGATTTTGAAATGTGTAGTTTGAAACTACTGTTGTATATTACTTAAATAACAGCATATATGTAAATATTTATTACATTTAAAGATTTTTATGAGTGAGTCAATGAATATCCCAGAATTAATTGGCTTATTTTCATTTTCAAGTGTTTAAATCTTTCATTAAGTCCTTTCATGCATGTTTATTCCCATTAGATTTTAGATATACTTTCAGTCCTGGTTTTAACTTCTACAACTATCTGAATCACAGAACTGTAATTATCGTGTATCTGTGAACTAGGTAATAAAAAACAGTCTTAAGAATCCCTTTCTTTTCAGAGATCCTTTAATGCTTATACTTCACAGAGTGATGTAACTTGTCTTTCATCTGAAAAGTCTTCATTTTAAACTGTGGTGGACTGGCCCTGATCAGCAACTAAGCACCCACCAGCTGCTCGCTCACTCCACCCCAGTGGGATTGGGAGAGAATTGGAAGAGCAAAAGTGAGAAAAAGTCATGGGTTGAGATAAAGATAGTGTAATAAGTGAAGGAAAGACAAGAAGAAAACCGAGTGATCTGAAGGCAGGCAGTCACCTCCCACCAGCAGACCAAGGCCTAGCCAGTCCCCAAGCAATGGCTAGTTTGGTAGGACTAACCCCCACTTTTATTGCTGAGCATGATGTTATATGGCATGGAATATCCCTTGTGTCAGTTTGGGTCAGCTGTCCTGGCTGTGTTCCCTCCCAATTTCTTGTCCACACCTCAGATGGGAATATAATTATTCAGTCATACAGCAATGTTTCTTACCAGGTTTTCCTCAGGTTGATAATAGTGGAACAGAATCACAAAAGCTGGATCAGTTGTTTCCCTTAATCAATAAATCCATCTCTGAATTTGTTTCAGGGTAAAATCATATTTATAGACTGAGAATCACAAGCAAAACTTGCCTGTAGTTTACTCAATAATTATTGAGGTTATTGTATATAGCAGTGTTACCATTGCATTGCCACTTCTGGGTGCTACTTTTCGTTTCAGCTACTGAAATCTATATTTGTGTGAAATAACACTTTGCGTTGTGGAAAGAATCTAATTCGGTTCCTTCTAATGCCAGATTTCTGAGCCTTACAGCAATATTATGATCTTTGTAATGTTAAGCTCTGATTGCCAGTGTTTTGTGTCATTATCTGTATAACTTGGCTAACACGGTCATGAAATATCAGATGTTTTATAAGGGAACTTTTCTGTGATATACTTTAAGGAAATTGTATTTTAGCAGCAAGTCATTTGCCTATATTCACGTTGTTGGTTATTGCCCTTTTTGTGACAGTACAGAATTGCATCGTGCTTTATGACTTTTCATCTTCTTGAATAATGACATTTCTGTTTAACACACAAACCATGATAGAACTTCAATCAAAAATGCTGACTACAGTATACGCTAGAGGGTTAAACAGAAGTTCCTGAGAGAATAGTAAAGCATACACATTTTTACATTTATGGATGCTGAACCAAATCCATTTTTTTAATGGTAGGGATTTTTTTTTCTTTATTAAATGATGGAGCTGGCCATATATATTCTTGCCATTAATCAATAATTTCTATTGTTTTAATTTTATGTTATGAAAGGCTAGAAAGCACAGCTGACTTACAGAATACTAACTTGACTCAGGTAAATGATTGCTAAGGGATGGTGATTTATTATGAAATCTGGGAAAGATCAGAGCGAATCTTCCCGCCCAACCCTTTTTTTATCAAGCAGAATCAGATTTGCAAGTAATGAAAACAAAAGGCCTCCACTTAAGTCAATTATTTCAATCTCAATTAAAAATAATGTTCTTGTCATAAAGTATTTAACGTAAGTAGTTCTGCTGGTCTGAGTCTGCTGCTTTGTCACTAAACACCTATCTTTTAATGGTATTAATGATCTAAGATTGTGAATATATGTAGGCAAGGCATAAATCTCTATAGGATCAGAGTCCCATGTTGTACTTACTCATGTAGTAAAGCTGTCTGCTTGGCTGGCTACAAGTTAAACTGTACCCTCTATCATATGATACTCCAGACTATGATAAATGTTAATTTGTTTTTTTTCTTAGTACCAAAGATGACTATTATTATGAAATTATCCTTTTTATTTATAAACATATTTTTACTTTGGTAGCAAAGGCATGCTATGTTGTAGAGGTATCTTATGTTTTAATTTGGTCGCTCAGCAATAAATGTAAAGTATTTATCACATTCAGGACTGCTTTTTGTATATCAATCTTCTGATTAATTTTTAGGTTCGTATTTAAGTATGTGTCATTTATGAGGTCATTTAAGTGGTAGCCATTGGTGCAGGAATACAATAAATAATTATGATTCCTAGTAAAGTGTTCAAAACAAACCTGGGAATCAAAATAGCAGTGCTTGGCAAAAACCAGACACAAGTTAAAAACTATTATCTATCAAAAAGGTTTGAAGATCAGTTAAGTAAAAAGATTGAAGGTTCACTAATTGAGGTCTATTTATTATATTTCCATCTTTTAAAGATCTACATAGTAAAAGATAATTCAATAAATAAAAGAACAAAACCCACACACATTTCTTTTTGTAGCTTTTTTAAAACAGTGAAAGTAAATTCCTTATAGTATAGCAGGTTTGCAATGTTGATTTGAATAACTAGAATTTGCTTGATTTCTTGAAGCTTTAAAAGACTAAGCAACAGAAATTGTGTGACACAGTGATGTCGGTACTGAGGGTTTCTGGTGATTTTGTTTTGATTTTTTAAATTATGTCTGAACATTAACAGCTAAAAATTACAGCTATCTTGCTATCTTATTTTCCTGAAATCATTAATCCTTGACTATGTTAATACCTTATGTTAAAAAACCTTGATCCCTGAGATGTAAACAGAGACTGGAAGTTGATTAGCAGTTGTTTTTCCTTATGTATGTTATACATTGATAAACTTTTTCATTTCAATTTGCTTAAAGGTAATGAATAAAAGTAATCCATTTAGTTGCATTAAACTGAAAGTTTTCAGCTCTCTAGTAATAGAATAGCTTTGTTGTCAGGCTCTTGCACTCTCTGGAACTTCATAGAGATTGAACCGGTCATAACTCACTAACATATTCCTACATATGTTGAGTAGAAGGGAAGATATAACCAAGGAGTACTATACAAGATAAAAATTCAGGCAATTCAGTCGAACGAAAGGTAAATGAAAAGGGAATGCAGTAAATCCTAGTTTATGTGCATAGCAAGTGTTGGTTAAGCCTTAGATCAGGGTTTCAGTCACGCTTTCCGTTCAGTGTGACTATTTCTGTGCTTTAATGTGAGCATGAGAATAAGTGTTACCAGATCTGGGCAAATGCACCTATCAACTTCAATTTATGGAATGGATTACATGCTTCAGCATGGTCTATTACATTGGAAAGTAATGAACCAAAGCACTTTGGCTTTAGCTGTCGTTTAGCAGAACTCTTAAAGATGGCACTGGCTGGCTGCATCTGGATTCTTGACTGCACAGACTGTTTTGTTTTGGGTTTTTTTAATCTCAAGATCAGGATGGGGCCTCCTGTGAAACTGCCCTCAGGGATAGAGGAGGGAGTTGGCAGCTATTTAAAGACATTTTTCTTACAGCACAAGAGCTTTTGATTCCCACGTGTAAGGAATCAGGCAGGGAAGGCAGGATACAAGTGTGGCTGAGTAAGGACCTCCTGGTCGAACTAAAGTGGAAGAAGGAAATGCACAGGTATTGGAACTGGGGACATGTATCCTGGGGAGAATATAGGGATGTTGCCAGCATGTGTAGGGATGGGATCAGGAAAGCTAAGGCACAGTTGGAGTTTAGAATTAGGCAAGGAATTTGAAGAACAGTAAGAAGGGCTTCTACAGGTATGTTGGTCAGAAGAGGAAGATCAGAGAAAAATGTACACGCACACACACACAGAGAGTAAATAAAATGGGAAATGTAGTGACAACTGACATGGAGAAGGCTGAGGTGCTCAATGATTTTTTTGCTTCAGTTTCCACTGGCAATCACTCTTCCCACATCTCTCAAGCCCTGAACCTCAAGGCAGGGACTGGGCAAACCCAGTCCCTTCCATTGTAGGAGAAGATCATGTTCAAGACCACCTGAGGAACCTGAACTTACACAAGTCCATGGGACCTGAAGAAATGGATCCCAGGGTCCTGAGGAAATTGGCAGATATTAGTTCCTAAGCCACTCTCCATCATACTTGAAAAGTCATGGCAGTTGGGCAAAGTCCCCAGTGGTGAGAAAAGGGAATATTGCACCCATTTTTAAAAAGGGTAATGAGGCGGTTCTATGATTTGGAGATGCTTGACATGGAGAATTTGAGGAAATATTTTCCATATAAAATAATCAGTGCATCCTAAAAGGAAGTTTTGATAGATTTTTTCCTTGTCTTTGTCAATTCAGACTGTGGGCTGTAGGGTGGTGTTTCTCAAGAACTTGAATTTACTTGGGCAGATAAAATAGTATGCATTTCCACTGAAGACTTTTTTGTTGCTATTTCACATACAAATACCTCAGTCCAGCTCTTGGTGACCATACCTTTGAAACAACGATGAAAAAAATCCAGTAAATGTTTAAATGTGATTCTGTGCCTTGACTGTCCATTTTCCACTGATAAGTCTCATGCAAGCGATAGAGGCATGTAATTTTTGTTTACAGGACAAGTTTTTAACATATTCTTAGGCACAGCCCTGCATAAAATGTCTTGTGTTTGGCTTTCAATGCGGCAGCTGTATACTAAGATGAAAAAGAACAGAAGGCCAGGGAAAATATGATCAGCCCATCATGCAATATTGTAGAGCATATAGGTATGTTAAAAAATTTGGAAGTAACAAATACGTTGTTGGTATTTGAGTATTTGTGTTGTATACATTCTAAAAGCTTTTTAGTATACATTATAAATAGATGAGTGTGTATGTGTGGACTGCATTGTTATATTTGCTCATTTTAAAGTGTGTTTGTATCAGGCTGTATACAGAGCCCTCTCTAGCTGAACTCTAACAATAGCTGAAAGTGTAGTGACTGTGGAATAACTCAAAAGATGACATTTTCTGTGTATTTCATTACTGTAAAACATAAAAAGCTGCTTTGTTGTCTTCCCTAGAGCCAGTAGTTTGGATAGATATTTACAGATAGATATATTAAAATACTTAACTCATCTACTTATAATTCATCATAAAAAGGTAACAACTTTATGAAAGTAAAATCAATACAAATTGCATATGGCTCATGGGATAGATTTTATAAACTGGTTTTTTTGTTGTTGTTGTAGTAACATAAACATCTGTGAATATTAAGCCACTTTTTTGCAATTCAATTTTAATCTTTCAAATAGAGAACAGGGACTATTTTCTCCTCACTATGTAATTTCAAATCCCTTTTTTGCTGATGGTATTTATGATCGTAAATAGAGACATTAAAAAAATAGAGACACAGGATTTGCTGAAGTGATTTGCTGAGGAGGCTGCATGTACATAAATAAAAGATGTATAAGTAAACTTAGAACTTTGAGAAATATTCTTCTTGATCTGTTCTTTCCACAATGAGGGTTATGGAACTTTACTGTATTATAGCAAATATAAGTGAGGTTGTGACCCTGGCAGAGGTTTAGTTTGATTGTGTTTTTTTCTGTCATTTGGGGCTTCATGAAATAATCAGTTCATAAGTGGTGTAACAATAAAAATTATTTAGGAACTTTTACTGTAAAGTGCTTAATTCTTGTAAGAATTTGTCTAGGGGGATTTCTTGGTTTTTGTTACTGGTATTGGAGTTTGCTGGTTGTATGCTCCTATGTATCCAAATCTATCTATCATATGGGAAGGGAATATATGTGGCCTGTATTTATGGTAGTTGCTTGCAACCCCTATGTTAGAAAATGTTTGAAAAACAGTTATGGTGGAATAGTAGTGATTTTAATACCAGCAGAGAAAGTAAATTTCCGGTGTTTGTCAGAAGACAAGTTCCAAGAGTGCAATCTGTAGAAAACTAACATTGCTGAAATATTTATAAATTAATTTCCTAGTACAAATGGTGAATGAATTTGTTAAACTTGTTATAACTTTTGTGCCATTTTGTTTACAGTATAACTTCATTCCTGCTAAATCTGTATTTGTGCAATTTGGCTGAGATTTCTGTAGGCCATTGATTTGCTTGCAAAGTTTCTGCATTTTTAAATTAGGCAATGAATGGAGCTGCCCATTAATCATAAGATGAAGAGCCACCACTCAGAGTGACAATATCACTGTGTGTCTTAGTCAAGAATTTTACACCAGTTGAAGTGGCTGCAGTAAAATAATTTCAGAAGATGAAACACAGAGGGCTCTAACCTTATTAAAACATGTCAGTAAATAATAGTTGTTTGTTACTGGAATAATTTCCAAAATTTCTGGGGTATTTAGTTAAACACTTATGGGGACTAATTGTAAATGATATATACCCATTGTTACTTAGGTTAATAAAAATGGTAATACCTGTGCAAAACTGAACTGCTTTCAATGCCGTAATGTAATTACATCATGGAAAACAGCATAATAAAGCAAGAAGAAAACCCTAGGTATATGTAATTTCAGTTTGAACTTCCTTTGGAATGAAAAATACTGGCTGGGTGTGGGGACCGCTTTTAAACTGGGCAGGAGAACTGACTCTATCTTCCTGTACTATTCACTTGGATTAGTTAAATCAGATTGTAAATTTGTACCAAGCTATTCTGTGTGAATAAGTGGGTAGAAAATATTGTAGTTTTCCTCTGGTAAGTGCTCTTCTTAACAAAAGAAAGGCTTGGACTGCAGCTTGATATAATACTTCCTTACCAAAATCTTTGGCTGTGGTTATCCAGGTATCTTAGACCAGACATGTCTATCCAAGAACGCGAACTTAAAGTTTCTCTCCTGAATGTTTACCTGTGTTTTCACAGTGGTAGAGCAGCTGTTAATTTCCCAGGCTAATGTGTCAACTGCAGTGAATCTCAGCCTTTTGTTCTGGAGAAAAACAGGAATGCATATCCAAAGAAAAAGTTGCAGACATTAGGAAAGCAGGGAAGTTTCCTAGTTTGCTTCAGAACTGCAGGTCTGTCAATAAAGAGTGGTTTTGCTCTTTGGTCTTCTCTGAACCCCCTGTGTGGTGAGGAGCTGAACGAGGAGATGAGTAGGATGATCATCATAGCAGGGAATCAAACTGTACATGTGGCAGTGATCTCTATATGAAGAACGTAAATTTCTCTGCATTAAGCCCCATACTGGTGGAGTTGTATTTCATCCTGAAGATAAATCATTTATAGTTAGGTTAGGTATCTTTAATTTACACTGCAGTCTACAGGGCATTTAGATCAGCAGAGAGATAATGGGTTTAATCTCTTCAAGAAACCCACTCATTTTGCTTGTTTCAACAGTTCGGTCTCTATGGCACAAGGAATGATGTGTAAATTCAGCTGTAAAATACATCCATTTGCAAATAAAAACACAGTGCTTACTTGGTACTGTTAATTGTACACCCATTTTATTATACTGTGTGTTTAGATGATAAATGCAAAATTTGTAATAGCCTTGCATGTCACTACTCAGTATTTCCTGGATACCAACCCTCATTTTGCCAAATCCTAAACACTAGAGAACAGTTTAGCCCTGTCAGTGCCTTATGAATAATAGGAGAGAGTCTGGCTCTTTTCTTTTCCCATCACTTATACAAAAATTTTGTGGTGGGGGAGGAAAAAAAACCCTCTAAAAACACTGTGGGATTTAATAGAAACATAAGAGCCACTGCAACCAAGTGAATTCTCCTAACTGCATTTCTCTTACTGGAGTTAAGCAACTCCAGTAGGAGAACAGGACCTGAAGTTTCCGTAATATGAATGATTAACCATTCTAAGACATTGTACTACAATGTCTGTGTGGTGTCTTGTAGTTCCACTGTTGAAATGAATCCCAGTCTTTTAGCATAACAGGTGCCAGAAAACCTCTTTTGACATACAGGATGAAGTAGCAAGAGTGGTCATAATTTCCTAAGCTTTTACTGTGAAATAAAGAAATGCAAATCGTACTTGATCCTTAATATCCCAAAGGGATGTTTAAAGGTAAATTTAATTGAAATGAAAATTCATTCTAATCCCAATAGTTTGATCTCCACACCGAAGGATCTTTACAGCTATAAGGAAAAAATAGTTGATATAAACTATTACCTCTCTTTTGAGCAACCACATTAATAATAACTGAAGTATAATACTGAGCATGGATATTACAGTTTACCATCAAAGTTATCCCTGCTTTAATTAAATTGTTGAAAGTTAATGCAAAAAAGCATGCAGTACAAATAACAAAATTGTGATTGTCCATTGCAAACATATTAATAGAATATCAAATAAAGGGAAAAGATCATCATGCAGGCTTTTTTTTTTAATACCTTTTCAGTTTTACAGGAAAAATGAGATTTGAAGTGATGTACAGTAAAGTGCCTGTAGAATGTATTCCACATATAAAATATCAAGTACGTTCAAATGCAAATAACTTCAATCTTATATTATGGGGAAGTAGGCAATTACTATTTTGTGGAAAATAAATAATTTATTTAGTAGAAATGTTTAGAAATTGATGGTCGATTTTGAGACATTGGGAGAAACAAAGGGACTTCTTTATGACAAATCAAAATAAACTTAACTAATGTTCAGTTAGAATGTACAGCAGGATGGCTCTGTGTAATAGAGGATGGCAACCCTCACCCAAATCTTCACAAACCAAAATCAGATTTTTAAACTGCTTCTGAAACTATAGTTACTTCTGAGCTTTTTTTCCTTTGCATATCTGTAGTGATTATTCATATCCTGGGTAGTGATTATTCATATCCTGGGTAAATCAAGACAAAATTACGGCAGAGGTAACTACAACTGTCATTATCTACCCTAGAATATCTCATGTCATACTTGCATATTTATATACTTACATTCAGGACTAGAAATAATTTGTGAAGTCAGAATACATTTTCATCTTTGAGATTCATGTTTGAATTTTAAAAAGAGGTAGGAGAGAGTCTTAGAAATAATCAGAACCCAATGGTCATCTTTATGAATTGACTACTTGTATTTCTTTTTCCTGTTTTAGTCTACTTTCATAAGAAACTAAGCTCATGTGATTGCACAGCCTGACCTGCTGGTTGTCCAATATGTTCATGTACTGAAATTTTAATCTGGAATGTATGCCTGTGTGAAACCTTTTGTATATCATTTATTTTCACTTTATAGACAGACTTTTTTTCTGTTAACATTGCTACTAAATAGTCGTGGGCATGGTATTCATGTTTATTGATGTTATATGCCTGTATTTGCAGGCAATTGCCCTCTTTTTTGTGGTAAATACAAATAATGTGACTCTTAATGTGAGCAGAGCACATTTTACTCATTTAGCCACATGCTTACATGGTGTTTGGACATAACTTAGTGAAGAGCATGATTTAAAAGAATCTTCACAATTTTCTAACTGTTGTGAAAGTAGGAGAATAAAAAGAAAAATACATTTAGTTAAACATAGTTGCATTAAATGCTGTACTTAAGAGACACTAGCTCAGATCTCTACAGAAGTGTTTTGTGTTTTTTCCCTACAGGATGAAAATGTAGCACTCAGGAAACATGGATAATGCAGCTATCAAGTAAGATAGAAAATAGTAGCAAATGAAAGAAAATCCTGCTTTAAAGCCCCAAGACAAAGTCATAATCCTTCTGGATAGATCCTAATAGATTCAATTCCTCTATAAAAGTCCATAAAAGGGAAAAGAGAATGATTTCAGAATTCTTTTTTATCCTAACAGTTTCCCAAAATAGAGGCTCTGGATGATAACTTTGTATTAGCAAATGTTTGTTTTCCGGAGTAGAAGTTTACTTGTCCTTCAGCGTTCCAGGAAGGACTGTTCCGCTCCATTCTGTAATACTGGGGCTAGGGAGGAAGGAATGACAGGAGCTAATTCTAAACCTAGATGTTCATCCTTGAGCCTAGAGATTGCTGAACTTCCTGATCTAAGAACATACTAAAGCTGTCATCCATTAGGGTGACAGGACATGCCTCTCAGGTAACTCAGAGAGGTGAGCGAAAACTTTGGGTGAGATGGTAGCAGTTCCTCCAGAGTCTTAACCACACCTGTTGCTTGACAGGGATGGGCTGAGTGTGTTCAGACAACACACTCCTTAGAAACTTCTGCTGCTTCCCTTGCATCTAAGGCCTTAATTGTCCAGCTGCCCATATGACAGCACAGCCACATAGTCTACAAGGTGATATAGGTGGTATTATGTGTCCTGGCTGATAATAGTCCTAGAATGCAAGCTATATTTGATCTGCTTGATGGCCCTCAAGCAGCTCAACAGTTTTGTGTTGCCTCCCAAGACCAAAAAATCATTCTGAAGGTTCTGGAAAATGGTTTGCTAGTATAGGACCACAGAGAAATTTGACTTTGAAGCTGACCCTGCTTTGATTTGGGGGAGAGGGAGAGTGTTGTAATCAGTGATCTGCACAGATCCTTCTAATCTAAATTATTCTATGGTTCTACATATGGCATTTTGAGCAGCATGCATACATAATGTTTCATGTGAATTTTAAAAAGTGTCTTTAACACTGAACTAACTTTCTCTCTTAATACAAATTCCAGTAGTCCAAGCTGTTGTCTAATCCTACATTGAAAAACAAGTGCCTTAAATGTGTTTGAGCCTATGGGCTCGTCTACCTAACACATCAGAATCACAGAATCATAGAATCGTTTGGGTTGGAAAAGACCTTTAATATCATCGAGTCCAACCATCAATGTGATGCAATAGATCCCTGGCCCGCAGGAACAGAGCTGTTTCTGGAGCACAGGTGCATCAGGGCAGCACTGTGCCTGAGATCATAAGCCGGACAGAGAGGTAGGGCTAATCAGTTCAGGTGCAGTCTCGTGTTAACTGAACATTTCTGTATTTAAGATACTGACTACTGTCTCCTCATGGTGCTATGTTATGTCAGGAGGATACATTGGTTTGGTCAGAGCTATCTTGTGTCTCTCTCCATGCTGGGATTCGTGAAGATATGAAATGAAGATATGCCCCAAATCTTTTCTGTTCTTCAGTGGCTCGGGGTGATCACTGCAACTAGAGGTGGATACCTTATTGTCATTAGTATATGAGCAGTACAACCAATCTGAAGTAAGTGCTAGACATCTTTCTCAGTGGTCTTCTCAGATATTCTGAAAGCACTGTAACAGAACTGGAATAAATGAAAATATACAATTACACTATACTGGGGGTTTTTTTGCTATTTGTACCCAAATTCAGTTAATATTTATGCAATCTGGCTGTGGCAGACCCTGCGGAGTTACAGTGTACTTTCATGCTTACATCACTGTTAATCCATAAAACAGCTAGTGAGGTTTTCAGGGGAAAAAATCTAAGTGTGAATTTTAGTAATTAGTAATGCTAATTCTAGGCAAATAGATATTATGATAGATTTATCTAATATTCTACAGTATGTTTATGGTGCAACCTGGCTTCCAAACTTTCTGTCTGATTCTGTAGTTTTGATTGAGCTATCTCCATAGCAAAAACTTGGCACAGGTGTTGTATAAGCGTTTATTTTTTTACCATCTATGCACAAGATTATTTATGAGAAGAAGTACGCAGCAAGTTCCAAGAGGTCTTAGAAATTTTTATGAGTTAAAAAACAGAGATATGTAGCAAGAAGTCAAAAGGTCTGAGTACTTTTCCCAATACTAGGCACTAGGAAAAGCATTAAGTTAACAGGAAATTTGTGATCTTTCTGAAATAACATAACTTATTTCAAAAGTTTC
The DNA here is from genome assembly GCF_964188355.1 of Buteo buteo. Classification (NCBI taxonomy): domain Eukaryota; kingdom Metazoa; phylum Chordata; class Aves; order Accipitriformes; family Accipitridae; genus Buteo; species Buteo buteo. The sequence goes on from NC_134199.1 coordinate 5,126,170, forward strand.
CCTGTCTTCACAAACCAAAACCAGAATGTTTTGTAGCTGTAACGAATGCAGTAAGAAATGCTACAGGTACACTTTGGTACTGTACTTTTGGAATTAAGCTTACCTCGGTGTGGGAGCAGAGACCATTCACCACCTAGGCAATTAACATTCTACTCAAGGTTTCACCCTGGTGTAACAGAAGGTTGAATTTTGATCTGTGTCGGTAATGATGCGATAAAGTGACTCAGTTTCCTCAAAGGTCCATAGGTATTATGTCCTACATGCAGTAGTGAATTTTACCTGTAATGAATTGGAAAATGTTATCAAATAATTAGAGCTACAGGGTCAGAGACCAGAATAACAGAACAATGTTTGCCTGACAAGCACACAGATAAAATTTTGATGAAATGTTAACAGTGATAAAAGTCATTAATAATCATGTACACAAAGCTGGTTAAATATATCTCCTGCTGATACTTAATTCAGAAAATAAGTGTACAAATTTACTATGAACAATATGCAAAAATGATTTGAGATTGGATTCCTATTGTTACCTGGTTTATGTTTTATATGCTTCTCTAATTTGAGTCCATGCAGGGTATAGAACCCACACTGCTTGCCTTCCAGTTCTTTCCATCTGTCACAAGACTGGGAACTTAGGGGGGAAAGGGCTCAGTTATTCAGGAGAATGTAGAGGAAAAGCTTTCAGTATTGTTTAAAGCCCTATTCCTTCAATAGGGGTTCTGGAGACAAATTTCTGCATCTGGATTAAATCCCATTGATTCCATTGACTTGTCATTTGCATGGGCTTATGACAAGTTTGAGCCCTGATTTTAACATACTTGTTTATATATGTGTAAGGCCCTGATTTCTTTGGTAAATATATAAATGGTTAATACTATTGCTGATTATTATGCAAGGAAGTGAAGTACAAAATCCAGTGTTCATTGCTTTAGCTACACATGTATTTCTAAAAATGTATAACCATGCTAACTTTGAAGTTGAAGTACCTGAATGAACTTAATTATTTATATTTACTTAACATGAAGTGTATTGATGTATTTTCAGTTTTAAAAAACTTACAAAAAGATGGAGTTTTTATAACAAACTTAAGTTTATGATTTGCAGTGTCTTTGTTGAGATGTGAAGTTCATCCTGTTTACTGGTAGCAAACCCAGTCTTTTACAGGTGAACATAAAACTTTAAAACATTAAGAACTTTGTAGCTTTGGAATGTTGAAGCGGTTTTGAGTGATTTCTCAGGTGCCTTGTTTGTAGACAGAAAATTAGACTGATTTTCAAGTCTAAGTTTATAGATCATCTATCAATGTGGTCATCAGTAACGATATTTGTTTGTCATTTGGTTAAAGGTATTTCAAATTAAATTTTTGGACTTATCCATCTAATACTCTTCTGAAATTCTGATGCAATGATCATTAAATCAAGAGATTTCTCTTTACAATAACCAACAGGCAACTGCTGCTCTGAGCTGTGGGAGTTGTGCAGTCTTTTAAATAGTTTTTATTTTGGCCTTCTTCCTAATTTGCTAAAATATTGCAACATTAAAATTTTTTTCTAAACCTCAACTTCCACATGAATGAATCTAAAAGATTTTACATGGTCATGTTTCTGTGCTGCCTCTTAAAAGGTATTATGTCTGTATGTATAAATATAATTGTGGTTTTGCAGCTACAGCAAAGTCTGTGATATACTCTTGGCCTTAAAAATGGGTGGTCCAATCAGAGCATGATTAATTCCTTTTGGGTCTTTTGGTCAATCAGGGTTTCACAAGTAAATGTAACAAAGTGTCTTGTCTGTTTTCCCTTCATTTGCGTGAGACTATGGTAAAAGTTATGTCCTATTCCTTCCTCAGTCTGCACCTTGTGGTCAGCAAATTGTGGTCCTGTAAACTGCGAGTCTTTTATCTGATATCCTTCTAATTAACTTCACAATACCCCAGTTGTGAAAGTGCATCAGGCATTCAGAAAAATGGAAGCATGCTTCTTATGTTCACAGTTTTAACAGTTTATGAACCTATCTCACAATTTCTGAGTGCAGTGTGACCATACCTTAATCTGGTCCTTAAGAGAATACACAGTGTATTTCCAGTAAAATATATATGGGAATTTAGATAATTAGGTTTTACACAAGTTGGCCTGGCTGTTCAGCATCTTCGGTCAAAATTAACTTCTCCTATGTATTTAGCAATGGGAGTGAAATTAGTATATAACTTTATTTCTTATAAAAATAAAGGTCGTCTATTTACATGAAATTATATTTTTCATGTGTATGTTCTACTAAATTCACCACTACATGTCTGCTGAGTATAGTAGAGTTACTACTAGTATAAATTTACGCAATAGATTAAAGAAAAAAAAAAAAGATGGCAGAGAGATAATTGAGAAAGCCCTAGTTTTGGACTAATATAATAGAGGCTGATTTTGGACTTAAAGAATTTTTATTGGTTTTGCATGAGCTGGAAAATATGCTGCAGCTTGGGGAATTGTTGTTTAAACTCTATCTTCAACCTGAGAGATGAGAAATATAGAATGCTATGGTTATATAGAAGCAGTTCAAATGAATGTTCTGGGGTTCATTCTACACTGTATATGCTATGTACATCGTTACTCTTATCTACTTTTCTACTTCTGAGGTTTTCTTTCTGATGCTGTTTTGCTCACGTAGCTTTAATGGACATCAGCAAACTGGAACACTGTTATATGAATATTTTTGCAATCAATGCACTACTTTTTCTGAAAATGCGATGGAATATTAGAACATAGACTTTTGTATTGCAAAAGCATGCTTTTTAAAATCTGGTATTCAGTACTCTCTGATGAATTCATACCGCTATTTAGAGTAATTCTTGAAACTCTTGCTCCTACATGAGTGTTTCTACTGTGAATATTGCATTCTATTGAAAAAGCAGTGCGCATGGATCTCAAATTTCTGTTGTTCTTGGTCTACCGTGGATTTGTGCACATCCCGATCCATAGTCTGCAGTTTCCTGAAGGGAGATGACCACCCCTTTGCTGTATATAGAAAGTAATTTGTACTAGAAATCGTTATGTGCTATCTACATGCAGAAGAGCTAGCCTAAACTGTTAATATTGTGAACAGTTGTGACAATACATTATGAGTTGATTTCTGGTAGGATTGTTTGGGGTCTCTCACAAAGAGCATCAGTCTAAGCCAAAGATGGTAAGCAAGGGGAAGCAAATATAGTGGACATTATGTTTTCAAATACTGAAAACGTTCAACAACTTTTATTTTTTAATGAGAAAGGGTGTCCCAAGAATATTCAAAACTCTGTAAGGTGTGGTAACCACCTATACCTTCATGTCCTTTACATCACCAAAATATTAATATAGGCATATTTCAGCCTGGTGTTATGGGTGTTACTTAGGTATGATTGTTCTCAGGTTTCCCTTTTTTATTTTATGCATGTATCAACAAATGCTAATTGGTTTTATCTACCACTAGTTAGGTGGTCTGTAGATAATATTCAGAGAACCATTTTTGTGCTAATCCAATCACTCATTATAGTAGGTATATTACCAATTTCATTCCAGCATGTTGGCTTTTTTAATGTGATAGCGCTTACCTTTAGAAATGAGACTAAGATCTCTAATTCCATTGCCCCCTCCTTGGATAAATGTAGCAGCCCGATTAAAGTGCCAAAAAATGGAAGCTCACTAATGAATCAACCTTCTATTTTGTTTCATTATTGTTAGCTTCAGGTATCTCTGTAATGTGTTTTTCTTAATCATGGTAAGTAAACTTACCTCTTGAATGGTCTTAAAGTATGAGAAAGAAGAAATAAATAAGTAGCACAATACATGAGCATCATGCAATCACTCCTTGCAAAATATCATCTAACTACCACAGGGAAATCACCACTTACTACTGTGAAGAACTATGAGTCAGCTAATAAGTCAGCATGTCTGTAAGATGATGAAAGCTTCTTGAAAAAGTCACCTGCAAAGTTTTCTTTTTATCTGGATTTTGCATAATAGATTATTTAAAATTCAGCTGTAAATTATACTTCCACCAGATTTCACATAGATTTCACTACTACTACACACAGAGTAAATACTGCAAGATTTCACACAGATTGCCTTACTACCACACACACAGAGTAAATACTGCAAAGTGACTATACCACACAGCTTGCAAGTTATTTCACACAGGATCATTTTTGCTTTAATAACAATGTCTATTGGAAATTTACTATGCTACAACAATAGCTTTACATGAAAACTTGTGAATTTGGAATATTAATGTAAGATAAATTACTTTTAAATTGAATTTCTAGAATGCAATTGATTGTGTTTGCCTGGGATGAGTAAGGAATTATCCACACTGTTATCTAAAATTTAGATATGCTTCTTCTGAGCAAGTTGGAGAATAATTTAGGAATATTTCTGATAAAATGCAGTGTATTTCACATTGCCTTAGATTACGTGAGAAACAGAAGAGCAATGTTTTGGTAAAGTATATCTTTAAACCATGTTTATAGGTAAGGTAAAGGTTGAATTTTCAATTTATTAAAGGCAGAAGTATCAAAAACTTTCTACCTTCATTTCTGAGACTATTTTCTTCTTGAAATCTTTGCATATCTTTAAAAGACTTTTTTATTTGTTGCAGGTTGTTGTTTTTTTTCTATAGCCAGCATAGATTTAAGTTTGCTATATTCCTTAGAACGTTACTCCAATGTACGTTATTGACCAGCATTTTCCAATGGTTATGAAAAGCAAAAGGGTCATAAGACATAAAAATGAATAGATGGCTTGATTTTATTCTGGCATTCAACTTGCTTAGCTATAAAAGCTTTTCTCCATTTGTCAACAGGGAAACCATTCTTGTGAATTCTGCAGTGGCAGACCTTAGTAACAGGTAAAAATCCACCCAGGAGAGGCAAGAACAGTCGAAAGTCTCTTAATTAGCTTTTTAATTTACAGTGAAAATACATTTTTTTATTAGTCATGAGTAACCTGTAACCTAACATGGTGTTACTCACTTGAAAAAATAATTTTGTTTTGATTGCAAAGGAATCCACTGCATTCTGAATGCCAAGTTAACAACGAATGTCTTGCTTATGAAGCAGAAATTTACTACTTCATCTAATGAGTGAAGAAAGAAACTCAAATGAATACAATAAACAGGATTTTCTGAAAAAAAGCAACACAGTTGGATTTGATTTGAAAAGAGCGATAGCAGGCATATGTCATGTGTCATTATAGGAGAGAACTGGCAACAGTATTATTCATTATGTGGTTTCAGAGTGCCCTAAATTGGAGTATAAGATTATTGGAAGTGGATGATTTCCCCAGATTACTGCTTAATAGTGACTAAAGGGCCCACATTACTCATATTTGCAATGAAAATAGTGCCAAAAACCAGCAGTAGTTGACTGGAATGAAATGTGGAGCCCTCAGGGTTTTAGCTTGAGATGCAGCTTAATTGTGTGTCTCTTGCTTAATACAAATGTCCCTGAGTCTCTGAGGCTGGTGTGCTTTCAGCACTTGCAAATTGATCCAGCAGTTTCCAAAGTATTTACAGGTTTTTTTTCTTCACTGCTTTCTAAACAAATTATTATAATGACTTTGCAGACGAAAGTAGGTTTCCCTGTTTCTCACTGTTTATCATTACCAAATGCTGTATTTTTTTTAGCTTCCTGTCAGCTTTTATTTATTTCCTTTATCTGCTTAATATTCTATAATGACATGGTTGGAAGAGGGTTAGGGTCTGAATTTTCGTGAATGGAACCTTCCTTTTGTACTTCTAGAAAAATGGACATGTAAGAATGACCCAACCGGCACTACTGTACTTTTGCTGTAATACAACTGATGTGTTGGTCATTCTTGTAAATGAAATATAAATGTTGTGAATTACTTTTAAACAAAAGCAATTAGTATTTTCAAGCAGATTTATTAAACTACTTTTTGGAAGAATTTAAACTCTGAAATATCTTATATTTTTAAGGGCATATCTTAGCACTATTTGGATAATTTTTTGCTAAATTGGTTGTAGGGTATGCATAGAGCATTCTTGTAGAACAGCTAAATTAGAAACGACCTGAAGTTTACAGAAATTTGACCAAAAAATCATGTTGTATTTCTTTCATGGTATTTAGAAATTGTCTCTGCCACATCCCATGAGACGAAGCAAAAACATTGCCTTACTGTGAAAGAAAACCATTTTGTCATGCAAAGGTGCTGGACTGAAGTGCAGAAGAATTAGTTTTAATTCAGTTCTATGTTGAATTCCTGGTATGCCAAACTCAGACAAGACTTTTAACTGCTGTGCTTCTATTCCCTTCTGATAAAATGGAAACAAAAGTACTTTCTTTTTGCCTGTTGTAAATGTAAGGTGTAAGTAGCACAGACTAACTTTTATATAGAAAATGCCTTGGGAAAGGACCTCAAGAAGTCATCCTGTCCATCTACTTTAAAAAGCAAGGCATGGAACTAAAGTATTTAAATGTTCTGTTACAAATAGGGAGATGAGCAATGGAAGAAATTATTCCTATATTGCATCCTGTCTGGCAAAGGTCATGATTTCTACTTCTTACCTACAATACCTCATCAATTTGAATAAGGTATGAAAGAAATGTCAGATTCTGAAAATGATGCTTACAGTCTTTGAATTCAGAGGGATCACTTAAGTGCTTTTGGGTCAATATGGTTGACTCAGTTAGAAAGTAACTAGGATTAATTGGTAGAATTTATAAATAGTAGCTGATTAAAACCATGATCTTAAATATTCAAAATAAACTGAACTGTTACACCTTCTGAGTTTCACCAGCCCCTAAGTAGTACATCTCTTAATGTTGATCTTGTGGTTGTGTTCTTCAAAGAGAAAATTACTGATGACGATTTTTAATTGTTATTATTTCCTTTGGCTTAGAAGATTAAATAGCTGTCTTACACTGCTCAGCAAAATTTCTAATGAACATTTATAACTTTTGTAGATCAGGGGTTTTTTTAACATTTGTTAGAGACATTGCTGCCTGAATTTAGCCCCTATTACAAATGAAGTTATTTATTATGTTGTATTAATTGCAAATTTCTGCCTTTCAGAAATTACTTTTGCAGTTCATATTTCTGCAATACAGTAAAATATTAACTGTGCAACAAGAAGCATGATACTGGAGAATCCCTGAGGTGTTACACAATTAATACAAAGGATGAATATCAGTAAAGATGTCTGGGTTGATGTGATATGATAGTTTTTAATATATAGGAGAAATTCAAGATGAAGAATAAAATTGATCTCATTCATGCTAAGGTGAGAACTCAAAATTTGGAAACAGAATTTTTCTAGAAGGAGAAAACCTGTACGAAAAGTACAAATGACATTTGAAAAATAGAAGGAGGTTCTTCTTACAGTAAGTTGAGGCAAACACACATGTATGATCACATAATAAGACTTTTTTGTGATCATTATTTATATCTCATACATTTTTGAGATCAGTTATTAGGCGATGAAAGCTACATTCCATTGTTCTGTGTAAAACCCCACTGAAATAATTATATTCCTTCCATGTAGCAAGGTGTGGTTTTTTCCCCCTGTATAGTCTAATATTGTTCTACCACCTCTTGGGGAAAGAAAGGACATATTTGATTATATTATGTTTTCCCTAAATCAAAAAATACTTTCACTGTATCAGATTACAGGTGAACAAGTGGGAAAACCTTGTTCTTCAGTAGGGCTTTAGCTAGATACAAGGTTTGGTCTGACAGAGCTTGCATAATGTCATTACCTGCCATACAGGAGGTGTTCAGGAGAAGATGCCTTCTGTTGTGTTCAGACCTTACAGGTTAGACTAGCTGCTTGTGATAAGACTTTTACTGGCCTCGAAATCTCTGGACCTGACTCCCTCCCTTCAGTCCTTACCTTCATTGGCTCTGGGGAGTGTTGTGTTGCTCTCAATGTCCTGAGAATACTTGCAGCTCTGCATTAAGACAACATTTTTCAAAGTATACACAAAGAATATGTATCTCCAGCTGTTTTAAGATGGAGTGTATTTCTCCACTGCATTTGCTTCAGTAAGGGCAAGGGGGCTTGTTGCTTTTTATTTTCTCTGAAGGATCAAATCGACCCAGCTAGAAATAGATAAGCATGAAAATACCTCAGGTGTCTAGCTGCTATGTCTTGCTTGTATGCCCATGTTAATAACAGTTGACCAAATACAGGATAGGAATGTATGTTTTTCTCAGATCATCCGGGACCTTTATTTTTTTCTTTGGGCCTTGTCTGCAGTAAAGAAAATAGTTTGTCCTCTGGTATCAGCTGGACGTGTATCATATAATCAACTCCCTGCCATTTTGGGAATGGTGTTTGTTATTTGCCCTGCTCTGGTATCTGCCTTTTTACTTTTTCCACCTCTTCTCCTGCCCTCTTTAAGGTATATTGGGACTGATTGAATGGCCTGTGGACTGGATGTCAGACAGGATGATTTGGTCCCTTCAGTCTTTGATTTCTGTGAAAGCTATGAAGTACAGGTGTTCTAAATCTGACTCTGCTAGTTAGTTACTGTCACAAAAATCACTTATGTGCCTTGTGCCTCAGTATTCCCATCTGGAAAACTTGGGTATTATTTAGCAGCTTCAGACATCATACATATTAAATATCTGGGAAAAAAATTGAAAGTTTAATCTAATTAAAATACTCATCTCAAGAAAACAACTTGGACTTGATCTTCTACAGATTAGAGCACGACTGGAACTCAGACCAGATATTAATTGCTATTCAAATATTACACATTTTTTGTTAAGTGATTACATACCAGTAATCTGTACAGTTGCACAGTTGGTTGTCACATCCTTGTAATATTCTTCTGCTACTTCTTTTCCTGGCCAAAAGATGTGGTGCTTTACCCATTACAGTTTCTGTAAGCTTCATGCTGTTAATGTTCCTATCTATTAAATACTGTGTCCGAAAACGCAAAGTATGCAAGGGAATACTAATTGAAATTACTGTATTTATTTCTCTCTGAGGAAAAGTATCTATGTACTATAATACTACGTCTTAGGGCTAGAGATCTTGGAATTCACATTCACAGTAACAGCAATCTACTTTGTGCTAAAGATAATAGGAGACAATACTTTGCTAGGAGCAATATCTTTTATGTCTATTCTGTTGTATGAAGCCAAAGCCTAAGGCAGTTAGATAACACATATTAATAGGAACAAAACTTTTATAATATTCAGGGAGTAAATATTCACCACTTCTGTGTTAATCCAGAAACAGAGCACTGTGATTGTTCGATATAAAACCAAATGGAGAAGTATCTGCTTCTCTGTAGATGGAATCTTTGAAAATAGAAATGACTAGACAGCATCCAGTAGGCAAGCCAGCAGTGCACTTTGTGCATGGAGCTGTGCAAAGTGAAGCTACCTGCACCTCTGAGAATAATTGTAAAACCCCAGTTGCATATGTCTCTGGAAGGAATCTGTACATTGCCTGTATTTTCCACAAAAATGCAGTTAAGCTGTATTTCAAGTTCACAGTAGGAGGTTTCTGCTTAGTCTTTGCACAACCTTTGCCTGCACAATATTCTCAATACTTGTTTATTCCGTTGGCTGAAAAATAAACCTTTTCAAAGAACTAGAAACTTGCATTCTTTCCCTGACTAATACTGTACCCCTCTCATTATTGTCTATGTTCATTAGTATATATATCACTTGAATGAAGTAATGTGCTTTGTTTGTCATAAAAGGAGACACACGTCTGAAGAGCTTTATTTTCATTTCACAGAGCTGTGCCACTGTACATTTAGTGTAGTTGTAAGCTAAATGCTTCGTCATTTAATTATGTCACCATTAACAGCCACTTACGATAATAAAAACTTTTTTGTGAGGTTTTTTTCCTCCTGATAAGTACAGTATACACTGATACGCTTTTGATTTCAATTAGACTGTCACCATAGCATATAAATGGTGGGGGTTTTTATGTCAGGATATGGAAGATGGGCCAGCTGAAAGGAAAGCAGCTGTTTTGCTTAAGCACATAGATTTTAGACTGAAGAATGAAATCATGTCCTAATGATGTTTAGTTAAGCTGTAATAATGATCTTGATGTGATCTGTTGTGGCCACTGTATTGGTTTAAATGTTTTATTATTTGTAGAACAGTTCAAATCTAATTCTTAGTTTAAATTTATGTGATACTACATAATCAAAGATATCGTCTGAATTAGTGTTTATTTGCATGTCAGTATGTGTTTGGTGCAGAGCTATGCCCACTGATGGTAACAAAGAGTTTGCTGAAAGTTTTGGGAATATATTTTAGCAATATATAAATCTATTTACATGTTTTAATGCAGTTGCATGTAAAATATGTGGGTTTTATTTAAGAAATCTCTTAGATATTTTTTGAGTGAGGCTTTCTCTGGAAAACTGCAATGCCAAATGCATCTCTGTTCTCTAAGAAAATAATTTTGTTCATTTGAAACAGAATGTGAAGTACTCCATGTGAAAGGTTTTTAAATAATCATTCTAAATATTCCACACAGCTGAAGCTCTGAGATGATGTCTTTCCCTCCTCAGCAGACTGCCTACTCATGTTAAGCACCCTGGGTTAAAAGCCTCAGTATTGCAGAGATTGGGCTGACAGGTGTGATACTACTAATGCTTTTCTTTCTAGGACTAAACTTGCTATCACTCTAAATGGCCTAAGTTATTAAAAACAACAGACATTTCTATTTTTCATCCACAACAGATAATTGGACACATAATTTTTTATGGACTCTAAAAATGTTATAATTGTATGGAGATAAATATTTTAAAATTTTGAAATATTAGCAGATAGGCTATAATCAACACAAAACTGACTTTGTATTGTGTAAGAAAATGTTTACTTTTAATTATAGCTTCTCTTTATTGTTTTATTTAAGGGGCTGTTAAAAGATTGTATAGATAAAGAGAAATATTCAAGTGTAGTTAAAAAGACCTTTTTGGAGAATACAGTTTTCCAAAGCATCCCTGTACAGCTTTCAGGGTGAAAACAGGCTTTTTCATTCAAGAAATTCTGCTGAAGTGGGTTTATGTCTAGTGTTCTGTTTAATGTTTCTATACTATTTTAAAGCTCCATGAACATCTGCAGAATGAGAGCCAGTGATAGTAAAATGAAATACTGGTAACCTTTCAGATATGTGAATGGAGCATGATTCAGTTTTGAAATTCATCTCAATTACACTGAGCACAAAGTAGATGTGTTCAGCTGTCAAGCTCATAATGCTTTTTTTTTTTTGCATAAATAATAAATAATAGCAGAATGACATGTGGTGGTACCAATATGTTAAAATCAAGTCTGTTTTTTGTATGAATTCACTTGTGTGAAATATGAGGAATAATTTTTGAAAGATGATGGTAAAAAAAAGGTCCTTCCCTGTGGAAAGAATATAGAGTGAAATTCTCCCTCACGATATACTTGCAGAAATGTATCTTAGGTTGTACTGGAAGAGCAGACAGAGGTAGCTGTTAAATTCCAGTATCAAACATCCGTTCGGATAAACATGTTTTGGGGAGTTTCCTTTACTTTTCATTTAGGGGGATTTTAATATAAATTGACTTTGAAAAGATGTTTTCAGTCTGAAGTGAAAAACTGGTGAGAACATGGTTCTTATATAAACTAATAAAAATATTTGAGCATTAGCTCTTTCTGTTTTGATTTTCTTACTATCCATTTTACTGAGGTGCAGTTCTCTAGGACTGGTACTACATTTTGAAAAGGCTGAGTAGGACAGATATAAAAATAGTATTTCTTCTGTGCAAATGAAACAATTACAAAGATTAATTAAAATGGAGCAATGTAGAGAGAAAACTCATTAAGGATTACCAAACATTTCAGTGAGAATGTAACTATGAGGATATCAAAATCATATTTACACTTAAGTGGCTCTGACCCCAAATCTGAGGCAAAATCACTGCAGTTATTATACTTATATTCAGTTCAGTCATAGCAATCACTGCAATATATAGGTTTATTTATAGGATATATCCTATATAACAGAAGTATTCAAGAGAAGAAATGTGAGAAGTGCTCCAAATGAGGCAGCTGTGGATTGAGCCCTGGCTTGTAACTTTTTTAATTTCCAACTTTTGCTACTGGATATCAATGTGACTTTCATAGTTTTCTCTTTTGTAGTATTAGGAGTTGGTGTCAATACGACATCCTGTAAGAAGCAGTGGGAAATTCTGATGAAAAAACAGGGAAATTTAAAAGCCAGATGTTGTTCTATTGTCAACATTTTTACAATGAAAAGAAGCAGCCCGTAGTGTGTGTGTTTCTAACTTTACTTTTGCCTGACTGCTCCCCCAGTATCAAAACCTTAAAACCCTGCAATAACTTTATTCTACGAAATTCACTATTAAGACTAAAAGGATTTTAATTAGACCTAGTTCACAAGCTGTACTGAGACCATCAGCGGTGCCTGTACATGAAATGAAAAAGTAAATGAAGCACAGAGATGCTCTGGTTTCAGGCACATTTTATTGGGGTTGACAATGTTAACTTATTTAGTAGGAAAGCACTCCTCTTTTCAGTGCTTGAATTACTAGAGGAATTCTGTGGTCTATGGCATACAGAAGGTTGCATTAGAATATGATAAATAGTCTGTCTTACCCTTTAAAGTTTTTATTAAGAGCTATTTTGACTAGCACATAGGTTGCATATAAAATATATTGTTTTCCTTCCTCTTCCTTTTCACATTCAGGTTGGAATAATAGATGCCATTTAGAGCAATGTTATCAATGTGGCATTCACAAACCCATACACCATTGTGTATATTAATTTGTTCAACTTATTTTCAGGCTTTTCTGAGGGAACAATAGAGTTCTTTTAAAATAATTTGAATTTTTCAACTATGAATAAATCTGGTTAAAATACATTTAAATATCCAGATCTAGTGAGAATTGGGCATAAGGCTGTAATGTCGCAAACAGAACAAGTACAGCAGTCATTACAGCTCTGAAATATTTTGTACAAATCTATTGGGCCTCATTTTGTAATTTGTTAATTTGATATTCAAATTCTATTTTATGTTCTTCCTTCAGCACCCCCTACTTAAATTAACAGTACTGAAATTGTAAACTAATAGACCTATCTTTCACCCACACTTTGATTTCTCAGAAACTAATAAAAATTAAACATTCATTATTTATCAAAACATTATTGTGTATTTTCTCTGGTCAGTAAGCAAAACTGTATGGCAGTAATAAAATTTAGAAAATGACAGTTGAGGTTCTCATCAAATCATCATTTCCCAACAGTTAATATTCGCATAAATCCTTGTTTAAAGCCAAGCAAACTTTTCAAATTTATTTTTACCTTTATTCTTATCCTTGACATAACTATTAAATGGCCCATTTTCCTTGCTGAGCAGGTTAAGAGAGGCTACTGTATGTAACCCATGGAGTGAGGCACACAGTGGCCTAAAAATAGGGAATACCATGGGACTAAATTTGAATTTGCTAATTCCCATTTGCAATATCTTAACTGACAAACTGTTTCCTATTCATTTTAATGGGACTAGTGATGGATCATGTTATAGCGTAAGGAGACATACTGAATAGGTCTGTAGGTCTAAGAGGGATGGCATATTTGTCACAGATCATATGGTGAGTTATAAATTATACCTGCTGTCTTTTGTGCTCAGTAATCCCATTATAGTCAAGGAGTATACAATATGAAAGAGAGCAGATGGTTCTGTCTCTGCTGCCTTCCTTCTGAGTTTCTGTCCTGGCTGTACTGCCAGGTAAATAGGCGCATTTCTCTGCTGTTCTTCATTTCTACACAGGTCTCAGTTGTTGTTCATCTGAGAGCAAAATCTGTGGTCATTATGGGAAGTAGAACTTCACAGTGTCTGGTTCCTTAATCCAGTTTTTTATTAGACTTGATTTTTGTAGTTCTGGTACAGTCTAATCTAGTGCACATTCACTGGTCAAAACTTAGAAAATTCACTTTACTTCCTCCTATCTTTCCTCATAAATAGATGGTCTACCTTGGAAAAGGTAGAGTGCAAGTGGTGGGAAAGGCAGAGCTTGTTCTTCACACATACTAATTTGTTTGCATCCCGTTTGAGACTGTCATAGGTATCTTTTTATAGAAGAAAGGAACACAGATGGGAGACTAACTCAAGTGTTTTAAACACATTCTTTGCTGCCACAAAGTGATTGTATTCATTGCCACCATTAACCCCATTGACTCAGTCACTGCACAATGGCTGAAGCTGCACTTCTGAAACACTCCAGCATGGAAACATTGACAGACTCGATAAACAGGCTGAAGTGTAAGACACTGCTGTTGCCTATTGAACAGCTCTGGGCACAGATAGCTTCCTTTTAATATGGACAGAAAGACTAAGTGAAATTTTAGTCAAACAAAAAAGGCTGTCTGAGAATACTGAAATGCCAGACCATGTGGTATTTTGACAATATTGTATTTGTCTTCTCTGCACCATTGTAACTATTTCAGTTACCGTTTGTCTATGATTTACTGAGGTTTTTCTTGTTTACATTTAGCTTAGTTTGCTGGTGTATTGCACACTTATTTGTCTTTTAAATTCACATGAATAATCTCTCCATAGACATAATCTATGGTTTGTTTTTAGACACAACGTGAATTTAGCATAGTATATGAACATTGCTGTATTTTTATTCCCTTTGTTTTGTTGTTGTGGGTGTTGTTTTCTCCTTAAATAGGACATTTAGATATAAAATACCATGTACTCTTCTTATTTAGAAGCCCTTAATAAGAGAAAGGATGTTGCATATGTATTACTTCTAAGTTTCAAAGAGTTCAGCTTTAGTGTTATGCTGATAAATACCTAAACAGACAATTCTCTATGTATATTTTGGTCCTGTCAGCTGAGTGAGGTGTAGAAAGCCACCTTTTATTGATTCTCCAGTGTGTTTGGGACAATTGCTCAATTATAGAATCATAGAATCATTTAGGTTGGAAAAGACCTTCAAGATCATCAAGTCCAACCATCAACCATGCCCACTAAACCATGTCCTGAACTACCCCGTCCACTCGCTTTTTGACTATCTCCAGGGATGGTGACTCAACCACTTCCCTGGGCAGCCCATTCCAATGTTTGACAACCCTCTCAGTAAAAAATTTTTTCCTAATATCTAACCTAAATCTCCCTTGCCTCAACTTGAGGCCATTTCCTCTTGTCCTATCTCCAGCCACCTGACGGAAGAGACCAACCCCCACCTCACTACACCCTCCTTTCAGGTAGTTGTAGAGAGCGATCAGGTCTCCCCTCAGCCTCCTCTTCTCCAGACTAAACAGCCCCAGTTCCTTCAGCCACTCCTCATCAGACTTGTGCTCCAGGCCCCTCACCAACTCGGTTGCCCTTCTCTGGACACGCTCCAGCACCTCCAGGTCTTTCCTGCAGTGAGGGGCCCAAAACTGAACACAGGACTCGAGGAGCAGCCTCACCAGTGCCCAGTACAGGGGAACAACCACCTCCCTGCTCCTGCTGGCCACACTATTTCTGATACAGGCCAGGATGCTGTTGGCCTTCTTGGCCACCTGGGCACACTGCTGGTTCATATTCAACCTTCTGTCAGCCAGCACCCCCAGGTCTTTCTCTGCCGGGCAGCTTTCCAGCCCCTCTTCCCCAAGCCTGTAGCGCTGCATGGGGTTGCTGTGACCAAAGTGCAGGACCCGGCAGTTGGCCTTGTTGAACTTCAAATTACCTTGAAACAACATGGAAACCCTCGATTAGGTATGGATTTAGAGATAGGTACCTTTTAAATCAAGTGAATTATGCAAGTAAGCTGATCTTAAGAAAGTGGATTCTAGATTGCAGACTTTATTACAAGGGCTACATGGGTTGTTTCTTTCTTTTTTCCCTTCTTGCTTGGTGGTAGCTTAAACTCCCTGATGTTTGTATAGGAAAATACTTTAATATTTGTGATACAAATGTTTACAAAAGACAAATACAGATACATCATACTTTAAAAACAAATCACAGGGAGATTATTCAGCAAGCCTGTGCCATTGATCACAATCATTGTACTTATATTGCATGCTGCTTTTAAAAGCAGCAGAGTAGTATGCATTTTTCTGAAGCAGAGTTGAATAGACTCCATTTGTCATGTATTGCTAATGCTGGAACCCAATTGATCGCTACCATTTATGACTCCCTGACCACATTTTTGCAATGAGAATTTATTATGGAAGGTAGATAAATTTCTCACAAAAGCTTCATTTTTGTTTTTTGTTTGGTGGTTGGGTTGGGGTTTTTTTTGAGGGGCGGGGGGCGTTCTCTTATTTTAGTAGCCAAAATAAATGCAAAAAACCCAAGCATGTTCTGGAGAATTTTATGCTATTGGCAGTTAAAAAATGTATTTATTCTTCTTATTGTTAATGATTTCTTCTTCTTCTTTGTTTTTGTTTTTGGGGTTTTTTTTTGTAACTAAGGAAATAACTAAATATTAGTAAAATTTGATATCAAATGATGCCAAAGTAATGGTCTTAGTATGAGTTCATATATTCTGGAGAAGTGCAGAGGACAAACTAATCATTATATGACTGATAAAAAGGCAGGAAATTTTCTGATACTCAGTAGCAGTCAGTTGGAAATAGGACTGCTTAGGATGTATTTTAAATGGGTCGTAACTTTGCATATTGTTAGCAAATAAAAAAGTAGGAAAGAACCACCTTTTTCAAAATGAAATACTTTCTTTTTTGTGTATTTAATTAAGATTTTTTTTTCCCCTTTGAAACCCATATTGTGCTGAGCAGTTTCTTTGAAACTGGACCCATGATGCTAAAATAATAATTTAAGATGTTATAAAGAAACCTTAAGATTCATCTGCCTTCAACAGACTGGAGGCTTTAGTTAGCAAAGTCTAGCCTTTTCAATCTTAATTAAGACTTCATTTTATATTGTATAGAGTCATCAGTTAGAAAAACAATGGTGTATGGCAGTAGAGGTAGAAGAGGAGAATGTGCATGCTTTGCTGCTGAACATCCAAGGGATGTTATTTACTTCAGTGTACAGTAGCGCTAGTCTTAATTTCATGTCCTTAGGCAATGTGAAATGAAAATAAGGCTGCTTCTCAGGCAAAATAAAAATAAATGTTTACAAAAGATTATGTTAGAAACAGTTAATTTGAAGGAAGGGGAAAAACTATAGTCTGATGTGGGAGCAAGAGAGGAATATAATGGATTTGTGGTAACAATTAGTTAATGATGAGATATAGATGCAGTGAGGTCAGTTTCAGAAATAATCTTGTTTTAGGGGATATTTACTTACAAGTATATACATAAACTATAAGTGAACCTTCTCAGCCTCTACCTAAACCGATACAGAACTAATAACATTATTTTAGAATATATTACAAAACAGGAATTGTAACAATTATGACTGCCATAAGGACCAAAGGTTATACCCTTCAGCCCACAGATACATTCAGGGCAAGCGATAATTATTATCCAACTATTTTTTGAAGGGAGAGAGAAACTTTGAGAGGTATGAAGTTTCTGTAGATTCTAGGAAAATACATCCATAGCTGAAGAATATGAGAACTCCGCTTGCCCCAAAGCACTTCTGAATACAGTCTCCTTTGTAGAAGAGGGAGATAAGATTCTCAGTTGCCAGATCCATACATTGTGTGTCGTTGAATCACGTGCTCTGGTTTTCTTTCTTAAAGTCTACCAGTAATTTCCTAGTGTCACTGCGCAAGTCTTTCTTAATTTCCAGTCTAGAAGGATTTGCTGATTGCTGGGAATTCTTTGACCACTTCTTCAAACAGCTGATCATAATAATGATAACGCTCTTATTTAATGAGGTGGCACTCCTCTAAGGACTAAGCAAATATTATTTATGGCTCAAATAATTCAGGTACAGAGAAGTTTAAATCATCATGTAGTACCCAAGGGAGGGCTGCACTATTTCTGTCTAAGATTTCTTGAAAGAAATATGGGTGTTTGCATCCTATAAGGTTTGCTTAGTAGATCTGATGCTTCTCAAATTGTGCAACTTTTTGTGCATAAATGTGAGGACATGGCATAGATCTTTGCTGTGATGATTCAGTTCTTTACAAATGAACACTTCCTCAAAGACTTACTGCAAATTATTTGTTCATATACTCTTCAGTCTGGAATCTTTTATACTTTCCAGCTCAAATGTCCATTCTTCCTCTATTCACAGAAAGAATCTATGTAAAGTTTGTGTGTAGGGACAATAGTTTTTTCAAGGCCTTGGCTGCATCTAATTTCTGCTTATAAGCTGTATTGGTTAGGAATAGCAGAAAAAAAACCCCTCCCAAATGGATTGTCCTTTAGCAAGAAGTAGTTAATTTTGTTGAAAAAAGTGAGTTAAGCCACACCAGAAAGTTTTGCACTGTTGATCTCAGTTATAACTTGGCGAAGACCACCGTTTGAGCAGCAAAATGCAGATTGCTCTTTCTTTGATGATTTTCATGCAAGAATGTTTGAATTAACCTATTGTATAGCTTTGTAGGATTGTCCTCTTAAGCCTTAGCTCCCATATGTGATTGCCATTGCACAAGTGGAGCTAAATTCAAGCTAACACTTAGAGTGGGTAGGGATATGGAAAAGTGTGGAAGGGAATGCTTTAATCACAATTAATATTTAGAATGCTGAATAAAAATAAAGCGATATTAAGGTTAGCCAAGTGACAGTATTTATTTGCTTTACTTTTTATTCCCCCAGTACCCTATCTTTGAGATTTCATGAGGGTCCTCTGAAATGATGCTGGGAAGTGCTTTGTCAAAATGGTAATAGAACATTTGATGTAAGTATACTCCAGAGGCCCTGTATGCCAGCCAACAAAAATGAAAAAATTTGCAAGTATCTCTTCCAAAAACAAACAAGCTTATTATGTTAGCAAACTACATAGTGAGGTCAGCCTTACTATCATTGGTTTCTGAAAACATTACCATCCATGAAATTTTATTTGCTAGTTGTCAGTCTGTGGAGTCTCAATTGGTTCTTCCATACATGATTCATAAGGGCAAAGGTCTTAAAAAATTTCCTCATCATCCTGAGCGGATTCTCTGTATCTTATAATCTGCTACTTCTTCCTCTCATATTACACCATGCTTCTTTCACTTGCACCACACAGTTCTCCCATATTACTGTTCATTTCCCTTGCATATTACCCTTATTTTCTTTTTCCTTATTTTGTCTGAATTTCTCGGTACATAGAGGGAACTAGATGTATTTCTTTCTTATGTCTGTCTTTGAATCAGAGACTAGCCGAATATGACAAGAATTTATACCAGGGACAGATTTTGTTCATTTCAAATAGGAGTGACCTAGGGGAAAAAGGATTTATTGAAAGGTAATGACATTTGCTGCTAGTTCAAAACTGAAGGGAGCTAGAGGGTCAGTCAGTTCAGTGAAAGGGGCAAAAAATTTAAAATGGATGGAGTAGATTAAGACCATCATGTTCAGATACCTATTTTCCACTTGAAGCAAGGAAAATTCTAGTAACAGGACTGGGGAAAAATAAAAGCACAACCCAAAGGGTAGAATGTGTAGTAGTATCTTCAAAACTACTAAATGAAGAGAAAACAAAATGGGGATGGCAAATCTTACAAAAAATATTATGCAATGTTTTCTAGCAACAAAGTAAATAAATAATTAATTTGGTTTTATTTTTAAGTGCAACAGAATAATACTGAAGATAATCAACTGTAGAGAAATGACTGCTATTTTACAAGGAACTTGGTCTCTTTGAATGTGTACACCATTTTATAAATGTAGTATCATGAATGGATATTCAGAATTAAATGTATTTCTTAGATTCCAGCACCAGAAACGCCAACTTTCCATTGAGGGTACTCTCCTCAAATTGACAGTGTCTTATGCTAAACAGCACATAACATTGACTTTCTTATGGACAAGATGCATTTAGGATGGATAAATCTTACTGTTGAATATCTCTAGACTTAGAGCACTGATGATGATGGAGTTCTTTTTCTATCATGATCGTTTGAATTAATTTGTTTTATGAAGATTTGAGGATGCACCTACTGAAATTTTTGGGAAATTATTATTCTGAAGTCTTATCTGTTTCCTTCCAAAACAGTGAAGTTTTAAGATTTATACTTGGATGTAAGCAACTGTGCTTACTCACTTGAATAACTTGAATTTTGTAGGATGATTATAAACAGGATTCTAAATAGTTAGTATTTAGATTCTATATTCTGAATGAGCAGTCAGTGCCATCTGCAAGATGCTGTTGTTTCTTAACAGCAATACACATTATTTTTGGATTAGAGAAACCCCCACTCCCCTTGGAAAGCTCTTTTTTATTTTGAACCAAAGCACTTAAACATTTTCATTTACAATACTTTGTTTCATACAGCAGACTTTCTTCATATAGGTATTAGTATCACATTTGTTCCAGTAAAATGTATCCTACTGTAAAAAGCAGGCCTTTTGTCTTCATGGAGATCCAATATTAGATTTTCCACTTGTCCTTTTGTATATCTCAGCTTGTGTTATCCAATAGCTTAATGTCAAGGAAACTGTTTACTGGTGTTCACAATTACATGTAAATGGAACTATGTTAGCCAGATTCCAAATTATAACATTAGCTATTCTAACTGTTGCTTTATTCAAAGATCATTTAAGGACAGAATTTGTTATTCATTTAATGACATTGTAAACTACTCTTTTTTTTCCTCCTGGTAATCGTAATCTTTAATAGTGTTTGTTAGTTGTATTTTGTATAGTCAAAATGTTGGGGAAATTTCCTACCAAGTATCACTTATTTTGTATTTAAAACTACATTAACTTTTTTTTTTCCTTCCAAGCACTGTGAAAACTTATAGCTTTGCTTTTCTAGTGGTTAGAGTGATTAGTTAATATAATATTTAGAGATCTTTAAGTCTTCAATGTAATTACCTTAAGGAACAGAAAATTAGGGGTTTTAAAAACACTTTTCAAAAACTATCTTGAGACTGATGATAAGATCACCAATAAAAGAACAAGCTTTATATTAATATACTATTTTGAATGAGGCATCAGAATCCTGTTTTCCAAAAGCGCCTAACTCCCATTTTTCAAAATAACAAAAGTGTAGGGGTCTACCCTGTAGTCTCATGCAAAAAAAAAAAAAAAAAAAAAAAAAGTGATGGCTTAAAGTGGAACAAAGATTAAATTAGGTGCTGCAGTTCCAAAATAAAAATTTGCTGCTCTCCATATACCACCGTGGACAGCTGAGCAGTTTCATGCATTTTCTGCCAAAGCTTCACTGGGACTTTCAAGTCTGCCTCCAAGGTCCAATGGATGGTCACCAAGCATATCTACTGGCTGCGTTCCACATGCAACACAGTAGTTATGCAAGCTTTGCTTTCAAAAGACAACCACAGGCGGAGGTCACTGTAGTGGGGCTTATCTTGTGTCCAATAACACAATCATGGGAGTCATCACCAACATTAATTTATTTTTCAACATGTGCAGATTCAAACACGTTTTCTATTTTGTAAGACAAAGCCCTACTTGCCTGGTTCTGTTGTTCTGCTGCTCTTGTGGACTCCAGGGCCAGAAGAGAAGAAGCAGGAGTTCTTGTCTGTATGCGTAGTTTTGTATATTACAGGGAAAATCTCCTAGTCTTTTTTAAATACCTCTTCTTAAGCAAAGGAAGTAGTGATTTGGAATGTAAAATTAGACACTAACAACAGCAAGCATTTGAGATAGTTCGGGTAAGATTTTCACAAGTAGTGGAACTCATGTTCTCTCTAAAGCCAATAATTAAAATATAAAAAAAAGAAAAATCCAGAAAACTGCTGATTTTTAAGAATTTCACCAGTAAAATGATATGCAATTACCTGGAATTTTATGTTGGGTTTGTTTTTAATGTTACCTTTTATTAACAGGTTCCTGCTCTTTTGAAATAGACTTTAATTATTTTTTCACCAAAATTAAACTATTCCTAATAAACTGCCAAAAATCTAGAGTGTGAATGTAAAGTCAGTGTTGCAAGCAGTGAAACAGTGGAGAATAACCTAGTTTTTGTAGTGTTCTGTAATTTTCTAGATGAGGCTGAATGTGGTTATGATCTTATTAAATCAGTACAATGATCATCTGAATAATTTAGTACTGTAAGGTAATTATAAGGGTACGTTTTCAAAAAAATAATTTAATTTTACCTCTACTCAGAATGGCTTGGAGTATTTAGAATACATTTTGTGGTTCAGTAATTTGAGAAATCATAAAAATTATTACAATTAAGGAAGTGGTTAATAATGTGTATCTTGTTTAGTTGTATTATGGAAACCAAAGTAATTCCTGTTTTAATTGTAAAAATGTTAAATTTAAGTAGTGGCAGGCAAATTAATCATGTAGTGATTAATCATGTAATCAGATAGTGGAGCTGGCTTGCTTCTAGACAAGAAGGCCTTTTTTTAATATTATTGCAGGATATTGGCATACATGCCTAGTTCTATGCTGCAATAGCCATGCTGGCTGAACGCAGTGGTCTCTTTTTCTACATTTCTTCGTTCACATACTAGTAACTGCGGACACAAGGTGCTTTTGGACTTGTCGTGGTTGAACCCCAGCCGGCAACTCAGCCCCACGCAGCCGCTCGCTCACTGTCCCCCCATGGGATGGGGGAGAGAATCGGAAGGGTAAAAGTGGGAAAACTCATGGGTTGAGATAAAGACAGTTTAATAGGTAAAGCAAAAGCCACACACGCAAGCAAAGCAGAACAAGGAATTCATTCCCACTTCCCGTGGGCAGGCAGGTGTTCAGCCATCTCCAGGAAAGCCGGGCTCCATCACGCCTAACGGAGACTTGGGAAGACAAATGCCATCACTCTGAACATCCCCCCCTTCCTTCTTCCCTCAGCTTTATGTACTGAGCATGACGTCCTATGGTCTGGAATATCCCTTGGGTCAGTCGGGGTCAGCTGTCCCGGCTGTGTCCCCTCCCAACTCCTTGTGCCCCCCCAGCTTCCTCGCTGGTGGGGTGGGGGGAGAAGCAGAAAAGGCCTCGACTCTGTGTGAGCCCTGCTCAGCAGGAACGGAAACATCCCTGTGTTATCAACACTGTTTTCAGCGCAAATACAAAACATAGCCCCATACTAGCTACTATGAAGAAGATTAACTCTATCCCAGCCAAAACCAGCACAGACTTCAGAATAGAATCTTGCTTAAGCTATTTATCATCAACGTGATTCTATCTGGAGCAGAAGAGCTGTGTGGTTTGGCAGCAGCGTTGCCAAAGAATTGGAGGAATTTGTAGGGGCCATTGTCCATTTCACCTCTGTAAAGCTGGCCAGCAACAAGGGAAGGTGAGCATTGCATTATGCAAATTCTTACTTATTTTCTATTTGATAGAGGGCTGTGCACATCGGCTTAGGTCACTGTGTTCAGAAGGGGAGTCACCTTGAGTGTATAGTTTCCAATAGGACCAGCATGTAATACTGAGCCACCCGTTTAATTTGCTTGGAACAGTCTCTAGGCATTTATCTTTACAAGCTCTGTTGGCATGGTCATCGTTGTCCACAGCACAGAACAATCTATTTCAGAAAGCCATAGTTTCTCTTTGAATGATGAGTTGTCCCAAGGGAGTAAGCTGGAGAAAGTAACCATATAGTATTATTGAAACAAAGAAACAACAAGGGGAGGAAGGAAAGGGAAAGAAGGGAGAAAATACACTGCAATTGCAGAAAGAGTTAAGCCATTTTTCTATTTACACGGTTTATTTCACAAGTGTCTGACTCATTGGGCATAACCAGCACAGTTAAATTACAAAATTACTATTTGGTTCTTTTTTATTGACTACAATTCAAAGCTGCTTCAAGCCATCCAAATTTAATCCCCCCAGCTCTTTGCCAAGAACATTACCTTTTATTTTCAGCATTAAACTGTGTAAGATACCCCTAAGGCTACATGTGAGCTCACCCTCCATGATAGGAGCTAACAGAGTGTATCAATTGTTCATGATTTCCTATTCTCCTGTAAATTGGGAGAGGCGGGAGGAGCACTGGAATGCGAATTTTGTACTGTCAGCAGTTCTTTTGCAGGCTCTAGCTCAGGCAGGGCATATCGAGGTAATTAATTGTGGAGTGTTTTCAGCTCTTCACTCTGAGTTACCGTTTAGCAGCCTGTCAAAACTGAACTAATAAGCCCATTGCATGTATTTTGATATGCTTACTTTACTTTAACTGTTGGGATACTGTTTCTCTTTCCCCCTTTTTGGTTCAAATGGAGTTAAGAAACTACCATGAGACAGTTAACATGGAAGAAAAGGCCTTTTCACAGTGATATGATACAACCTTTCAGTGAAGTTTTGTATTGCTTTGTCTCCTAGCAAATTCATTTAGTTTAAAGTATCAGAGATTTTTATGAGTGTATTTTGTGAATTTGCTCTCCTTATGCTCCACCTCTTATTCCCAAATGAGGAGGTTTTTTATTAGTTGATTGCATTGCAGGTGTGAAATGATTACTTGTAACTGTAATTGCTAAATTATAGTGTCTTTTATTTGTGGAAATTAGCACTGAACTTTAGTATAAATTTTAACAGGTGACTTCTCATCTATATACTGAAAGTCAAATATTAAATTTCTTTTAAATGGAAATAGATTTTAAAATGTCTCAGAATCTGTTTCCCCTAATGTTGAAAAATCCGTGTTTAACAACAAAAATACTCAAATGAAAATATTTTAGAATCTATTAATTTCTCTTTATGTCTAAAAGAACCTGTAATCTTTAACACCTCCCTCCAATATTTCTTCTATTTTACTCAGTAAATATAGAAGCTATTGTCCAAAATTGCCTACAAGACAATTATGGACTTTCACTTTTCCAGTGTTTTAAAAAGAAATATTCCTGTACATTTTGTTGTATTGAGTTCAAGATAAAGATCAGGATGAGAATATGGCTATGAGGAAATACATGTATGAATATATGCAAACAGTTGCATACGTTAGTGTTTTCTATCCCATAAAAATGCGTATAATCTCTGCAGATATATATAGTATGTGTGGATGATATCTATCACATATACATCAGTACAGTTTATTGAAAACTTCATGGTTGCTCACCAACCTTTTCAATGATAGAATCAATTTGTTTTCTAAACTGTTCGTACTTGCACAGAGAAAGACTGCTGTCATGTGTATAATAAGTCAATAAGTTGTAACAGTAGTATAACAGGGAACATGCGTACACTGACAGTAACTTATGCCAGTGTACAAATATGCAGGTATGTATGTACATGTGAGTGTACGAGTTTATGTATCATGATTACAATTCAACATGTGAATGAATTCATGCATGATGCAAGTTTGACATGTAGCATTTAAGTTGTGAATGTAGCTGTAATGCTGCAAATGAGAAAGTAGAACTATATTCTTTTCTGGAAGAAATATATTGGCCGATTGAGGGATATATATGATGGATTTCAAGGTTGTCAATGTTGCAATATTCTAATATACTTATCTAGATTTAAATTTACTCCACTTGAGAAATTTGTGGTTTGTCAAACTTATATTTTAGGTACTTGTTTTGTGTGTCCGTCCCATCCCCATCCCCCCCCCCCCCCCGCCTTTTTTATTAATAACACCGAAGGGTGTGTTTTTCCACAAATGAAGTGACCTGCAGAAGCATAAAATGGAAAGGCACTAGGTATTGAATATATATTGTAAACAAAAATTAAATCTTTGATAAAAATATCCTTCTGCCAATATATTGCAAACATCAGTTGTGAAGAACCACATTATCCACAACAAGTGACCTTACTGACCAACAAGATTTGCTTTATGTTTTGTTTTTTCTTTTAATTTTTCCTTGCCAAAAATCATCTATCTACATTTCCTTGGACTGAATTCAGATTTGTCTTGAGAGCAAATTAATACTGTCAAAAGGTGTTAAAGTTGTCTTAAATTTATCCTGTCTGTTGATCACATGAAATATTTTAGTATGGGCAATTTGGCAATAGAAGTTGGACAAATGAGAAAGGCAATTCAGCTTCAGGAGATGCTCAGATTCAAATAAGAAAGGCAAAAGAAAGAGTAAAAGCCAAAAATTGTTTGATTTTATTTTTGCTGGATGAAAAACATAAACTGGGGAAGGAGTATTTAGTGGTTTGGAGAAATTAAGAGTGTACCTGAAAACAAGGACAATGATATGGCACTAGAAGCAGGGGTTGCTTAAGAGGGAACTAAAAAAGTACTTTAATTTTTGGGTTTCAGAAAATTGCATTAGGAGCATGATTTAGGGATGGCCACTTTCACATTAGTGGAAAGTTGAAGCCTAGGTGTATAGTCAAATGTAATTGCCTTGCTTGTGCTGTTGATTGATTCATAGGTTGAACAGGTTCATGGCTAGTCTTCCATTTCATTGGTCAAAATCTGACATGAAAGATATTCTTAATCTCTTAAGGTATGGAATTTGTGTTATAATGCCTTGTTTTGTTGCTGATCAAATGCTTTTGACAATTTTTTTCTTACAGATATCTCAATTCCTTTTCCATTTCTCCTTCAGTGTATGGAAAGTGTGCATTCTAAGTATTAGGCACACATAAATCTGTACTGGTAGAAGAATTAAATACAATAATGTTGCATTGTTACATGCATTTTGAAAATGCATGACCACCTAGTTTGTAAATTTGTTTTCTTAGAGGTACACAAGCACTTCCCTGTGGAGAAATTAGAAGTTCTCTTTTGTTCACAGAGTTTAACTTGTGGTTTTTTCATTGGCACATTCTTAAAGCCTAAGCTATGAGATTTTTGTGTTGGTAAAATCTTAATGATACTGTTTGATAGTATTCCTGGAATAATGCATTGAGGTCTTCTTCCTCTATTTAATAACTTGAAAATTGGTTGTATATATGTCTAAAGAGTCATATTAATTGCTTCAAGAACAAGACTTTAATGAATGAGCATTCTGAATTGAAGAATATTCTCATGTATTTACTTTCCACTGTTTTCTTCCCTCTGTCCTAATATCTAGATTTTAAAATGTATAAATATCAATATGGACGTTTTCTAGTTTTCTACACTATATTATTCTAGTGACTAGGGAAGGAATTACCCATGTTTGTTACAAAACTGACTCTAGTGTCCTCTTTTATTACGTTTTGGCCATATATGTTTTAGGGGAGTTCTTTTCTTTGTTTTGGGGGATTTTTGTGGGGAGGGGGTTTAGCAGTCAGGTCACTTGCTTCTCATCCTGACAGGGCAGTACCTTCCCAGTTAACATAGTGATGTTTGCTAATTTTCCAAGAGCTAATAAGTCTCTGTGAATCATCAAGATAAAGGTTAAAGGTACACAAATAACAAGGTAAGTATTTACTACCAGCAGAAATTACTGTGTTTACAGTTGATATAGTGTTTCCAAAGAGAATCATAAATAAGTAAAGTAAAACTGTGTATTCTACATCTGAGCAATAATCATGGATTTGTTTGTAAATATTGAGAGTCAGATTAGAGGTTGATACATGAGAGTATGTGTTTAGTACCTGTATTTGCTGGAGAACTGATAAATTGGCATTTGACATGATTATAAAAATATATATATAAATAAGGTTTCTATTCTTGGGATTTTATGAAATTCTTAAAAAAAAAATAATTAAAAAATCCCAAAGCCTCACCGCAGGGAGAAGCTCCAAAAGTAAAGCAAAAGGAGGGAAAAGGAAATGAGATCATGTGATTCAGATGCTGATATCAGGAGTCTTGAGATTATTTTCCAGTTCTGGTATAGTTCCTGTGTAAGTTAGGGAATCACTTTTTTCACTCAGATCTACAATTTGCTTAATACCAGAGAAATTCACAGTGCCTTCTCCATGTACTTACCTTCTAGCTTAGTTTAAGGGAACCACCACTTTCCCTGAACAGACCATCAAAAAAACTTGGGTGTAATTTTGAATATTAAATTTCAGATTCCAAAAATACATCATATGAATAACTTGCATTGTCTTTCAAGACTTCCATAGTTTTGAACTAAAAAAAGGTAAAATTTATTTACCAGAAGAGATACTTTGATATAATTTACTTAATATTTTGAGAAATGCTGCTTGATTGTTGGCTACAAAAAAAAGTAAATAAGTCATTAAACTGTGTTAGATTGGCACGTTTTAACAAAATATGAATCTTCAGATTCTTTTGATCTCTATTTGGAAGTCTTTTAAGAGTGAAACCCCAACCCAGGTGCTGCATCCAATTGTCTGGTAGATAATACTTGTCTTTCATTATTTAATAGATAATCACAAGTTGTAAAGTTGTCATTTTTAACCATGTTTCCCGTCATTGCTTGGTTTAATCATTCATTTGTCCTTTCCAATTTTACTTGCAAATTGAAAGGGAAGAGACAGTGAGAATTTTTGAGATTGAGTCTTTTAAAACAGAAATGCTGGGGAGGTTCTTGTTGTCAGGTTGTTGGTGACTGACACTTACAAATTGAATCGTTATTCAGTGTACAGTCAGAAAACACAGTTATCGGGTAGACTTATATAACACCAGCATTCTAGCTAACTCCCAAACTTAAAACTGCTTTGTTCTCTCAATTTCCTTAAAAAACAGTCCTTTTCTGAGAAATTTATAATTGAATAAATAGTCTCTAAATTTTATTACTGAATTGTTGACGCTCTGTCACTGAGCATAATTGACAACTGTTGTCGTTCTTGTTACTCATTGGCATTGTGCAAGTTGCCATTCAGGCTTACAGACTTTTGGTAGAGTAGTGACCTGCAGCATGGCTCAAATGCTAACTAGCTGGCTGCATCAAGCATCAGATATTAATGGAACTAAAGTCCCTGATACGAGTAGTCATAGATCTTGATATGTGAAAATGTAGTCTAATGAAGAGAACTCAGAAGGAAAGGTCTTAAATGCAAAGACTCTCCTTAATAGCTGTCTGGAGCCTAACAAAATAAAATAGCGTAAATACTTGCCTCTCTCTAACCTTATCAAATGAAATATACACTTTGGTAGACCTTTAAAAGTAAAGGAATATGGCGTGCAATTTGTACACTTTTGTTTTCCAGCAGCATTTATTTTTTCATAATACAGCTCATAGATAAGATTAGTGTTCATTATGATAAATGGATAGCAACTGATGACAGACTTCCTGGTAAAGCCTAATAAATTTTAAGCCATTAGAGTTTCTTTGGCATATTTTGCCTTTTCCTTTTATTTCACAAGAATGATAGCTTGCCAGTGCTTGAAAGCTGGGACATGGCCATTTTCTTTTCTTAGTTCAGAGTGGAAGATGGTCTTCTGCACAAATGTAAGCAAAAAGCAAGTAGATGTGGAAGAAATCGTACCTCTGATAGTGTGAACTGTGAGGAAATAATGTCCAGAGAGTTGGTGTACAAGATGAAAATTTTTAAGCTCATGCCACCGAGGTTACCTTGTGCTTCTTCTGTGATCTTTTGTTTGTAACAGTTTAAGAATGAGTAAGGTTGGAAAACTTTTTTCCTGAGTTATTACATGATGAGCAGATTTTCATTGCCTGTTGTACCTACTATGCCAGTTTACTGCAGTCAAGTCGTGATTATCCAGAGCAATACTTGGAAGACCAGATATTCTGGAGAAAGCAGTCGTGGCAATACCTCTTGATTTCTTTATCTTAGGTTTACAGTGCATTTCTGTTCTGAATAGTATTTATATAGAACTCTACTTATTCCGTTATATGCCTTTACAGGTTTTGGGTTTATCTTTTTGCCTTTCTTCATCACATGCATATACATATTCAGACTTACACATTAAGTCTTTGCTAACAAAGTAATTTATTTTAAATAACTGGAAAAAAAATCTTGTTTAACAAGGACAGTGGTCTGATCACCCTCTTGTGATGGGAGTCCCTCATCAGTAATATTGTACATAGCTGGATGACTAGGAATTATGGGTTTGATCTGAATCAGACCCAATGAAACAACTACATTTTTACCAAGTTAGCTAGGAACCTTGTTACTGATTCATGCTGGCTTTATGCTCTTATTTCAGCTTTATGCTCGCTTCAGACAGAGAATACATGACAAAGCGTAAAAGTAGAGTGGTATGGCTAGACAATACCTGAGCTGGCATGTAGCCCATCAATGAAAAGTTACTTTGAACAAATCTGAAGCAGAACAGGTTTATACAAAATCAGTACTTTTCATCTTGTGGTCATTGTGGTGCTGATCTGGTACAAGGAAACCTTAGGGTAGATACAGTACTGCCAAACCACAGCCTTCGAATCTGGGGATGGGTTGGGTTTTAGACTTGTTAAGGTGTGTGGAAGAGAAATAGCAAAAATAGAAAAGATGAGGGAACACTACAAGGGTAAGTACACAGACTTAAGATTAAGACCCAGAGAAAAAAAAACTTGAGAACATTTCCTGGTTTAAGTGTTGGCAGGGCAGAAAATAACTTAGAGAACAATCAAAGAAACTGTTTCATCTGTGTTTCAAGAAACAAGACTGCCTGCCTGCCTTGAAAATGGGGGAACAAAAAATAAATAATCTCTAAAGAAGGGACTCGGTTAGACCCTAAGTTTATCAAAAAGAAATTGTGTTAATTTAATACACAGGTATAATTTAAAGTAAAAAATAGTCATCTTGCTTGGTTTTGTTACTGCCATATATGCTGCAATCTAAGCTTGTATAACATAAATATTCCAGAAGGGCATCACACTTTTATTTGAAATATCAAAAGCAGATAATCCACCGTTTTTCTTTAAAGCTTAGTTCAATACTTAATTGTTCATATTGCTAGATTTTTATTTTATCTGGTTTACAGATTCTTCCTGTGGTCTAGTTAATTGCATAAGAGCAAGCCCATTAAAGGAAATAACTCTCTACTAGTTTTTCTGAGAGTTTAGTTGAAGAAATGAGGTTACACCAGGGATCAAATCCAGCTTAGGAAAAAAATCTTTACTACAATCAGTGATGGGCAAAAAGGAGAAGAATCCAATTTGACTTTCAAATCCCAGGTTGAGATTGAGCTCGAAGTTAAAAAAAACAACTTTCAACTTACAAACACTTTTGATAAAGAAATCTTTGAGGGAAAAGAAATATGATACCCCAGGATACTAGGGTATTATTCTGATTTTACAGAACCATTCTTTGAGTTGAACCAAGTTATGATATAATCTGGTGTGAAATAATTTTGAGATATGAATTATCATTTAAAATTCACATTTAATAAGAGGATCCTTTTGCTTCCATCAGTTTTCTCTAATATTTGGAGGTGGCCAGAACTTCAGCAGGATTTTCCAATTTCAAATAAGGTACTCTACTTTAAAGACCTTCTAAGCTAAGCACAGTAAGCAGCTTGTAGTTCAGAATTTAGAATTATATTTAAGCGTTGCTTATGCAGAAAATCATGCAACTTCAAGCCAGTATTCATATACTCATGAGATAAATAAGACTTGAGCATGTTTTTCACAGTTTTACTTAACTGCTTAAGTACTTTCCTCAGTGGGTTTCTTTACCTGGCTCAAACCCTTCATGTCTTGAAGTGCTCATTAGCTGCCTATTGATTCTGTTAAGAGACTGCAGTCTTCCTGGGCTTATCCAAACAATGATGAAATCACACCTGACAGTTCCCTTCTCTGTGTTATTGGATGCTGGCTGCTGATGCTATTGACAAAGCTGTTATTTGAAGAGAAATAAAGTAAATGCTAAGCTTGCATTTGTAGGCTGTGATACGGTTAAAAGTCACCTTTGTCATGAGGACAGCTTCATTTCTCTGATTGTATTGCGACTATAGAGCAAAGGTATCAAA
This sequence comes from Buteo buteo, assembly GCF_964188355.1. Lineage (NCBI taxonomy): Eukaryota > Metazoa > Chordata > Aves > Accipitriformes > Accipitridae > Buteo > Buteo buteo. The sequence continues at coordinate 5,157,858 of NC_134199.1, forward strand.
GGTTCTTCAATGAACCTTTTTCTATGTTTTTGTTGGAATCATGCCTTTTCGGTCTTGGCCTGAAATTAATAATTTAAGAAAAATGTGCCATTAAACCTATTTATTCCATTCTTGGATTTTCTAATCTGTAAGCAAAAACCAGTTGTGCTACTTTGAGTGTTTCAGATGACATTTTCTACAGGATGGGTTTATATTATAAGATTATAGACACATACGTTTAATTTTACTAATGTAACACTCTAGATCTCCATATCTTCAGAGAGAAATGCACATTCTGCTATTAAAAAGTCTGAACACAGCCAGTATAATAAGGATGAGTATATATAATTTTAAATCATCTTGGAATTTACAGTAAATAAAAATCACTTTTGACAGATTAGATTTGCATACCCAGTAATTTATAATGAAATAAGAACATAAAATAAATCTGTTAGTAAATAAATTTTTCATCTTCATAGTGGAAGTACTTGAAAATTTTGAATAAATTATTCAAGATCAAGTTCCTTTAGTATTACTGAGAAGAATAACCTACCCAGACAGATAGGTTCCATTTTCAGTAGAGCTTATCTGAGAAATCTTTGTAGTCTTAGAACACATTTTTGAATTTTTAATCCACAATTTGTACATACGGGTAGAAGCAATCATCACTCAAGCAGTTTTAGATTATGAGGGTTGTATTAAAAATCTAACAAGAATGTTCCTTGAATTTATTCTTTCTCTTATCATAGTAAGTGGGGGAAAGATTAAGTGAAAAAAGGAATGTGTTAAAACATCAATAAACTCAGATCTGCTGTTAGATCAAATCCCTGAGTTCTTGCATCAAGATCCTCCAGGGCATTAACCATATGCAGGTGGGAGATCAGATTAACTTCAAATAGTAATACGCAGTTGAGAAAAAACACTCTGTAACATAGACTTACCATAAAGCTTCATTAAAACATTTCTGGAAAAATAAATTGATGAAATGACAAGAGCTATTTTTAATGTTCCTTAACTGGAGTTACATATTACTTAGTCTCCTTCAGAATTAGTTTTCTAACCTGTAGAAATAATTTATTTATTGTAGTTATTCTATATTTGTTTATTGTAGTCTTTCCATATATAAATGTCAACTTCTAGCTCAGAGGCTCTGAAAACAGGTAAATAATATTCGTGGTAATTCACATCTAGGAATTGTGTTTCAAGCTGTGAACACAGCACTAACCTCTGTTTTATGAACATGAGAAAACCTCTTATCACATCAAATCAGAACTTATCTCATGCTAACAGATGGGGAAATCCTTGCCATGCTTCTATGTCAGGAATTCACTGGAGTATTATTATATACTCAAAAAGCTATCTTCAAATATTAGGGGGGAGGATTATTTTTGTTAGAGATTTCAGAGGATGAGAGGGTCTTTTTGTGTTAGGATAGCTGCTTTCATTATGCTTTTACAGAGAAGTAGTGGATTTGTGTACAGACAGAAAAGATTTTTTTTCCCCAGGAGTGTTAGAGCAAAATTGTCTAAAATTAGATTCTTTCAATGCTGGTTTTTTGTTTATTTTTCTTTTCTTTGCTTAAGAAGAGAGCATTTTTGGAATTAAAAGATCAAACTCAAATGTTTATCAAAGACATTGAACTGACTGGCATTTTTTCTACATGATCTTTCTCAGATAATTTGTAGTTAGGATCTGTATGATTCTTTTATCATTGTTTTATGACTCTCCTATTATATGCAAAATGAATATTCACACAGAAGACAATTGAATATGTGTAACAATTTATTTAGGATGCAGGTACTGAATTCTTAACTTTCAGATTATGGTGGGTTGACCTTTGCTGGCTGCCAGACCCCCACCCAGCTGCTCTCTTGCTCCCCCTCCTCAATGCAGTAGGGGGAGAAAATAAGATAAAAAAAAGCTCATGGGTCATAATGAAGACAGGGAGATCACTTATCAGTTACTGTGTCATGATTTAAGCCCAGCCAGCAACTAGGCACCATGCAGTCACTTGCTTACTCCCTCCTCACCCAGTGGGATCAGGGAGAGAATCGGGAGGGAAAAAAAAAAAAGTAAAACTCGTGGGTTGAGATAAGAATTATTTAATAACTAAAGTAAAATAAAATGTAATACCAACAACAATAATTATAAAACATAATAATTGTAATGAAAAGGAATATAATAAAATGAAATTCACAAAGAAAAAAAAAGAAATTGCACAGTGCAATTGCTCACCACCCACTGACCGATGCCTGAGCAGCAATCAGCCCCTCCTGGCCAACTCCCCCCAGTTTATATACTGAGCATGATGGCTCATGGTATGGAATATTCCGTTGGCCAGTTCGGGTCAGCTGTCCTGGCCGTGCTCCCTCCCGGCTTCTTGTGCACCTGCTTGCTGGCAGAGCACGGGAAACTGAAAAATCCTTAGCTTAGAATAAACACCGCTTAGCAACAACTAAAACATCAGTGTGTTATCAACATTCTTCTCACACTGAATCCAAACCACACTGTACCAGCTACTAAGAAGAAAATTAACTCTATCCCAGCCAAAACCAGGACATACTGACAGGGGCAAAACAGACTCAACTTGGGGAAAATTCATTACGTTCATTGCCAACTAAAAATGGAGTTGGATGGTGATAAACAAAGACAAAATGAAAAATAGCTCACCCCAGCCCCCTTTCTTCCCAGGCTCAACTTCACTTCTTCATTCCCAACTTCTACCTCCTCCCCCAGCCGAAATGGCACAGGGGGGATGGGATAGGATTTTGTATCCAATTGATGTATTCAAGCAGGGAGTATTAAAAATGAGGTTTTTCATATTCAGCGTTAGGATCTTTTGAATCATTTGAGCTTAGAGACTTAAGATACTGTGAACTCAGCATTTATTTAACTTCGGATTCTTTTTAGATTTTTCAATACAGAAATTTAAGTCTCCAGGAAAACTAATCCAGGCATAGTTCAGATCCAGACAATGTTCTCCCATGGCATAGCAACAAGTAGGTATCAACAATGTAGCTGGAACTAAGGGTCACGTTAAGGAAATGCTGCTAATTCCAGTTGTGACTTTCCTGTATATATTTTTTAGATCAGCCTGGGAATTCCTTTATAGGCAAATCATACTACTTTTTTTTTTTTTTTTTTTTTTTTAAGAAAGCACATAATCAGAAAATATGGAATCTATTTCAGTCTAATCCAAAGCACCTTTTTTTCCAAATAGTGGTAAAGAAACCTGAATGAGGATAGAATAGCTAAAGAATAGTCTCTCAACATTAAGCTGTATGTTTATAGTCCCCTTTTATCAGCACTGATACAGAAAATATTATTTGGAACCTGAAGTCTAATTTGAGATGGCTCTGATAAAGCATCCAACATAACTTTGAATTTTTTATTATTTCACGTCTTCAAAGTTTAATTTAAAATCTATGACTATCCTAAGGTTTTTAAAATATCCCTTTATCTGGGTATATTTTTAAGATCTCTGAAATATAAGACTCTTGGTAGATTATATGGTGAAGATGAATCACTCTTGAATCATATACATCATGTACTACATCTTTTATGTAACTTAAAACAATGAATGTAATGTTGGCTGTGGCAGTCATATTTTTACCTTCACATATCAATAACAAGTCTCATAATGTAGAATTTTAAAAAGGAAGAAAAGGAAATTGTGTGAATATTATTATGGGAGTTTTTATACAGCACAGTTTAATTATTTGGTTCAGTAATGTTCAATAATTATTTCAACGTGGAAAGCCCTCACAATCCTGTCCCTTCAAAAACTAAATGGTTTCATTACCAGTAACTAATTTACAAGGCAATTTCAAAATCTCATGACTCCTTGTCTGTCTGAGATTTACAGTCTCTAATAAAAGGCCCTGGCTAGGAGATATGAATTAACAACTCATTAAAATGAGAGCACGTATTCAGTATCTTCATTTTCTGTGTTCTCTCTCACTACTGGCTAACAGCCCTGTCTACTCATTCACCTGTTAGGGGAGACAATGATGTGATTCCAAAACACTTTTGTCATCCCATGTAAAAGTGGTTTGGAGTACAACCCTGTGGCAGGGTTTGGTTTGGTTTTGTTCTTTAATGTCCTGAAATAGTTTATATTCCAAAACACTTTCCATGCGGACAAAACTCATTTTTCTGTTTGATGTGCCTCAGGGGCTGTGAGGATAAAATCTTTCTCCTGCCTGAATGTAAGCTACTTCAAGACTTTTTGATCCTAGGAAGATTAATTCCCCCCCCCCCCCCCAGAGACTGGTTCTGGCCTTTGGGCTTTAATGTGTTTCTTCCTTAAGAGACTGAATACTCTTTTTGGAGATGCCGGATCTATTTCTGGCTTCAGGTGTAACTTTGTTTATATAATTAATTATTTCATCCTTTAGAAGGGATCTAAAATCAAATTTCTGACTGCTTCAACAGCAATCTTTTTGTAACTTAAAAAATGGAAATAGTAACCCTGTATTTTTGCTCTGTTCCAATGTTCAAGTAATACATTCTGTCCACCTCTGCAATTTTGTCTGCAGTTCTAACCAGACATTTAGTTATGCTCTTCTTAGCAACACTGCAGTAATATTGTGACCTTTAATCCCTTTCGAATCCCCAAATCTTCTACCATATTATGTGTCACTTAAAAAAAAAAAAGAGACCAACAAAAAAACCCCACCTAGTTCGATCTTTTAAGCTACTCATCAGTTCTCAATGATTCCTATTTTCTATTTCATTTGCCTTTGGGAGAATATCTCCCATGGTAATATCTTCAAATGTATAACAGCCTAAGATCTTTGTTGTACTTTATTGTGTGGATTGAAAACTGTCTGAACAGCCAGACCTGGAGGATGGTGATGAGTGGAAAGCAGCTTTGCAGAAAAGGCGCTGGGGGTCCTGATAGACACCAACTTGAACACGAGCCAACAACGTGCCGTTGCCACATAGAAGGCTAATGGTATCCTGGGCTGCGTTAGGACAAGTGTTGCCAGCCAGTCGAGGGAGGTGATCCTTCCCATCTACTCACCACCAGTGAGGCCACAGCTGGAGTACTGTGTCCAATTCTTATTTTAATTTCTAAGATTGGTAACAATGAAGGAGCGAATTTATTGAGAGAAAATATGGAATTAACAGAACTGTAACGATAGGGGACTTTTCTGCTCTGCCTATTCCACCATTTAAAATTGCTCTCATACCCCTCCCTAGTATGTATGTACATCTGTGAACACACAAACTTGCCAAAAAAATTGCTCAATTCACATGTTTTAAATCAAATAGAATCAAAAAGCTGTTTATTGATTTAACAAAACATAATTAACTAACTGTCAGTGAACTATACATTCAGGATCACTATCAGTAGTACAACAGAGAAACCAGAACACTAGTCACCTACAAAACATTAATAAGCACCTACAAATTTTTAAACACCCTTCTATAACTAATGTCAGAAAATTCCACACACCCTTACACGTGCACAGGTTCACCATTACACCCCCCCCACCTCTCACAGCCAAGGGTGTTACAAGCATCCCCTCGGAGTGGGGGTTCCTCTCTTGTGGGAGGTGGGGGGGGCTCTACTTCTACGTGTACCCGTGCTGCGTCCTGCACCCCAGTGACCCCCATGCCACGGGAAAGTGCCAGCCCAGCTCAGCCGTGCACCCTGCGATGCGGGTCTCTCCCAGGTCAGCCCAGCAGCTGGAGTACAGCCCTCCTCGTGCTTCTTACCTACTTCTTTTCAAGTTGAAGACTCCCTTGTTTGTTTAAAATTGTCTGTTAATCCCTTGGTTACTGTTTAGATGGCAGATGGTTGCTTTAACCAAACTTTGTTGAGTTCCTCTTTAGTGATAGCGGTTTCTGGGCAAAGACCCTCTCAGACGCCTGTGGCTGTCCTGTTCACATACGCCGATGACACATTCCTGGGCCATATACCCTAAAAAGGTCCCGCAAATCCCTGCCCACACACTCCCATACACAGTTAGTCTGTATCTTAACTTACAGTTACATCTGAACTAATGAGCAGCTGCGTTAACTCCATCCACTATCTGTTACGATTAATTTAAGGATACTTGCACAGCTACACAAGTCAACTGAAAAAACACACTAGTGGAGGAATTTGGGGGGGGGGGGGTTGTTTCTCAACTAGCTCTTTGCTTTTGACATTACCATGTGCAAGTCAGAGCAACGACAGCCCAGCAGTCAGTTTCCTTGACTTTCAGAAGGGGGAATTTGAGAGCATGCTTGGCAATTTGTTCTTGCTACCATTCAGTAAATTGTCATATTTACTTGGAGATACCTGAAGTATCTGGAACAGTAGTAATAAAAAAGTGTCAGCTCTCTGTACAAGCTAATGGAAGATGACTTTTAACTTGTTTGTGCACACTAACAAAACATCAAGTATCTTCATCCCCTCAAACTGACCAAAAGATGAATTTCAAACCCATAATGGCATTAAAATGCATCAGAAATGAAAACAACATAAGAATTCATCATAGGTCAAAAAACAAAAGTGCTTTTAAACTATCAAAAGCACAGTATGTGCTATTCTAATTTTTTTCCACTTCAAGTTTCTGAAATATTTATTAAGGAATAATCTGTAGAATAATGAATATTGCTTTCCTATAGAAGTACAGAATGCATGCTATATTTCTGCTATAGCATCTTATTAAATATGGATGTTGTGCTTTTCTAGTCACTTTGGGGCCAGCTACTGACTGCTCTGTCTTTCAGCAAACAGTTCTAGTTCAGTTAAGGTAAAAAAAACAGGGCCATTAGTTTAGTGATGGCTTTTCAAAACTGAAAAATATATCTTTTCTATGTTTTGATGGTTTGGGGATATTAGAAAGCTACATATCCAATAGGGTAGCTAAACATTTTAATATTTTGTATATTCTACAAATCTAGTGCATCTCACTGTCCAAATAGATAGATTTAATGTTTGAAAATATTAAATTTTTAGGCAGAAAGATCTTGTGGTACTCTCTATAATTAAGCATATAATTCCTTAATACATAAAAAATAAAATTCAAGAACAGTAAAAGAAAGCATCTAGGATGCGTTCAGATGGTATAAAAGCAAAGTTAATGGGCATTACTAAATTTCTGACTACAAAATCATAGGAGTAGCTACTTCAAAATAAGAGAAAAAAGTGAATGTTTGTTGTATATCTAGGTACTTCTGTCTTTCTCATATCCTCTGAGTGATATATATTCTTTTCCAAGGTAAACTGTGAAGTAACACAAATGAAATAAAAAATGGTTTAAAATAAATGGTTTTATGCAGCTGCTATTGATCATCTGACGAGCCACACCTGTTTATTATTTTAATTCACTCTAAGGTTTCTAGGTTGCCAGTTGGCAATAATAAGGTCATTTAAAGTCATAATTAGAATGCACAAAAAAGCCAATAGTCCTCAGGATGACTGAGGACAGTTTGAAGTTGGATCAGGGGACATAGACGCAATCGCAGTAGTTCCAGCTCTCAAGGAAGGCCTGACCACATCAGCCTGTACGGTAGGCTGCATTTACCACAACACATTACTGAGCCTGTAGCTGGGGAAAAATCCTATGTATTATAGCATAAATTAGTGAATACTTTTATTTTGAAAGAAATATTATATGAACAAAATAAATGGTTCTTGGAACTGCAGTTGTCCATCTGTGTGAGGCACGCGATGCGTTTTGTTGTGCTTTTTCACTGGCTGGTGCAGAGCTCTCTTCCCTTCCAAGCTGTGTGGAAGGATGGGCTTCTTGTTGATGCGCATAAAGTGACCCTTTCATGGGATTATTGTTACTTTGAGGGAGGAAATTGCAAGATCTGTGAGTATGCAACGGTTTTGCTCAGTCTTCCCAAGACTGTTTTCCTAGCCAAGCCCCTCCACTGTTTGCACTCCTGCCTGAAAGAGTGTCAGGATTTTCCTGACGGGAGATGGTTACCTGAGCAGATGCTGCTGCTTCAGTCCGTGGTCTCTGTGTGCTTTTAGGATCACTTTTAAGATCTTTAGCTGAACTAATTCTTACTCAGTTGTGCTTGGCAACCTTGAATATCACATTCAGGTTTCGGAAGGGTTAGTCTGTGTACTGAAGTATTGCTGCCACATGCTGTTGCCTGTCCAGCAAGTCTTCTGGAATCTCTTTGCTGTTTGGACAATCTTATGATTTTAAAACTGAATGGTAGCAGTCAAGTTAATTATTTCCTTATTTTAATAGTGTGGGTTTTCTTCTTTGAATTCTTAAACTTTACATCAAAACAAGTGCTGCTAAATGCTACTGCTAATTGCATGTCTAAAAATTAATGTAAAATTAAGGACTTGGGATAAGTTGAAGTGGTTTCTGTTCAATGTTGTGTTTTCTAAAATACTGAGGGGTGCAAAAGACTAGGAGTTTCTTTTACTAGCCTCAGGGTTAGCCTTCTGAAGAAGGATGACTGAACTCTGATTCTACCTTTTGTCAGCTTATCAGGTGTGTAGGAGAATACACACCATCTTTAGAGGCTGTCACAGCTCTACTTCCTTAGCACACTATCTAATAATTCTTGCTAGGACAGGCAGAAAATGTCCCCAGTGATTTCTGGGAATCAAAATACTTCTGCAGACATGTCAGTAAGGTCTGTCTCCCTGAAATAACAGCTATAGTTCTCCGTCTATTAGTAGTAAAATGCAAAAAATAAATATGTTTTTTTGTTGGTTGTTTTGTTTTGTTTAATTTCTTCTTGGATACACTAGGTCTGTGTTGACTGACGTTTGAAAACCTGAAATAAATGTTTGCTTCTATTTATAATTTAAGATTTTCATAATAATATATTTTGTTTTCTAAATGAAAAACAGCAAAAGGAAGAAAGTTATATTACCTGGTATTTTTAAATTAACAGAACAGGCTTATAGAAAACCTTATTAATGATGTAACTGATACGAGTAGATGCAATATCCATCAAATAGGTCATTACTGCAGAGATGGGGATTTTGCTGTTGGTATTAAAGGTTCATTTCAGATCTGTGTCAAGGTGGTTTTAACTGCATAGTTTTATATTGCTAAATTGGGGAAACAGAATTTTAATATCTCTTTAGACTTTTTTTTTTTTAACTGAATGCAGGTGTCTGGTACTTTGGAAAATCTGAATTAATGGTCCTGGTTTATCTACATATACTGTGGGAACATTGTAATTTAAAGCCGATTATGTTAAATCACTGTGTTATTCTTGTGACAAATGCAGTTAGTTAAAGGGTGTACTTCTATCAGTGCAAAATCTTCACTTAGTGCTATTATTCAAGCCACTCTTTAAATTGCCTTCATAAATATCTAGCTGTAAGAATTCTAGCATCTAAGTGTGATATATAGATAAGGACAGCTTCTGAAAATGGCTTGTAGCTGATATCTAAACTTCGCTATAAATAATTCTCTGAACTGCATTTTCCCCCACAGTATTTACAGCATTAACTGGGAATTTCTGCATTTACCACCTATTTAAAAAAAACTTGTAGTCTCTCCTCTGTTTTTTATAAGCAGTACTTACAAAAGAAGACAGGAGTTCAAATATAGTCCAAATCTTTAGTTTTGCAATAGTGTAAAAACGTCTTGATTTCTTAAAAAATAATTCTTAGGGCTAAAACACATTATCAGAGTGGAAAGACCCTTAAGAATTAATACTCATTTATGGGGTGGGAGGTTTGCTTTTCAATATTAAAGCGTAGAACTGGAATGGTTCTTTTGCATCATCTACCAGCTGAAGAGGGCCATATTAAATAATCTGATTAACTTGTAGTTTTACATGGATATTCTTGAAACAAGAATTAGCAATATTTTATGAAATTTCAGAAGAAGGAAGGATAAACTTGCCTATTCAGAATTTGAACATCCAGATAAATTCTGATCATCTTCATGTGATCCTTTAGTAATTCTGACTCTTTCTTCACCTTTCTTTTTTCTCCCATAGCACTTGTTCATTTTCCAATACCAAAACTTCTCCTTGATAGTCTAGTAAATTCCTTTAATGTTTAGATGTTTAGATTACTTCAGTACTACTTTCTTGCTAGCATTCCGTTGTTTCCACTAAAATGGTGACTTTCTTCTAAACCTCCTGTGCTTTTTTTTTTAATAAAATTTTCAGTCTAGTTCTTTTTTTTTTTTTTTTTTTTTTTTAGGGTCTTTTCACCAGTAAATTACTAATGTGTGCATCATGAAAAGAGCAAGCCAGTAACTTTGAGAATGAAATTTAATTTTTTTGTAGATCAGAGTGAAAGCTGAGGTGACAAGGCCAAGTTTTGAATAATTTCAGTATTTTAGAAGTAAATTTGAAATTTAGTTTATCTTTTGCCATATTAAGCAAAACTGTGGAACAAACTTTACTGATTATGCTGTGCAGTTTATTTCTTGCTGTAAAGTGTGTTAGGTACAGCCCTCTTCTCTCTGAAGAGCGACTACCAGGATATTTAGGGTTATCTGCAGCTTTGTGTCAGTAGTGAAGTTGATCAAGCAACCATCATAGTCAGTTACAGAACATAACATAAATCTCCTTGCTGTTGCAGTCCAGTGTTGCAGAATCTGGAGGCAGAAACAGACTGGAGAAGATTTGACAGTAAAGTAAATTAATAATTTAAAAAGTTATCTTATCTGCTTTTCTTTGGCATATAAGAGATCAAACTGGATTATCTAATGGTGTTTTCTGACCTAAGAAATTGTGAACTAGTCCTAAACAAGATTTTACACACGGATTCTAGTTTGTAATGCAGTGAAGTTATGCTAAAAGGGTACGTCCAGGAAATGAACTTGGACTTAATCCTTTTGGTTAATTTACTTTGGTAACAGACTTTAAATGCACTGCTGCTTGCCTTTTTTTTTTTTTAACTAATAGAGTTTATCGTGAACTACAGACCTGGATATGAGCAATGGTAAATTAGGGAGCTTTTGAAATATTTAATATGTCCTTATTTAAACCATTATGTATATAGTCTGGCCCTACATCTAAGTTTACCATTCTCATAGCTTCTGGAAAGTTTATAGATGGTAGTGTCTCACACTGTTAGATTTTAGATGATACACTCAAGTGTGCTTATGTGTCAAACTGATCCTTTGCATTATGTCTTGTATTCAGCTGTTGAGAAATGAGGGTAAAAGAAAGATTCCTTGAAGTCATTTTGAGGTACTCGGGGATTATTTTGGTTTGGGATTTTTTTCCCCTTTTTTTTTTTTTAATTAACACTAATAAATAAAAAACTAGCTTTCATCCTATCTTTAAGTCATCATAAAGCCTTAAAATAAAAATTAGTGTCACGTTTGTGCCAAAAGATTGTATATGGTTTATTGAACTCCCTGGATGCGTCTTGATTTTTAGAATACTTACTCCTGTGTTTAGGTCTAAGATGATCTAAAATCTTTTTTCAAATTATAAAAATCGGCCTTTCTAATGTTCCCTAAAAAGTGTACATAAATGAAGACCACAAAATACTTTGTTATATAATGTTACCAAGATTATAACTGCTTGATAAAATTGAATTTTATAAGGAAGAAATTTGCAGCTAGAGGACAGTTTTTGAAGTAGGTTCTTAAATTAGTGATAGATTATTTCATTATTGAGGATGTCACTTGTTGACTAAATATGTTTTCTAATGTTGAAAAGAAAGTTTCATTTTCTTTATGATACTACTAGCTGAAGTGCAACACTGCTCTGTGAGACTTCGGGGACAGGTGGAAAACTGTAACCTGACCAGGGCACTTCTGGAAAAGCAAATTTTGGTGCCTGTTTACATTTCTTACTTGTCAAAGATAGTTGCTTCTGGGACTTACTTGTTTCACTCAGCAGTAGTGGCTTGGTTTGTAGAAATCATGATCTGTTCTAGATTTGGAATACGCAACGGATGGGAATTGGCTTCAAAGGTAGGATGGGATAGTGATAAGGAAGAAGCGATGCACCTAGCATTTCATTCTGACTAGCTGAGGAGACTCACAGGCTGGTTTTGGGTTCATTCATCACTTATACCTATGTTATCTTAAGAATTAAACTTGATTAATATTAGCACGTATTGGCCATTTGGGTCTCACTGGACTGTTTAGTTTTAGATTGTGTCCAGGTGGAAAGTTTGCAGATCAATATAATTAAATTACACACAAACTGATGCCTGTGCTATTGATTCGACAGAGAGGCTGAGATATGAATGGACCTAGGTGCTCTGCTTTTCCCCCTGTTGCTTATCTTCATGCAGGAAACAGGGGCTATGATGTTCCTGGCAGATGAGATATCCAGCTCGTACTTCTTACGAATACTAGGCACCAATTATTTTAACATTAGTCAATTGCATACGTACATGCAGAGATACATCTTTACAATTCTGTTGTACTGTCAACAAATACATAAAGCTCAGTCTTAGAATGCAACGTACAATAAGAGGCAAACATCAATTGTAATAGATTTTGACATCTTTTGGCATGGTTACAGGAAATCCAAATTATAAATGGGAATCAATCTATCTTTTTTTGGTGGTTTTGAAAGAATCAAATTCAATTGTGTAATGTTATTTCATTAGGCTTCCTTTTCTGTTTTCAGATAATGGTTATTTTCAAATTTCTGTTCAATTTCTCTTTCTTATGAAACAATTTTGTCTCCATACAGTTTCCATTTTTGCTGCTTATCCTGAGTGTAAAGTGTAGAGAATATCTTACTGTTTCATTTCTCCTTGTAAACAAGTAAATTTTTTCTGGTAAATGTCTAATACAAGCAAATTACTTATTTGTCTTATCCTAATTATTACAGCAAGAAATAGACACAAATACATAAGAGAAAAGTTTTGTGTTACCATCACCTACAACATAGTGTTTAGTTCAAAAGTAGTACTTTGTCATAGCTCTCTCTGCCTTAGACTGACACTTTATAGTGACTGCCACTTATGATGATACACATGCAAACATCTATAGAGGTGCAAGATTGCTTTGTATTATGACTTGAATAGAATGGCAGTGTAGATGTTATGCTCCTAGAGGAAAAAAAAAAGGCATCATACTGATGTCTAAATATTCAGAAGTCTTGCTGAACAGCAAAGAGCTTGTGGCTGTCCTCTTTTGCTTATTGAGGTTTTATTCAGTTTTTCTTCACTGAGTTGCTATAAATCTGCTGAGATTAAGGTATAATTAATCTTATTCCTGGATGAGTTGAAAAGCTATTTGTCAAATTTTAACTATGTTGGCATAGGGAAACAGCATATCAACATCTCATTGGTTGTGTCTTAAAAATATCAGTGTCATGGAGAAGACAGGAGAAGCAAGGCTGTATCGAATTGGACTTAGATTTAGGAGGGTGCCTGTATGGTCTACTGAGGCTTCCAGTTATTTAACTCTACTCCACCTCTATTTCCTGGTACATGCTCCTTTTTGCTGGAAAGATTTTTGTCCCCCTGTTTCCTGCAAAAGTCTCCAAGAGCAAACCTGTCTTTCAGAGCATCTTATTGACTGGGCTTGGAATGCAGAAAATGTCTGGAAACTGAAGTACATGTTTAAGATATTTCCACATAGTTTGGTGCTAGCAATTGAACCTTCTGTTATATGTTCAAAGAGGATATATAGCAAAACCCCATGTTATATAAGGAAAGATAAGGAGTGATACCAGGGAAGTCTGGTTTTGGCAGTTGTGTGTATCAGGATGAGAAATTTTCTCCCGTTTCCCAAACTATGAATGAAGTCATGCACTTGGGAATAAGGTGAATATTTAAAAAAGGGAGAACTGTCAGTCACCTTTCTCATTGGACTCACACTTTTTGCCTTCTTGGAAGGATCACAGGGGAGCCTCTCAAATGAGTAAAATATGGTTCAGTCAACTCTGTGAGCAGTGATATGTAAGCATCAGAAGGCTCACAGGCTTGTTCCAGTTATATATTCAAAAGTTTTAATGCTTGTCTTAAAGTTATCTTAAGCACACATGTGGAGAAAGTGTATCAAGTGATTTCCATATATCTGATTCAATTGATCAGACCTGAGCTTTAGATATTTGCCACAGGTGTCTGTTAGCCCTGCTCCTTCCAAATGCTGAAGAACAGATGTAACAAGTGAGACTGCTCGTTTTGACAAGGTGGGAAAAAAAGGTAAAAAAAAATAAAAAGAAACAGAGAAAGGAGAAGAAAAAGTTTTCAGTTGAAAATAAAATTGCCTGGAGATTTCAATACTCTCTTCAGGTGGATTTTAGCTTTGAAAAATATTTAAAGGTTTGTAAAGGTTAGTTTAAGAACGCTCAGAACAACTAAGCAGAACTATGTGTACGTGCATGTGTTTTGTATTAGATTAGCAATCTTTTTCTTCCTCTTGATTCAGTCTCCTAGCCACTGTGAGTGACTTCAGACCTAAAAACCTAAAACCCTGCAAAGGTGCTGCCGGAACTGTGATGTTTTACCACTGGTTTTGGCCTTAAGGAGAGGAGTGCAGGACTGTCTGTAGGTTAGAAAGGTTTTTGAATACTTTTGCAGAAGCAAAGCCACTATTTGGAATGAGGAATTTTCTAAATATCAACAAGTCTTTGAAAAGAGAGTGAAAGGAAAAGTGATGCTAATAGCTTTCTATAATATAAGAATGTGGAGTGAGAGAAGGGGAAGAAAAAGGCATTGAAGCATAGAATCTGTCTGAATTTTCCATAAAATGACACTAAGCATTCAGGAGAAAAAACTTCAGTAAATATCAGAGCAAGTAGAAAGAATTCCCTTCAAAGACCTACTGAGATGAATAATGTGCCAGGGATTTCAAGAGAGAAGATGACAGATTAAATGCTATTATGGCCTGTTGACATTAGCTTTTTCATAGTGATATCCCAAGATCAAACATGAGCTTGGAGTTCCCTGTGATTATTTCAGCTTGTTGTCTTGGGAACAGTGAAAGAGTTAATGTGCAACTAGCCAGCTCTTATAAAGTGACCATTTATTTAGAACATTTACTTAGATGAAAAGTGTGTGGTATAAGGAGAGTAACTTTCCAAAGTGGCTGCTAGTGCCATCTAAAGTATTGAATGTTGTCATTTAGTTTTTATGAAGCCATGAAAACAACTTTGGCCAAATTCCTGGTGGTACAAATTGTTTTTTCTGTACTTAATTCAACAAAGTGATAGCGGTTTTAGCATATAACAAATTGGATGGAAATCTAATTCCCTTGTTTTCATGGTAATCTCTTATACTCACATTAATAATTGTTATAACACAGTTATTGCTTAGCTCTTTTTCCCTTGCTAAAGTAAAACAAAATTAGTCTATCTTATTTGTTCTATTTCACAGAGTGAATATACAGTGAGTATTGTCCATAAAAGTGTTGTTAGGTTGACAGCATTTTGAAATGAAGTTCTCTGTCCAAACTAAAAGATAGCCTATATAAAGGTACAAATCTCTCTGATATTGTTTAGCTCATGAAGGCTAATCTGTTCAAGAAGTCCTGTGTTCTGCTGTCCTAAGGTTCATTGGGTTTTGGACAGACTGTTGAGACTACTAATAAAAATACATCTGCAAAACATTGTACACATAGATGAATCCATAAAATTAACATTAGTGATACCAGATAGTACGTTGTAATAGAAATTAGACTATTTCCAAGTCAATCAGACTTCTGAAGAATCATTGTGTATTTACAAATTTTTATTCTTTTGATTTGGATCAGATTCATGCTGCACCACCTCAGACTGAAGTTCTTTAGATATTCTGTTACCACCTCCACTGTGGATGAGTTGGGACATAAAGGTATACCCTGAAGTGTAGGGAACCTTTCTGCATTAGGTAACTGTGGCAGGCAGAATTGTTCTGGCGTCCGTTATACTGGGGAAGAGTTTATACTGCCTGCAGCTCTGAGTTTGACTGGTTTTCTTCTAGAATGCTATGTTTCTTGTAATTTAATGAAAAAGAAGTAAAATTTCTTCCCTTGGGAATCTTATTCAGATATTTAAGTACCAGTGATGCAGATTTGTTATTTTGTTTGTTTTGAATAAGAATCCTAAGATACAATATGGTTATTTTACTGGTGATTAGTGAGTTTTAGCATCCTGCCTCATTTTGTCTTGTCTGTTTGCAGTCCATCATACTTTCATCTTTCTCGATAGAAAAGACTGGTAAATTCATTGCATTTGCTCATTGGATTGAAAATTAAAAAACCCCAACAAAACAAAACACCCCCAAAACCAAAAAACAAAACCCAGGCAAAACAGTTCATCTTTCTCTCTCAGTCAAAAAGCACACTGTAAGTACTGCTGTGAAAATCTGAGTTGAATTACAAGAGTACTTATTCTGATTCCATGTTGGATTTGAACATAAACAAATTAGAGTTGTTAATTTTGTGAGAAGTTTCATCTAGATTAGGCTTTACCTTGAACTCCCACTTTCATATTCCCTAGGACAATAGAACAATAATTTGCTGTATAAACAATAACAGTAGGGACTAAGTCTCTCTGGATACCCCCATCTGGCAGAGGAAATCTGGTTGTTAGCATTTCAAAAGACTTGGTGAATTTCTTCAGTTTACATACAGACTTAAATTAATAGAACTTTGTAAAACTTTCTACTATCTCTATCTTTTTTTTACTAAAATTAGGAATCCTATAACATTTATTGGAGACTGTTATTTTTGCTTTTAAAAATTGAGAGGAAAATCTCTAGTCTCCTTTTCTTTATGTACAGAATCTTTAATTTCTTAAAAACAAAATCCCCAGCTCTCCTATTCTCAAGTCACTGCTTTCTCTATGAAGGTAAATGCCCACCTGAGACTGGATGTTGCTTTCTTGCTGCAGTTAAAAACAGTCTCAGGATCCCTCATGGTAGTTTTTTGTTTCTTTGCATAACAAAACTACCTCTGCCAAATTATCTGTTGTCTTGAAGCACCAGCAAATAACCCTGTGTTCAGCATATTAAAATCCCTGTTAGAGTTCTGAAGCTAGCTGATTTGAGGTTTACTATCTGTGTTATTGAAGCTTTTATAAAATCATGGGTTTGGGGGAAGGTGTTTGTTGTTTGCGCCCCCCCACCCCGAATACAGTGTTCTGGGCCTGTCCACCAGTGTGACGTGTTGTCTCCACGTCACGGTTGTTAATAGCCATCAGCTGCACATACATTCCCTTAGTTTCGTAGGCCAGGTTAGGTTTCTGTCCCTAGAAATAAGGTGAACAAATTTCCTCCTCAGTGACACTTCTGCTTTTGCTCAGCGTTACCTGGGAAATGAAAGGAAGATGAGTCCTGGAAATAACAGGCTTAAACTGATACGTATTTATTCCATTGCTCGCTTTTTCTTTTTTTTTTTCTTTTTCTTTTTCTCCTCTCCTTTGGTTGATCTAAGTCTCTGTTTTCTTGGATTCATTGAAGAAGGATAAAACACACCCCACCCCCCCATTTTTGGTTGCTATTATATATGGGAAGAAAAGGCAAAGTTTTAAATAAAAATCACTTGCCAAATACTTTTATTTTCAGTGAAGTATCTGAGAGTGTTTTGTACAAGCACTTGTGTCTCAACAGAAAGTACATATTGCAAAAGTAGAACAACAAAAAGATTTATTGGCTGAAACAATTCCCACTGTCATGTGGTACATAAGAATTAAATATTTATACCTACTCACTGGGATAATAAAACTGTATTCAATTATGTTGTAGACACTACCAAATGATTGTTGAGGCCTCTAATAACGTTGTAAATCATAAAATATATAGTATAAACAATACATGAGAAAACATTATGGGGAAATAGTCTCTAGTCCATAGAATTTGCTTGTTTGTTAAAAGAATTATTGAGACAGATGAAAAAGGCCATCATAAGGCTGTGGTAGCCATAAATGTGAATTTCAAAGGTGTTCTGTTGATGGTGATCTCAACAGCTGTAATGGTTTGGGGCTGCATAATGAAGCATGCTTGTCCCTCATGACCAGCCCACCAAGCCTTATGAACTCTTAGAAATGCAACAAGAGCTGCCTTTTTCTTTAGCTGGGATAATGTAATAAAAATTTCAGTTATTCCTTTTCTTCCTAAATAGAAGTCACGATGGGACTCTGCAACACAGGTACACTTCTCGCACTCCCTTGCCAGTTAAACAAGAATGCTATGGGGTCCTGAGTTTGCTAGAGCCCTTTTGGGACACTGTATTGTGGTTATGACTTTGATTCACTAAGGTAATGTGTACCAGCCTGGATTTAGACATGTGAGAAATCTCATTGGCTTCAGCACATAACTTGCTTAGCACCTTTGTCAGAGCCTGCCTGTAGTCCGAAATACAAAGCAGCAGCATCTTTTGTTCAAGCATCTTTCCTTGTAGGTTTATAATTCCTCTTAGACTTGTTCACTGCAGGCATATCTTTGTCAGAAATTCTTCCCTTTATTTCTTCTGGGACTGCTCTGTTTAACTTTGTCAGCCAAGGAGCTCCAGCTGTGTCGTGACAATTTTGTAATTAGCTATTGCTAGCAATAACTTTGCTTTCAGATGGAAGAGCGTTATTAACCCTTGCTTTTTTCCCTTGTGCTGTATTTTCTCTTTCTTATCTCTGAGACCATGGTGTGCACTTCTTTGCAAGCAGTTGTAACCATTAGTAATCAAAACTAAACAGGGCACAGCATTTGTCAGAAATCCCATTGCTTCCAAACTGTTGTTGTAAATGAATCCGTTCCTATGCGAGTATGATTATTTTAAAAGCCTTATCACAGGAACTGGAATTATTTTCTCATTTCCTCTCAGTAAATGGATCCATTGATCCTTAATAACTTCACAATTATTCTGCCAATTGTCATGCTTCCATTATTAAGTTAAAAAATACACCATCAGATTGTTAGGTATGTGTTGCATCACTATGACTTGAATGCATCAAACTATTTTGAAATAGCAGCAATGAATTTTGGCAAATAAAGAGAAATGGTTTCCTATTTCTGTTAGTCAACATCCTAAAGTAAATGGAGAAAATGGGAAAATATCAGCATTGCCTATCATCTGGGCTACATGCCAGTACTGATAAAAAAATAATTAGAAGATAACAGTGTTTAAAAACAAACTGTAAGCCTAGCCAAAGAAAAAATCAAAACCAAGCAGACTAGTTTTATGAATGGCATGCACAATATAAGTTGTTAGAATATTACTTTTTATCCTTAGGAGCTCCGAAAGAGTCAATACTCAATGTGACACATTACTTCTTGTAGGACCCTGATGTCTTCCTAATTATGAATTAGTATACAGTAGAACTGTAGTATGTCATCTTTTTTTAACTTTCTTTTCTCTATTTTTCATAATTGTTTTGGTAAAATAGTGATTTTTTTGTTTGTTTGGTTGGTTTGTTTTGTTTTCTTTCCCCCTTGACAGTGCTGGAAAAAGATACACTTGACATTCTTGACATTTGGGAGGACTATGAAGTTACTGGCCTGAAAATGCTATACAATAAAAGTTTATCAGAAATGTTTTTAGAAAATGTGTTCAGAGTGCGTGGCAAAAATATTTAGTGCTTTTTCTAGGCTTGTTGATGAATTGAGATGAGGAAGTCTTTATGAATTAAGCTGGTCTGGAATGGGCTGGCATTTATTTTTTATATTTATAGGTTTAATTTATATTTAAGTACTTCAAATTCCTTATTTATAAACACAACTTTGGATTTATCGCTCATGCCACTCTCTGCTAAACTGATTTATAATGTTAGGATGAATTGTAAGATAAACATCTGTGGCAGGTTGACCACAACATCTGTATAAGAAATAGAACTTCTTGAATTTTTTCTTGATATGTTGTTCATAAGCTTATGCATACAATTTCTGGAGAAAGAAAAAAAAAAAAAAGGATCTTCAGATACTTTATTGGGCATAAATTACGGAGTTTTGCTAGCAGGGGGCTGCAGGGGTGTCTGTGTGGAAGGAGACCATGAAACTGCCCTGTGCCAGTCACAGCCAGGGGCCAGCTGGCTCTGAAACCAGTGTAACCCCCCCACCCTCCCCGTGCCAAAACTTCAACTGGTCAGAGAGGTGCACGTAGAATCTCTGTTCAGACATATTCAAGAAACCGTGGCAGTCCTTAGGGGAGGAGAAATATTCAAGGAGACAGTGTTGAGGGCGTGGCTGAAGACCGCTTGGAATGAGGTCAAGAAGAGGGACCTCTAAGGGGCTGTGACCCGTGCAGGACCCACATCAGGGCAAGGACACCCCTGAAGAACTGTGGCCTGCGGATGACCCATGCCAGGGCAGGGACACCACTGAAGGGACTGCAGCACCTGAAGGACCCACGCTGAAGCAGAAGGTGATGAGTAAGCAGCAAGGACTGGCAGAACAGAACCATTACACAGACAGCCCCAACCTCCTGCACCACGCGTCACCTGGCTGAAAGAATTGGAATGAAGTGTAACGTGGTGAAAACAAGGGAATTTGAGACTAGAAAGGGGGAGGAAAAGTGTTTGACTGAAGTTGAGCATGGGAAAGAGGGAGGAAAAGCATTTACTTAAGTGTTCATTTAATTGTTCATGTTTTCTTTTTCTCAATACCCAAATCAGTGATTAGAATTTTGTGTTAATTGACAATAATTTAAGTAAAAATCCCCAAGTCGGCATGCAACATGTACTCTTTCCATGATGTCTGAGTAACAAACTGCCACAAAATTTTTAATATGGGGTATTTTTTCCATAGAAATGCCTCGCTTTAAATCAGATCACTTTGAATGAGAGGAAAGGGTTTCGGGGGGACAGAAGAGACCATGTTAAAGAAATTTAATATGACACAAGAAATGCATTTGTCGTTTATTATGCTTAGCATATATCTAGGAAGACTTTTATTATAATATTTCATTATTTTGCTTTAACAAGAGAATGTTCTCTAGATTGAGACTGTTACTAGTAGGAAGCATTTCAGCCGCCTTTAAAAAGCTGCCATCTCAATGAAGCTATTCAATAATAAACAAAAATGCTACAAAACAATTGTGATCAAAAGTGCTGCTTATCATTCATTTTAAAGCAATCTGTTGTTAGAAAATTAGAAATGTTGTAATCACTCAGAAATGCATTGTATGTCGACATCCGGCAGGATTCTTAAGTGCTTTACCAATTGTGGCCCTAAACCTGCTAATTTTGCTCAGTGTATTTTACTAATTTTTACATGGAAATTCCATAGTCCCACTTGTGCCCTGTGGAGTAGATATTTCAGACAGCTGTAATATAAGACAGGGCATCTGTCCTCCTCAGGTTGGATGAGTAAGCGCTGATATAAATCTGTACTATTGATGTTTCAGCCAGGACAGCCATCTTTTGGGTTTGGTTTTTTTTTTTACCCTTATATGCTGAGATGAGAAACGTTTTTCCACTCTCTGTAATGACCACAGGTGATGAAGCTCAAGGAAAAATACCATCCTTTTTCCTCATGTCTTTCACCAAAAGACCAGACCCAATTGCTACTGCTGTGTGCAAATAAGTCCATATTTGGACCTGCTACATAGAAAAAAGCAGCCATCTAGCAGAACGAATCAATCCAGTTCTAGAAAAGAGGAAGAAATGGACATTTATTCCCTGCTTTTTTAACTTTTTGCTTTTTCCTTTTTATTCATTACTTTGTTTTCCCACAATAAGCAAATGAATGTTTGAAGCTCTTTAACAGATGTTCTTTTATTTTACTCAGGTGGGATATTTATGATGCATTAGTCTCTTTTATGTCATTTTATTTTGGCAGCTACATTCTGAACTAATTAGCACACTAGAGAGATCTCCAAATAGGAAGTACATGGGCAACCAGTGGTTAAGTATTTGATAGCATATTGCAGAGTCCATCATGACTGAAATATGATACTGCGGCATGCTTGCAATCACTGCATGTGGCATAATTGCATTTCTGAAACACTGAGTTGTTAGTGCTCTGACGTTTTTGTTTGTGCAACTTCATAAAGGAAACACCAAAGACCTCTTAAATTGTTGTGAATTACAATTTTGAATAAATTACACGATGCTGGCTAACTAATGTATATATTATGTTATGAGTGTGCTTTGTCAGAAATGACTGGAAGCATTTAAGTCTGTGTACATATTTATATATCTGTGTGTGTGCTTGCTGTGTGACTAAGATTCTGACTTTAACACAGCTGAAATTATTAGGATTACATTTTACGTGATGCTGGTATAGAAGTAAGGATGCAACAAACCAATTTCAAGTTTATACTAGTAGATGATTTTTTACTAGAGCATTTTGTATTAACTTATTCCTATCAAACATTGATCTATAGCATTATATTTACAGTATTTGTCTTCCAAAAAGCATGAATTTTACTGTCATACTAAAAAGTAGAGTGTCTGATCACTTTTTAGCTACCCTGATCCATATTCCACCTGCTTGACTGTTAATGGTAGTTGAAGGTACCAGAAGTAAGGCTGAAATGTTTACTTTTATTTTTCACCGGGAAGATGTGTCAGTGTGAGAGAGAATGAGCTGGTGAAAGAGAAGGAGACTAGAGCAGAATGATTAAGGAAGTAGCCAAGACGTAGGAGACCCAGAGTCCACAGCTGTTCCGCCTCATTTGGAGTAATTAGTTTTTAAAACTGAAAAAGCTCAGCAAAAGTCTCCCACTTTTCCAGCTCCAGCTGCATGTTTCTTCAGCAGTTTCTCCTGCCATGAGTGTTTTTTAGTGTCTCCCAGCATGTTTCTCCTCATGTGGCTCCTTCCCTAGCAGCTGATGCTCTTTCTGGACATGTCTGAGCCGAGGCACTACGTGCTCCTCTGACTGCCTGAAGTTCTGGCACATGGTGACTTGCTTACAGTGGTGTCAGAGCCCTTTGAACCCACCTGTGACTGGCTACCTAAACCCTGCAATCTATGGCCAACACATATATTAACTGATTGGGTGCACATGCATGAACTAATTGTGCATTCATGCATAAGTTACGTGGGCATTCATGCATAAATTACCTGGGCACCCATGCGTGCACTAATTAAACACGCAAGAACTAGTAGGGTAGCTCATATGTGAACTAACTGGGGACTCAAACATGAACTGCTTGGGCACTCACATGTAAATTAATTCATTTTCATATGAGTTAAACCTTTGTGTTTGGTTGGTTTTGTGTTAATGGGTTTGTTTTGTTCTGATTGCAGCACAGCTTTGGGGGGAAATTAGGCTTATGAAATCATATTACTTACTATTTCTGCGATGTCTGTATGGATATGCCTCTGGACTGGGTGAGTCTGATGACAGGAGATTTCAGACATTTTAAATATCTGAAACTTCCACTGTTCAAATTCCTGCAGAATTCAGGAAACATGGCCATAGTGCTAAGAATTACCCTGTAAGTGCATCAAATGAGGGTAAGCTTGCAGTATGATCTTATACATCAGTAAATATCAAATACATATGGGGAACATATGTATCAACAGTTTACAGTCCCAGAAAATCTTCAAGTATTGCTTATTCCTTCCAAGATACCCAGGTCAAGAAAAACCAAAACTGTAATCCATAGGTTACCAGATATTCTTTGTTCTTGAACTTAGTAACTACTTACGTTAGTTTCTGTGGCTTCTTAGCCCATAAATTGGTATATTGTTGGAGACAAGGCAGAAGAGTTTCAGTCTGAGTCTATCAAGCAACAATATTATTTTGGAATTACTGATCAATTTCTGCACTGTAATTTTCCTCTAAACTAAGGGACTCATTCATTCAGTTGCTATATACAGGAAATGTACTGGGATAGAGGGGACAACAGGATAAAGGTACCCAGCTGATAGAGGATCCAACAAGGACAGATGCTCTGCTGGACCTCACGCTCACAATCCAGGAAGGGCTTGTTGGGGATGTAAAGGTCAAAGGTAACCTTGGCTGCAGTAACAATGAGATGGTGGAGTTGGGGATCCTGAGAGGAGGGAGCAGGGCAAAAAGCAGGATCACCGCCCTGGACGTCAGGAGAGCAGACTTTGACCTCTTCCAGAGAAGAAGAATATGCTTGGAAGAGTCCCATGGGAATAGGCCGTGGAGGGAAGAGGGGCAAAGAAAGCTGTGTAATAGTAAAGGATCACCTCCAGTCCCAATAGCGGTCCCTCCCAATGTGCAGGAAGTAATGCAAAAATGCCAAGAGGCTGGCATCGATGAGCAATGTGCTCCTGGCAAAACTCAAGCACAAAAAGGAAATGTAGAGAAGGTGAAAGCAGGGACAGGTAACCTGGGAATAATATAGAGCCACCGTGCAGGCATGCAGAGATATAGTTAGGAAAGGCAAAGCCCGCCTGGAGTTGAATCTGGCAAGGGACGTCAAAGGCAACAAGAAGGGCTTCTGTAAGTACCAAGCAGCAAAAGGAAGACTAGGGAAAGTGTGGGCCCACTGCTGAATGGCGCAGGGGCCCTGGTGACACAGGACGTGGAGAAGACTGAGGTACTGAATGCCTTCTTCGCTAGTAAGACCAGTCTTCAGGAATCCCAGGCCCCAGCAGCTGCAGGGAACGTCTGGAGCAAGGAAGATGGACCCTTGGTGGAAGAGGATCAAGTTAGAGAATGGTTAAGCCAACTGGACATAGGGAAGTCCATGGGCCCTGATGGGATGCACCCAGGCATCCTGAGGGAGCTAGCTGATGTCGTTACAAGGCCATGCTCTATAATCTCCGAACAATCGTGGCAAGTGGGAGAGATGCCTGAAGACTGGAGGAAAGCAGTGACTCCTATCTTCAAATGTGACTCCTATCTTCAAATGTGACTCCTATCTTCAAATGTGACTCCTATCTTCAAAAAGGGCAAGAAGGAGGACCCAGGGAACTACAGGCTGGTCAGCCTTACCTCGATCCCTGGGAAGGTTGACGGGGCAACTAACCCTGGGAACCATTTCCAGGCACATGAAGGACAAGAAGGTGAATGGGAGTAGTCGGCATGGATCCACCAAGAGGATTCCCAGTCATGCCTAAGTAACCTCCAGTCATGCTTAACCCATCTGATGACTTTCTAGAATGAAAGGGCTAGCTTGGTAGACGAGGGAAGAGCGGTAAATATTGCCCACCTTGACTTCAGGAAGGTTTTCAACACTGTCTCCCAACAGACCCTCATGGGGAAGCTAACGCAGTCTGGGCTGGGTGAGCAGACAGCAAAATGGATTGAAAAAACTGGCTGAATGACTGGCCCTGGAGGGTGGTGATCAGTGGCATGAAGTCTAGTTGGAGGCCAGTAACTAGCAATGTATCCCAGGGGTCAACACTGGGTCCGATCCTGTTTAACAGCTTCATTAATGATCTGGTTGATGGGACAAAGTGTACCCTCAGCAAGTTTGCTAATGACACAAAACTGGGAGGAGTGGCTGATATGCCAGAGGGTCATGCTGCCATCCCAGAGAGATCTTGGCAGGCTGGAGAAATGGACCGACAGGAACCTCATGAAGTTCAACAAATGGAAGTGCAAAGTCCTGCACCTGGGGAGGAACTCCAGGTACCAGGACACGCTGGGGACCATCCAGCTGGAAAGCAGCTTTGCAGAAAAGGCCCTGGGGGTCATCATAGACACCAGTTTGAACATGAGCCAGCAACGTGCCCTTGCTGCATAAAAGGCTAATGGTATCCTGGGCTGCATTAGGACAAGTGTTGCCAGCCGGTCGATGGAGGTGATGCTTCCTGTCTACTCGCCACCAGTGAGGCTGCAGCTGGAGTACTGTCTCCAGTTCTAGGCTACCCAGTATAAGTGAGATATGGTGCAAGTGGAGTCCAGAGAAGGGCCACAAAGATGATTAAGGTTCTCAAGTATCTCTCATATGAGGAAAGGCTGAGAGCTGGGACTGCTTAGCCTGGGGAAGAGAAGGCTCAGGGGGAATCTCATCAATGTGTGCAAAAATCTGAAGGAAGGCTACAGAGGAGTTGGAGCCAGGCTCTCTTCAGTGGTGTTTAGTGACAGGATCAGAGGCAACGGGCACAAACTGAAACACAGGAGGTTCCTTCTGAACATCAGGAAACACTTTGCACTGGGAGGGTGACTGAGCACTGGGACAGGTTGCCCGGGGAGGTTGTGGAGTCTCCATCCTTGGAGATACTCAAAAGCTGGCTGGACATGGTCCTGGGCAACCAGCTCCACGTGGCCCTGCTTGAGCAGCTGGGTTGGGCCAAATGATTTCCAGAGGTCCCTTTCAACCTCAACCATTCTGTGACTGGGATAATGCATCCTCCGAGATGCAAGGCAATTTCAAATTGTATAATGGGTTTGTAATATTACAGCTACATAAAACTAATATAAAAAGATATAGTTGCTTTACATCGTTAAAGGAATGCATGTTAAGTGCTTGCTGTTTTTTTTAAAGTGTGTTGATGATATTACAGACTTTGTGGCAGTGAGTGTTGCGAGCAGAGCTGTTGTTCAGACTCTGTTGCTATCTAGCATATGAAATTGCCAGCTGGAGGAATATAAGTACTAAATCTAAAACTGGATGCATTTGCTGTTTTGACACTTAAATTATGCTTTTTATCACAAGTCCATTTAACATTGAGGTTATTCATTAGTGTAGGCTTCACCTTCCTTCTCCATTTCCTGAATGATGGAGATAATGGGATTGATTCTAAAGTTATTTAAGTGTTGTTGTAAGTCAGAGGTGTGTCAAGTGGAGTTAATGATGTTACATTCATGCAAGCGAAGTCAGAATCAGTAAATTGAGTATAGGAAAAATGCAGTAGGCTAGGAGAGCAAAGACTGAAAAGTAGGATAAATCTTGGTAGTGAGAATGTAAAATTTTAAAAATGTATCATATGGAAGGAAATATCACATGAAACTAGCTCCTCTGGTTTGTCTTGTTCCTAAACATTCTCAGTATCTCCCACCTGACTAAACCTTACTATGCACTGCATACCACACCAGGCAAATTTAAGATGTCCTGTTTCCAAAAACAGATTCTTAAATATTTCTGTGATATATATAAGGGAAATTGTAACAAACTGGGCTTTCAAATCTATTAGTCTCATTTCTTTGAATATTATTTTTGTCAGTGTGTTGTGGTTTAAGTCCAGATAGCAACTAAGCACCATGCAGCCACTTGCTTACTCCCCCCTCACCCAGTGGGATGGGGGAGAGAATTGGGAGGGGGGGAAAAAAAAAAAAGTAAAACCCGTGGGTTGTGATAAGAGTGATTTAATACCTAAAGTAAAATAAAATGTAATACTAACAATAATAATAATAAAACATAATAATATTAATGAAAAGGAATAGAATAAAATAAAATTTAAAGAAATAAAAATAAAAAAAAACCCAAACAAACAAGAAAAGACAAGTGATGCACAATGCAATTGCTCACCACCCGCTGACCGATGCCTAAGCAGCGATCTGCCCCTCCCAGCCAACTCCCCCCAGTTTATATACTGAGCATGACGTCCTATGGTATGGAATATCTCTTTGGCCAGTTCGGGTCAGCTGTCCTGGCCGTGCTCCCTCCCAGCTTCTTGTGCACCTGCTTGCTGGCAGAGCACGGGAAACTGAAAAATCCTTAGCTTAGAATAAACACCACTTAGCAACAACTAAAACATCAGTGTGTTAACAACATTCTTCTCATACTAAATCCAAACCACACTGTACCAGCTACTAAGAAGAAAATTAACAGTATCCGAGCTGAAACCAGGACAGTGTTTCTTCAAAATTCCCAGTGCTGTACCTTTTTATGACTAGGCACGTAAACAGTGAAAATATTTAAGAAATTACATTGCTAAAAAAAATCTAAATGTAGTTTAAAATTATGTCTGCATGTCATTTAATATTTGCATTAAAAGATAGCCAGAGTCAAGTGTGGTCAAAGATCAGTGAATAGTAACCTCATTTCCAAAAGATCACTGTTGTTATTTTGTGGTTTAGTGTCTTATCAGTTCTCCATGTTAGCAGGTTTTCTCATCTTCCTCTCCAAGGCATGATTGCTCTCCTTCATTATTTCTCCCTTCTGTTAGTTTTTTGCTCTGCTTTTTATACACCTGCTACGTCATTTGCTGCTTTCACAATTAAAACTTAATTATCTGACTACTAAAAAGGACAGTAAGATGCAGTCACAGTGTGCAAAATAATATTTGAACTTGTTCTGCCAATAGCATGTGTAAAAATAACTTATGTGGCCATTTTATTGCTGAGAAAACTTGAAGCAACTCATTACTCTTTAAACATGCTATGCCATTTATACGTTTCAGTTAGAGTAAATGTTGTTTCATTCATAACTTTCAAACATATGTATAAAAAGCAAGAGCCGTTCTTTAATTACTTATACCTACCTGTGAAACAAATACTGTGCAAGTCTCTTTTCATTGTATTTCTTTTTAAATATCAACTTAGCACATACACAAAGAACTAACACTTTTGTATTTGAAGAATGGTGGTAATTTTTTCAGTTACTTTGGAAAATGGAATTATAGATGTTATATTATGAAACTACATAACCATACATATACCTCACTAACACTTTAGTAAGATTATTTCCCAGCTGAGAATTTTAGATTCTTTTCCCAATGTGACTAAGATAAGCGATGATGCTAAATAACGGACATACAGACGACTGAATTCCTCTAAGAACTCCAGTACGTAATTTGGAAGTGGTTCGTTTGGGGTTGGGGGTTTTTTTGAGTGTCTGTGCATACTTAGTGGTGAAAGCTCCCTCTTGCTTTACATGCTGCCAAGTCTTGGATTCTGAGAGAAAATATGACTATAAGTTTGTTTCAGCAAATGGAGGCTTCTGTGCTGCTCTACGTGTGTCTCTGTGAATGCTGACAAGGACTGTGAACGGGCAGGTGCACTGAGAGCCCACGGTGACCGTGTGACAGCCTGATGTTCAGGTGGTATCCAAGAGTATGTGGACCTGTGTTTAACTCTGAGGAGGAAATTTAAGATACAGCATTAGCTCCAAGTCCTAGATCTGGTAGGAGGTTCCTGAGACAGATCCATGCATTTAGCCTCGACAGGATCATTCAGTGGATCTTTTGGATGAAGTGCGATATACTGCTTTGGCACCAGTAGGGTTTCGGTCTAGTGACAGACCTGTAGTTTGCAGCTATAATGGATAGCACTAATGGAAGAATCAACACAAATAAAGGTAGTTTGTCTATAGAGCACACCTTTGAGAAGTACTGTAAAAAAAGGTTAAGAGTTTTGGGGTCCAATTTTCTGAAATTGAGAAATTAATTTTTTAATATAGGCTGTTCAATCATGGCAGACTGATCTCATCAGATTTTATAATTTAACCTGAGATATTTTGGTAGGAATCGTCCAAGGAAAACTCCAGAGATGAAGCAAATGACATTCAATTGTGGTATCATTTGATATGTCTTACCATGACCATGGGTAAGACATGAAATTAAACCTGTATCCATGAATATAGTTTTCAAAGGAAGCAACAGTGTGAGGCTTAGCACCGTGACCTGTTGCCACCAAGATTAATGGCATTCCCAATATCCTTCTTTCCTGTATTAACTTTTTGTGATTTTTGCATTGTCTGTTGTACTATTACATTTTATACCTCAACATCATATATTCTTTAAAATATCTAATGGGATGTAGTTATTA
This sequence comes from Buteo buteo, assembly GCF_964188355.1. Lineage (NCBI taxonomy): Eukaryota > Metazoa > Chordata > Aves > Accipitriformes > Accipitridae > Buteo > Buteo buteo. Next base: position 5,187,245 of record NC_134199.1, read on the forward strand.
GAAAGAAATAGAAACTCTTTTGGTAGCACTGCATTGTAATTATTGAAAGATTATCCAAATTACCTGCTTGAAGAACATGAAGTGTAAGGTAAATATATGTAATAGTTTTATATTCACTTCCTAATGACCTTGTTTCCCCAGGCATGTAAAATTTTCCATGAAAAAAAGAGAAAATAACAGATTTTCAGGAAAATTATTTTTTGCATTTGGGAATCTAGTGTGGGTGAGACAGTTAGTCTTTTCTTAAAATTAAGTCACTCATAATTATTTATGGAAGCATACTAAATTACCTTCCCAGATTATGAATAAGTGTTCTGCGTAGAAATCTATAACAAACAAAAAAAGATGTCTACTCGTGAGAAGAAACATTTTTATGATGTTAGATTAAAAGAATAATGATTTTGTGTTCTAAACAGTTCTGTAAACTCTTTCACTTATTTGCAAAACTTGCTTTTTTCAGAAGGTTTAAAAATCCAGCTGTGAGGGAAAAATGACTGCAAGGTGTCAGAATAATTTAATTTTTCCTTAAAGAACAAAGTGCTATCCACTTCAACTTTTCTCATATTTAGAGGATCTTGTAGCCTGCTTGCATAACTAGTGCATGAAAAAATATGATACTAGTGGGTTGTTTTTCTTTTTATTCATTATTGATGAGGTGCAGAGAAAAATAGTTACAAATGATTGTTTCAGGGGATTTCCTGCAGCTATACTATTTTGTTCAAAGGATTTACTTATAGTGGTTTAATTCCAATATTAAAAGTTAAGGCTTCTCTTGTCCTGACCTACATTTTAAAAAAAAAAGTTACTACATGTATATACATATAAAGACATGTATATAGGACAAGTATATTGGTTGAAAAAAATCCCCTATTTGTTTAATACTAGCTTATGATAAGTGGCAAACATTTGTTATCTTGGCAATATTTTCTTATTTCACCTTTATTGTTGCTTTGAATGCACATGAACTGTGTGGCAGCAGATAATTCTGTACTCCAAATGTGCTGTATTTGATGTATACTCTCTAGGGTATTTATCTAGCCAAGTGCTGGTTACATGAATAGGTGTCTGTGATAGCCTAAGTGACTTTTCAGAGTTGTTTCATTCCATTTAGAAAGACTGTTCTATGTGAACAAGCATTACACATGAAAAGACTTGCCACTTCTGTGCCCAAAAGTGTGTATTTGCAAATGTGCATAATAATATTTTCAAAAAAGTTTTTGAAGACAAATTTTGTATTCTATATTTCTCAGTCCATTAAGAGGAAAAGAATAATTCCTAGCCCTAGGGAAGAGTTAGGTGTGGGAGTCCCTGCTTCACTATCTTGCCAAGTATCATTCTGGCTCTGAGATTTCTCAGTAGAAGACACTATACTGAGTTCCAAAATGACTACTGTTCCATATAAAGCACAAAATTCAACGTATTCAAACAGTTAAAATTTTATACGCTATAACTGTTTTAGTTTTCAAGTCTTATTTATACAGGAAATGTCCTTTTTGCCAGTCATAGTATAAATTGCAAGAGAAGTTGGGAGTATGGTGAATAGAAATTCTGCTACATGTTTTAACATAAAAAGAATTCCTCTATAAACTGGAACTCCAACTCCCATTTGTGGCCTTAAAAGTCATTTTGTAAGTAAGCAAGATTATCTTTTTCTCCCCATCTTCTGAAGCCAGGAAAAAAAAAAAAAAGCCTTCACAAAATTATTTAGGAAGGTTAAGGGACTTTCTAGAGATATGAAGCCAGAGATGTAACTTGCTGCTCAGGACAGATTTTCTCCAGCTATAAAAGTTTTGCTTCCAGCTGCAGTATGTTCCAGAGTAAAATGGGCCAGCTAGGAAACCACAAGAACAAAATATGAACTGAGTTTGTCAGGGAGGTTGTAGCTTGATTATATTGAGACTTAACCGTAGTAACTGACAGGTAAGGCAGTTCCACTGTATGTGAATACGGAGCCTGAGAAACTACTTGGTAGCATCTGCAAGTGACATGCAGCCAGGCTGAGCTGTAACGCCTGCTCAGGTCACACTTTCATCCCATTCAGCCAAAATGCCCACCACAGATTCAACGGTGTTACGTACTTCTTTCAGGAGACAGCCTAAATTAGTAGGGAACTAGGTATTTATCCAAAGGATAGTTAGCCTTATATTTAACTGAAATGTAGCATACTACAAAAAATGAAATATGTTGAAAGGAAACATTGAATTTGGCAACTGTCAGAAGAAAATATGTATGTAAAATTGGAAAAATCCTGTCCTGGCTTAAATAGACCAGTATATAAAACTAGCATGAAGTCAGAAAGATTAACTCTTTCATCAAAATTGTTACTGTGTTGCAAGACTCTTTTTTGTTTTTCAGAAGCCTTGTAGCAATACTAGAAATCTAACAGTCAACCTTTTTTCAGTGACATTTCAGTATGGTTTACGCCACATTAGCAGCAGACCTTTGTAATATGTTTTCTACCCTGAGGTGGGGCAAATTTTCCCTCTTCTGTACCAAAAGGTATCCTTGCCTCTTTTTTTCAGTCTATGAACAAAATAGTCAGAAGGGTTAGGGTGATCTCCAGAAGGTTAATGCAGTTTGTCTTGCACGCTTCTGAAACCAACTTCTGACCTGCAGATAACTATTTCAAGGGATTTTGCTTGGTTTTGTTGGAAACAGCAAAGTAAGATTCTAACTTTGCTTCATTCACCAAAAGCTTAACAATGTTTAGTGTTTGGAGATACAATCTATAAATCAGACTGAAAATCATGCTGCTTATTTGAGAATCAATTAATCTGTTCCAATACTGCATGTGTGTCCTCAATGTTGCAGTAAATGATGACAGGCTGATTCTTTTTCCCATTCTATTTTGCTCTTTTTTGCTGTCAGTAATATGATCATATGCTTATGTAATGAGACCCTGAGTCAGCTGGATCTTTTAAGTGGATTTAAATAGACCTTCTCCTTACAGAGTACTCCCCAAAGCAAGCTAAAAGGCTTTTTATATGTTTTAAGTGACAGGTTCTATTAGAACTAAAACTAGAATACTTAGGTTTTTGAACAGGAGACTCAGAGCAAATAAGTAATAAATAAAAGGGGGTTATATACAACTCCTCCTGCCTACTGTGTCCTTAGAGGCAGGTCCTTGCTTACAGACTCGATTTCAGCTGGTGACTTGCTAAGTTGTAGCAAACTCTGCTGTGTTCCCTTTAGCCCCTGTGAAGTGCGTTGTTTGCCACTGAGACCCTGCTGGCTGCTCCCTGCTCGTCAGTGTGTTTTTTTCTGACTATTTGAGTGGCTGGTTCCCTGCTGTCATCTTGTGCCTACCCATTCTGAACCTGGGAACCATCTCCCCAGTGACCATACGTGGTAGCGCCCAAAGGAAGGACCACTCTTTCCTTTTCTGCAGGGGGCTTCCACCTCATCCCATGACTCTTTTTACAGTAACATAAATTGTAAACCGCAACATACATTCTGTCACAGCGTTTTTCTTTCTATACTTTTAAAATCAAGACCTACCCTGAAAAGCATACCATATTTTCCATACTAAAATGAACACCATTCCAATATCGGTGGAGTTCCACTTCCATGAGTGTTTTCACAACTGTAATCCTTAAATAGTGTGTTCGTGTTACACAGTCATATTTTCAGGGGGATGAAGTTGACTGAGCTATCTTTATTTTAAACTTTGCATACTGTTTTGTATTGAGGCTTTGGCTGTTGTTTGTTATTATTGTTATATGATAGTGGAAAAACTGAACCCAGCTCTTTGGGATAACTTGCTTTTTAATTTCCATGGTGTACTAATATGACCTTTGTCATGTGTAAGAAGTCTCTGATTTTATCAAAAGGATACATTTCAAAGGCGGTTTTCACTTACTTTTGTCAGATAACCTGTAGTGATGCTGTGCCCTGTTAAAACTGCCCTGTTTCCCTCCTGAGACATTCTTTCACCGGTGGACTAAATGTTTCACAATGAGTAATTTTTGTATCAGGTTTTTAAGTATATTGGTCTCCTCTGGGGAGAAGAGAACTATATAACTATTAGGTGATACTATGAAGTTGCTGTTGTAACTCACAAAATTTCACAGAATCAATGAAATGCAATGAAATATGTTAATAGTGACTGCCACTGGTACTTCATTTTTATTTAACTTTCTGACGGAAGTCATTCTTCATTCCCTTTTACTTATGTAAGCATAAAATAAAACAAAATAGATAAAAAACTGTTGGGTGAAAAATGGTGATTTTAGTAGAGCTACTGAACAGTCACTATATAATGTATTAAGTATCAGCCTGTTGTATACTTTTCTGTAAGCAGTTTGAATAATGCATTAAGACATGAGGATTGGCATAAAACATTAAGTTGTAATGCACAGAATTTTAGTTTTAAAAAACAAGACAAAACAAAATCACAAAGAGTTAGTGTGGTACCTGCTTACTAAGGGCCCTCAGTGGGGAGAAAGCACATTTGGAAGGGGAGAAAATATCTGTACTGTCTCCACTGCAAGAGAAAGCAGGGTTACCTTGGGCTTGCTATACTGTACTGTACAACACAAAGGAGGAGAACACTCCCCCGCAACCTCGTTTGTCAGAGCTGGCGTGGGCTACCGGGAGAAGTGTTCAACCTTAGCCCTCTGTATCTGACAGGAGATAATTTTTATTTTGTCCGTGTGGAAATATATGGCACATAGCCATGTATGACATGCATAGCCATTTTGTTCTGTCTTCTCATTGACCACAGAATTACTTTCTTCTAAATAATTTAACATAGTTCAGGACCCTTAACATGAAATTCAAATGAAAATTCTTTACTTCTGTCAAATGAAATTGTTTATCCTTGTTTTTTTGCATAGGTAAAGTTATATTGAGTTCTGAATGATGTAGATTCATCGATGGAGAGATTCCTATTTTGATATGAATAAAACTCACTGAATATCCCCAGCATATTGATTCACTACAATGTAGAATTTTATCTTTCTGCAGTGAGAATTACCTTGGATACAGCATTTTCCTCATCATTTGTATCATCTGCTCAGCTTCTAGCTTTTGCTTAGGAAATGTTTTCCTTACTCTGCTTAAAGACAGTGGGATCATTTTGAACTCTTAACCAATTTCCAGTCTTTTCTGTGGCTGACTTATTTATTTTGCCATTCCTGGGTTTCCTTGCTGTTGTGAAGAAAATAGATCCTAATTTCAATGGGAAAAATAATTTACTGTTTGTTCGTAAGTCTGTCAGAATTATGACATGTTCTTAGGATAGTTTCCCAAATCTCCTGTGAAATTTTGCTAGTGCTATGTAGAACTCATTGGTGTACTGTGAGAGTAGACTGTAAATGTCCAAGGCTTGATCTTGTCTTCTGGAAATGTTAACAATGTGATAACAATAGTGATCTGATAAATGATTTGTTGTTGGGACGTTACTGTAGGTTGGCAGAGGAATCCTTTCTGTTACAAATGGTAGCTCTGATCTGTGCCCATAAAAACTATGGTCTTACATTACTGATGGAACAAGTAGATGCTATACTCACCTGGTTAATTTGCCATTCGGCTGTCCAGGATCTTCTGCTTCTTCATTGCAGGTACAGGTAGACTTCTACAAAGTTTCTAACCGCCTGCTCTACAGGCTCATCATCATGCTTACAGTTAATGCCATAGCAGTATTCCCAGAAGAATTGCATTTTAAACACGGTCCTCTTACACTTACACTGTAGAGGAAAATAGAGCTGTTACTGTCAGGTGTCTGCTTTAGATCTGCACGCAAACTGAACTGAATGGTAATACAAAGCTGATCACCAGTGACTTTACACTTTTCAATGACCCTGTAATATCTTCTTCTCTTCGGAAAAAACTCAAACAAACACACACTGCCCCCCCCCCAAAAAAAAAACCCCAAACCTAACAAAAAAAACCCAACAAAACCAATGTGATATTGCTTTTCCATCAGTGTTCATGAAGTCTTAAGAGTTCTCGGAGAGCATTCATACACGTACTGGGTGTCCATGTCCAGGTGTTGGCAGCAGGGAGCTGCAGGGGTGGTCTCTGTGGGAGGAGGTCAGGGGCTGCATGCACGGCCCCACGGCAGGACGCAGCAAACCCCAAGGTCAGAGAAGGAAGAGGGGGAAGATGTGCTCCAGGTGCCAGAGCAGAGATTCCTCTGCAGCCCGTGGGGAGTCGATGGCAGAGCGGCTGTTTCCCTGCAGCCCATCGAGGACCTCGCATGAGAACAGGCGGATATTTCCTGAAAGAACTGTGACCTGGGGGGAGCCCACACTGAAAGAGATTTTCCCGACAGGAGCCACAGCCCATGGAGAACTGTGCAGGAGCAGATCTTTTTCCCTGAAGGACTGCAGCCCATGGGAAGGGCCCACGCTGGAGTAGGGTAAAGTGTAAGGAGGAATGAGCAGCAGAGAGGACTGACCACAACCCCCCATTCCCCATCCCCTTGTGCTGCTCAGGGTGGGCAGAGGAGTCGGAAATGAAGGAATGAAGTTGAGGCTGGAAAAGGGCCGGGGGAGATGTTTTAATTTTGTTTTTGTTTGTTTGTCACTATCCAAATCTATTTTAATTGGCAATAAATTGAATTTCTTTTCCCCGAGGTGAGTCTGTTTTGCCTGTCCATCTTATTTTCTTCCTTTTTCTTGTTAAGGAGAGTGAGTGACTGACTGGGTGGGTGTTTGGCTGCTGGCCGAGGTTAACCCATCATAGTATGCTATCAAAGCATTTTAATTCAGGAATAGGAGAAGATAGAGGAGACAAGAATCAGACTCCTATCACGTGTGTGTGCGCATAAATATATAGACACACAAATACATCCTTTTCTTTCTACAGAAAAGGAGCTTTGCTAATCATTGTTGCAGAGTACTTTTCATTTGTTTCCTGTTCTCTTAAGAATTCTTCTTATAGTGATACATGTACTGGTAAAGGAATTGGTGAATCCTTCAAGGTGGGAGTGTATGTATACGCATATGCTTTTTTTAGTCTGTTCTAATATAAATAAATAGACATTTATCTTAAATTAATCTATAATCTCTGTGAAGGGCCTTTGTTATGTCCCAGAAGTACTTTTTTAGTCAACCAGCAGATGTAGGTAATACCACTGCAGGCAACAGAATATCCTTTGCCCTGAAGACCTAACAGAGGCATTAGTGTTTTTCAGGTAGTTCAGATTCAAAGTGGAGGGTGGATGATCAATGTTTCAACCATGTTTTTATCATTAAAATCATTTACATTTAAGAAGACAATCTCTCCCTCAGCTATTAATAATTTATCACAAGGAGGCAGTGTACTGGAGTATTGATTACATATCTGCTAGCTTTTGTGTAGTAAATATCCCTCTGGATTTAGCTGAAAAATCTCGATATGAACTTTTCACAAAGTTTGGCAGTTATTCTTCTCTCCTTCCCCTCTTCACCCAGTCTTATTTTTTTTTATAGTGTTAATACACAAAGAATCCATGCAGGTGAGTAGCATGTGCCATTCTTCTTAGCTAATTTGGTTGAACAGATCGCTACCTACGTTTTCTACATGCAGTAAAGACTCTCTTGGTCTGAAGCTTTCTTTAACAATTTGAAAAATAAAACGAAAATGGTAGAACAACAGTTGTCTGTTCCCAGAAGTCATGATATACAAAATATAAGCAGTCAAAGAAATCTTCCTGGAGAGGTGTGAGATAGGTTGTAAGATAAAATATCAAGATGTATAATAATTTACAGGCTATTAATGAGTTCTACTTCCTAAATGCAGTATTTAATCAAAAGTCTTGCTGAAATGAGGCAGTAAAAATTAGATTTGTCATGATTAAAGTTTACATAATTTAAAGTTTACATGGCATTTATGATATAATTCTATAGGCATATAACTATGCCTTGTCTTCTGATTTTAGCAATTCCTATTAGAATATTTTTAATTACAGTTCTTACTAATTCATTATTATCTGACACAAATAATGGATATCTCTAAATTGATTTACATGATAGGGATTTTTTTTTTTTTAATTATGCAGGTAGAACCTACTATAGTTAACATTTGTTAATACCTTGTTAATCTTACTTGTCCCAGGTCCCATTTTAAGGGGTTTTTTGGTTGCTTGTAGCAATAGAAAATTTCTTATATATGATCATCTCTCTTCTTTTGATTCCACCCAAAGAGAAGTTGTCTTTTGAAATTAATGTGCAATTATTTTAGCCAAGACAGAAGAACCGTAAAATCAGAAATACTCTGCTTTTATCTTCTCATTTGTGAGTTGTAGATTAGAACCCAACTGGGATAACTCATTTTAAACTCATATTTTGTAGAGCAGGTGACATAGTAAGTATGAAAATAACTTTCCAGGAAACAGATTTAGAAAAACAGGAATACTTCAATTTTTTTTCATCTGTTTGTAAATTCTAAGTTAGTTTAAGATGTAGTTGGCAAATCTGCTAGATCCAAGCTTAAAGAAAACCTCTTTATGAAATGCAAATGTGTTACTGCTCAGTGTTATAGGTTGCTAGTGTGTGCTCAGTATCATATTGAACATACTAATTTGACTATATAAATATGCAGTTGGGCTCTTTGAAGTTGTATCTAAATATATACATATACTTGCATACATAATAATGAAAACTTAGCTGTTATAAGTGTTGTATACCATGTGTAGAATATCTTAAAAAATTATCATCTTTACTATATTTTTATGTTTTCAACAAAAGTACCGTTGAGTGTTCTGCTCCATGGTGTTTGCTATATTATTCAGATGAGACTGAATGTAAAAGTTGTGAAAGAACTATAAGATTCTTCAAGTTCACTTCAGAATTCACCATCTGCAGACATTGTGTCTGTATCGGTGGATTACTTGAATGTTAACAGAAGGTGAATGTAAATGAGGCAAATAGCAAAGAGAAATTGATGTTATTTAATCATGGAATTAGAATGTTTAAGTGTGCAAAACTTTTTATATAATTTCACCCATCATATCCATAATACACATTGCATAAGATAAACAGCTGTCACCTAGCAGTATTCTTACTCTAAATAGGGAGTTCTACAGAAACTGTTTCTTCAGAGTATTTTTTGTTGTTGTTGTTGTTTTTAATCCTGTCTTTGTTTCTCAGTGTACTACAGGCATTCACATGAAATGAAGAAGAAATAATTAATCTAGGTATTCCTGTGGCTGCTCAGGACCTGGCCCAATTGGTATTTCATGCAAAGCTTGTTTAATTCTCTCTAATCATCTTCTGCATTAAGATTGTGTTCTGGGGGTACAATGGGACCCGTGGATCTGAAAATGGTTGTGCAGGGTCTTTGTTGCATATCTTCACTACCCATGAGAAACATCTGTGCTCTTGTGGAAAGCATGGTAGAATAAAAGAATTTCTTTTCTTTCCTCTAGTAGTAGATTACTCCTCCTCGGTCTTATTGCAGGGTTGTCTAAGGCCAAGCTAACCTATTTGTTCCCGATTTGGAATGAGAAAATTTGAAAAAAGAATACTTGTGAGGTAGATAACTTTTTTATGTGCTCGACACCATATTTTTCCCTTTCAACTATGTCATTAACTTAGTGGGGTTTGTGGGTATGTTCGAATTCTTAGAATAGGAATTTGCTGTGCAAATGCATAATCTGCTTCATATTTCTTAGCTTTTATCCATTTGCTTCCTGGTGTTTATAATAATATGTATGTTTATCCTCATTTTTCAAAGTTACCTGCTTTTTATCACGTACAGTTGAATTTCACATCCTGTTTTGATGCAGGATCTGCTGCCTCCTTAAAATATATTTTAACACATGATGCAGCACTAAAACAACAAACAGTTTAGGAAAACGCTTATTTTCATGTGGTGCTGGCAGGAAACCTGACTGTAATTAAAGAAACTCTTGATTTGATTGTTAATACAGATGTTAAAGTCAGCTATAAAACTAGGCAAATACCTGTAATTCCTATGAAAAAAACAGGAAAGTACTGACTGACATCAAGACTGATTTAGTGTTGGGTTTTAGTAGTTAATTTTGAAAGTTTTAGTATGTATAAATTAGTTAAGGGCAGGTTTTGTAATCATGAATTTCTAGAGTTGCTGGAGCATAAAGGGACAACAGTAAAATTGCATGGCATCTCCCAGCAAAGAACATCAAAGCATTTTTCAAACTTTAATGAACTAAATCAAGCTAAAATAAATGGTGAAATTAAACAATGTTGAAACGGAACCATTTTCAAATTGCTAGAAAGCACTGGAAAAGGAGAAGGAATAATAATATGTATTTTCTATACAGCTTCAGCAACACCAGCTACTCTAGTTTAAATTCAATATTTTGTCATGTACATTAGGTGTTATAATGCATGAAATGAATACATAGTCACATACCAGTAGCTGCAGTTCCAAGTAATGATCGACAATACTGCCTCTAGCTAGCTAACACTTTTTCCTATGAAATATTTTCTGCATGACCACATCACATGGCAGCAGGCAGCAATGGAATTTATGAACTAGCTGGAGCCATCAGTGCTAGTGAGGAAGCAATAGGGAAAGATGTATGTTAAAAAAAAAAGGGGGGGGGGGAAGGCTAAAGAAAAATAGCCAACCAGAAAAAAGTTGTCAATATGTCACATAGATGTTTTAAACTAGCAGCTTAATGGCAGTGCAAATTCATGTCTGTGTCCTATTTTTAAAACTTTCAGCTTTTCCTAAATATAGCTTCCAGTTGAGCATGTTTCTTTTAGCTATATATAACTCAAAAAAACTGACACAGAATGAAAATTTCAGCTTTATGTCAGGTTAGAACCATGATTTGTTTGCATGACTGGAAGTTAGGAATGTTCAGATTCTTATCAGGTCAAGTTTTTTGCCAAAGTCAAGTCAGTAAGTATGATTCTTTTACAGAAAGAGACCTCAACTTTTCTCTCAAGTTGCAGTGGGGTGAAATGAGTCTGCTTTTTTCTCCTATGAGTATTTATCTGTAGTTATTCTCCCCACACACTGCTACAATACTTACGCACCATATGTAGAAGTGGATTGCAAATGAGATTCCTTACTGAAAACCAGTAAGAAAAATGTAAGTAAATTTTTTCAGGCCTCTACATGTGTCACTGTCATGATGTTTGAGACTGTTATTCTTGAAAGCAAAACAGTTGTATGATTCCAATATTTTTCAGATTTACAGAACTCAAGTCAATGGCATACACACTAGTGAGATGAAGTGAAGACTCTAAACACAATCAAGAGGTAGCAGGAATGTAATCCGTAATACTGTGGGGACCAACTGTAACCTATCGTGGTCTGTTAATCTTACTACATATTAGGTTATGCAAGAAATATAGACAAATAAATACAGCAAAAAATTTAGCAAAAAATAATAATCTAGACATTTCCAGCTATCTTATCTGCATTGCTCTGTTTTGCATACAACAGAAATAACTTAGAAACCCGTATGCAGGTTATAACACACTACATCTATAAAGCAATTTCATGTCTGCATTTTATAAGTGGCATTACTGTGGAAAATTAGAAAGAAACTTAGTATTTCTGGGCCAAAATTTAGAATTGGTGTTGAATGCAACTTCTGCGCGAGAACTCAATGTGTAGGTATCAACCAACTTGTATCTCTGTTTTTATATAAAGACCCTGGTCACCATACTGACACTGACTGGCTGTGGAGTAGATCTGCTTGAAAAGGACCTGGAGGTGTTGGTAGATGGCAAGCTAAACATCAGCCAGCAGTGTGCTCTGACAACAAAGGGGGCCTGCAGGATCCTGGGCAGTATTATCAGGAGCGTAGCCAGTATCACAGAACGGCTGAGGTTGGAAGGGATCTCTGGAGGTCATCTGCTCCAACTCCACTGCTCAGGTAGGGGTATCCTGGAGTAGGCTCCTCAGGACTATATCCAGGCAGCTCTTGAATATCTCCAAGGATGGAAATTTCACAACCTGTCTGGGAAATCTGTTCGAGTGGTCAGTCACCCTCACAGTAAAGAAATCCAGGTCCCTCTGGATGACAGCATGATGCTCCGGCACATCAGCCACTCCTCCCAGTTTTCCATCATCAGCAGACTTGCTGAGGGTCCAGTCTACCCCTCATCCAGGCTGCATCAGCAGAAATTTGTCATCAATGCACTTCAGGAACCTCCTGGATTGCTTATGCCCTACTACATAGTCTATAATTTTGCTTTGTAGGCACTTCCTTGCTTTTACATGGGCATGCTTGAGGAGACTTCATTTAAGCCCTGTTTTGCTGATTTTTGTGTTCCCTTTTGTTCACGTCACTCCAGGCCCTTTGCTCATTAGCCCTGTCCATAACTCCGTCACAGGGCTGCTGGTAACTCTCTTCCTCCCCTCTTCCTAGTTTAAAGTCTTTCTTACCAGGTCAGCCATTCTACTGGCAGAGATACCTTGGCCTGGTTTAGTGAGGTGGATTCCGACTCTCCCAAGCAAATGTTGATCCCCAGATGAGTTCCAAAAATCATAGAGACCGAAGCACTACTGCTGTTGCCAACTCCAGCTCAGCAAACAATTGTTAACACCCGGTATCAGAGCCCTCCTCCTTGCACTTTTCACCCCTCATTAGCAGGACTGAGGAGAAGGCTACCCAGGCCCCCAAACCCCTGACCATCACCTCCAGAGCTCTGTAGTCTCTTTTGATAGCCTCCAAATTGCCCCGGCAGTATCACCGGTGCCCAGATAGAAAAACAGGTGGAGGTAATAGAGAGTGGTACGAACTTTGGCACCTGGCAGCCCAGGTGCTGTGCTTTAAAGTAGATTGGGCATGTGATTCCTCCCCTTTACTCGGCACTCCTTATACCTCATCCAGAGTACTGCCTTGAGTTTTGAGCCCCTTAAAACTATAAAAAAAGTTAACAGCTTGAAGATGGTCAGGAATGCAGTACATACCCTGTGAGGAGACACTGAGGGAACAGGACTTCTTCAGCTTGGAGAGCAGAAGGCTTTGGGGGAACTTAAGAGCAGCTCCTAAGTACCTGTGAGGAGATCAAGAAGACAGAGCACGGCTTTCCACAGAGGTGCATGGCAAGAGGAGGGGAGAGACAAGTTAAAACAAGGTAGGTTCAAAGTAGTTGTAGAGAAAACATTTTCATTATGAGTAGTTAAACTTCAGAACAGGTTGCTTAGGAGGCAGCCATGTGATCTCCATTCTTGGAGGCTTCCAGAGAGCATCTGGATCAAACCCTGAGCAAGCATGGTGTGATCTCGTAGTTGACTATGATTTAATCAGGAGTTCGGGCTTGAAACCTCTTGAGGTTCTTTCTGACCTGAGTTATTGTGTAATGATATGATTCTCAAGACCAGAATGCCACCAATAGCTGAGAATTCCTACTCGTTGTGTAGGGTAAACTGAAATTCTTTAAACCCTTTTTTGGACGTGATTGGACTTAATAAATGTAGTGAAGTATTTGCTGGAGTTAAATCTTCACTCTAATATCTATCTCAGATGAGTTTCTTGCCCAGCTATGTGTGGCTTGAATGCTTTCTGCCTCAAAGACTGTTGAATTTTTTTAATAGAAGGCTAAAGGGTTGAAACATGGGGCTAAGTGAATACTCAGAGCACCTGAGGTGATTAAGGCACTCGGGTAGTTGTGGCAGGTTCACATTCAAATCCACCTTCTGTCTGATTGCTATTTTATTTGCTATTTTGTTTATTCAAGCTCTGCTCAAAAGAATGTAATTGAATATTCAAAGATATATGCATAAAAAAGAGTGTTAGGTTGGAGTGCAGACAGCATGCACTATAAATATAATGCAGGCAAATACTATCTCCAAATAATAGCCCTTTTGTAAATGCCATGGTTTCCCGTGCTTATCCTTTTCCCATTGTTTTGTAGAAATTAATAAAGTCAGCAGAGTTCAATGAAAACATGGATTTGAATAACTAAATCTAAGTAAGTTTCTAAAAGTACTCACTCAAAACAGCTGTAGAGGATTAAAAATAAATCTTGATTTATGTTCTGGCCCATTATATTAAGATGTGTGCCTTAGCTTTGGTTAAGTCAGCTAAGTCTTTTAAAAGAAATTTCAAGTGGGTCACATCATTGCTAAGTTATATGAATCTGAGCTAACTTTGGCTTGTCTCATTTTAATATGCTTGATCCAAACAGAGATAATAATAAAAAAAAAAAAATCTGAAGTTCCCTAATATCATTTAATATCACATCTCTACTTGTCATATAAACACAATGCCTGTCTCCTTTTTATTCAAATAGCAATCTATCAAAATTGTCTTTTGACAGAATTTTGACTACTTCTATAGTAATAACTAATAGTTCTTTTTTACTATTTCCCAGGAGAGAAAAAATCATGTGTGTGTGTGTGGGTGGCAGGGGGAGGACAGAAAGACTGAAAATAATTTCTATTTTTACCCTTAAAATGACTCAGGAATTTTAAATCTCTGATAATTTTTGTATAAGATGGCAATCTGGAGAGGCCATTCTGTTCTGCTTTTATTCTGTTTTGTGTTTAGTTAAAGGAAAGTGTAGGGGCACTTTTAAAAATAAAACTGAATATTTAATTGCTAGTTGTAATAAATCTTTTAAGAATAGATGAAATTATTGATATACATTGCACTTAAAGGGCTTTTAATGTTTTTGTGCACAAGTGATAATAGGTTGGGAAAAAAAAGGGTTGAAAAGACTGATTGCAAAACTAACTATAAATCAATCAAATGGTTCTGGTAATATGTCTCATATCCACAGTGTGTGATGTTTAGTTTATGACATCTTAAGATCTCAAAAGCTGATTTATTCTTCCAGTAATCAGTGTTCTGATCCATTAGTTTTTATAATGTAGAGAGATGTCACTGGGTTTTTTTCATGAATTATTTGTATTTTAAAATTGCACATCTGTCAATCAAGACAAAACCAAGGATTTTTAAAAACTTAACACCTTAACTGTAGGATTATCACTGTACACTGGTGTTGGTATATATTATTATTCAGTGAAGTTCTTCATTACACTTTCTAATTTTGGGATTTTTTTGTCTAATATGTAGTCTAAACAACTTCTTATTCAGCTATGATCATAGTTTTACTATTCTCTATGTTGGTATTTTATCAGTACGTGATAGTCAGATATGCACCACCCCAAACACATCCCAGCTCTGAGGCAGAATTTATTTTGTATTAAGTGTAATTTCTTAGGTATTTACAGTAGTTATCAGCATATCAGAAATGTTCATAAAAGATTGCATCTGAGTGTTAATACAAACAACTTTGAAGCCAAAAGGAGTTTTATCATTGAACTTGGTAATGTGTTTTCATTTGTTGTTTCTCAAATTAAAATTATTGCTAAATCATTGAATTCAGGTACATAAAAAAAAAAAAAATAAAATTCGATCAAACATAAAAAATGTCCAAACCAAAACATTTGTGAGTACTTTTAGACTCTACTTACACAGTTCAGGGAAAAAGAGTAAAAATGTATGCATTATGGCTTTTTTTTTTAATCAGTACAAAAATTTTAATTCTGGCTTTATTAGCCTTTTGTGGGGTAGTAAATTCAAATACTGAGAGCTTATCCTAAGATTGCCTAGTCTCTTGGCATTAAAATGTAAGGTCTGGGAGCTTGGGTATCCTATGCAATATTAACAGCTCTTTTCACGTGTGAGGGTCACTTGGCCTCTCTGAAAGTAAAACTGTGAACGAGGTGAAGCTTGAGAGATAGTCAGTGCTCTACTTGCTTTTGGGAAGTGGACGGGCCGTTTATGAAGTTGTGGTATGCACTGAACATTGTCCGTTTCTCATGAATTACATGCCTTGCTCTGTCAGTGACTAAAACCAATTCATTCTCAAGCCATAACAGTATGGAATGACCGCAGGAAAGTTTGGAGCTGAAAACAGGATAGTTGTTTGCTTGAAGCTTCACGGATGATAGAATTGGCATTGGATAAAGACATTATTCTAGGAGTGTAAATGCAAACAGATGTATACTTTTTTGTATTCATTCAAAACCCAGGGATAAAGACAACTTTGATCTCTGAAATAATGTTAATTACAACTGATAATTATCTAATACTAACTTTTACTTGTCTCCATTCTTTCATTTTCTCCTGCACTCTGTTATGCTTTTGCCACCATCTCCCTCTACTGTCCATACACCCAGGTCGATAAACACAATTCACAAGAAGCCGGGTAGCTGTAAAATAGCTTGTTGATTCTTGGCGATACGATATGGGTGTAGGCATTTGTACTATGCATCTGCGTCGTTGTCACTGTCTCTTCCTTCCCCAAGCCCTATTGTGAGGGAGGGCGGTGGAGGGGGGGACAGAGCTGAGGCCAGATTTGGAAGCAGGACCAAGCAGATGAAGAGGGCTGTGGTAGCTGGTGTGTGCCGTCCCGGCTAGGACCGGAGGATACGGAGCTGCCTTGTCCTGCTTTAAACCTAGTTCTGGTGCTGTAGTGGTACCTGAGGGGTTTTTTTTAATATAACTTTTTCTGAGTTCTGGGTACATTGTGTAGAGTATTGTGTAACTCTCCATGTTTATTGACATCTCTTTGATTATTGGATACTTCTTGGGTACTTTAATAACTAGGGATGGACTTAAACCAAAGCTGAAATGCTGTGCTGTTTTGAGGCCTAGAGTGTGCACTGGTAAAAAGGAGTCTTTTCTCTATCAGACAGGTTATTGTTAATGAGAAGTTGATAAGCTGGAAATCATTCATATTCTAAAATGTAATTATTAATTTGCTTTCACTTTGGCTACAGGCTTGGTATTAAACTGAAACTAGCAGAAAAATTAAAAGGAAGAAATTAGTAATTGGGTTCATGCAACTGAAACATGATTGTGATTTCTTACTGTCATGTTCAAATTTCCTTGGGTGTTTGCTTTCTGGTTTGGGGGGGGGGGGAGTTTTTAGGGGTTTTTCTGTTTGTTGTTGATTTTTAATAATTTGGTCTTAACATAGTCAAAAGGAATCAGTAATGGTTTAGGTAGGGGGATATTCTTTTGGCAGGATTGAAAAAAAAAGGGGGGGGGGGCAGGGGGAGGGGGAGAAGGAAAGTTAACTTAATATGGAAAGCTACAAAAGTAGTGCCACAGCATTTTTTCCAGTAAGCTTGGCGCTCTTTGCTGAGTTTTGCACTATACAGCCATTAGCAGGCTGGTCAATGCATTGCTTTATGAGGCAATTATTTCAGCATACTCTATTCAAAATACACATTAGAACTTAACCTTCTGAATCCTGAAGTAGCATTTTTATCACCCAACATTAGAAAAGAGTTGGAGTCAGCAATTTCCCCTTTCTTTTTATGATCTGGTATCATTAATAAAGCATTGGACTGGTAGCTTCTTACAATTCTTCAGGATAATTTGTGACACAAAAGGTGCTACTGTGATACAGTTGTCTGTTGACTTATTCAATAGCACGGGAAACATAGAAATTGTGTAAAAATAAAAATGAGTAAGGGAGGGAAAAGAGCTCTTAAAACAAATGTAGGACTGATACACAGAATATTAGGCCTGCTGCTATTGGATATGCACAAGTAGAAATGGGAAGTTAATATGGAATTTCTAATTAGGGTCACATACTAATGAACTCCCTCTTCATGTTAGTTTTATGCCGCTTCAGAAATTTTTTATCATATGCTTAAAAATTTATGGCTAGAAACATTAATGAAAATGAGGCGTGAATTGGAAATTGTGCTATTATGGAGATGAGTATGGCCGTGGCTAGTCTGATTTCTAAGGAGGGATCCTTTTATTGCCATTTTTCTGAGGGATGAGAAATGATACAAGTAAAATTAATGACTAGACATATTCTTTGTCCTGGCTTGGCTGGCATTATTATATTTAAAGTTATAAAAGCTGGGTTTAATAAAATTTTGAATTAATTATAAGGGGAATTTTAATCATAATTGGCAGTCTTCTATAAGAATAAAACCTGTAACTCAGAAGTGTGAAATTAATATAGTAAAGTGCATATGTTTCTATACACCTATACATGCATATGTGTATAAAATACACAGCTTTGTATATAAATACAGACATACGCACATATAGGTATAGTGAACATTTTTATACTGTCTTTGTTGTTAAAAGCTATATCCTTTTCTTGCTGTTTGACAACAGAATTGCTCTTAAGTTCTGTGGATGAATGTTTGGGTGTATATTTTCCAGAACTGGCATTTTTGTCTCAGATATCTTGTAAAAATCAATTGGGCTTGCTATTTAAAATGTCAACCCCCCGAACACTACCTGTTGTATTGTTTCTTTCCGTCCCACTAAAATTATCATGCAATCTTGTATAAAATATATTGAAAACATCTGGTAGTCTGTCTCGTTGGAATTGCCTTTGGAAATAGTCTAGTAACTTTTGACAGCTTGGCTTTACAAGGATATTGATTTCGCTGTGGCTTTATCATGGAAAACTGATGAATGGTCAAAAGCTGAAAGTGATGTAAAACCCGGGTTATAGTTTTTATATGAAATGCATGTAATAAAATAAAGTAGGTTTATAAAACATAGTAAGGTATGCCCTTGTGAAAACATTAGAGTTAAAAAAGAATTTTGCAACATTTTCATGTTGTGGATTCCTTGGCCTAGGGACACTAAAGTCATTTCCAGGCTTGCTAGAGATGGACAATGAAAGAAGTGTACTTATTAAAAACAATACCATACATTGCTGACAATTATGTGGTATTTGTGAGAAGATAAGCTTGCATAGCGTACTGCTTTGTAACTTTATAAATGTTTCCTTCTGAAATAGGCTAACAATACTGTACAGAAACCAATATGGGAAAAATATTGTTTCCTTAGTCCAATAACAAGGAAAAGTAGAGAGCAGAAACACAAATAACTGAAGGGGCATGTAACATGGGAAACAGGAACTGCAATTTGGATGGAGAAATATCTTTTCTGAAGGACTGAATAGGAAGAATTAGAAACAGCACTGGCCGTCTGTATTGCACTGGCCACAATAAAATAAAGTAAGGAAAATATAGGAAACTAAATTGATTTCTTTCTGGAGGAAGTAATTACTTCACTGGTCAATTAAATATAAACACAATGAGAAGGTGTTGAAGTAGAAACACTTGTGTCAGTTCTGCAGAACAGTGCATTGCTGTGTGTATAAAATCCCCTAAGGGCTTCAGGTACATGTTAATCTACAGTCCAGTTGGGTCCTGTTCTGGGGGTGGGGTGGTGAGAGAGGGTGCAGGGTTCTTTCTGGATCTTGGTAAGAAAGGCCTCAGAACAAATGGCTTAATTAAATGGCTGTTTTAATAAGATAGAATAAAAAGAGGACTAGAGCTAGTAAGTTAACCTTGCGTCCCTTCACATGGTGCGAACCCCACATTCCTGTAGTATTGGATTGGATCCCAGGTGGGGGTCCCGCAACAAGTTGCATAGATCCTGTCTGTGAAGAGAATTTCTTCCTTTTTTGGTCATTCAAGCTATTGTATCATTTTCGTACAAAACCCAAGCGTATCCGTAAAGGGTGTTTGCACGAGAGCTTCTTGCTGCGCTGCTGGGTAGAGGCAAGGCCAGGTGGGTGTTTTCCATTAGGAGCTGCCCACAGGCTCCTTGCGCAGTCTGAAGGCTGCGCTGGACGTGCAGCCCACCGCAGGCCCGTGCCCGCTCACGTGAATCATTACGTGGCTCACTGATGTCTCAATGTACAACGGTCACCCAATCGGGATCAGACTGCGTAAAGGCAAACATTAGTCTCGGACAACTCTCCGTGAGTGCTGAATTGCCGCAAGACAGATGCAATGAAATGAGAGCAATTACCAAGCTGTTTCTGAAGATTCAGCCAACGCTGCTCAATTGCCAGTCCTCCAGAACAGGAGGTGTCGTGCTCCTTAAACATATGTCATCAATTCAAACTATTACAGGAAAAAAAAAAAAAGGAAAAATTAAAAGAAAAAATTGGAATTGGAAAATGCTATGACGTAGCCTGGATTAGTGAAACCTGAATTGAAGCTGGCAACTGTGGATTTTTATAAAAAAAGTTTTTGTACAATTCTCTGAATGTTGTTCTTTCATTGTGCAAAAAAAAAAGCAATGTCAATTTTGGTCAGGGTACCTTAAGCAAAGATAAGGCTATCAGATAGATTAGTATCTGGGTTTGGGTGCCATGCTTAAGGAGTATGGGCCCACTGGAGAGAATTCAGAGAAGCACAATGAGGGTAAGCAGAGCATACCCTACAGAATAAGATGGGGAGGAAGAAGGGAACCAGTGATTTTCTTCTTACATTCTCTATGCCACTTGATAGTTCTATCATACTTCCCTTCTCTTGTCTCTCTTTCATGCAGAGCGATTATTTTCTGTTCACTATTCCCTTGTATAAGAACTGCTCCATACCTTTAGGTAGCCTTACTGCTTCTGATTTGCATTTTCATTAAATAAGGTACAGCAAATGAGTGACTTGTTGAAGGTTGCAAAGGGAACTCAAGTCTCCAGAGTTTGACTAGTGGAATTATTGCTAAACCATTCTTCTTCTATAAGAATATAATAGAAGACATAAACCATAAATAGATGAAAATTAGAAAAGGAAAAAAAGAAAAGAAAAAAAAAAACAATGGGGAAAAAGAAGTTGCCTCACTCCAAGCAAAAGGTAGGTTTTCATTCTGGGAAGGATGACAAGCAGAATTTTTAAATGGATATAACTATAAATGGAAAAGGGAACAGAACATGAATTCTATTGCAAACTCCTCTTTCCTTCTATTGCTATTTTTGACTTGGAGCAGTTACATGTATACAGCCATGATGTATTAAATAAGGAAAGGTAATTAAGACTAAAATTAGTCCAAGATTTGTTTGAACTGTTTCAAGAATACAGGTAAAGATATCCTCTTGTCTGTTTATAATTGTGTTTTTAGCCTGCAGTGTAACAGAATGGACTGCAGTGCTCTGCAGTAAAGGCATTTTATCTCAACCTTCATTCTTTTTGCAGTACAAGTAAGCTACACTTTGGGGGATTGTGACTGTCATTTCCAAGAGGCCTGCCCTGCACTTTCCCCTTCTTGGGAAGTCCAGTGCTGCTTTAATAGTGTCCAGTTCTTTGTTTCTTGAAGTGTAAAACTTGTATTTGGTTACAGGAACAGACAAACTATTTGGATAATTGTCTTGCAATTTGTAGCTTTGCAGACACTTTGCTTTTACCTAGCTAGGAATTCTGGCAATGAGATTACTTAATTTTAAAAGCCCTGATTACAATGAAAAGAGAAAGACAAACTGGCAAGGATCAAACTGTTTCAAATTTGGTATAGAAGTAAAAGGAATTATGGGGCTTTGTAGAAAAGTAACATGTACATGAAGTTCATGCTGTGGCTTTATTAAGAATCAGAAGTACTGGATACCTGCCATGCAGAAGAAAAACGGAAGAATATATATTGTGAAACATATTGGAAGAGAAATATTAATAGATCGAAGGCTAGTGTGTAATACGATTGAAAATTATGAAATACTGAAATGTTTGCCAAAGGATATTGCATCTTGATTTTTGAGAAGATGGTCGAGAAGAGAAATTTCCCATTCAATTTTTATTAATCATTTGACACTCATTGTAATTAGCAATGTCATAATTTAATAAGCCAAACATTTTATTAAGCATACTAGATCCTGACTTAGTGTACTGCAAGAAGTATAGTAGCTGTATGACTATTAACCACATGAACTTTTAAAAAACAAGATGTTGCCTGATATGTCTCATAAATATTGTTTTATCCTGCATTTGGCTTTTGGATGAATATTTCTTCTCATCATTTTAGACTTACGGTTACTTGAAACCTTGAAGCATGTGGTAACTGTGATGAACATAATGAAGTATGTTGAGTTTGGGCTTGTAATTGCCAGTGAGAAGCATTCCGCTAACCCTTCTCTGCGCAGAGGGACCAGGGAGGAGGCTATCACAGTGCGGGTGCCATACTCTCACGCAAGTGAAGGAATGTTAATTCACCTTCACAGAAGTGAACTAACAGAATTGAGATTCAGGATTCTCACTCCCAAGACTGTAAACGTATTCCTCTCCACCATGTTAGGAACTCCAACCCTTCTTTTAATTAATGCTGTTACAATATAGCTAGCATTAACTGATTTTTCAAAGATATGTTTGTAATTGAACTTGATTTTTTGCATTGCTTCTGCCTTTCTATTCTCCATTAAGAAATTGTTGCTCATAATTTCAACAAAATACTTTTAAACTTTTGGAATCCAAGGCATTTATGAATGCCACAATGTAAAAGCTAAAGAAAGTTGATGTGAAAACATTACAGCACATCACTTGATGAGGTAACTTAATAGGATTGCTACTAGCAAGCTTACTCTTAATGGCTTTTACAAACTATGGTTTATTATATCAAACTGCTGCTATAAAAAGTAAGGAATTAAAGAGAATGCATTAGACATAAAGGGGAAAAAAACCAACTTAAACCTCATATAGGCTTGTAAGTTTATTTTGCATGTTTTAATTTTGTTAGTAGGATAAATAATTGCAAAGTTTTAAATTGTATATAAGTTTGTAACATAAAAATATAATAAAAAAAATTAGAATGCAACTTTAAAACATAGTCATCAGCTGTAAATGCAGTCATTAGTCAACTCATCTCACTGCATAACTGATGCTATTTGACATTCTGCAAATGACAACATTATACTGAAGCTTTGCTGTTCTCTGAAGCAGAAATCAGCTAGGAGCGTAGCCAACTCAGGTGAGGTTATGCCTTGTGAGGATCAGCAGCAAATCAAGGTGTGGATTTGGTGGTGGTCCAAACCCACTGCTCTTGCTGTTACATGTAGCTAAGATGAACGGCCCAGCTCGTTCTCACTTTATTGTGATTTTCAGAGGTACAGACGTATTGCAGTTCTGATTCTGCAGCATGAGTCAACAGGGCTGGATACAAGTAGAAAACATACCTTGAGACATCCTGATGCTTTCTTTTAGTGTAAGTTAATTTTTTCTCAGTTATTGTCTTAGCATGTGACAGGTCTATAAGATAGAGAAATTGCCTTTTTTTTAGAGTACAAGCTAACCAAGCCATATTGGGGAGGAGAATGAAGAGTTAGTAGCTCTAAGTTAGCATTAGTATCGTGTGGCAAAGTCATGATTATGGGGTCCACAGTCCCTATAGTGTATTTTTTCCCTGAAGTCATCTAGCTATAAAGTATAAAAGGTGTTTTGTGAGTTAACCTGTTTTGAGTGGTTATGATTTCCATTAGTTGAGAATTGATGGGTTAAAATGTGTTGGGTTTTTTCAATGAATTTGTATCTTTTTACTTCTGAACTTTAGGAACTGATATCTGAAAAGTTCTGCAGCAACTAACAGTTGGAGCTGAAAATATTTGAAATAGAAACCATTTCTAACCTAAGGCTAGTCATTTATTGCTGTACTCTCTTTCAGCAGCTAACACACATACATGCATAGATAGATCTATACATATATAGTAGTCACATAAAAAAATAATAGAAAAATATTGAAATAGAACAGGTTGTAGGCTGAGCAAATGTTATGCTTGATTGAAACATACAAAGGATGTTTTAAGTATATGCTGGGCTACCTCACTACAAGCTTAAAGGCACCACGTACTGTGTTACTTGTTCTTCTCTAATTCAAAGTCAAGCTACTGTACTGCACCAATAGATTTTTTTAGGCTCGTATTAAATAATGAATTTTCACGGTACACACCATAAAATGAATTGGCAGATTTTGTGAGTGATAGGACTGTAAATCTGAAATGAGACTCACTTTGTCACAGTTTCACTTCTTCCCACCAACTGTTCAAATGCCTCAGGTGCCAGAATGGATTAGAAAACCCTGTGAGAAAGGATGGCAGTTCTGCTGATGATAGTGAAAATGCAACACTATTTTTTCTGCTTTTAACTGAACACGGTGAGCACAGTATGAAGCTTTACATTTTACAGTCTTACCCTGGGTCATAAGAAGATTCTATTACAATGCATCAGTTACCTTTATGTTTATAATCAGAGCTAATGCTATAAAGTTATATCCTGCAGGTATTTAACCCTGTTTTCAAGCATTGCTTTTTGTTATACCTTAAGATATGAAACATAACTGCGTAGTACACAGTGACAGAAAAAAATTTAAAGTGGTAGTATGCCTTTAAAATTACATTTTCATGACTATCTGATACTGGCACAATTTTTCAATAATACACTCATGTTTTAAAAAAAATCCTCCCTTTATTAGTCATAAAATGAGTTTATGTTCCCAAAGACATCGTAGGAAACAGCTGTCATTAAGGTCTAAGTGCAGAGCAGGAGGCGGCTGACAGTGGCTCTTTTAATCATGAAATCCTAGGACATAATGCTGTCAATATGCTTCAGTTAATAACAGAAACTACTACCAACTTTATTAGGGTTCCAATTTGCCCCTAAATTTTTAAGTTTTCTTAACAAAGTTTTGTTGTTTTGAAAGAACTCGGAGAAATCCAGCCTTTTTCATAAACCTAACATCAGCTCCAGGGTGAGATTCCCTATGGTATTGTTAATTTTCAAAGGTAATAAGGAGCAGTTTTACTGGGAATTGGTGGATTAGATATAAACTGTTTAATCTTTCTGTCCTAGCCTGAATAAGACTAACAAAGTGCGTAAGCCTAGGAAAGCCACAGATCTTGCTTTTACAAGGAAGGTATAGGTTTAGCATTAACATCCTGCAAAAACTGACACAATCAAACTCTTTTTAATTTTGTTGAACAGGATTGTGATTACACTACTGCCCAAATGCACTGTTTGGGGATTTTTTTTCTTTTTTTTTTTTTCTTGTGATTCTAGTGGCTTTCAGGTGAATCAGGCCCTGCCTGACAGGCTCTTTTCTTAGATCAGGGTTAAATGGCTTTCTGTGTCTGAATATTGGAAGAGACACGTCTGCCAAGAAAAATCATAGCAGCACAATACACCCGAGCTTCTCCATAGCTGGGTCACTGTTCCATTTGGTTGGAGAACCCTTTCCCTCATTAATAAATCTGGCGCGCACTGTGTGTGCTCATACAGTTTCGTAGTTTCACTTCCCTTAAACAAGGGTAACAGGTAATGTTTGTACGTAAAGAGATGAATTTGATGTATTGTTAGCTGCGTAAGTTAGAAGTTACTTAACAGCTTAGGTAGGAGGCGTGATAACAAAAAAAGGGACTTTTTTTTCAGTAAAGATATTTGTCTTGAGAGTAAAAGTAGGATGTATTATGTATTATATGTATGTTTTGCACATATTTATATATATATATGATTATTTTATTTTTTAAAATAAAACTAGCTATAAACTGTTAAAGGAAAATACGTTGTGCCAGAGCCAACAACCCAAGAGGCGAGGCTGTTGCTGCACCATATCCCCAGGTAGAACCAGTGGCAAGGCTGAAGATGTATTCCAACAGGTGCACGCACACACTATGTGTATATATATGTATGTATGTACACAGTCAGCCACACTGATCACAGACAGATACTCAGGGCACCCAAATGAACATAGACAGCACCAGTGGCCTCATCCTGCTCCCCAGTCTGGATGGACAGTATGGAAGTTCACTAGTGAGAATATATATATGTACATATATGTATGTACAAGGTGGATCCCTCCAGCAGCTGGGCTCAGACTTGTAAGCACTTCAAGATCTCTTTAAGTGTAATTTGGATATTGGTGATCTCTGTCCATTACATCATCCTAAGCAAGGTGATTTTACTCTCTTTTGTGGGAAACATTATAACTTCTCCGGTAATGCTGTCATCCTGTTTGCCTAATTACGAGACAAAGCACTGATTAGGCTTAAACTCAAACAAATAGATTTTACGTTGTCTGAAGTATATAGATCAAAAGTTAAACCAGAGTTCTTTTGAACAAAGAACTAATAATGATTAAGAGCTACCTTTTTTTCCTCTTGTACCTTTCGATTGATTGTAGGACTGCATGATGTGATTGATTAAAATCAATAATTTAGAAACTGACAAAACAATACATTACAGAAAGGATAAGAGTCAGCATGACAACAAAATGATACAAATGATCCTGACTATAACATTTAAAGCTTTTAGAGTATAACATCTTTCCATTTTTTTTCCCCGTCTTCCCAAAAATCTCAGCATTGCAACCAACTTAATTAGTATCAGGTTTTCAGCTATGGAGAGGGGAGCCTAAATAATTTCAAGAGTTTAAGAATAGCAAATAAGAAGACAAAAGAGAGAAGGTGCAAATGTCAGGAAAGGGTGGAGTAGAGACAAATATGTGATGAAGTGCTGATTATTGCATTTTTTTCTATACGTAAAAAAAAAAGGTTTTCTGGGCATTTCTGGCTATATAATAACCTTTCACCATGACTTTAGTGATAATGTTATATCACTTTTCCAAGGAATAAAGAATGCTTTAGTTTACAACCTACACAAATACTGAAAAGTACCTTAATGAATACTGATTATGTTAAATTTTTATTGTTTAACTTTTGAGTGCATGTTCCTTATATTGCTTGGTGGTTTACTGTTATTGCTCTTTGCTTATTCACACAACTATAAAGCCAAGGATATCTAGCCGTGTGTTAAAGACCCTTTGTAATACGTGCTGAGAAGTCAAAAATTAAAATATGATCTTTGCTCAAAGGATTTCATTTTGAAGACACTTGGAAGAAGGGAATACAAGAAAATAGTAAAGCATCATACTGCCTAACACTGATTCAGGGTACCAGTTTGACAAGTTTTGGTAGCCACCACAGCAAAGTGAAGCCAAGAGAGATTGAGGAGGGGGAAAATGAAACAACTCAGAAAATGTAAGGGGCAGCATGAAAGAAAAGCAAAAAAAGCATATATCTGAAAATGTTAGAAATAAGCAATGGCTGTTTGAAGGTGGGAAACTGATACTTCTGTTCATGAGATATGTGGAAAGAGGTAGGACTGTCTGAGGGGATGGAGAAGGACAGTGTAAAAAATGGCTGAAATGGTCTGAGCAACAATTTCACAAAATTACATTTGTGGCAGCAAACTGAAAGGTGGTGAGTGGAGAAAAACAGCCAAGGTGGAAGGAAAATGCTACTTCTAAAATGGTGTGATGAAGTGTCAGGTGAGAGTTTAAGTTCTCTGAATGGATATGAAGTGCTCGGTCTTAGAAATGTTACACAGAAAAAAATCTGGAAGTTTTTCCAGGAGTTCAGGTTGATAAATTTATGAAAGGTTGGAAAAGGAGGGCCTGGAAGCCAATGGGCAATAGGAGAAAATAAAGTTCCATTTTGAACTTGAAGCAATTGTTAGTTATCCATGAGGAGATTTGACAAAGACAAGTTAAGATTTAGTTCAAATATGTAAATTAAAGAGATGACCCTGTGAGTCATATGAAAATGTCTTTGTAGGTGATAAATAGCCAAAGAGACGCTGTGTAGGAAAAAGAGCGGGAAAGCAAGGACAGGCACCTCTTAGAGCACCTAAAAAAAGCTGATGGTAGACAAGAAGATGACATAGATAATGAGAAAGGGTAATTGCATGAGGAATTATGATCAGCTGTCTGGCTGATGTTATAGAAAGTGGTTTACAGATTAGATGAGTATGAACATGAAGTACTAGCTTTTAGCCTTGGCTTGGAAAACATTCATTAGAAGGCTTTGCCAACCACATTTCCTTGAACAGATGGATCGCATGGGAGAACAGAATGGGAACTGTCAAAGGGAAACTCCATGACATGATTGTAAACACTGCATTCAGCAAGTTTAAAGAGGTTATTACATGTAGAAATGCAGCAAGCAGAATTTTTGATCTTTGTCTTAAGATGGGAGAAACCAGAGGGGAGCAGAGTGAGTGATTATGGAGAAGTAAGAAGGAAGGAGACTAATGTCAAAAAGTGGAAAGACGAAATAATCTTATAAGAGACAAGAGTCCTTAAGTCTTTTAAGGAGGGAAAGGGCTTTCTTGAAATAACAAAAAAAAAAAGGAACAGGGATCATTTTAAAAGCAGGGCTAACTGCCTAGGCACCAAACCATGATTTAAAAATCCTGATAAGTATCTCTGTAAACTGCATTGCACTACAATGGCAACCAAGACAGTTTAGAACTAGTCTGTGTCTGTCTGTCTTGGTACTGAAATATGCAGTGTGGACAGGTGCCACATTAACAAGTATGAGAATTTCTGCTTTCTCGTTGTGGAAGAAGGCCTTACCTAAATATGTGAAATAAATATGCAGCTTCAAGGTATTAAATAATGAATTTTGGTGAAATTAAGACTGAATTCAGGCTTTCTCAAATATAAAGTTGATGTATGATCTAGATTCTATGACTATAGGAGAAATAATAGTAGCTATGATTGTATGAGGCAGCCTTATGGGTAAGGCTGAGAATGGCTTACTCTTTAGCAGCCAAGATTTCTAACTAGTGTCTAGAAACAAAAAAAGGTCTGACCAGTTTTCACAAAAAGACAACAGACAGTATATCTTTCACTTTTATAATGGAAGGAAATGTTAGAATAAAAATATACAGTAGCACAAAACCTGTTGCCTTTAGTAGTCTGAGATGTATCTTTCTTAACTTCATACCTTCTTGTTTTAAAGCGAAAACTATTAATTTTCCTAATGAGGCATTCTAGAGCAGTGTTGCTTTATATAATGCTAATCTTATTCTCCTAGTTTGCCTTCATTTGCTTTTAATAATACTTATAAAATAATTTAGTCTGCAGGTGTAACCAAATCTGAGCCTTCAGGCTATTCCAATCACACAGTTAGTATGTAATTATTATAAAGAGGCAAGTTATTGTTATACCTGATTATAGTTGGAAGAGAAGATAATTGAATTGAAACAAAATAAGAGTTCACAGAAAACTCTTATGTTTCTCAGTACTTTTTCTATTTTGATCACATTTCATTTCAGTGTTTTACAATTTTTTTATTATTCACTTATTTTCTATTAAATTTACTGACCACCTATCTTAGTTTGAGACAAAATTTGTTTCTTTCCCTCTATGCTAACTTACTGAAATACAGTTATGCATAATAGTGACTGAAAGTTAATAATTGCTGAAAGTCCCTGATGTGTCATGACTTTTTTTTTGCCTTTTTCATACAGTTCTATGGCAATTTTTAGGGAATAATTGCCCTCATTTATAATGAACAACTTTCACACCCGCAGTAACATATTAAAATAAAAACAAAGGTGCTAAGTAAAATACTCATAAGACAGACGTCTTAGAATTCAAGTTATTCATATGATTTTGGTTAGTTGCCTTTGCTTGTATGTTGTATATCTTTTTAGTGTAACACACCTTAATAAGTGTCTTACAGATGCTATATTGCATACCGCAAGCTATGAAGAGTACAGAACAGTGAAAGGAAGGATGTTCTTTTGTGGTACAGGGTCTGGATTGAGACAAAAGCAGGTTAATTCTAAAATAATGACAGATTCCCCAGAAGATACAAATATAAATCATGTCATCTCCATCTTCTCATGCCTCTTTGCCATCTCTTGCTAGAAGCAAGAAATAATTTAGTTCTCTTCCTGCTATCCCTGTTTCTGCTAATAGTTTTTATCTCAAACAACAGGTGAAGAAGGGTGAGAAGATGAAGGTGATGGGCATAAAGTAAATGAGAGCCAAAAAAGCTCAGTGTTAGCATGTTCAGCTAAATATTTCCATTTCCAGAAACATATTTCTACATTTCCTACTTGCAATATCAGCCCTTTTTGTGCTGCTGGTGTTTAGTAGAAAGTGTAGTAAGGAATAGAATTAGTGAAAACCTTATTAAATATGACATACAGGTGAAGGGGAAGGTTATGACTCTTAAAGCTATTGGTGCTGCTTGAAATGGTAAATAAGGAAGATCCTTGTTGATATAGTCTGCCTGGGTTTCTGAAAGACTCTAAAGAAACTATGCAGCCTTGTGATGGAGTTGGAGGTCCTTGCGTCGACAAAAAAAATGGTTAAAGATGAAAAAGAGAAAACAATTGATGGTCAGTGTTCACAGTGGTGTAAGGTTACCTACTGGAACCCATGCAGTTCAACTTATTCATTGAAAGAGAGGTCGTTAGTGACAAGGCTTCCTGATGATACTAAGTTGTTTAGAATATTTAAAATAAGTCCTAAAAAATTGTAGGACTTTGAAGCATGAGAAAAAGGCAAACCAAACTTTGCATGTAAAATGATGAACATGAGCTAAGTAGAAACAGAAACAACCTGAAAAAGAAAAAAAAAAAAAGATGGGTAAATATAAGAGAGGTCTATAAAATCATGGGTGATAAGGAAAAGATAGACAAAGATTGGTTTGGGGGGTGGGGTTGGTTTTTTTAATTCGGTCCTTCCAGTGCCCACAAAGAACATCTAACGATGCTAGCAGGTGTCAGGTTCAGAAAGAACACAAGGCAGTGATACATTGTAGAAAGTATATACAGATGTAGACATTCTTGCAATGGGATGTTGCAAATGCTAAAAGTTTACTTGGGTCCAACTGAAGACTTGAGAATTTCATGGAAAAGAAATCCATCAGGAAATACTAAACACAAAAAGGTACCAAGAAGTTTCAAAACCACAAACTATTGGAGACTGGGAGAGCATTCAGGGGATCTTATTCCTCCTTTGCCGTACAAATCAGGAAATCTAAACCTAGGAACAGTTCAAAGAAGAAATGTGAAATAAGGTTTCCTTTAAAAGGAAGACTTATCTCAGTTGGTACTCCAGTAATTATGAAATGACTACCTGAGGGGGGGGAAAAAAGCAGATGGAATGAAGCTATTGTCCTAAAAGTAATATTAAAAAAACCTCAGACTAATTATTTTTTATATGAAGCTGTCTGCCTTAGTCATTTACCTACCCAACCTGCAGTAACAGCTATATGAATTAGTAGTAACCTAATTATCATCATTAAGCAGGTGTATCCAGTGTGTTTTTTCTTGTGTTGGATTTTTTCTGTTTTCAAATCATCATGGCATCCAGAATTAAAATGTAAAAAAGGTAGACAACAATTAGGTATACCTAGAAAAATACCAGAAAAAAATATTTGGAATAATCATCTCCTTGCAGTGCAAAGTCAGCAGTTTTTGCAAACTTTTAAAATAAGATTATAAAAGATGAAACAGAAAAGCTTGCTTCAGCTTTTAAGAAAGATGTAAGCAATTTTAAACTGTACTTTTTCCCAAGGGAGAGTTTGAAAAGATTTCTAATGAATTAAAGTATAACAGAAGTATTTGCTGGATGATAACATATTTTTCCTAATAATTTCTTAATTTCTAGAATGCTTAATTGTGGATCTTGGGGGTGTGAGGTTAAGGCAGTATATTTCCATGTTGACAGTATGCACCTTATTCCTTTTTCAGCGGGTTTTTTTAGGTAAGAGATGGTCTTTTTCTTTCTTTTCTCCTCCAAATTTTTGAGAAATCAGAAGGCTGTTTGTGTATTAATTTAGAGTGTACAAGCTGTATTTGTGTCAGTAAAAACTTACTCAACCACTCTGAATGAGGAAATAGAATCTGCTTTGAGATAACTCTCCTTTCAATTAGTCCTGAAAGAAATGCAAATCCCCAAGTCAAAAATTTTTCAAGTTCACGCAGGGAACAACAAATCAGTCCCCTAAATAGAAAGATACTCCCCCCCCCCCAAAAAAAAACCCCAAAAAACAAAACCCAACCCAACCCAACATCTCGTAAGTGGGAGAAGGACAGGGTCGTCCATTCACATGTTTTAGTTTGTATTGCTCTGAACATTCTCATTCATCTGAATGTAATCCATGCACCTACCCAATCCCAATGGGACAATGGAGAGCATTTATGAGAGTAATGTCCATGAAATTGTTTGGTTTTAAGAGATGAATGAGGAAGAGATCATGCCTTTCAAACGGTGCCAAAAAAAACCCAACAGCAACAACAACAAAACTCCTCCAAAACCCACTGAGTTTCAGTTGGAATAATCAGTAGCTGCCCCTTTGGCTGCAGGTTATGCTCTAAGAAAGCTCCGGCACGAGGTGAATCAAGAAGGTGCCTGACTCTTTTATAAAGTTGTGGATTCAAAAGATAAATACCATCTGGTTAAACATCTCCTGAAAAGGAAATGGTACAAAGTCCAAAATGAATGGGGAATAGCTTTAAGTTAGTGAAATAGTCACCAGTATAAATGGCAATGGTTCAGACTTTCTTCTCCAATTAGAAAGACGAGACTCCATTCAAGTTAACCTTGTAAACTTGAAGGGTTATTGGTTATAAAATGAATGGTTAAGTTTTCTCCATTTTTTTTTTCTGCTGAAACTGTAATTGATGTTACCAATTAAAACTAGAAAGTAGCTTTAGTCAAAGAGAAAAAATGTGTGTTAAAGAAATGCAAATCCCTTATAAAACACTTGAAGTGTTTTTGGGTTTTGGGGTGGGTTTTTTGTTGTTGTTTTTTTTTTTTCTCTAGAGTTTACTAGCTTCACTGCATTACAGAATGATGACCTCTTGGTACCTATAACCTTTTTTCCCCACAGTTGAAAAGATTCCTGTATGCATTGTGACTGTTTTCGTCGTAATATATTATAGGTCACAGCAGAACCTGTGAAGTACCACAGCCTTTCCCACTCTGTTTAGGTAATAAAGCAATAGCTCTTGCCCCTTTTAAAAAAAAAAAAGGATAATAGAAATAAAAAAGCAGGTAAAGGGTATGGTCCTTTCAAACCTTAAATACATGAAAGCATGCAAATACGTTAGGAATGGGAGCAAAATGTGTGAAATAAATCTTTGGGAATCCAAATTAAGGAGAGCATCCAGAGACAGGGCTATGGCAGAGTTTGCTGCCCATCTGAAACCCCTGTGTTGAGTCCGTTCAGTCTTTCTCACAGCTTCATTATTTCTTCTCTTTCTGCCTGCAATTGCTCACATGCACTCCTCTCCTCCTCCTCAGTGTCTGCAAAAACTGTAAGCGTACCCCAAAGACAATGGTTTTCATCATGCTTTCACAGGAAACAAGCTCAAATAGAGAATACAACATAATCTAAATTAGAATTTGTTAACCAGAAAATTATAAATTATATTAATTTTAGAATGGACAAAAAGGCTTTCTAATTAGTTCATTACTTCAAAAATTAAATGCTTGTAGTAGTACACAGAACTTTTCTGATAGACTATGTTTTTGCAGTTGCAGCAAAGTAATCCAATTAAGTCTTGGATGTTATTTTTTTCCTCTCACTTCCTAAGTTAGCCTACCACATTACTAATCTGTGCGTGTACCAATTTAAGTTATCATTACTGTTACAAATATAATTTTGATTGCAAATGTTGTATTGTTTGGTATACTTATTGATAGCTTCCGAATGCATTCCATGCTTAGGATTTATGAAGCATTTAATATGTTTTTTTGTTGACATTTCTAAGTCCTTGGTTTCACAGTTACATGTTAGGGACTTGGTTTATGTATTTCAATAGTGTATCCTTAAAAATGAAACATAGCCTAATTTCAGAGTTATCTGTGTATCTTCTTTCTACAAAAAATGGATAGCTTCATCCTGTCTTACTTCTCTGGAGACAAAAACAAATCCTAGCAATTTGGTAATAGGAGGATGTGCAAGTTAAAAGGCAAGATATCAACGTAAGTGAAAGATCTTACTTTGAAGTCCATATCTGTAAATGAGACCCCTTGTTAATGTTTCTTTCCAATCCTAATTTCACTCTCCATAGCGAGGCACCAGGGGTACTTGAACATATGGAAAGCTTGAGCTTAATTGTTCAGATTCTGTTCAACCATTCCAACTCTTCACAGTGATTTGCGCTATTTAGCATTTGTGTGCATTAGGTAATATATTTAGTGTTTCCCGTTTCAATCCAATTTATGTATGTTTGGCTGCAGACCAGAGCTGTGGGCACACAGTATGGAATTGTCATAAATCTGCCTATGCTGACTATAAGTGCTATATTGCTACAGTTGATAGCATGCTTGCATGAACATTTCGGAATGCTTGCGGAGCAATACCGCCTATTCCCAGCAAATCTCCTAGGGACTAAATTAATGTATCTCATATTGTATTGATTGTAGCCAATAAGTGCCTAAATGATTTGATGTGAGGCAGAGGGATTATGAAGGGAAGAGGGAAGAGGCAGCTTGAAAGAAATATGCGGTTTAATTACAGGATGAATTTCACCAATCTACCTCCCCCTAGGAATTTAACAAATAGGCCTAAGTGCACTTAGCTGTTCTTGACATCTGTTGAAATGATATCTGCCCGTGATGAGGGAATCATGGGAATTGGTCTAAGGGTATTGTCAGGATCAGTGAGCCACAGGAAACTACTTTTCTGTCTGTAAAATCAGATGGAAGAAAAGCCTACATTAGCAGTTTTAGGTTAAGCTGTAATGATTACGATTTCCATAACGGAATTCTGCTTTCTGATTTAATGACACTGGCTCTGTCTTTAGAAAAACGTTAAGCAAGAATTAAAAATGGTGTCAAAACATAAGCAATGAAATACAAATTTGAGCTGGATTCAAAAACTATTCATGTTGCTGCTGTTGGTGGAAGCTTGATATATGCCTTTTGAGAGAAACATCCAGGTTTATACCTTTTTTTATGATGTGGTATGACATGTTATGAAACTCAGAATCTCTTGGGTAAACAGTGGAGATAGCATAAAACCCAGGGAACACAAAAGCTGGAGCTTCAGCTTAAATCCTATAGGAAGACAAGCATGGTGAAGACTGATGTTGTGTATTTGCTCGTTTTGATTACATCTATAATTCAGAAGGAAGTATAGATTACTTAATGCTTTCTACTGCATTTTATAGTATTTATACTATACTGCTGCAAAAGAAAACCTGGCAATGCCTTTAAAGCCCTAAGAGACATAAGTTTCTTTGCATTATTTGAAAGCTGTGTTTTCCTGTGCTTGGAGCATTTATGTGTATTACCTCATAAATTACTTTTAAGTCATTTCCTTTGAAAAAGTGATAAACATTTATTTCAGGAGGTAGAAACAGAAGGTGAGACTGTATCCTATTATCTAAGCTGCATGCATTGTCGCTGACTGCATATGTGTGCATTCTGACTATGCATTTTGCCTATGCAAGGACTAAAAAACCCACAAGATTTGGCCTAGGGAGGGTTGTTTCTTTTATATATAATGCAAATTCTGCCTGCAGTGTTCTTTTCCTGTGATTTCTGTAGACAATTTGAAAGCAAAAATATATGGTTAATTTATTCTACTGTAAAAGACAAATTAGGATTTATGGCTATAGGAAATGTTTATTGCTAGTTTTGTTTACAAATACAGTAATTGAGGATGGAATTTCAGTTTGTGTAACTGTGCAACATTTTCTTGGAAGTGACTGAATTCATATCCATCTAAATTCCTGGTGCACTGCACTATTTTACTGATTTCTCAAAGACTGCAATGATGTTAAGTGGGCAAGCACATGATAAAGATAATAAATCACAGCAAAGCTAAAAATTTAGTATTTGGGGTTTTTTCCTGCTGTAATACTGAAAACATACATATAAGTATGTTTGCATAAGTGATAAGCAAAAATACAGAGAGCAAGAGAGAGGCAGACACCCTTTAGCATTCACACTGTTTTCAAAGACCACCTTAAAAACAGTGATTTGCATGTCTGGATTACAAAGAGGGCTTGGCCTCTCAATGTTCTTGCTGAGATTTTTGATAAAGTTATGCTGCTGTATGCAAGTATATATAAGGAGATCTGTGCAGTACCAATAGGTGTAGCCATAGTTTCTTTCCAAAGGAATTAGTTAAGAAAACGAAAATGATTCTGTTTGAAAGTCTAACAAGACTACAATAGGCTACACTAATGTCAAAACCCAAACATTTTAATATAAATTTTGCCCAGCATTGACTAAGTCATTTGGTGAATATATAGAAAAAAGAGAGCAGCTGATTTTCTCTTGAAGATATGAAAAACAAAGGATAAGAAACTTGGGAGAAAGCACCTCAATCTTAAAAGGTAGCGCTTTTTTTTAATAGCAGAGATGTTTTCCTCTAACAATGGTCTCTTAGTTAACATTAAAAAATTCAGTTTTAATCTTTTAATTGCAAAATTTGGGATTGCTCTCTCATTTCCTGTGTAATATAATGGAATGTAAATTAAAAGCCAAGATATCTGAGATAAGAAAAGTTCTTCTTTACAAACACACTATCATTATTACTTGATTTTTAGGAATGTCTTTATTTGGCATCTCTTTGCTCAGTTTCCTGAAACTGAAAAGTAACACGACTTTCTCTGTAAATCTTCTGGTAATAGGATTAAATAGAATGTTAATTTGTTTCCCCTTGCAACTATAAATAGTGTAGTCTTTTTAACAGAAATAAAATAGGATTTTTTTCTCCGTAAGCACCCAATGTAATAAATTGTAATATATATATATATAAAAAATTATCAGGGTTTTTTTCACTTCTACATGAATATGAGCTATCTGCCATAGTGTGCCATACCTTAAAACAACTTCAAAACAACTGTGATGTAATATATGCTCATCTAGGCTAAAATTTTAAGTGTGTTCAGATCTTGCACCCATAATTAGACATCTAAATATAATGGCCTGATTTTTGAAAGATGCGAGCACATTTAGGTACAGCAACTTGCTAAGATTTGCTGTGCTCTGCATTTCTGAAAATGAGGCCATATATGTAGGTAGCCTAAATATAGATCCATGAACTAATTTAAGACTTAAATAGACTTTAAATTATTGGGCATGTTTCTCAGTTCATATTATTCTTAAAGGAGAAAACCAATGATTCCTGGCAGTGATCCTTGTCTGATTAGCACCGATGACAAAGCACTCACACTTCAGTGGGAAAGGATTGCTCCTTGTTTTTAAGAGGATTTTTGAAAGTTTCTATAACAGTTCAGTGTTGTATTATATTATCCCAGTTTAAGGCACAAGCTCTGTCTTTTATATTCCAAATTTACTAGAAATATAATGGAAAATTGTTTAGGTAGAGCACTTTCAGTGGAACCGAATTACGTATGGATAATCTAAAATGCCTGCTCTCTTCAAAGCTGGTATATTTAAGGAAACACATTACTTGCTTTGAATAAAACACATTTTATATTTAACAGAGCATTTATGACTGTCAAACAGTGTGTTTCTTTTTCTTCTTTTGTCGGTGGTATTTTCAGGGCTTACCAGAAAACTGTTTCAGGGGTTGTTTTGCTTTTCTAATGGGAGAAATTTTAATTATTTTAGTTATCGGTGGTTTTTGTCTGTAGATTTAGATTCCTCAAGACAAAAAAAAAAAAGTATTATAAAATGTGGTATCACTGTTGCAAAATCACAGTGTAATTGTCCTTGCTAATACCTTGTAATTGTCACCAGTACTGGTATTGGCAACTAGATGAGACAGAGTGATGAAAAAAAGCAATTATTCATCCTTTAATGAGGGCATTCTGTGTAATGTGCAAACCAGTCCAGAAGGTCCACACTCTAGTCTGAATGTGTTCATTATAATTCTTTACCCTTTGTCCAAGTTTCAGTGCATTCATTTTCTTATATTTAAATTTGGCATCTTTTGTTAATTGAGGCTTCTCATAATGCACATCAGGCTAGGATGCAAATGAATGAAAATGGAGCTATAATAGTGCACTAGGATTAACATTGCTTCTTTCAAGTTTTGGGGTTTGGTTGGGGGTTTTTTGTTGTGTGGCTTTTGGTTTGTTTAGGTTTTGGTTTTGTTTTTGTTTTTTTCAAACACATATAAATTATTTGTTGGTGGACATAAAAAAAATACAGTCATTCGTGGATCTGGGTACATTCTGTATTAGCCAGAGAAATGACTTTTTAAAAAAAAAAATAAAAAAAAAATTCAGAAGTTGTACAACATTGTGCTTTTGTTTATTGGCTGCGTTTTATTAGAAAACGACAGTAACTCAATATTGTTCTCTGTAGAGAAGACTTGCAAATATGGATAATTATGCTTGTGACACAGAGTAACAAAAGAGTGGTATTAAGCAAATATTGGGGCTCTCTATTTTTCCCAATGTCCCATCATTTCATTCTCCCTCCCACAGTGGAGAGACTTTTTCCTGCGAACTTATCTACCCTTTGGAAGAAGTTTTCAAAAATTATTAGAAGCATCACAGTGCTAGCAAAATAATAACAATCACATTATTAACATATGTCCACATTTCATGAACATGCTGGCATGTCTGAACAAGGAATGAAAATGGCTGCAGTCCTGTGAAATCTCTGTATTTCCTTGGAAGCTCAGTGTTTTAAAGAGCAAAATTCAGCTATCAGACGGGTTGTTACTGAGCCAACCAAGAGTGTGATTTAAAAAAAAAATTCTTTCCAATGATGAATTTAGTGACTTTCTTGCTCCCTCCTTTTTTCATGTGACATGAGTAATTCATAAACACTTTGTGGTTTAGGCAGCAAGGTGGGAGCAGAAGTATCTAAAAAAAGCCCCAAGAAAATCTGTAGCCAGAATGACAAATACTCAGGCACAGCTATAAAACTTACAGATCAGTAGCACAGAGCCATAAGAATATATTGACTGTGGCCCAAACTCATCAGAAGATTGATCAATCCAGCTGACTTGCATTAATTGTGAAATAGAAAGAACGATGCGATCAATGATAGGCATGAAAGTGCAGCGGTAATGATGCCACATCTAGCTAATCCAATAATGGAGAACCTGATGTATAGCATATTGGAATTCCACTGTTCGGGCCCCTGTCACAATAAAGTATATCCTGCAATTATGGGGAAAAATTGAGCAGGCAGCAGTTGAGCCAGCCTAATCGGCCAGTGCCACAGTAGTTTTCCTGATTAAACACTACGTTAAGTGGCACTCAAACATTGCAACTTGTCTGCATTATAAAAGATAATCCTTAAATTAATGTGAAACTTTGTATTTTAATCAAAGCAAACTATGAATATTAAGATGTGTGCAAGATATCTAGTTAACTGTGAACATTTTAACAATTTATAAACTGGTCTCTCGCTGTTGGCTATGAGGAGAAAGGACCATATGTTGATTTGAGAGCCACCAGTTTCCCGTGCTGAAAATCAATTAGACTTTATACAGGCTTAAAGACCTGATGGGAAAAATAATATACTTAACAGACCCTTAGAGAATTCAAATTTAGTTAACTTCTGTAAATGTTTGCCTACGGTTGCTAATTTTAGTCTGCTCAGTGTTACATGTTGGTTGGGGGAAGAATAGATTTTTAGAAAATAGTAATATAAGTACAACCAGACCTGCAGCTAAAGTTAGGAATCAGTGGTCACCTACCTATTATAAAAACAACCACAATCCTCTCTAAAATGTAGCATTTGTCATGTTAATAAGAAGTGAAAGACTTTTAGTTCCTTAGATACTTAATTTTTGTTATTACATTTACATATGCGAGCCTACCCGCTGTCATGCTGACCCGACTTTGCTGTTGGCTTGACCTTTTGTTTTAAGACACAGCTTTGTGTGGAGGATGCTATAAGCCTGCCCTGACCAAGCAGGAGAACCTCGGAGGTTCCTGCTCCATCTTCAGCCCTGCCCTCTCCCTGGGGCCGAACGATCCAAGGAGCTTGGTTCTTTCTGCCGGGTTTGAAAGGGAGAATTCAGAGGAACAGTGGAGCTGTGACTCTGTTTATTTCACCTTATCCCTCGTCAACAGTGTTTCTCAATTATTATTTTTTTTAGTGGGAAGATAAATGACTGCTCTCACAGCTGCTCGACATTCAGGGAGTACGAGGACTGTTGTTTATGTGTGGGTTTGAGCAATTACAGAAAGGGAAATGGATGGCTGCCTAACCACCGAGGAAGCACCTAAACCAATCTGTAGATCATTCTGCTTTGCCTTCTGGAAATTATTGACCGCTTTAATTCCAGTACTGGACGGGTATTTTTATATTTCAACTATATAAATTTACCACTTTTCAGATACAAATGTTTGTATAAATTGGACTGAGGTTTTGACACTACATAGTTCTTGAGAGTCTTCACTAGAACTTGGCACCATTTCTACATGTAAATGTAGAGGTATTTTCATGAACAAAATAACTTTGCTACTCTTGCTTTGCTTGCTTTCTTTAAATATGTTGCTGAGGCAGAGAAGCTTGGGGACAATTATTTAAGCAAATAGCAAGCAAACAAAAAGATCCAATTCCTATGTGTTAAAGTATACTGGTTACAACTCCTGTGACAGATTAGGAGCTTTGTACATCTTGCTTAAGCATCTTTGATTCTGGAGCAGTCAGCTCCAGAAGCTGGATGGACATGTCTGACCAGTCATTGTCCAGCCATCTCACTTTAATGCCCTAGTGCAGAAAAGCCAACACATTAAGACTTCAGCTCGCATCTTCTATTTCCTTTTCAATGCAGTGTAATTTTGCTCAGTATTGTAAGGAAACGATTAGCCAGTATTTGCACAGGGCTTTTCTTTTTCCCCTCTAAAGTTGATTACACCTAGGGGGAATAAAATGTCAAAAGACACAAGATTCCTCATATGGTTATAATGGGAATACAGGGATGAAACTGAGGAGGTAATTTATCCTAAAGCTTCTAAAATTTCAAAGTGTTTGTTTCCAATATAAAAATGTGATTTAAAAACTAGATTAATAACTGATTAATAAGTCCTGAAATTGGTGTCAGGCTGCTTAAGTGAGCTGACAGCAAAGACTGTATCTTCTTGTTTCTCTGTAAGAAGAAAATAGAATTAATGTTCTTCAGATTTTTCCTTTAAAAATACTGCAGTAAAACCAAAACATAAGAAAAGGTGACCAAGCTGTGAATGTAATACTACCATACTAGATTTTAATAGCATCTGTTTCTGTGAGAAATGCATGGTATGGTGTGTATTTTCTAAACATATTTTTGATTGCATGAAGTGATAACAGTTAGCTTTACACCTCCCACCATAAAAGTAGTAATAAAAGAAAAGGAGAGTTCAAACTCTGTGATGGTAAGTAATTGCTGTGGAACAAACCCTTGCCTTCCCGGAGTCTTTGTTCAACTCTTTTTGCCACTAGGGAATTATTTTAATACATGAAAACTGTATTCAAGTTATGCTGTAGCAGTAAATGAGATCTACTTACTTCTTTCCAGGACAATTAATTTCAAGCCAGCCTATGTTAAAGAAAGTACTGAGCAGTGTGTTTTATAATTGCTGGAAAGCTGCACATGCATTATTAGAATAGAAATATTGGGTTTCTTTTCAAGTCTTGAGTAATCCCAGTAGACTTGCAAGCTGCTATGAATAATGCTGTAAAGTCTAAGTGAAAGATTTCAGATATTCCCCCCCCCCCTTCTAGATTACTGCAGTTATTTGAGGCAAAAAGTCAAAACACCTCAACATTAAGGAAAATGAAGACACTTTCTGTTAAGACTGAAGTAGTAATAGATAGCCTAAAGGCATCAACCTAAACCAACAAACTGACTGCAGCAATGTTTGGTGGGCATTTTGTTTTGGTTTGGGTTTTTTATGCGTTTTCTTTATCAAAGAAGTTGCTGGATGCCACCCATCATCTGTGAAGTTAATGAGACAGTATCTTCCTAACAGAAGAACTTAGGCAAATTTTTAACTTTGCTATAGGTAGTTTAATATAATTAAATAGGTGTGTATACCTTCGTAGACCATTCCTTAATACTGGAATGGTCTTATTTGTGGTACCTCAGTCTGAAGTATCTTAAGGTCTGTGTTATATGCCATTTTTTCTTTTTTTATAGTTTTTTATTATTTTTCACATATAGCTAAAACAGTGCACAGAAAACAGGACTGGGGAGGTGAAGAAGCATGCTTGGAAACTGCTTCTTCCATGGGAATCTGGTTGTTCCATGGAACTACACTGGCAAGATATTGTTGTTTCTCCTTGCCTTTGGTAATTTCTATGTTGTGCTCTTGAAATAAAACTTGTAAGACAGATGGTGACCCTAGAAGGTCTTACAGACTTGCAAGTACTTGAAAAGAAGGTGTTAATGTTTTTCTCAAGGAAAAGAGAGAGGAATTTT
This sequence comes from Buteo buteo, assembly GCF_964188355.1. Classification (NCBI taxonomy): domain Eukaryota; kingdom Metazoa; phylum Chordata; class Aves; order Accipitriformes; family Accipitridae; genus Buteo; species Buteo buteo. The sequence goes on from NC_134199.1 coordinate 5,229,025, forward strand.
ACCCTCCCCCAAAGTATTGTTTTATCGGTAATTAGCAGAGGCAAAATCATTCAAATACAGAAATCACTGAGCTAATTGAGATAGTCTAGCAATGAGGGACTCTACTGGGATCAATTAACATGATCTAGATATTAAAGGGAAAGCAGAATATTTCCTCTTTTTTTTGCCTCCTATGATTTGCAGCATATGTCACTTAAATACAGTTGAAAGCAAGAAAAAAAGGGGATTTTTTTTTTTTAATATTTCCAGACCAATAAAAGTCATCAAAATGATCTTCTGTTATGCTGATAACATGCTTGTTTCTTTTACAGTCTAGATGAGGTGACATGTACATCTGGGTACCATTGGGAAGGATTGTTGACTGGTGGTCCAATTTTTTTGCTATTTAACAGCAGAATTGCTCTCATTTTGAAACTTAGGCTCTGATTCTTAATATCAGTACATGGTGTTATATATTTATGGGGGTTCTGTACTATTTATTTCTGTTGTGGGATGTCCTTAGAACTGAATATAAGTGATTAAGGTATCTGGTTTTGCTGGTATTTTATATCACGGTCCTCATGGGGGACTTCAACCACCCCAATATCTGTTGGAGGGACAACACAGTGGGGCATAAGCAATCCAGGAGGTTCCTGGCATGCATTGCTGACAACTTCCTTCAAATGATAGAGATGCCGATGAGGAGAGGTGCTGTGCTGGACCCTGTTCTCACCAACAAGGAGGGGCTGGTGGGGAATGGGAAGCTCAGGGGCAGCCTTGGCTGCAGTGACCATGAAACGGTGGAGTTCAAGACCCTTAGGGCAGCGAGGAGGGTGCACTGTAAGCTCGCTACCCTGGACTTCAGGAGAGCAGACTTTGGCCTCTTCAGGGATTTGCTTGGTAGAGTACCGTGGGATACAGCCCTGGAGGGAAGAGGGGCCCAAGAAAGCTGCTTAATATTCAAGGGTCACCTCCTCCAAGCTCAGGAGCGATGCATCCCAGCAGAGAGGAAGTCAGGCAAAAACGCCAGGAGGCCTGCATGGATGAACAAGGAGCTCCTGGACAAACTCAAACACAAAAAGGAAGCCTACAAAGGGTGGAAGCAAGGACAGGTAGCCTGGGAGGAACACAGAGAAACTGTCCGAGCAGCCAGGGATCAGGTTAGGAAAGCCAAAGCCCTGATGGAATTAGATCTGGCCAGGGATGTCAAGGGCAACAAGAAAAGCTTCTGTAGGTACATCAGTGATGAAAGGAAGACTAGGGAAAATGGGGGCCCTCTCCAGAAGGAAACAGGAGACCTGGTTACCGGGGACATGGAGAAGGCTGAGGTACTCGGTGACTTTTTTGCCTCAGCCTTCACTGGCAAGTGCTCCAGCCACACTGCCCAAGTCGCAGAAGGCGAAGGCAGGGACTGGGAGAATGAAGAACCGCCCATCGTAGCAGAAGATCAGGTTCGAGACCATCTAAGGAATGTGAAGGTGCACAGGTCCATGGGACCTGATGAGATGCATCCCATGGGTCCTGAGGGGAACTGGCAGATGAAGTGGCTAAGCCACTATCCATCATGTTTGAGCAAGTTGTGGCAGTCTGGGGAAGTTCCCCGTGACTGGAAAAGGGAAAACGTAGCCCCCGTTTTTAAGAAGGGGAAAAAAGGAAGACCCAGGGAACTACAGGCCAGCCAGTGTCACCTCTGTGCCCGGCAAGATCATGGAGCAGATCCTCCTGGAAACTATAGTAGGGCACATGGAAGATAAGGAGGTGACTGGTGACAGCCACCATGGCTTCACTAAGGACAAATCATGCCTAACAAATCTGGTGGCCTTCTGCAATGGGGTTACAGCGTTGGTGGATAAGGGAAGAGCAACTGACACCATCTACCTGGACTTGTGCAAAGCCTTTGACACTGTCTTGCACAACATCCTTGTCTCTAAATTGGAGCGACATGGATGGACCACTTGATGGATAAGGAACTGGCTGGCTGGTTGCACTCAGAGTTGCAGTCAATGGCTCGATGTCCAAGTGGAGACCAGTGATGAACGGCGTTCCTCAGAGGTCAGTATTGGGACTGGCACTGTTTAACATCTTTGGCGACATGGACAGCGGGGCTGAGCGCCCCCTCAGCAAGTTTGCTGACGACACCAGGCTGTGTGGTGCAGCCGACACGCTGGAGGGAAGGGATGCCATCCAGAGGGACCTTGACGGGCTTGAGAGGTGGGGCCGTGCAAACCTCATGAAGGTCAACAAGGCCAAGTGCAATGTCCTGAACATGGGTCGGGGCAATCCCAAGCACAAATACAGGCTGGGTGATGAGTGGATTGAGAGCAGCCCTGAGGAGAAGGACTTAGGGGTGTAGGTTGACGAGAAGATCAACATGACCTAGTGATGTGCGCTTGCAGCCCAGAAAGCCAACTGTATCCTGGGCTGCATCAAAAGAAACATGACCAGCAGGCTGAGGGAGGTGATTCTGCCCCTCTACTCTGCTCTTGTGGGACTCCACCTGGAGTACTGTGTTCAGCTCTGGGGCCCCCAACACAAGAAGGACACAGATCTGTTGGAGCGGGTCCAGAGGAGGGCCACAAAGATGATCAGAGGGCTGGAGCACCTCTCCGATGAAGGCAGGCTGAGAGAGTTGGGGTTGTTCAGCCTGGAGAAGAGAAGGCTCAGGGAGACCTTACAGCAGCCTGCCTTTACCTAAAGGGGGCCTACAAGAAAGCTGGAGGGGGACTTTTTACAAGGGCCTGCAGTGATAGGACAAGGGGTAATGGCTTTAAACTGAAAGGGGGAAGATTTAGATTAGATGTAAGGAAGAAGTTCTTACTGTGGGGGTGGTGAGGCACTGGAACAGGTTGCCCAGAGAGGTGGTGGATGCCCCATCCCTGGCAGTGTTCAAGGCCAGGCTGGATGGGGCTTGGAACAACCTGGTCTAGTGGAAGGTGTCCCTGCCCATGGCAGGGGGTTTGGAACTAGATGATCTTTAAGGTCCCTTCCAACCCAAACCATTCTATGATCATAACATTGTATTATAACACATATATGTGACTGTGTTTTACTGGTGGTCACGGGACAAACTTTCAGCTTTTTGAAATTTGTACAGTAAACACTGGGAAATAATGTCAAAATTGTGAACAATAATATATTAATATTTTAAATGTTCTGAATTCTTTTTTTCCACTTAATTGAAGCCATGCACATGGCATTTCTCAAATGACCCAGAAGTGGACTTCTAAAGCATGTAAGTGAGCTAGCGCGTAAGCCTATAAATTCAATTCACTGGTATGCATCAGCAATGATTACTCTAAATGTACTGTGAATGGACTAGACTGCTATTTAACGTGCAAGTTGAGAGTGCTCATTAAGGGAGAAAAGATGAAACTTCAAGCACCTAGTACGAGGCTTAAAATCATTCCAGCTCCACTAGAACGCAGTATTTTCTATTCCACATAAAATCAGTTTAGTTCTTGGTGGAAGTGACATGATGCTAACACTTCATTCAGGAAAACATTTACTACTTTTAGGAAGATTTTTATCCTGATCAAAGTTGAGGTTTTCTAGCTTAGTAAGAGTTGACTACCAAAGCTAAGTAGGAAGGGGAATTTTTAGCTTGTCTGGCAAAGCATTATTGACGTGTTCCTCGTTGCCTCTAAACAAGAGAGAAAAAATAGTTTTTGAAACTTGGTTATTGGGTGCTACAAGGAGTAAAATGCAGTGAAGATGGAGTGCAATATTCTTTTTTATTTTTAAAAAATAATTCCAGACATCAGAAAAAGACATTATATAATCTAGTAATGAAGAATAGTTCTTTCCCTGTTCTCTGGGCCCCAGGCATTCCACATTTCTGAAGCTGGAGCATGACATGTACAACAACAATGTATGAAATCTTTAAGAATATTTTTTTCTAATACCCAGATAACTGGTGAACTTACTTTCTTCTCAGAAAGAAAAGATTATAGATATATTTCTTACATAACTGGTTTAGAACTGTCAAATAAAACCAAAAGTGACTCTCATCCTCCTTCCCCACTCTCCCTGACCCCTGTGAAATGCCAAATTTGTGTGTCTTACTTCTCATGCAGATGGATATTTAGATAATGATAGCAAAGCTATTTAAAATGCCAAATAATTCATTCTTTGGTTTATTTCATGTTTCACTCAATCCATTTGCCATTATAATGCTCATGGACTTGGATTTTCACCCCCCACCCTCCACCTCCATTTTGCTTGTACTTTTTACTTGCTTTGAGAAAAATATTTTCTTTTTTTAACTTTTTCTTTTTTTTCTTCCCTCCCCCCCGCCACCAAAGACAGATGGTGGCAACACTGTTCTCTCTGAATAAGAAAACAGCTGGTAAGGTGCAAGGCGAGACTAGACCAGCAGTGCACTTGTGTTTCCAGTGTTGCAAAATCTCCCTTTGTTTTTCAGAGGAGCTGGTATATAAACTAACCATACAGTTATCACCCCCCTAACTGTAACAGTGTAAAAAAAAAAAAAAAAAAAAAAAAAAAAAAACAAACCCAAACCCAAATAAACCACCAACCCACACCCCACACAAATAAACTGAATTTATGGCATAGTATAGATTCAGTACCTTTCCATCCTGGCTTGCATATTTAAATACAGGCTTGACTTAAGAAAAAATTATTGCAGTCTAATAGCTATAAAATACTAAGAGGAAATAAAATCAATGTTGGCCCAAATTTTAAAATGCAAACCACACACGCACTATAAAATATGGTAGAATACTGCTTACTCAGTAGACTCAGCTCTAGGAACCAAACCGAACTGAGAATGACTTAAAAAATGCAGAAAATTAAAAAATATGTTTAAATAGATGCCTGGAAATTGTTGTTGTCATAAGATCAAGGTATTTTTTTATTCCCTTCAGGTAAAAAGAATTCTCACTATTGATATATATATCCAACTTGGGCAGATGAAAGGAGGTTGATTGGTTGTTTTGTTCCTTCTTTGCAGTGTTCTTAGTCACAAGTCTCCAGGCTGCTAAAGGTACACATATGAATTACAGTGTTTCAGGAATCAAGTGAAAGGCTTTGGAAAAAAAACCAAGGCATCTGCATGATGTATTTTAAGTGTGGCTTTATTTACTAAAGAATGCTGTACCGTCATTTTAACTAATTATTGAACCTTACTAGAATGCGAAGTGTACACTGAACAAGAAGTCCGCTTCTCTTGCCAGTCTACATCTATAACTTGTCGTACTTAGGCACAGTTGGAAGGTTAGTTTCTAGAAGGAGGTTTCACCTTTTTTACAAGAGGGTTTTATCTTCATCAAGAATCAGACAGAGGTACAGTGAGACCTGAGACTGAGGAAAAGGGGGAAAAAAAAAAAAACCACAATCAATTTTATAGAAAATTCTGATGTTTCAAAACAGGTTTTGTCTTTATTTAGAGTGAAAGTGATTTTTTTTTATAACCCCTTAAAAAATGGACAGAGCTTTACCTTCTGGTTATTCTGGAATCTCTGTGACTTGGGGTCTCCAGATCTAAGCCAGTTCTCTGGCAATGGTGCTCTGCAGCTGCAGGTTCTGGGAGCCTTAGTCAGGTGCCTGGATTGCATGGAAGGCTCAGCTTCCCGAAAACCTACCACATCAATGTCTCAGTGACTGAAGGAGAGGGGAATGAGCTTACAGAAAGCTGTCAGAGCACTATTAAGTTGAACACTCTCTGCAGAACTTCCCACTGTTGTTGATCTGGCAAATCTAATGAACAAATGTCTTTATCACCCTGTTCGTAATCCGCTCTAGGTATGCAACAATACCTTTGTAGTTGCCTATTTGGTCACTTAAATAAGATTTTTGCTGTTTCTGTACCTTTGTGGATTTTGACGGAAGCTCTTGCTGTATGTCACCTGTCTTCAGTTTTGTCTGTACTGCTTGGTGTTAGGAAGCAGCAGGCTGTTTCCTTTCTGTGTTCCCCTCTTGCCAGTTGTTTCTAGGCTTTCAGGACTATCCCACGGTCTTCCTAAACTTTAGAAATTCAGAGACTTTCATGCCATGCAGCAGATGCAAGGCAAAGGCTGTATTTTAACTAGAGCTGCTTAGTTCCTGCAAGCTTTACTTCTTTCTGTAATGATGGATGTTAGATACCAGAAATGCCGGAGTTTGGACTTATTCTTCCGTGATTGACTTTACAGTGCAATTGAGCACAGGTAAGAATTCTTAAGCAAAAGTATCTTTTCAGAATGGAAATTATTATTTTTAATGGCATGTGCCTGTTTTTGAGGCACATTAGAAATTTTTATCTAAGTAATAAGAGACAGCCCTGTCTCAGAATATGCATAATAGAGATGTAAAAGGCCTGAATTCAAGTCTCTAGACACAATTAGAAATCCAACCAATTGCTATGATATACCGAAAAACTAGATGAGTGATCTCATGCAGAGAAGCATTCCCTACCCTTTTAACTGCTGCTTATCCTGTCTCAGTAAGTGAGGTAATTGATGTTTTACTCTCAAAATGGATCTCAGTGTTTCAGGTGGTTAGCAGACTAAAATGGCTTTTACATCATAACACTAAAAATCAATTCATCTCGTAAACTAATCTCAGGTTTGAAAACTTGCTATACCTGAAGACTACCTAGCTTAAAAATAATGAGTTTGTTTGGATCTTGAGTCCACTAGACTAGCTGGTGATTAATCTGATTTAACCACACAGAACATCACAACACTGTTCCTGCTCTTTTAAATTCTCCTGTTCTCACTTCTCCACAAGGGCCATGTACATCAGAGCCTTGAGGAACTCCTAATTATTTCTGTGTGGTGCTTTGTTTATTCCTGTTGAAGTGAAAGTAATTGTTTAGTATCATAGCAGACTGACTAGAAAGGGAGTGGTTTTCAGTTTGAACAACTTGACCCAACACTTCTTTGGTAATATGCATCCTCTTGCAGTTGTGGAACTTACATCAGGGCTTTGGTTTTACTTTGCTTCATGATGGTATATGCAAATAGCATGTCTGGAAGTAAAAGGGAGGAAAAAAAGAAATAATCTGCAGGCCAAAATTACGTTGAATAATTTTACATGTTTATCTCATTGCAAAATTGAGTAAAGTAAGTTCTACAAAATCTGTTCAGGTGTAAAAGCAGCAAAGAATTGTTACAAACATTGGGAACAAAGTCAATGAAAAATAGTGAGTTAAATGACAACTTGCTTGAGGCTATGACTATACTGTATTGAATACACAGGCTGCACCACCACACTGTGAGCATTACTCACATGCAAATGAGGATGAAATGTACCTTTTGAATTGTGTGTGCTAATTATTATATTACTCATGTATGTTATGTGATGTTGAAATTAGTTACAAATATTGTAATTTGATTTATACTGTGCTGCAGTGAAAACAGAGAGAGAAAAATATCTATAGGTAGGAAAGATGCTTCCCTCTCTCCCTCTCAGTCTCCCTTGTATGTAGAGCTATAGATAGATAAGAAAACTTGTAGATGGAACTCTTTGTCCTTGATGACTTCCAATCTGGGTTAAGATGTGGCAGAAAAGTGAAGATATGTATAGCCATATGAAGAAGAAAAGTGGTTATTTATTGTAAAAAGATATGATATTTAGATCTTTCATGTATATATAGTAAAAGATGTCTTATCTGTCTTCTAAACTGACAGGGTTTCAGGTCACAGTTTACTTCACCTCAGGGTAGCTCATCACAAAGTTTTCTAGAGATGTTGGGAGCAGCACTTCCATGCATAAGGATCATATACAATGCATCATTAAAATTATTTCAAAAGGTATAGATATAATAGAATTTTGAAGCTACAATTTCAAGCTTGTTATCATGGAGGTCATTGAAGAACATGACATTTAGTTTGCAAAATGAGCATCGGTGTGCATGCACGTGCACACACATACACAAGTTTAAATGTTTCATTCTGCTTTTCCATTTTTAGGACAGTAAGGCCATTGCTGTGGGCTTATTAAAAGGTGAAAGAAAATGTTTAACTTTGTCAGCTGCACCTGATTTTTGCCAATGATTGTTCATTTTCTTAACAGAAAAGCAAAGAACATTTTAAATGAGACTTGTTCAAGGTAACCTTACCACTTCTGAGTGAGAAGAATATACTGCCCTAATGGATGCTCTTATATGACAATCTCTAAATGTCTTTCATTATTAAGTGTCAAGGTTTCTTTAGGAGGGCTTTAGAAATTCTTGGAAGAAACGTTTCATTGCAGCAAGCTGTAGCACTGCCACTAAAAATATATTGCTAATTAAAGTTTATTGACAGTCTTTGTAATGTGTTCTTAGAACAAGTAAAAGCACTGAGTAATTATTGAATGTGAGGCACTGCATCTTCTATAGTTAGTTAAGCTGTTTAGGAGAGGAGATTAAGGTACTGTGCCCTTCCTTTCCCTATGTAGTTATTGGGTTTGAGCATTGTGCAGAATAAAATGCTTTCTGGATACCAGTGCTGCAAAGACTTGAAGAAACTTTGGGGTTTTTCCCTCACTTTTTTACTTGCTGGCCATGGACAAATTGGGACGTATGTTAAATACTTCCAAGGCCTATAAGGTACATCTCCCCAGGAAGGGGAAGAATTTTGACTGTCCAGAAAACAGTTCCTTCAAGGAACAGTTCCTAAGTTGAGCAAGAGTATTCAGAGTTACTTTAGCTGTGTGTGAATACAAATACAGAATTTGCAAATCATACCTCTGTAGAGTTCCTAGCGTAGGACACTTCTCATCAGTAACAATTGCACGCATTTAGCCGTATTCAGCTATGGCACATAGCTGAATGTTGTACTGTTTTAGAACAATAGCGTTTGTGTTTCTAATTTACGAAGCTGCATGGTCCGTGCTGGTGGGAGGGGAATCTCCTGAAGCACTGCTCTCCTCCACTGCCAGATGGGATTCCTGGTTTTGTGGATGATAGTTGAGCCCAACATATGCTGCAGATGCAGGGTTCCTCTGAAGCACTGTAAGTGCTGTGCTATGAAACGCTGTCCGCTCCCCCAACAGAGTGAAAGGGTGGCAAGAGAGGGGTTACCGACACGGGGTAATGGGTGCAGACTGGACCAGGCTGCCATTTTTCCAGAGAGGCAGGTAGGCAATGATCACAAACTGCAGAGCAGGTCTCAGAGGCAGAAGTTTAGGACTCCTAGAAAAATTTGTAATTTGGAGCAGTGTGCAGACGTATGTGTTATCCCATTGAGAAGAAATGTGGAAAATCATAATTTGAATCTCTTTCCTGCTAGTGGCATCATCTGAGGCTAAACGTAGCCAATGTTATTACGAGGCAATTCATGCTCGCTTTGTTCTCATTTACTGGTGTATTTTGTTCTCAATACTGCTGTGTTTGGCACTGCAATTATCTTGGTATCTTTTTCTTTTAAATTAATATTAAAAGATAATCAACTGTTAATTGATAATTCATTTTAATAATGCAGACAATAGACAGTAAAAAACATTACTGATTTTGCTTATGTTACTATTTAGAATCATAGAATAGTTTGGGTTGGAAGGGACCTTTAAAGGTCACCTAGTCCAAATTGAAAGTCATGATTTCTTACTGACATCATGACAATTTGAAAACTGTTGCAAGTGATTACATAATGATCGTTAGGTGCAAGCAGAAGCATTTGCACTGTCTTGCCGCATCTCTGGAATTCTCTGAACCACAGTGAATCTATGATCATTTTTGTAAGGGCAAGGAACCAGAGTTATTTAGATGGTTGCCAGAAGACTTTTACCCTTCTTTACATCTCTAAATCTAAAGTTACTCCTTTCAGTAGAGTTCCTCTGCAATTCTGTTGCTGTACGTAAGAGCAAAGTACTGCCTTCGGTATGCAAGATTTACAAAACAAATCAGAAAAAAAAAAAGGATTATTACATGTTGATAGTAGTACAACAGCTTTGAGAAGCGATTGTTTTGTGGCTCTAAGAGCCAAACCTTCTGCCTGCTTGTACAACCTACAGTTTCACTGAGTATCTGAGTTGTAAAAAATTTTGTAAAAACTTCTGTATGGCATGTTTGGTCTTGCAGCTCATTAATTATCTGCCTGCAGTTTCTTCTGACTCAAGCTTCTTGCGCTCACAGAAATGGTCAGGTGAATTGCATAACGGACAGGGTGTGTGAATCCTAATGCAGAGTGCAGGTCAAGCTCCTGCCATAAGAGTAGGAACAGCCCTAGTGATGGATGTACACATTTTTTTCTCTCTGGGACTAACTCATTCATTCAAAACCAAAGAAAACACACTTCTAGGTTTGGGTATGTTTACTCAGTATCACACACAGGGTGTGAAATTCTCTCTCTAAACTTCATGAAGGCATAATTCCTCCAGTTCTTTACTATGTTTTAGGAAAAGAATATCACCTGAGGGTCCACAATTTGATAAATTAGTGCAGTAAAGGCAACCTCAGGCTTCGCTGAAAAGATTTATTTTTAAAAAAATTGGTGCGATGGAGTAAAATGCTTGTGTTTTGATTTGTGTGTGTGTGTGTGTGCAAGCATAGTGCATATCATTGCATTTCCTGTGCAAAACAGAAAGGGATAATTTAAAAGACATTAATGACATTTAGATGCCTACTTCCTATTGCAAATTAATCATTAGCATCCACACATATTTTCATCTTGCATTTGTGTCCTTGCAATTCTCTCCCAAGAGCTAAAGATAAGTAGCACATATGTTTCATAAATAATGAAATTACCCACCAAAATTTCAAGCTTTAGGTAGAGTGATACATGAAAACAGACTATCGCTTTTAATGAATTTACTTCATGGTGTTCACCCCCCCCCCCCCCCCCCCCCATCAATTTATGCTGACAAGAATACCTTTGTAAAGTACATATAACTGTATAGGTATGGATTATTTCTTAGTAACAAGATTTAAAATTTGCACACAAATCCTGCTTATGCCAGAAATTCTTATCTGTTTAAGAAACAAAACCCAAAATGAACAAAAAGCCCCTAATAGCTTGACCAGCCAACAAAATTAAATTATAGTAGGATACTGTCAATTAACTGTTAAAAACAGCTGTAGAATTTAAATTGTTGTTAATGTTATAAATTCTAAGGATTTACTATTTTATCTGCAGTTGAAAAAAAATAAGGTTTCCAGATAAATTTACTGATTATTGATTTACTAGGTTAATACTGCGGAATGACATTTTAGTACGTCTTGGATCATTTAATATAAATTAAACTATTACAGATATATATATATAAAAAAATAAATAAATATATATATATACACACACACACCCTTTCACTTTATAACACTCTAAAAAAGTAATTTTCTAATTAGAACAAGAGTAACTCCAAGGAAGGTGACAAATCAAAGTTTGGATATCTGTCAGTTCATTGGCTTCTTGCTGACCTGGCAATATCTTGTTTCTCAGACCAGTTCCTTCTATAATGGCCTCTTCAGCCAATAATGTGGATCTGCCAGATAAAAGCTGTGTTTTGGGTTTTTTTGTAATTTGTCAAGCATCCGTGACTGAATGAACTTGACTTACTTTTATCAGCACACAAGCACAGCAAGTAGCCTTCCAGATGTTTGCTGATAACACACATTCAATGTCTATAGTAGCAATTTGTAACATAACTAGCTTTGGTAATTGTCTGAAAATCCATGCCTGTCTCCAGTGATATCCTTATTGTCAGTCTTGCATTCTCTCCTCTTCCTTAAAGTGTCTTTCTGAATTGTTATCTGCAGTTAGTATAGCTGGCACCTTAACAGACTAGTATTAATTTTCTGATCAAAATATAAGAAACTATGTAAAATAGAGTTTTTACTTAGACCCTCTCTTAATTTTATTATATGTTCTCAGCCTATAGTTTTTACTGATTGTCTCTGTTGATTATCTTTACTTCAGAAAATCTACTATGCAGCATATTGGATTTTTTGCCTTCTTTATGTAATGCAGACCCGTAGAATTCATTTCAAAGGCTGGTAGCAGTACCTGATACTCAGATATTAACTGATATATCAGATTTCTTAATTCTATATTTACAGTAGCTTCGGAGTTTATCACTTAATTGGTATTCATGCCATTATCTGTATTAATTTTTTTCTGGATACTTTAAGGAAAGAGATTTAAGATCCATTTTCCAAAAGTTACAGGATTTTACAAGACTAAATTCTTGTAATAACAGTATGCTTATGAAACAAAAATGATTTATGCTACAGTAAATAGTGTAGTACATGTAATATGCCAAGCTTGGCCTGGTAATGTTTGTATTCTAACATACTTTTAATTCTATACTGGTGGTTGCTTTAATATCACAGTATTTTTAATTACATTTTTCATAGTGTCCATTTATTCTTTTTACTACAGTGCCTTTGCCTTCTGATTATTCCTTTTAATACTTACTGTGTTATGCAGGGAAATTAAATAAAATGCGCTACAGCTAGTCTTTTATGTATAAAAGGAGTTTATATTTGAATGCTAAGTATAGGTAAAGTTTCTCATGGGATTGTTGCATGCAGAATATGCATGCAGAATTTAATTTTGAGGTTTTACTGCACAAGTGTTTTTCTAGAATGCTACTTGAAAAAAAATATTTTCGTAGAGACCTTTTTCCTACTTTATATTAAAGTATACTGCAAAGTAGTTTCCAATATAAATGCACCAGCGCCTTTATGTTCAAGAATTAGTCACATAGTGTAGATGCAAAATAAACATAAAACAGTTTTTGTCTTCAAGGTACTTTTCACAAGGGCATACCAGAGACCTACGGTTCCTAAACTTCTTACAAAAACCGAGGGAACTAATCATGTAATGGGATGTGAGGTGGGAGCACAGGAAGAGCTGTGGTGCTGGCTGGTGTTATGCCACCTTGCAGGCCTTTTACTTAAAGGGGTGTCAGAAAATGAAGAGCTTCCAGGCTGTGCTGCAGCACCACAGGCTTCCTTGAATACACACAGTGAGCCAAAACCAAATTCAGTGACATGGGTATCTTTGTGACCTGCAGCATGCTTTGTGCGTATAACTAAGGCTATTAAAATAAATAAATAAATAAATTAAAAAAACAAAACAACCCCCAACCCCCCAAAACTGTATCTGCCAGGTAACAATGTTGGTCAAGCAGTATAGATAATCTTGCTGAAAAAACATATCTTAGCCTGAAACCAAGAAAAGATGAAAATTGGACTTTGGGGTTTCTCAAAGGAGCCATTTTACACAAGGAAGAAATTGCCTACTGTTTATTTGTTTGTTTGTTTTTACAGTGTTCCTCTTTTATTTTTGGAGATTTTCTACTTTTTTGTCCCAGTGAAATTATCCTGTTTGGAATGTTTTGTTAAGTTGAGGGCAAGAAGAAAAGGAGAGGGAGAAATGCCTATAAAACCATAGATTATTTTTTATGGAAGATGAGATGGTCCCCATTTGCATTTACAGCTTTACAAGGATTGTAGCACTAGGCTCTTTTTCTTTTTTTGATGGAAATGCTTAATCTGAGCTCAATGGGCCATAATAATTGCCTGTTTCTTTCAGTAGAAATAAACCCACTTGTATGTGACACTTGAAACCTTAACTCTACTTAGTATTATGCACGGAATTGTAGACGGTTCTTCACCAAATATATTTATGACAGCAGCGCTAGTCGATATACAATACCAAGCCAAGGGCATTTGAGAATAAATCAGTCCCTCTAGCTGCTGCTATAGCACAGTAACTGATGGTTGTAATAAAACCCCATGAAATTAAAATTCTGTGCATGCAAACACACATACCTAGCCAAGAGAAACCTGAAGCTCTCTGTTCTGGAAAAATTTGCATACGCATAGACATACATAGTCCGTACCCCTTTGTATTAGTAACACAATGTACACAAAAGGTCTATAGGTTTTCAGCACTGTATCATCTCATTAGACTCTCTTCAACATTTGGGGGCTTTCAGGAGTCATGTAGAAAAAAATGTAAGCAGTTCATAGAAGAGGAGGATGGTCCCAGTTACTCCTTGAGGAGGAAATATTCTTGATTTTATGTCTGAAAGCCTTTTGATGATGCTGTAAGTCGCTACCAAAGGCTCTGAAAACCCTACTTCCAGTTCAAATCATCCTATATATTTATGCAGTCACTGATTATTTTTTTATTTTTTTTAATGAGTCTTCTGTGTTTGAGCACCTCAGGCTCTACTTCATGGCACTGTGAGCTCTTGGGATGGACATTGTTTCTTCATTTGTGTTTTGGGTTTTCACATGAAGTACTGAGAAGCCATTTTAAATTAATACACAAGATTATTTATATATTTATGTACAAGCCCATGCTCTCTTCACATATTAAATAACTTGAAGCATCATTTCTTCTGAATTCTGTAGGGTAATGAGATAATGAAAACTAATATGTAGTAAAATGATGCAAGGGAAGTGACTGTTGCCACATGAAATACACCAGAGAGCAGTGTATGGTGTAACTCCTTGTGTAGCACAGCATTTTTGTGCAACACAGCAAGGGAAAAACCCAAGCATTTAATTTTCAAGACAAGACTTTTACAGTCAGATGAGTATCTGATGAGAGAAAACACTGATAGATGGATTTTGCAAATAGTATGAAAAGGTATGGACTGTCTCATAGTATCTAGTGAAATACAACTAGTGTGACTGTGGCAGAGTAATCTATGGTTTTATGTCAGCTATTGAATCTATGTATGAATGAGGAGAAATACGAGACCTCAATCAGATGAATAGGCAATTACTAATTGTGAAGTTATGTTCTGGTAAAAGCACTGTGACCACGATCAGTGCCAAGTCTTTTGCATCCAACTCTCATGCTCCACAGTTCATGTGTAGGTACTGATTGTAAACTCTCCCTTCCTAATGAAAACAGGCATATTGTTACAATTCAGGTAATCATATTTGCATTGTCCTTTTTGAGGTAGAAAAAAGACAAAAATGTTGGAGGGCCTTTCCTGGAACTTCTGTTAGAGTAGCTGTCTTTAAGCTGCACAGAAAATTATGGATAAGTCATTCCGGTGTGACTGCTCACTGTAAAAAGGATGGCTTTATATATGCTTTTCTCAGAACACAGGCTAAGTCAATTTACTACAAATGTTTGTTTATGATACAATATCTGCAATATAAAAGACTTTAGATGTTCACTGGTTATCTTTCAACCACTGGGACTGTGCTCCATTTCAAATGACCTTCTCTATCCTGAAAGTGTTTTGAATTTATAAAGGCAAAACAAATACTTGGGAATGTTGTACTGCAACAAAAATAGTTTTTCTTTTACATTTTAAGCAGAGTCTTTCTGTAAATAACCCCATCACCGTCATCATGTTCTCTTTGTCCCATCACCTAAACCCTTTCTTTAAAATGGCATTTAAAAAACTTGGCAGCACAAAAACCTCCCCAGGTGGACTGGTAGTATTCCTTATCAACTTGAGTAATACTGTTGTTCTCTGTCTGTCTATTGCATCCATATATGGGTCCTGTTAGTTTCAATTTCTTCAGAGCTAGGGCTTGCATGTCTTTATGAAGGGTGGATGACTGATAAATACATTTAAAAGATCTTAAGTCTCCCACCTGCTACTGTTATTTAAAGAAAATAAAACATATTTCCCTGTTCTATTTATGTTCATGAACTCAGAGAATGACACCAGCAGATTGCACAGTATTTCCAAAGGGTCTTGTTTGTTTGTTTGTTTAAAATGATGGAGCCTGACAGCGTGAGTGTCTTATAAGACTGTTGTCTTATAAGAAGACCTGTAGTCTTGAACTATTGTTCAAGTTCTTTGAAAATTTTTCCTTGATGAAATCCTTGAAAGGGAATCAATATTTTAGGCATTCTTCCACTGAACTCTAGTATGTGAGAGCTTGACATAATGACGCTCAACATGTTGACCAGGCTCTTCATGCAGTCTTGAACTAAAAGAAATAAATAGTTTGTTGCATATGGTTCAATCCAGAGACATAACGAAGTAAATCTAGGATTGAGAAGCAATGTATTTAAAATCGCAGGATATGCACAAGGTTTGCTTCTAGGGTCTCTTGATCATTAATTAAATATGTTATGACTTTCAGTTTTTCTTGTTTATCTGTACAGGTTTACATACTGTAAATGCATTATTTATGTCTTCCCTTAAGTGCTTAGTACTGCCAGGATGTTTCTCTTAAACTGGCGCAGATAGCAAAAAAGACAAAATGAGAGAGAAAATTTGGCACTAGTTAACTGCACAGAAAGCTACTTCTGCCCAAATGAGCCTTTCCCAGATTTATTAAAATAAACTTAAACTGATAAATAGGTAAGAGGGGATAGACAGATAGGTGGCATCATTGTTTAAACTATGAAAAATATTTTTTTATTAAGCTAAGTTTGGGTTTTTTTGTTTTGTTTTTTTATTCTTAATCTCACCCTACTAATGCCTTATCACTAAGCCTTGCTGCTTTTGTTCTGGAAAGCTCCTGGTATGAAGGGTGATGAGGGAGCTATCTATGTGGAATTTCACTTTCTGAGGGAAGCCATCACTGAAATGGATTTTGTTATTATAGCTAAAACATACAGTTTGGAGTCAACCATTTGCTGAACGTTGAACAAAGGAGATTGCTGCCGTTGGTTTGTCCTGCATATCGCCCCTGTTGTCCTCCATTTCTTGTAGTAAACAGAATGCCATGGATGTGGTCATAGATTGAGCCAAAATATATTTTTAAAATACACCTCTCACATTCATAGGAAAGCTGTTTGTTTCAAAATAAAGGGATGGGTTTTTCCTATTTGTTTTGCTGTCAGATGTGGTGTAGCAGTTGGATGTTAAGACAATCATCTTCTCCTGACTTGTACATCTTTGTTCTTATTCACTCTTTGTGTCTCTGTTGTGTTCTCCCACTGTTTATAAACACTTCTTTTCAATCTTAAATAACATTTCCTGTTGTGGTTTCTCAGATGTTAGATATTTGTCAATATTATGTTTCAAATGACAGTAGCAGATAGCCTTATAGATGACTAATTAAAACACAGAATTAATTATCTGCCTAAATAAACAATAACCAAACCTTGCTCCACTCTACAAATACTTGATACACTTTTATTGGTTGTGGTTGTTTGGGGGGGGGGGAGGTTTGTACAAATTTTGCCCTCCTTCCCTTCTGAAATTCCTCGCCCCCCCCCACCCCCCCCCCGCCCCTTGGTTTCCAAATACCGAGTGTTATTGGAAGCTTACATGTTTATATTATCAGTGTACATGGAACCAGCTGTTCTGAGTCAGACCGGAGGTCTCTAAGTCCAAGAAACGACCTTTATGCATGCCTATGGAAGAGGGGAACAAAGCAAGCTCCTCCAGAATTTTTTTCCAGCCTCCAGGAACTTTGTGTGACAAAGGTGGTCTCTGTGCATTTAATCATCTTCTATAAGTTTTGTTTTGTTTTTTTTTTTTTTTTTTTTGTCCACAGCACCTACTCCTTTATTTACACATTGTATGAAGAATCATCTTTTTACTTAGTTTGAACTGGCCACCTATTATTTTCATTTGTTGCCATCGGTTTGGTTTTTTTGGAGGCGAGAAGCAGCAATCGTTCTAGCTTTTCCATCTCCATGTTATTTATGATTTCATAGATACCTACTCCCAGCCATCTCTTTCTAGGGTGAAGTATTCTGGTCCTCTTACTTGCTCCTGTCTAGATATATTTCCTTATCTTTAACCACCTTTGTCACCTTTCTGTCTGAAGACAGAATACCTGTAAATCTATGCAGCTAAAGTGAGGTCAGAATCAAGAGTTTCATCCCATGGGGAAGAGGGCAACACCTTCTTTTGAAGGCTGATGTTAAAGGTACACTCCAAATATATTTTCCACTATATCTAAATGGAAATAAAATAGTAAATATAAATTTCAGGAAGTCTTTCCAAAGGACTCTTCACAATCATCTCAAAAGAGCCTAAACTAGTACTATAGAACAGCTCACAGCTGCTGTGGAATAAACAAAGTATCTTTGTAGTTTACCTAAACATGCAATTAGCATGTCCAGGCCCACCAGTGTGATATGGCAGATGAAATGGGAAGAATTGTAAATCTCTCCTTTTTTATGTATTTCATCAGAGAATCTAAACTTGAGCCACGTATGGCTGTGCAGTACAAAGGTAAGAAAATCAGAGGATAAACACAGATGAGATGGAAGGATTACCTAATTCCATATCCTATGGCTGTAAAGCAAATGTAAATCTGGTGTTTGTTGTTTCTAATGTAACAATGCAATTTACAGCAGCATTTTTGAATAACCTTTATCTCCTGTTGATTTCTGTGCTGACCATCTTTTCTACATGATTACATTTTTGGCTTCTTCGGAAGCTTTTAAAATTATTACTACTACTGAAGTATTAGTAGTACTTAATTACCTACAAAGATTACAGTTCTACTATGTTCTGCAGGCAAGTTATGAAAAATACCTGTTGCGAAAGTTAGGCTTGCTAGGCAACTGACTGACGAAAACAGGCAAATTTGACAAGAGGTGCAAAAGAAAGAGTGAGAAAATTATGTTGAGTTAAATAAAAAGCAATCACAATATTCTAGCCTTCTGTAATGCATTGCATGCTCTGTTACATTCTCCTTTTTCCCCTTCGTTTTCTTCAGTTAATCACCATGTTGTTTGTTCAGTTTTCTTTTTCATTTTTTTAATGCCTGAAGAGTAGCCTGAGAAACACTGGAAATAATATAGAGGCTGAACACTTCCTTCTAGAAAAATAGCTGGTACTTCTGCAACACAAATTATAGAATATAAGACTGGCAGCC
This sequence comes from Buteo buteo, assembly GCF_964188355.1. Classification (NCBI taxonomy): domain Eukaryota; kingdom Metazoa; phylum Chordata; class Aves; order Accipitriformes; family Accipitridae; genus Buteo; species Buteo buteo. The sequence continues at coordinate 5,247,689 of NC_134199.1, forward strand.
TTATCCAAAGAAGCTGACCAGTGAAATATTATAAAGACAAATCATTTTGGATGTTGTTCAGTTTGCAAAGTGGAGCTCACATGCTGTTAGTTTGGCAAATTACTTTCTTCACCCATTTATCTATGAAAAAAACAGTGATACCTGTTTTGTGTTATGACTGCTCAGGACAAAACTGAATAAGGTAGTAATAGTGTTGTTATGTTTATAGAATATATCCTACAAAGAGTCAAAGAGTGGGTAACTTTAGATGGTTACAATTTGAAACTTGTTTGTTTTAATGTGTGTAGGACCATTGTCAAAAACAACTATTCACATTTCAACCAATATTTTTTTCTGAAAATTTGAGTTAAGATCTCTGGTGTGGAGGCTTACACAGAGAAAAACCTAAATAATAATAATAATAATAAAAAAAAAACTAAAACAAACCCAAACTCACTTCAAACTTGGACTAGATGATCATTGTAGGTCCCTTCCAACTGAAATATTCTATTTTATATTTTTTAAACAATGTGAATAGATGCATCTAGAGCAGATTCTGATCTAAAACTAACTCTTGAGACTTATGCAAGTACACTTATTATGCAGACTAATATAACCTTAAAGTAATTCATAAATGGTGTGAAGGCATGAACTTTGAAAAATGGAATCATTAGTCTGCAAGAGATAAGTCACTTTAGCTGTACTTAATTTTACTTTTTAGGGGAAGATCGTAAATAGATCTATGCTGAATTCCTTTACCTTTTTTTTTTCCCTGCTAGAGAACTTTAAGAAAGGTATCAAAAGAGCATTTGTTGCTGTTAGATTTTATTTTCGTACAGAGATTTCATTGTAAAACTTCCGCTATGTATATAGAAGGTTTAGCTTGTAACTTATTTATTAGGACTCATTTTTCTGTGTTGAAAAATGAGCTGGCGGTTTTATTCTTTTGTAAGTAACCTAACTTTGCCTGAGAAGTTCCCTTTTTTGTAATCACAACAGTGTAAAAATATCTTGTACAAATGGGTATTGGTTCATGTTTTAACTTTTTGTAAGTGCAAAGTAGTAAAAAGTGTACTCTGATTCTCTGAAAAAACCTTAGAAAACATCGCATCAGATTTCATTTTCATGCTTTATGAATTGTGCTTGCCATGTACATTAATTACAGAAATGGCAGTGATTACGCTTTCAATCCTAATGATACTCAGTAATGATTCTAAAAGTATTCTAAAAATACTTTATTTTAAAAACAAAACAAAAAACGTCCAACCTGTGGCAAGAGGTTTTTTTGGTTGGTTAAATCAATATCTGAGTGCCTTCCTGAGCACCTGAGCAAAGCTTTTAAAGTTTTCTTCAAGAGGTCCTGGTGGTAGGATTGAGTTAGAAACTGGGGAGCTAAAAAGCAAGCTAGGAGCTGGATGTTTCATATTTGTTCGGATGCTGTTCAGTTTCTTGAGCTCTTCCTAGAGGGGCCCCTTTCTTTTTGGCAGAGCGGTGACTTCACAAATTGTGCTGCCATTGACTGATGATTCATGTCTGGTGTCACTTGGTAGTGAGCTCTTGCTCAGCAACCAGCTCTCACACTTCAAGAGTGTTTCTCATAAACCTGGCAGAACATAAAGACAGCAGTATGGGAAAAAAATATGCATTGGAATCAAGTTGTCTTCAGAGTTCTTTTTATACCAGATCAGAAATGGAAGTTGTCATAGGAATGCATTTTATCACTTCCTGAAGCTTCTATATCTTTACTTCGCGGGTGTGCTGTGAATATATCATGGTATCTTAGTAGTGGGATATTCAGAAATATAACACAGACTTGTGATAGAACAGAAAAAGGGGAAAGCTTCTAACTGAACTGAACTGCCAATGAGACCTTTAAATTCTCAAAGATGCTTTTGTACTTCAGACTTGTGGGTTCTGGTGTTAATTTTCTTTTGACTGTTGTAAATTTAAAATACGAAGTGAAAAAATAATACTTTTTTGCAGTTAGATCTACAATACACTATGTGTTTAGACTCATGGCTGTGTTTCCAGTATTTATTCATGTAAGATATGTAGACCTAGCAGTTTTGTTGTGGCAAGAATGCTATGCTTTCAAAGTTGTTGTTTTTTGTTTTTTTCTTTTTTCCTCTTGTAGAGTTCAAAGCAACAGATGAGTTGTGAAAGAGAACAGCTAAGGGTAAGTGCAATGATATGCAAAATGTTCTGTTTCTTTAAACCATAAGCAGACTCTAGTTTGTGCTACTGACAGATGGATTACTTTATTTAAGAGGAACATATTTAGCTCATTTGTTGCTTGTTGGTAAATATTGTACATATCTCAGTATAAAACAGTTATAGTAGATACAGGTTTTTCTTCCATAATTTAGTGAGATTTGGCAGTAAATATCTCTTTACGGGAGCTCTCTTGACACTCAGCGTGTGAAGATTTAGTACTGGTAAAGGTCACTATCTTTCTCAGGCTTTCTCCACTACCAGATTGTTTCAAACAGGAAGACGCTATCCTTTGCATTTTTTATAGTATGTATGCTTTCAGGAAGAAATCAGTGCTAAAAATGTGAGGGAACTGGCAGAAAAGGTCCAAGTATTTTAGTGTATATATCGGTTGTGTACAGTTTGTAAACAAGATGGAGTTCCTGAAGCCAGGTTGCTGACCTTTTGTTTTCCGCTTTTCCTATCTATGTTAAAGTGAGTGTTTTAACCAGCTTTTAGTCACTGCTCCCTTTAAATGTTACAAATGCTTCATATCTCTACAGATGCTTTTTCATCACAAGTATTTCCTTGTTCAACTGACTGATTATAGTATTTGTTTGGAAAGGCATAAGAGTTTTCATTAATAAAATAAAAAAAAGCTTTTGGGGTCATCCAAGTGTTGCTTAATAGACCTACATTTTTTGATACCACATTGTGGGTATTTTCTTGAAATCCCATATGCAAGTAGAGATGGGGAGGCAGGCCTGAAGGAAGTGTAAGGTTTTTATGCAAACAAAAATATTATTAGAAAGAGAAAAAGCAGCATTTTTTTTTTGTTTGCAGTATACTAAGCTTCAGCAGTGCCTGCATGACTTCCAAGTATAAAGAATATACTCATCTTAAAATAAGTTGTGCAGTGTTCTTAAACATTAAGCCATTCATTAGATTAACTTCATCAACATATCTAGATGCTTCAGCTGGTCTTCACCATATTTGCAATGGGATTTTTGGTAAACAAGTTATACAAGAATGATGTGTCACTTATTGTCCTTCTTTTCTTGCTGACATGTGACTGCATTGCTATTGTACTGAAGCTGGAGTGACAAAGCTTTGTTTAATCTGTAGTAATGTCTCAACAGAGCAGCTGTCAAAGTTAAAATATTGCAATAGTACCTGAAGGACAATCTTTTCAAGAGGTAGCAGTGCCATGAGAACAAAGAAAGTTTTGATTTTGTTTTATTGGTTTTATTAAGTTTTCTACTTTGAATGAAAAAAACCCCATTGTTTTGAAATATAATAGGAGGAGGCCCCCAGCTCTTTCTTCAAGTAAATATGTGTGATTTTTCGAAGCAGTGAATAAAATGTGATGCGGTAAAAATTCATGTATCTTTCTATTCCAGTATTACACATTTGCATCTTAAAATGAGCTCAGTGCTTATGATGCCTTTGTGTCGTATCAAAATGGAACTTTTCATGGCAGCTTAGAAAGAACCATGTCTCCAACCTACTAACATTAGGTACATCTCCTTCCGCTACTGCTGTGACGTTCCTGTTACGTGAAATATAGTTCTCAGTGTAAACTTTGTTCCTAAGGCTGGGATGCAATGAAAGCAGTCCACCACCCCGCAGAGCTAGAGCTTGTGGCTGCGGTACAAAAACTACAGCCACCCAGAAGTCTCACACAGACAGATACAGTGAAAGCAACAATTGCAGTGCTGAGCGTGGTAGAGCAGTTCTTTGCCTTTCCCTCAAACTCCCAAACCTTTACCGTTACCCAGAATCTATTCTAGTTTGCAACAGCTCATCTGCTGTGACAAAAGGTCACAGTGAAATTTCAATATACCGTGTGGAGATGTTTTGGTCGTAGTTCAGTGCTGGCACCTCTGATCCTCCTCAGTCACGCTGTGAACAGCCCCCCGCTGCCGAGTTCTGCACCTTCCAAGGTCTCGGGGTGTAACTTGACCATTCTGTCACTTTGAGGTTGGCTCCCTAACTGAGCAGTGCTGTTAAAGAAACGTTTAATTGGCTGAGTTAGATTTTTCAGATTTGGGGCGGGGGTTGTGACCTACCATGAATACTTGGATGTGAGGCAGTTTCTTCACAACAAAATATTGTTTCATCCCAACTGAAAGACCTGAAATATAACAAGAGAGCAGGATTAAAACAACAAAATGCAAACATCCATTTGTGTTTGTTAAACTGAGTTAAAACTAGATCATCCTTAGATCATCTAATAATATAATAAAAACAACATATCTCCCACCTTCCTTGCTAAGTCTAAGATGACAATGTGTCTGCCACTCCTTTTTTGATTCCCTCATCATTCCTTAGTCTACAAGTCCTAAAGAAGTTCCAAAAGAAAGGCACTTTAAGAAAGGCTTGTTTAAAGCATAATAGTGCAAATAACTAATTAGACATTGTGTTGCTATAGAAAGAAATATCCAAGTCTTACTATAATCATTTATTCAGACATTTCTCACCTCATATCTGTTTCATTGGCTTTTAAATTCTAAATGCAAAGCAGAGACTCACTGTTCTGGAATAAAGCATTTAAAGAAACGAAACTCTCACTCATATTGGAGCCTATGGCCATTATACATTATATTTACAATGAATGATAATTCTAGTAATTAAGGAAGTCTGAATATTTTAACCCTTTTCTGCTCAAGCTTTGAAAATGACAGTGGCCACAAGTTGGTAAATTATGCACCTTGCCAACCTGGTACAATTCCCAGCTAGACATTAATGTTTATACCTGAATTATTCAAATGAGAATTCATAGAGAAAGCTATGGGAATTTTCTCTCTTGCACAGCTGATTTGGTTTGTTGGTTTTTTTGTTTTGTTTTGGTGGTTTGTTTTTTTTTTTCATTTGGATATATAACACAAGCTGACTTTGGTATATTTCCATCTGCTTTAAAAAAAATTACAAAGTATTAATGCCATTTTTCAAGTTTTCCGTTCTCTTGAAAATTTTGATTACCATGTGCTGCCTTGAATACTCATTTTTTTCATATTTCTGTAATTTCTTTTTGTTTTCTAATCTGGCTTCATTTAAATCACATTGTACTAAAAACCTAATGTGTCTGTAAAGGGAAATTGACTCATCAGTATCACTCTCTCCAGCTCCATCCACACACTGCTCTTTGTCAGTATTTCCTTTAAAGAAAATAATGATACTGTTTAGTCCTCATTCTGTGTTGTGTTCTCCAATCCTGATTTACAAATCTCTTCTTGGACAGATACACCCTATCCTCTTCTCTGCCACTTGCTGGTTTCTGCGTCACTGTGTGGAGCTTAATTGTCATTCTGATGCATTGTAAATGACCTGAGAAGACACAGAACTCGGAGCTTGCTCAAAATCATTTAAAACACTTTTCTCATATTTGGGTCGGAAAAACAGACTCTGAAACATGAATGGTGCAGGTTATTTCAGGCTGTGAAGAAAATCAGGATACCAGCCCTAGTTAGAAGTAAGCTGTAGTACATAAAGCCGTGTACATACTGTGTAGCGACAGCCGCAGAAGTCTGTCTACTGCTTCCACTGAACTTCCCTTACTGTTCTGACTTTAACAGTGGATTTGGGGGGTTTTATCATAGCCTAAGGACATTATTTAAACTTACAGGCTAACTTAAACCTTACCGAGCTTTACCCAACCTTCCTTTCACCTAAGAAATTACTATTTTGCATTATCAACTCAACGTAATTGTTTAAAATGAACTTCTGTATTTACATGGATGAGTCTTGCTGTATAAGCTAACGCTGTTGGTCCTTGTGCAGCAATACTTGATGAGCTCTCTAAGGTGGGCATAGACCAATTTTAAACTCTAATGTTAGGAGGGTTTATAAATGTTCCTGTGAATACTAATGAGGTCTAATGGTAAATGGTGTGATTAACTTCCTTGATCTGGAATTTTAAGTGACCTAGTCGTTGCTCTAATTAACAGCTTATTTCACATGCACTTATTATCAAGATGCATTATATGCAGTCAGAGTTCCTTCTCTGGTCTGAAATATGGGGAGGGCAGGGTCTTACTATCATCTTGTATTTAATATCAACTTTTTTTTTTTAGTACTCTAATTTTCAAGGAGGCAAAAGGAAGCTTTGCATTCAATATCATTCTATTTGTCTTGTCTTTTCTATGGTAAATGAAATAAGCTGCAGCATGCAGCCAAAACTGTATTAAAGTTATGCCAGGTAGAGAGAAAACAAAAGCAAATGCATTTATGTTCAGCATAATTTTTAAGCAACTGTAATCCTGCAATATTTAGCTTTCTTTGTGTCTTTGTTCAGTGCATTAATTCATCAGGTTGTAAGGTGCTTAGCTGTGTAGATGTGGGTTTTTTGGAAACTTTTTAAAGAAAATTTTTGAAGCTCATCATTGTGGTATTAGCTTTCTGCAGTGATCTAAGAATAATGCGCTGATAATTTTTGTGTACAATGTTCCTGTGATGCACTAAGGAGGTAAATTGTGATTCAGTGGCAGATGCTAATTTTTTAATCAGTTTGAGCTGAGAGGAAAAAAAAACAAGCAACTGGTAAGAGGAGGAGAATCGGAGTGGAAGTGATTTGTTGAAATAGATGATATTTTTGAGCATTTTCTGAAATAATTTACTGTGGTGATAGCATAGAAGAACAGACATGATGGTGGGCCAAAGAACAGTGCTCTCAATCTCTACCACTTCCCACACTGGACTGGAGAAAAGGAAAGGTATATAAGCTCGTTCCATGCGTCAGTGATGTCTTATCTTGTTACCAGAAAGCAACACAGTAATTCATAGTGTTTCTGCAAAACTGGGCAGCTAGTTCTGGCCATTAATAAAAATTTCACTGTTTTTCTTTTCCTTCTGAAAATCTCTTGGTATGCAGTTGCAAATCATGTGTGTACATTTTGCCTGGAAGAGTAATCTGGAACTACCTAGTATTACACATTCCTCTCTTAAAGGAGAAAGGGTTAAAACTGGAAAAGCTAAGATACACTACTAGAGTTGGATCAATCCGATGTGTGTTCACTACTCATCCTTTTCTTAGGAATTCACATAGGTTATGCTGCATTTGGCATGCTAAACAAGTGGCTTAAAATGATCCTTCTTTAATTTCTGTAGTTATTCTGTAGTTTAATTTCGTTGCAGGTAGATGGACTGGAGTTTCAACATATTCTTTGGTCCTTCCGCATGGTGGATTTCTATTCTCATTTACTCATATATAAAATAAGTGACTGAGCAGCTAGGTTTTTAAAGGGAACGAGACAGGCATTGAGAGTATTATAATAACTGAAAAAAATAATTTACATCAACAATCTAAATGATGTAGTGTTATAAAGACGTATATTCATTGAGCCACATTGACTCCTTGAACCAGCATTGTTTGAAGTAGAGAGAATGAAGGAATATTGATTATAATATGGACATCATGTTCTAGTATTGATGGTAATGGTCTCTATGTTCTGTAAAATCTTTCTAAACCTTACTTGTTTAAACTGGTCAGGTTTACTTCTCTACTAAACCATTTAATTATGCTTTTTTAAGTAGCTGCCAATTTTTTTCAAAGCAGCAAAGTTACAAGGAAGAATAAATTAATCCTAAACAAAAATGCAGATGCACACATCAATATTAATATGTATATACATACAAAAACATATATCTGTGTTATATATATAATACAGTTTAAGAATCCACTCCTACAGACTTGTAGTTGACATGAGACAGAGCATATACGCCATACTGTTTAAATAAGGGGTGAAATCTTGGCTTCAGCTAGGCCAGAATTTTAGAAGTGTATACTTGTTCTTAGTCTCTCGCAATTTTTTTTTTTTCAGTAAGAGAGTCTGAACAGTAATTGTGTTCTGTTCTCTTCTGCAGCAAAATCCCAAGTTGTCCTGAAAGCCAAGTCTTTGTGTGTTCAACAGAAATGGTTTTCTTAGTACAGAATCCCAAGCAACTGTATATAAATTTCCAGGAAGCAGGATAGATAAATAAAAATAAGCTATGCTAAACAAACAAAAATCATGTTTTATCAAGCTGATGTTAGTTTTGAGACCTCTTGAATTTTTGGACTCAGGCAGGGAGTTATTCCTGTTGTTGGAAGATGAAGATAAATACGGAATTTAAAATAAAATACAGAATTCGGTTCTACTAATTTTTCTCCTCTTCACAAAGCCTTGAAGCAAAAATTTCTTTAGAAAAAACTGTATTAGTCAACAGTCTCACACTTTTCACTGTGTTTGCAGAAGCTGTTGGGACACTAAGATCAGCAAACAAACATCCCTGCTACATATATCTGTTTGATGCTTTCCTAATGTATCCTAATGAAGGGCGGTCCTGGACAGCATAACCACTGCAGGAGCCTCACCAGTTTGGAAACTGGTATATTTAAACATCAAAGTCTGAATTGTATCTTCTGGTTTTGAGACTGAAATAAACTCCCACAACATGCTGCTGTGCTAAGAACATAAATTGCTTAGAATGCCACCTCTTTGCAGGCCTGAGAAACAGCTACCTAGCTTTGGAAAAAGTTGGTTTTTTAAAAAAAAAAAAAAAAAGGGCAGCCATGATCTGTCATTGTTATTCGCATCTGGTATTTATTTTACCTCTTCATTTGTCCTGTTCATTTAAATGGGGTGAAAATACTTCTGTGAAAGTAGACATAACGCATGTTGAGAAATTATTGCTAAATTATTAGTTTTAACTACCTTTGTATTGTAAAGTATCTTTTTAATATTTAAGTGAAATTGGCAAACGCTATACAATAGATACAGAAAATGTGAATGTAAATACATAAAGTATAAATATGAATGGAAATACATAAAGTACATGCTAGTTGTACCTGGAGAAAAAAGTCTTTCCTACTGCTTGTTTATAAGACCTTAATAATCTCCCCCAAAATACAGAGCAGATGGATTTTTTGAATGTATTTAATCTGTACCAAGTATGGAAAAGTTTGTTTGTCAACTTATGCTGGCAGTTTATCAACAGAGCAACGTATGACAATTATGTCAATACATGTAGACTGCCCAGAGAAAAAAATATTCTAAGTCAAACCACAAATTAAAAGCAGAAATAACAGCTCTAAGGAACTGATGATGAAGTCCCTTCAAATCACCATCCTAATATCCCCAGTCTCTGTCACTGAAGTGGGGTAACTCAACTCCCTTGCTCCGTGTCTTGAATATGTGCTTGAGAGAGATCTTCTTGTGTCTTAGATGCCACAGTCTTCCAAGAGGAAAAAGAGAATAAAACCAAAACGGTTGGTAGGTCCTAAAAGATAATGACAAAAGGGGCCAATACTATGGGACCAATACTACGTAATATCTTCATCAATGACATGGTGGGACTGAGTGCACCTTCAGCAAGTTTGCCAATGACACCAGGCTGTGTGGTGCAGTATGTGTGCTGGAGGGAAGGGATGCCATCCAGAGGGACCTTGACGGGCTTGGGAGGTGGGGCCGTGCGAACCTCGTGAAGTTCAACAAGGCCAAGTGCAAGGTCCTGCACGTGGGTCAGGGCAATCACCAACATCAGTACAGACTGGGGGACAAATTGATTGAGAGGTGGAAGACATAGTAAGCAGGTATTTTTATATTTGTAGCATGGTATCTAGAGGATCCATTTTATAAACCAGGAAGTTGGGAAAGGTAAAATTGCTTTGCAGGTTTGTAACATCTTTGTTGTTTCTCACCCCTGGGAGAAGCTGACCTTGACTCAGGAATGTTTTTCCCCCCACATCTGTCTGCTGTTGTGTATGTTGAAGCTTTGATCACCTCTGTTATCTTTAAAGACAGTATGGCTTAGGGGGAGTGAGATATAAAAACTAAGTACATCGTATCACAGGCATTTTTCATGCTCCACTAATACTGGAAATTTAAGTCCTTGTGTAAAGGGGTGGCTACAGGTGTATTCTAAGTATGTAATCAAATGTCACGTAGACTGTTATTCCACAGGTAATGGGCAAAAATACAGATATACTCTGTGCTTACAGGTTCATTGGGGCAATTTATAGCATTTCCGTTTCATACAGTAGTTGTTTCTTCCTCTGGATTCTTAAGATCTCTTTGAGTACAATACTGAAAGTAAAAAAAGTGGCCTTCATCTCAAGGTCACTCTCCTACTCGATAGCAGCTGCCTTCGAAAGAGTGTGTAATTAATAGTTCTATAACCTTGATTTAGTCTTTTCCTTTGGTTGGTTCTTCCTACATGCTATAGATTACTTTATATGCTATGAGCTCATTTCTCCTTTTTTCCTCATTCTCCAAACTATTGCTTTCTACAACTGTTTTCATCGTTGTGAAAAATCATTTATATAGCGCCATAAATTACAGGCACTTTACAAGCAAAGAGTAAGATACTGCCTTTGCCCCAAATAGTTTATGGTTCAGATACATCCTTGATTTCTGGTGTACCTTTTTTACTTAACACAATGGCTTGGAAATTTTAAGGTAGATTGCATTAATCTCCTGTTTTATTCCCACAATTTTTCATGATCAAATGATGGCGATCACAACTCTATGCCTCAATTTGTCATGTAGATAACTAATCATTTGTTTGCTACTTAGCATAAAGGTATTGTAAACATTTCTGCTTACTAATAATTCCAGGCACGCGTCTTTGTGCATGTACATTTGCATCTGAAAGCTCCAGGCACTGGAAAAAAAATCCAGACGTTCGATCATTTAGCTCCTCCTACCCCTGTTCTTTTTTTTTTTTCTTGATACTGTAACTGGCATTTCCATTTTTTGTAATGAAAAATCACAGGAATTTTCATGTGATATTGCCACAGTGCCAAAGTAAAAAACTGACAGCATCTTATGTAATGATGCCTTTGAAAAGGTAGTTTACTTTTTTCAGTTTGGCTCATTTGCTAGGCTCCCCACTCAAGGATTTCTTATATCTGGAGTACAGTCCTGCTTCCACTAAAATGCACTTTTAAAATCTAATTGCAGTTACCATTTAAGTTCAAAATAATGAAAAATATTTTCTAATATTTGCCTGAAAATTAGCAATCCAAAATAAAACAAGGGAATGTTACTATAATGATTTAATATTCTTCCTTCACCTTTAAATACAGATTAAAACAAACAAACAAAAAACCACACACAAAAAAACCAACTGTAAATCTAGGAGACTATAAACTCACTTACCAACTTAATTTATCCTAAGCCCTTGAAATATTCAGGTCTTGGGTGCTGGTCATCTTCCTAGTCATATGCCCAGATGGAAATGTGGAGTCCAGTATGGCATTGTGGTGTTTTCTTTCAGTTATGATAATCTTGTATTATAAAGTATCTATTTTACAGGGAGAGACAGGGAAATACTTTGAAAGTTCATCAGTGACTTATATATAATGAAACTTTTAAAGTTTGGATACATACGAGTTTAGAAATTTTTTTCACATATTGACGTTAGAACAGAACAATCATGGTGTGCTGACAAAGCCATGCAGTTCTTTCTGTTTTGAAAATAGTAGGCAATGCTTACTCTACAGTTTTCAGATCTAATGGCTGCAAAAAAATAATAGTTTCCATACTTTATTCAGTACATTAAAATTATGATACCTCTGACTGACCCAAAATAATAAAAAAAAGTTTTTTTCACTCATTTCTTGTTTTGAAAAGGTATTGGAGACTTATCTTAAATAATACATAATGTTATTAGAGTATATTTAACTATCAGAAAGACTTATACCATTTTTAGAGGACTCTGTGGCTTATGATAACAGTTATATAATGATATGAAAAATACTGGCTTTTATTTGTATTCACAGATATTTTGTGATAGTTTTTAACTTTCTCTGTAAATAAACATGCTCCTTCTAGGATGGAGAAGCAAAACCGATAACGGTCATCAAAAAACCCCACTTGACCTCAGTGTAATAAACACATGTTGTTGCTGGGTTTTTTTGTTTGGGGTCTTGTTTGGTGGTTTTTTGCACACACACACACACCCACACACACCCCCACACACACCCTTTACTCTCTAGGAAGTGTAGCTAGGAATAATGGAAAATTACTATATAGACCAGAAATTAGTTCTGTACATGAAACCAGGGTCTCTTTCCACAGCCTCCATCAGGAGTATTTGTGGGGAATGAGAAACTTGCTATGAAAAGAAGCTCCTCCACCAAAGCTAAAGGCCAATGATAATAGAGGCATCTGAAAATCTTAATAAAATCAGTCAACAGAGCTCTTTTTAGTCCCTTGCAAACAAAACCTCTGTAACCTACCATAACACAGTGATGTAGACCGAGATGCATTTAAAATAAAATAATAGTTGAAATTGTAAAAGCAAAAAAGTTTCTGGAAATCTTATTAACATTTCTGTACTTGCTCACTTCAAAACTTATGTCAGTGACATAAGTGCTGTAGTTAGTCAAGTTCTTGTAAAAATGTTTGAGAAATTTTTAAAAATTATTAATAAATAAATGTATGCATAGAAAACAGCATTGTAAAAATTATAGCTAAGTGGTCACACACAACTCTCTTCTGAGTACTCGTATTCAGAAGAGCAAAGAATATGGTGCATATAGTTGGGGGTGTTAAAGATCTCACCTGGATATAGCTGTGTTGCCAGCTGTGAGGAGAAAGCTTCTTTGTTATTAATCATTCTCCCAGAATACTGTCTAGGAACCATCAGCTGGAATCATTATAAATATAATTGGTCTGCAAACAGAATTTAATTTCTATTCCATACACTATTTGGATATTTCCCAGGATGTTGTTGTTCCTAATCTGAAGAATCATAGAACAGCCCAGGTTGGAAGGGACCTGGGAGATCATCTGGTCCAACACTTAGAAAAGGTTGAAAGAAAAAAACAAACCCAAAAAACTCATTTTTCAATTTTTTTAATGAAACAGTATTTCCGCATTTGATTTGGAATTATTCAAGCTTTATTTTGAAAGCATTGGAAAATGCTGAAGTTATTAAAAATAGAAAAAAGTTTAAGTATGCAACTGTAATCATACTACAGTTAGTATGACAATATAATGTGGAGAAAACTCAGTCGAAACAAACAGTTTTGACATTATTATAGTAAACAGCAAAAGCAGACACATGTTCCTGCATGTTTTCCTAAGCAAAATTCCACCCAGATGCGTGCCACATTTCTGAATTGTTTATTTTGCTCTCTTGCTGAAACTAAAGCCCAGTGTTGATGCATTGCTCTGCATGTCCAATCGTGCATTACATGGAGCACTGGGTCACTTGTATGGCTCAGCCTTTTGCCTGCTTACGTTAGTGCTGGGGGAACAGGGAGCGCATGTTCATTCCTTTGCCAGGTGGTGTAAAGAATGTAAACGGTATTGGAATTTGTAACATAGAAATAGTCTTAAAAGATGTATCTTAGGCTAAGAAAATTTTAGCATAGGTTTTATTAGGTGTTCATGCTCTCTGACTTGCATGTTTGAATATCCATCATCGTGGAAGACCTTAATTCAGAACATTTAGCTAATGTGGAGAGTCATTGTACAGACAGCATCCACGTTTAATACTCAGAAGGAAACAATGCAAAATATCACCCCTGAGTGACCATACAGGTTTTTATGCAATCTGATAACTGCAGTCCGGGAGTCTCTCTGCCTGTAAAGAATTGCATTAAGGACCTCTACTCATTTAGGATTTCCTTGTTTGAAGTGCAGGTCATAATGGAAAACAAGCCTTGCTAGGTACCACTTTGCTCTGTATGTAACACGTACTTTAGATCCGTTAACTAAATAGAAGCAGGGTACCCATTTCTAAATGTTCTTTGCAGTTTTCCGTATTGGCACATTAAATTTCATATGTCAAAAAAAATGAAAGTATCTTTTGAAATGCTTTAATATTGTTTAATTGCAATGATCACTTTGCAGGGATACTGTGGTTTAGCAAGGTCTTGCTCAGTGAAAAGCAGTAAGAGACTGTGATGCCTTTGATCAGCATTTTGCAATTTACTCTGTGCGTGGAGCCCAACTGAGATGAATGTAGTTCCAGAGAAAAGTGATAGTGATACTGTTACCTAAGGTTGTGGTCACAGAGATGCTGCTCCTTTTTCTTATGTGCATAGTTTTCTTTGAAGACAAAAGCAGCAGATGTTTGCTCTGCCACTTGCTGATACTCTCTTTTAGTTCAACTCGAAGTATCAACAACCTTTTGTCATAGGGATTGCTTCAGAACTGTGGAGTAATCTGGGGCTGCATCAAAATGTTGCCACCATGTTAGTGATTCTTCTATGATGAAAGATGGAATTGTAAAGTGAAGAACAATCACTCCTTGTGATGCTACTGGAGAATTTCCCTCCCGAGGAAATAAGTTAGTCTCAGTTTTCACACATACTCAAAAGTGAGTATCTCTAGTCTATACTACCGTAAGAATTTACATTTTGATTTGCGAGTGAGCTTATACTTCCAGAATTCCACTGTCTTCAGAATAGGGTGTAATTTGTAGTGTTCTGGTTTTTTTCAGTGTTGGTATGTGTGCATTTGCTGTGGCAAATAGTTACCTTTGCATTCTGTTGCTGGGAAAGAAGTATCCAACTGATGTGAACCATGAATCCCTTAGGAAAATAGAAAATACATGGATTCAGAGCGTCTTGGAACACAATTAAATATTTAGGCTACAGGCTGGATCCCTCCTAATGGAGAGTGTCTGAAGTAAGCATGGCATCTCTAATGTATGGTCAATTTAACTGAAAACATGGGTAGCTAATGTAAGGAAGCAATATGGTGAGTATTTTGATTTCAGACAAAAGAATGGAATTGTATGATAAGTGAACCTTGTAATTGTGTGAATGCATGGTCAGGGAATCCAACTTCACTTTGCTGAGGGAATTTCTCATGGTACCAGAAGGCAATGGGGTGGATTGAAGTATGCACGGGTTTGTTTGTTTATTGGCTAGTTTATTGGCCTGTCAGTGGCTGTGCAAGCGGGTACAGAATCAGAGGACTGACCCGTTTTGTAACGAGTGATACACACAGGCAAAAATATTCAAAATTTGACCTTTTCCAATAAGCTGCATACTCCCAAAATTTTTAAGACCAGGAAAAAAATCGTTCCTACTATGGGGATGTTGGAAGGGATATAGCGACCTAGCTGTCATCTGCTAGCACTGTGGGGGAAGCAATGCAGAAGTCTGTCTCAGTGCATTCCTTGGAGCAATGTTGTGTGTATTTATCTGCAGTATGGATTTATGGCTACTTAACTATGCAATGCTACTCTAAATACAAATACTTCTTTATGGGTAGTTGTGTGTTGCACTTAACTTTCTTTTAGAAATACCTGTTCTTCAAAAACAACTGTGTCCTGTTTAAAGAAATTCTAAATCTAGAGATGAGTCTTTGTACTTTTAAGCATTCAGTGTGAACAAGAACAGACCATGGGTAACTGTGTGCAGACCCATTCACATGTACGTTCTACTCCTAGTTGACAGGAAGACATTCCCTCTACCAGACTCCCAACAGGCACTCTTCATCTCATTTTGTCTCTTGACATTTCCTGGGCTCCCTCACATAGTTTGGACTGATGGCCAGAAGTTTCTCAATATATTTGAATTGATCTCAAAATAATTTGGTATCACTTCTGAAAACCAGAACCATTGGGCCATACATGTACATATAGCACATTGCACATATTAACACTGATGCAGCCTTAACTATTGTCTCACTACTGATTTGTCATTAATACACAAATAGTTCCAGTAAATGTCAGGGGTTTCTGGAAAACATGGTCTGAGACCTATTAAAAGGGAATGTTCAGTGAGTCTCAAGGTAGAAGCCCAGAAAAAGAAAGGGCTATGGAGAATATATGCAGACATAAAGATGATGGAGAGAGTCCTACAAGACACAAAATGAAAGGCAGGCAAAGATGCCCAAAGTGTTTTTGTGGTCTGGAAGGCAGCCAAAGAGGCATTGATTTATTAAAGAGCAGCATCACAGCTTCCTTTTCTCGATGTGATGGTGCCATTAGAGCTCCTCGAGCAGTCTCCGATTTCCTTGAGAATGAGGAATAGGAATTTCAAACCAAACTCCAAAAGAAGATTCCGAAGCCAGTTATTTCCCAGACATATGCCACTGCCAGACCGTCACTTCGGCTGCGTACCTGATTGGAGAATTCAGTACGTAAAGTATCTGCTGAGGATTGCACATATGAGTTCCCTGCTTATTAAACACAGTGCCTACTTGTGTAAAAAGTGCCCTAGCAACTGTGCACGTAGGTTTTTCCACTCTTCAATCATGATATGGTGTAGAAAAACTAGCTTTAATGAGGCAGGTAATACAGAAATCGTGAGTCACCAGTTTAGAATGACACAGCTGTTTTGTTAACTGAGTTAACACTGTGCCGTTCTTGCCGACTGGTAATGTACTGGGAGTGACTAGCACCTTGTAGCATCGTCTTTTCTTCTGTCTCTGTAGATATCTAAATTCTCTTCTGTAATTTCTTTTCTCTTCCACATTTGCTCTCGGAATGTCCACGTATTTTAGTTTTGTACTTTTCCATTTCTGACCCCCCTCCTCCCTCTGCCCATAGTGCCTCCCTAAAATAATGCTCCCTATGTCTACTTGTTTGTGATTTTACATGCCTGGAGATGGGCAATACCTGCCTTCATCAGGGTTTTGTCGTAGTGGCCTTTCTGATATTGTGTATGATGGAGTTCCTGGGCAGTGTAATGGCAGGGCTAATTTTGGCACTCTTCCCAAGAAGACAAGCTTTCAGGTGGCAGAGGAGCAGTTTTTTGCCTTTGTCTCATGGCTGTTGTAAGAGTGCTGCTGACATCAGCAGTGGTACTGTTGGCAGCCTCCGAGAAGGAGGCGTGCTCTAAGCACACGCTGCCCTGTAGACACGCGTGCCCCTCACCAAGTCAAAACAATGGTATAACTAATCCCCAGTTATGAGGCTGTTCTCACCTTGTTAAAAAACAAGTGTGACAAGGAGACAGAGCATGAATTTGTTTTGTCACATACATAGTCAGAAATAACAACCGATAGGTTTGCTGTGATGAGTTCTGTATGATGGCTTTGCTGAAAGGTAGGCTGTTTTGTGATTTACTGAACTATTATAAGTGATAAAAGTGATCCATTTGTTATCATCCAGTGCATAAAGACTTCAGGATTTAAGGAGCCTGCACTAAATAACAAAGCAATTTATAAACTCATAAAACTGAAAATTACAGGGAAGTAGTCCTTAAGTCATTGGTAATAGGAACCTTTTACTGTATTAGTGATGATAATCAAATGTTAACCCCTACTCCCTTTTTTTAAAACAAAATGTTACCTTAGGAAAGTTGTAATTACTTAAAAATAAAGTCATGGTCATAACTTTGTGTCAATGTATTGTGCAAGTGAGGTGAGTTTTATTTATTTATTTATCTGGTGTCATCCCTCCCACCACTACCCCATCAGGTCCCTGCATCGACTGATGTGAACTGATTTATGCTTCTGCATGCTGCAGAAGCATGTTGGCTGATGTTAGCTGAGGAATGGTATTAGCTGGTTCTACTACTTGGTAAAAGATCTTTATCCAAAGCACATTTAAGTGTAGTATCTTGAAAAGAGAATCTTCCTGTGTTTCAATAAACAGGTAATAGCAATAGTTAGTTTCAGATTAGCCTGTCCTAAGGAGAATATAATTATGTGTCCTACTAGGAAAATGGAAATACCCTGTACTGGATTTTAAAAAATGCATTATGATTTTAAGATTGTAAGTCTTCTCTGTGTTCTCTTGAATCAAAGGTTTTATGGGCAGTGGAAAGAAGATGTTAACTAGAGCTGAGCAAACATTTGCCTGGAGATAATTTTTCTGATGATGTTAGTTTCTTTTTCTGCTCAAGAGTATCCCAAGTTATTTAATTAATTCATTCAATTTTATTCAATCAATGTAAGTTCTCAAGGAGTAGATGAATTGAGAGCCACTTGTTACCAGTACTCAATATTTGATATCCAACTTGCTTTGTTCAAGTGTGAACGATTACATGCTGAAACAGATTTGTTTCTTTTTGTTATCTGCATAAGCATAATCTCTAAAATCAAGAGGAAGATTTGCAAGAACACCTGGGCACTATCTAGGAGAAGAAAACTGGAAAAACAACACTAACATTTCAGGAAATTTAGTTAAAACAGTGTTTTCTAATAACCAGTAAATTCTGATACCACTGTTCTCATGTTAATTTTCTGGGAAAGGATTTTGTTAAGCCTTTATTTTCCTTTCACAGACCTTATTCTAAATAAAGTCCATCATCATCCCACAGTGCCACCCTCCATGATCAGGAATGAAGCTGGAGCCCAGTTATGACAGTTTAAAAACAGGAGAGGGTATGTGAGGTTTTCCTATGGCTGCCAGGGTTTTCCTTGTCAGAACCGTTGGCTGAGTCTCTTCTCACTAAAAGCAGTGGGGAAGCAGCAACAATATAGCACCTGTCATTGAAATTATGGACAAGGGATTGAGCTGTTACCAGTTGAACAGTGATCACTAATAATTTGGCTTAATTATAGTCTGTTAGTTATCCTAAGCGTCTTGTCAGGATCCAGTGTTTGAATGTTGGGAGAAATAAGCAGCTCACTTTGTTACAGAAGTGGCACAATTGAAATGTACATACCAGGCAAAGGGTCAGACCCCTCACATTTTTTCCCATCATCTTGATATGTTAAGAAAAGGGAAAGCAAGCTTCATATTCCTGGTTCTGTGGGAAACTATGAACTGTGTAAATCCCATGCATGTGTCACGGAGTCTAGGATCAGAGGAAGCTCCCATCCATCTCCGTCCTGCTTGTCATTCCTTGGACTATACACTGAACACAATTCATCAGCCAGAAATCCTGACTCAATATTTTCAATTGAGGTGATGTCCAGTGACCAAATTGTTGGCTGGTTGCTCCTCAGGCTTTCCTGGGACAATATTCTGACCTCACTATACAGCAAATGAACACGGAAACTAATTTCTTGCATCAAAAGCAGTAATGCTGAAGTAATAGAAATTAATTGAAAATGGAAAAAAAAAATTGTGTGGTGAAAACACAGAATAGTTTATAAACCAACTGAACTATACATAAAGTTGCACTTTGATTGCTCTTCTACGGTTGTGCTGAAATCCAAAAAGCAAAAGCCAAAAAAACTAGCAGCAGCAACAACAATCCCCTTAAAACTGCAGTGAATTAAGAGCAGATTAAGGGCGTGTTTTGTTACCATACCTCCTAAACTTTGCAGGTTTTCATTTCAAAAATAGCTATGATAGATGAGGCTGTAAGGTGTGGAAATTATGCACAAACACAAATATTTCTAGCTCTCTAAATGTTTCAAATCATTTTTGGTGCTCTGTGTAAATTATGTGAGATTTTAGTGTTGTTGCAGCTAATGTATCATGTGCCTGGTTGGTATCTTTTCTGGTGGAGAAGCCTAAGTAAAAAAACCCAAACACCCAGTTCATCACCAGTAATGTCAGCATAATCATTACAATCACATTCGTACTTCTTTATTAAGTATTTTCTAAAAATATTAACTCCCTCCCCTCCCCCCCAGTTTAACTTCTAAAGTACAGAGATTATAGTTGAAAACATGGACTCATTAAAGTAAATAAAAGTTTTGGTTTTGCAATCTGTGAGTCAAATATGATTTCAATATTCTTCTATATTTCTGTATCGCACCTAGCAAAGTAGAGATTGTACCATTTAGCACTGAGATTACTTTAATATTCTTGCAGTTCTTAGGGATCTTACATAACCTGCAAGATGAGAAACTTAGTCTGCATTTTCTTATTTTCCAATGCAGTAAGCAGCACTATCGATGCTATTTCCAATCTTCTGTGTCATTAATAAATATGCCAAGATACGTCCATGAATTATGCCCCTTTAATAAGGTAACGGAACTCCTAGAATCTAGAGCTTGATTTTTTAAAAAATCTGAGTTGTTCAGGTGCCAATACGAATGTGCTGATCATATACATAATTAATCTTGATTAATTATGATTTAACAATTTATTATTTCATTTTTGTTATTATCAACTTTTTTTATCTACCCTTAATATCTCACCCATCTCTTGTGATTCCATAGCAAAATACTTGATATTCTGATTGCTTAAGAAAGTTAGGGCTGTGGTACAAGCTGGTACAGAAATGTCATGCTCTGAAGCTAAAATACCTGTCAATGCCCCTGAAGAAGAGCTTCATATGAACGTCTTTGGTAGCATCAGAGGAAATGGGCCATCGTTTCACGGCAAATAGCACATACTCATATTTGGAACACAGTTTCTGATTTCCTGTTCTTTAAAAGAACAGCAAGATCCTCATTGATTTCAGTAGCCTTTGACCTGAACCCAATGTCAGCTCTCTTGGGACCAGCCTTTGTTAAAATGATTGTGGTCAGTACCTTCTGTTTACATTTTTTGGCACTGCTTGCAAATTCAGAACATGTAAGAACTAACTGTAGCAAACAAGGTTTGGTTTAAACTTTAGTCATAGCTGCAAAAAACAGAGTAATATACCTGTTTTCAGTCTTTTTTTTAATCCACATTTTTCTTCCTGTGCAGGAACTACAGATGATCTAATGAACAAAGCATTTAATAATAGCTGTACTAAAAATAAAACACTTCAAATGAATGGTTTTGTGTAGCAGCATTAGAAATTGTTCCACTTGTTTGAAGGAATAAGATATGAAGAATTGATTGAGTAACCAATTTAATAATGAAGAGAATTTAGAATACAGAGAGATTAGTTGAGAGCCTTGGGACACAATTCACTGAAGTTTTATATGCTGCCTATACTCAAACAGGGAAATTTTGATATAAAAGTGATTTACTGTGCACGGTCTTTTATCATATTAATAAAATCTTTAACCAGTCTTTGAAAATTCTAAAGCCTTGTGTGTTCAGTTCAGGTGCACAGATCAGAAAGAACTGCTGGCTGGCAGATGTGCAGATACATTATCAGAAAATGTATTTTCAGCTTAAGCAGTATAATCTAATTCATTCTAACGTGATATTTCAAGTTTATTATAGTATAATTGAATACAGAAGAACACAGCGCACTATACAGTAGACAAAATGAGGTGAAAGTGTACAGCTTAAAGGTGACCAGGTTAGGCCCATTAGATTGCTGAATGTTGCTGGTTAAATTGGCAGATGATTTAAACAACCCAAAACTGTAAACAGAAGGTTGTACTTTTCCTTTTAAAGACTACCTTTTTTAAGTGGCTTTGCTTTATGAAACTGCACTAAACTTATTTAAAATTATATTGTCCTTGCACATGACTGTAAAAGTTCTCACTTTAGTAATTGGTACGTTAAATCTTTCTCTTCTGTTTCCACTAAAATAGGCAACAACCTTTTACCTGGACATAGTATTTAGCAGATCAAATTTCAAATAGCTCTGTGTATATATATGTATCTGTTTGTCTGTACAAACTTCTCTATATAAATCTTAGAATTGTTACATGAATTTACTGTTTCACTTTTCTATGTTAAATCAGCTTTGAAATGTTGGTGGTATAGCAGTTATTTTTATTTTTAATTCACCCCAGTGGCAGAAGTCTTTAAGACTCTCCTGATTACTGTTTGTTTAACGGTATAGATTTTAGTCTGCTCCCCCCAATCCTGCTTTGCTATTATGTCTTCTTGTTATAGGCTGTTTCAGCAGGTGCCTATCCATTTGCCACCTGCCCTGGTGCAGTGAATGATTATGCAATTTAGGTAATGCATTTTAATTATTTAGGTGACATTTTACCTTGTATGGTTAGGCTGAATATGTAAATTGACTGGAGTCTTTAGTTAAAAAGAACGACAGGTTTTTGTCTGAGGAAGTGCACAGTCCATGACCAAAGATAATGAATAAGTAATCAAACATAAAAATAAGGCAAAAGTTCTGTTTAATCTCATGCCCATGGCCATTTTTATACCTCCTCTTTTTATTTATTCATTGATTTATAATCATTATGTGTATACTATAGTAGTTGACGCACTTAGTAGACAGACTGTGTTTGTATCTTTCTACATCAATACCCAAAGCATATTACAGTAACGGTGTGATATGCTGCCAGTTCACAAGGTCAGGAATGATTTTTCAAGACCAGTAATACAGCCTAAAAAGTGACCAAGCCTTGTGTCCTTTACATTGTAAAATTGTTTCTCACCTGAGGATGCTGTTGATCGATTTACTAAATGTATTGTGCATTACAATGAGACAGGTTAAATGAGTTAAAAATACTTCTGTAGCAAATTATAAAAGTCGAAGCTGTAATCAAAAAACCCTGAAGTCCCTTCCATACTCATTCATTTGCACAAAGTACCTTCAACTTAACAAAAAAAAACCACCTAACAAATCCAGTTCTTATTACCCTTTCTTAAATATACAAATCACAATTCTTTCTAATTTTGAATTTAAAATATGTAATATGGTACGAAAAAAATCTTTACCAAAAATAAATTCAATTAGCACAAACACTTCTTCTATCATCCGATTTACTGTATTTCCCTGTTCTTCATATTGGCAGTTATCTCCCAGCAGTACTAACAGCAGCAGCAGCAATAACACCATGAAGTCAGTAGATGGCTGTAGAAAAGTATGTTGAACACTCTTGTGTTAGTGTAATAAGATTGGGAAAGGCCTTGACCTGACGGGATGCGGCTTTTATCTGAAGTACATTTAAAGAGATAAAGGAGAAGCAGGGTGCAGTACATGTTCCTTTCTTTTCTGTAGGAGCTTTGCTTTGAGTTTAAAAATTTCTCAAATGCAGGATTTGTGAACTGGGTCCTTTAGCAAGGAGAGGTAATGGCTTGAGTGCCACTGGAGTCACCTGCTATTCTCTGATGATTTTCCCCCCCTTCCCCCCCCAAGACGTCTTAGAAATCCTCCTATAAATTCCTACAGAGGGGGCGTCTGTAGATCCCATAATAACAATCAGGAAGTGGTATATTCCCATTTATTTATTTATTATTACTATTTTTTCTTTTTTTGCTTTCTCTCCAATGTAGTTGGCTGCCTTTAGTGCACGGACCTGCTCATTAAATAGATACACCAAGAATTGTTACCTAAGCAAGCCTGACAGTAAAGAAAGGACAGACTGAGTTAGGGAGAAAAAGGGAAGAAAAAAGACAGCCTGAAGCAAGTCACTTCACACGCAGAAAGAGCCACTGAACGAATGCTATTCTCATAAACAAACCAAAAAAAATACCTTGTATAAGAAGAGAACTGTGAGGACTTGACAGAAAAAGGCAAGATTTTCTACCCACTGTTTTCAGTTTTCCTTCCAGACATACTTGGTGAAGTAAGGAGACTTCTGTTGCTGACAGAGCCCTTGATTTCTTTCAAGATGATGATGTATTTGTGGGTAGGTAGTGTCTCTCTCCATGTCAATCTTTTATTAATAAATTGACTTTGGGACTGTAGATTTTAGCCTATAGTTACAGCATGTTTTCTAATATGTGAAGGTATGTATGCTGCAGGATAGCTTAGCGTAGCTAGTGTGCAGTACATGTGCTTGCATTTCCAATGGGACTTTAAACAAACTGGTTCATTAACATTAAGATGCAGTTTATTTTCAGGTTTTGCAGGATGTGGCATAGTGCACTGCTTGCTTTTCGTTGCCTTAGAAAATGCTACAATTGTATCTGTAAGATTCACTGTGTGGTTCAGTCATAAAACGAATGCTGCATCACTTGTGGCTGTTAAGTACTTGCTTTCTTTGTAAGAAATGAAACAGTCTTAATGTGATTAAAACTTCTAATTTGTGTTGCTTGACCTAGTTGTTTTTATATTAGTTATCACAGTCTTTCTTGGCTTTTGAAGTTTCTGGCAATTGACAACCGCAGATAAAGAAATGGGTAAAATGTACTTATTCCTGTGATTTTTCTATTCAGCATTGTTCAGATTCCTTGCAGCAAAATCTGCTCACCTGAAAAATAATATTGTGCTGTGACATGTATATTGTGAATTAGGGAAGCTATTAACCTGTTAATTCAGCCAGGTTTAGATACGAAACATTTTTTTCTTAAAAAAAAAAACCACAACAAAACAGAAATAAATCGATGAATGAATATGCATATTAAAAAGCATTTCTGTGTTCCTCTTCAAAGCCTGTACATCTTCTAGAGAAATATTTTAAATTAATCTGATTTGACAATCTATTTATTTATTTAATTTAAATGTATGTAAAAATAGAGAGGCTTGCAGCTAATCTGGGCCACCTCTGCAAAACAGGCTGCATATAAGCAACATTTAAGTCTTGAGAGATATTATCAGTAAATCACTACTGCTCTTTTAAATTGCTTGTAGTTCATGCTGTAAATCTCCCTTTAAGGTTTCTTCTAATTTCTTTTGACCCTCCAATATATTGTAGTAACTTTTGTCATCTGTGCAAAAGGCACTGTATGCAGACTTTAAAGTTTCTTATTTCAGTTCTTTGACCTGTGCTATCATTTCAGGAACTCACCAATCACTGAGCCTTATGATTTTGTCTTTTCCTTTTTTTTTTTTCCTGTGTTCTGTAGTACAAGTCACTTTAATTTTCACAAGCAAGTATCTATGCATCTAACAGCAGCACCGATTGTTGCTTATTTTTAACCCTTTCCATGATTCTTTATTGAAGCTGTATCTTTGCTAATGCAAGGATTAATTTCCTTCTATTTTTAGATTTATAAATCAGATCACTTAACTGCATTAGTCTATTTTTTATTCAACACTCCTATATTCTGCTGTTGTAGTTATCATCATGCAAAAGAGATACACAGTAAATATTTCAGGATAAACCCTTTCTTCTGAGATGCACAATAAGGTGAAAGGACATGTATTATGCTATTTCTTCGTGGCACTAGCTGAAAAGGTTTAAAAGCTAGGGACTCTTCCCCCACCCCCTTATCCAAGCCTATGAATCTTTTTAAATTGGAAAATTAAGGAACTACATATTTTTACAGGTAGCTATGCAGATTTCTATTAACTTCGGTGTGTTGTATTTTATATTATTTATGAACTTTTCTAGTTATGCCATATATATATATGCTTTAAGCAAAAAATACAGTCAGCAGTTTCTGATGGTACCACTTCCTGGTTTCCAAAGCTTCCAGTAATTAATATTTGATATTTAAAAGTCTATTCCTTCCATTTCTGTCCTTTTTACTTATATTTCATTATGTTTCATTTTGGGGTTGGTTTGTTTGTTTGTTTTTATTAGCACAATTCATTAAACAGTAGAATGCCTGTCTCTTTTTTTGGCACTACTACACCTAGGTATTAAGCATTCTTCCCACTTTTAATTTAACTTTCCTAGTCTAAATGATTTGGATAAAATCTCAAAATAACATTAGTGGGAAGAAGTAGAGAATGAACTTTTTTTTTTATTGTAGCAGAACATTATTACTTTCTGTTGTTCTGGAAATAAAGATGAGTTGTATTAATAGAAAACTTATTTCTGAAATTGTATGGTTTTTAAACTGTGTACATTAAGTGCACGTGTGTATGTAGCTGCATGCAAAAGATGCAGTATGTAAACAAGAGGCTTTTAACATATGCAGGTGCAATGTATAAACTCACAGCAGCTTTTGAAATGCTTTCTCCTGGCACCACATCAATATTTTATATAATTATACAAAGGCTCCTCAGCAATATTATTAAAATTTAAAGTATCCAACTTCTGTGAAAGTGTAGTCTTCCCTTTTTTAAAAGGTGTAAAATAAATTTATTTCCTTTCATTGATAGATTTTTTCATACTATTCACTCCTTTCTGTGGCAGTGCTTACCTATTTTTTCATTCCATGTATAATGTAGAAATACCTCTCAATATTTACAGAGAAGAAGAAAATTGCCATTTCTTTGCATTTTATAATGTCTTACTAACTAGTATCCTGTAGCAGTTTGGGGTTTTTTAAATTCTGCTGCTGCTGATGTCAAGTTCCTTTTATGGCAAGCAAACTATGAACATGTTCAGCTAACTAAATCAAAACATTCTGCAGGAATGCCGTGTACAGCCAGTAATTCAGTCTGTTGAATGGAACAGTCTTGATTAGTTGTTGGTTTTAAATACTTATTTCAAGATTTCAGAAAGTAAAGAAAGATTTTAGTACTGTTAGACCCTGTCAGAGGAAATCTATCATTTATTGACAGCCCAGGCAATTCAATGATGCTTATATTCTCCTCCTCCCCTAGAAAAAGAGGAGGACTTTTTCTGGTCTGGTATTTTTATGTACCAACACCTGTGCTGTAGGAATCAGAGTTCATCAATATCCAATTTCATATTGACCAATAAACTTTGAGGACTTTCAAATATTACTGATTCAAGGACTACAGCTAAATCCTGAAGTCAAAAGGACCTATATCCTCTCTAACTTTAAAGGGTATAGACCCTTTTATATCCTGATCCTGCTGCAGTATAATACACCTTTCTCTCCAGCACAAGATTGTTGCAGTGATGATGCAGGGTGCTCTTGATTGCTGCAGATTATCATTCACATTTTGTAGTGCAACTCACCTCCCAAAAGATGTTGTGGTTTTCCCAGAATGTGACAAGTAAGTGAAAATTTTTTCAGTTAGGGGGCTGTAAAGTTGCAGACTTCTGCTTACCTTGGAAATAGAAGCACAACTATCAGTGGGTGAAATGAATATTGATGGTAGAAAGCTAAGACTGCTCAGAATCTTTCATGGAATCCACACTTTTCCAAACCTCCTTTTTCTGTATAGTATTCCTCCTATTCTTTTTCGTATGTTGAAAAATAAGCAGTTTGTCTACTTGACAACAGAAACAACTGCTTGTTTCCTAAGCAAACAGTTCCATGATTGCTTTTTTTTCCATTTAGTAGTTCAGACTGGACTATTTTGAGTTCTCAAAGACCTCATGTTCAACTTGCATATTCTGACTTAGAAGATGAAAGTTTAAAGCTACTGCATCTCATGAAAAAGTTAGTCATATACAATTAAATATTGTTGTAAGAAAAACTGGAACAAAATCATTGGTAAATGCATTTTTAAAATATACAAATTATTGGTTTTCCATCTTTAGTTACATGCTGTGAAAATGCTGAACTAAAATTACCTTAATATACCATAATAAAATTTCATAAATTTTATAAACATCTAATTAATGCCTGCTTACTCAGAGATGTGCTTCATTCCTGTCAGTCTGCTGTTCTTTCTGCTAAAAGGGAATGAGTTTTCAGAAATTTTGCATATATTTAGCAGAAATTTTCAGTAGCAGCTTCAGAATAGTACTTGATTGAATAAGGCAGAAAGCATGTCAGCAAATGAAATTTGGTTTTGCCCAAAACAAGAGTAGGCAGATACAGAGAAACAAATTGAAAAAATTTGTATGCAATAGCAACAAGATAATTTCTTCTGGCAATAGAACATGATTTTGACAACTCTGAAGAATAAAGCTTTTGGGTCCAGTAGAGAGAAATGTGTGTTATACTTGCCTGCATTAGCAAAACATACCTCAGATGAACATTCGGGGAGAAGACTGGAGGAACAGAGAGTAATAGAAGGACTGTATCAGAAATTTAATCTGGATGAATATATAGGAATTTCAACTACTTTATGGTAGCGTTTCTGGTGCTTTTGTCAGTAAGCTTCTCCTGTTTAGAGATATCTTAATACACATACAGGAGTCTGTGTCAGTTCACATATTCAAAGGCAGGTGGTACTTCATTCAGCTGAACAAGTCCTACTGGTTCTTATGCACTACCAAATACATGCAGGCATAGAGTATGCCTTTCTTCTGAATTAGGGAAGTGTGTAATTTCAAACCTAGCCTGTGTTCTTTGTGTACTAAGTGCTACAGGACAAGTTTGTAAGTGAAGCAGTACAAAGGCTTTTTATCTAAAGGAAATGAGAACCCTAAACGGATGTGAAGACTACTAAAAAGACAAAATAAACAAAGTCTTAGGATTTTTAAAAATTGAGTAAGGAGCTAGAATATCCTTTGGGCAATACAATTCTTCTCATAATTTTTGAGTAACTTTATTTATGATGTATTTTGCAGCATTGACATTGTGTGCATCAAGCAAGGTATTTCTCTCTAAATGAGGGCTTCCCAATAACATTGTAGACTAAGACAAAAATCTACTTCTCACTGTGTTTAAAGAGCTATGGACAGCTGAGATACGATATGAACTAAATAGAAAGACTAAATGCATATGTTGAAAACATTGCCAGTGGAACACTTCAGTATAGATTTTGTTGCATAGAATTATTGAGTAATCAAAATATTTAGATCCTTTTATTTAAGAAAAATCAAACATATTAGCTGAAAAGCTGCAGGTACCTTCAGTCAAAATGATCCTCATGCTGCTTTCCACTGAGACCTTGAATAAAACATGTAGCTTCATACTCTGTATCTGACTGCCTGACCACTGATGTTGAATAAATATGTACCTTTTATTATTAACACAGAAAAATACAAAATGTTTTAATAATAGAGTATGCTGATATGAATATTAAGGATCTTCAAGGGTATCTGACTCAATAAACCTGAATAATGAAGTATTACAATTTATAAATCTGCAGTCTTGATGGCTGAAATGAAGGGACTGATAGAGATGTTGAATGAAAACAGGATTACAATTAGTTAAGGTAGAATCTAAGACAATTCTCAATAGGTTATCTTTTTGTATCTATTGATATATACACATAAGTTGGTTTAAAAATCATATGTATAATATTTCATTTTGGAATGACAAGCTAAAAATCACAATAGCATGCAAAGCGTAAAAAGATTCTGCAAAATCACCTTTTTTAGTATGCAGAAGAGAAATGAGATAGAAGGGAAAGGTAATTTCAATTTAGAATATGTGACAGAGACTTTTGTTCATCCAATACATTCAGTCTTGAAGGTTTTTTTTTGACCTGCTGCAGTATTTTGTAAAACAACATCCTGTTATTTATACAGGGTAACAATATGAACAAGAGAACAAAATCAGTATTATGCTCCATTATATCTAGTGTTGCATAATGGTGGCTTAAGCAAGCAAGGCAGTTTTAGTTTATAACAATAACATGCATCCCTTTAGACACAAACACACATGTAACTGCTAATGTGTGATGAAATTTAGTTTAAGTAGGACATTAAGAATGTATGTATTGTTATTCTTTCAACAGAATCTGTGCATTTTGTGTAAAGCTATATGACAGATTTACTCTGTTCTTTTCTGAAGTTGCATTACATATTCTATATAATTTAATTACCCAACCTATTTCCCCCCTTACTTTAGCAAGAAGTTACATTTGTCCAATTAACCTTATCTTCCTCTTGTCCCTCTTAATAGCATTGGTTTCCATCACAGCTTTGAATGAACTGTGTGGATGTCTTTTTATCAGTCCGAGGATGTTTATGTGAGGAAGGAATTAAACAAAGACTGTGTGAAATGTGGCTGGGTGAGCAAGCTGGAGTTCTATTGTCCTGCTACAATTATCTCTTAGTGGAAATCCTTTCTAAATACTATTTCTGTGACAATCTGGGGAGTTTGTATGCTACTACATCTACAATTGTGGAATCTTAGTTACTGTTTGAATGGTCTTGGTTGATGAGTCAGAAGGATGACCATGCCCTGAAGACTTTTCTGGGCAGTTGAAGAACCTCATTCATGTCTTGAGATTAATTTCTTGACTGGTTGCTTTTGGATATTCATTCCAGTGAAGTATGCCTGTTTGGGAAGCTTAACAAGACTGTGATAGTCCCTAAGCCAAGATTTTGCTTATGGTTTCTCATTTATATGTACAAACACCTTTAGACTTGATTTACCTTTTATAACTAGTTTGACTGTCTCACAGTTTAATCAACAAAAGGGGATGTTTAGTAATGGAAGTCTAGGTGTCTGTTCACATCTCCATTAGATCTTGATCTTCTTCTGTCTTTCCATATTGGCTTCCTGTTTCCCTTCTGCTCCTGGATTGATATTCCTTCCTTGCCAAACAGATGAATCTGTGTTTAGATCTTTCTAGTAGCTTAGTATGGAAATACACCTGTTCTTACTGCAGTCAAAAAACTGAAGTCCAACATATCTGCAGAAGTGACTGCCTTACACATATGGATATAATACACTATATATTCTTTCTTCTCCAGAATTATAATTGTGCCATGGGTTGGCCCCAGCTAGCAGGCAAACTCTCACCCATCTGCTCACTCACTCCCTGCCTCAGTGGGACAGGGAGGGAGGAGAAAATAGGAACAACAGGAGTGAGAAACTTGTGAGTCAGCATAAAGACAGGGAGATCACTTACTGATTACTGTCACAGACAAAACAGGCTTGCCTTGGAGGAAATGAAATTGTTTATTGCTGATTATAATTTCTGCCAATTAAATTTGCCAATTTAATTTCAGATTCAGATAGTGGGAAACAATAACAACCACTCCTCTTGTTACCACCACAAGTTAAACCCACTGCCTGCAGTGAGGCGATGGGTGGCGTGAAGGGATTGCAGTCACGACATGGCAGTTTCTCTCTGCAGCTCCTTCCTTCTCGCTCTTTTCCTGTGCTCCAGCATGGGTTCCTCTGCGGGCTGCAGTCCCCTTGGGGGAGTGCTTGCTCCACCATGGAGCACCTCCTCTTCCTCTGACCTCGGTGTTTCCTCTGCTCTTTCTCTTGTTTTCTCCTCCGCTCTCCTTCCAACATTTCTGCCCTTTCTCTACCTACGTTTTCACAGCTGCATCACCAAACTGGCTGATGGGCTTGGCTGTGGCCTGCGGTGGGTCCATTGCCAAGCTGTCTGGAGCCAGCTGTGTCCGGCACAGGGGCAGCCCCTGTCCTCCTCCCACAGAGGCCACCCTGGCAGTCCCCTAACTACCAAAACCTTGCCACCTACACCCAATACAGATTTTAAATCAGCTATATGTGTTAGGCTGAGTCTGATTATTGACATTTCAAGTTTTCTTCAGAGATTGTTCTGTGTTTGTTGACTGTCTTGGCCTTGTATTTGATAAGTAGTCTTTTGTAAATTTAATTTTTGTGGTGTATATATAATGCAGTGAAGTACTCTTTTTATAGAGGAAAAGCTGATATATATTTGAATTTTACTTTTCAGTTAGCTTCTCAAGCATAATTACAGGAATTCAAGGAAGAATAAAATGTGACAACATATTTATGAATCACGAGATTTAACAGAGACCAAAGTAGATATTATTACTGATGTGCTTACTGCTTCATTAAATTCTCCTTAAGGTTTGCAGCATGGATATGGATCATTTGCAATAATAATTATGCAGTGATCGATTGATTGTGTCTGACATTGTACTTGTCACCTTGAAATGCAAAACCCATTCATTTTTGACTCTGTGAACATTTTTCTCTAAAGTTAGGCACCAGCATGCAATGGTTTATTTTATAGGGGAGTGCATTTTATAAAGTTGGGAACTTAACATTAATCTTTACCTAAAAATGAAGTATCACTTGTCATTTTACAAAAATGAAAATTGCCTCACCAGCAATGTTTTGAGATTAGAAAACACGGTCTAATTTCAAAAAGATTCTTCAAATTAGAATGTATGTATTTCAATTGATTCATGCATGTGTATTATGAACATTAGTTTTTTGATAGGTCTGTGTTTGAGATACAGTGTAATAAGCATACTTGATAAAATTTCAAGCTTGAGATCTCTGCTTTTAAAACTGGTGTGTGTTCTTTGGAAATTCTGTCTCCCTTTCTTACTGAGACTTTGATTCACAGCAGTATTAGTTAATTGGAAATTCAGTATAA
The DNA here is from genome assembly GCF_964188355.1 of Buteo buteo. Lineage (NCBI taxonomy): Eukaryota > Metazoa > Chordata > Aves > Accipitriformes > Accipitridae > Buteo > Buteo buteo. The sequence continues at coordinate 5,279,484 of NC_134199.1, forward strand.
AATGCTTTGACTTTAGTCATTCTTTGAGTTAAGTACTGCACATTTCATGTTTTGGGTGGTCTAATCATTGTGACAATTTAATCTTTTATTAAGAATGTTCGTAGTAATGAATGAAACACTATCCTTTATCTTGTTTGTTTGGGCTTTCAGAATGTTGAACAAAATGTTTCTATTGAAATTCCAGTGAAATTGCTAGTTAGTGGCTGCAGTTAAATTTAAGTGCATCTATGCTTTCCAAACTGACGTAAAAACAACAGTCAAAGGAAACGTTGCATTCGTAGGTACTCTACTTGGAGCTTTTGAAGAGCATCCATTGTTATGGAATAGGAAGTGAAGACCAGAGCTATGTTTGGTGAGATGTGGTTTGATTCAAAAGTGACTTTTCCAAAGCTAAAAGTGGAATTGAGATTATATCAGACCAAATATTTATAATTACTTTTATTCAAAGGTCTATTTCTTTTGTGGTTTTGTTTGTTTTAATCAGTATTTTGAAAACATATATATGTTTCCCTTATTCAAAAAGCAAATTTTAAACCTGTTCACATTCTTTACAGTGAAATGTTCTCTGTAGGTAATTTTTTTCCTCCAAGGGTGGGCATAGGTAAGTGTATACATTTTGAGTATGGGAATATTTAATATATTGGTGCTCATACAATCAATTTGAAGAGTAACTTGCAACCAATTTGAAGAGTAACTGCAGTGGTAATGCTGCTAATATTAAAGTGGCAAAGTTAATTGTACTGTTGGCTTCAAAATTAGTAAACTGTGTAGTTCTTACCACAGCATGCATACTGAACAAAGCTTACAAAACTGCTTTAAACTGTGACATAAGCAAAAAAATTCAAAAATTTTTAAAGCAACTGTTTTTTGTCAGCATACGTGTAAGATAACTGCAATACCTAACCTGAAAAAAAAGACTGTTACTGATTGTGCCTTACTGTTTTCAGCAGTTGCGCTGTTTTAGCTTGCAACTATTTCAGAAAATATCCCAGGTCAATGGTATTAAGTTGTAGAAGAATCCCAGATAAAATGCACCATGTGGGCACATACCCAATGTATCACATTCTTCTGAATGAATTTGTTATTGTCATATAATACTACTTTATTATTTTCAGGTATTCGATTCTGATGTCAACGTACATAGCCATTACAAACTCCTAATTTTCCATGCAAAGCCCAGTTATACTTTTTTACATACCTCTTATGTTCATTATCCAGTGGAAATGGTGAGAGAGCTGAGGTAACTTCCTCTTGTGAAGTAACAGTTACAAGGGCCATGATTATTTTTTTCCGGTTGTACCTGCATACTCCGATCTTGGTTGTGATATCTGGTAAATAGTACATCCCAATAACAACAGGAACAATGTAGGAGGAAGGATAAAACAAGATATGTCACTGAAAGGGAAGGAAAATGAAGGAGAGAGAGGTCAAGAGGCTGAGTTGAAAGGAGTATATTTAACATTGGAACAGTCAATGCCCTTTTGAGTTAAATATGAAGAAGTCATGTCCTGACATCACTAAGGTTCTACTCTTAAAGCAACTCACAGGGTGAACTTCATTTTTTATCTTCATGTATTTCAAACTGTATTTACTGCCACAGCATCTGAGGGCAGCGTGAAACATACAACAATGGGAAATGAAATCTTTAAGCATTTCTTTCTACCTAGAGTAACTTGGTAATGATGCTTATAATAATGCCATGACTTTGCAATGCTTTGGTTGACACATGTAGATGTCTAAGGCACCACTCTCTGAAATAGGAAAAATGAATTCCAACAGACAGTGTTGGTAAAAAAAACTTCAGTTTTTTTAGGGCGATAGTGGCTGTGAAAGGCAATTAAAAAATTTGCTTTAGAGAAGTATCTAATTTACTCTCCTGGTGTTACTTTACCTGCAGTTCTTTGAATTGGATCGTTAAGAGTCAAAAGTATTTTTGTTGCAGTTTTTTTCTTCTGCAGAGTGGTAATAATATATGGTAATCTGTCTTCAAAGCCTAAGAACAGTTATGTTACTTCAGAAGTATTCAGACACTTGGGGGTTTGCGTATCAACTTGCCTGCCTAACACTTCATAGCGTGTGACTTCCACATCTCTCCATAGTCTGCATGCATTAGCAAATCTCTTATTTTGTTCTGCCTATGTTCACTGTTGTTAATACATATTAAGATACTAAAGACTAGTCTTCTGAAAGTGCAAAAAAGGAAATATAGATGGCAACTGCATACTAATGTTCATCAAGAAGGGCAGAGCCTATTGTGTTATTCACAGAAACTTGTAGTAGCTTATGCTATAGACAAAGTGGTTGGATCCTTTCCTTACAGCATTAGATGTTTATATTTACAGCTTTTGGATATTCATATTAGAACTGTGTTAGAGCTAAATATACCCAGAAAAGAATCTCACACAGCAGTGATAAAACCATGCATTATCAAAAAGAGGTGTTATGTCAGAAAAGGCATGAAAAAGCTCTACTCTGGCAATGCATTTGATGACTCTATGGGCAACAACAGAATAATAATAATAGGATGCAAATTTTGATTTGTATATTGAATAATTCCTCCTGATAGCTAGAAAGAGTAGAAGAGTTTACTCTCAAACAAGAGAAGAAAGCTGATCTTAACAGGAAGACACAATTACAAACACTATAGGAAAAAATATGATGGGGACAAATAAGGAATGTGGAATTAAGGCTTGTAAAGACTAGGAGGATAATTTATTAATACATACATACCTAGCTGGGGTAGCATAAAACATTTCATTCTATCACCCACGCATGTAAGGAATCCTGTGGTATGATGTGGTGACATATGTTATTGGCACTTATAAAAGCTCCACGTGAGCTTCTGTTGCTTATTATTTACTATTAATTTGTGTATTTAGCAGTTGTTACTCTCTTTAGAAAGGTTATCATATGCTATTGATGCAAAACTACACAGTGCAACCTAAGATAACGATCCTGTTTTAAGTTAATATATGGATGTTCACAGCCTGTGAACAAATTCTTAATTTAAATTGGTTTATAAAAAGCAATTATAAACAGACAAGTCAAATTTATCTCTTAGCTATAAAACACATGCAAGTGAGCCACATTTCTGATTGGAATCTTTCCTGCTGAAGAGCAAGCCTGTTCACATTTTAGTCAGTTGGACATGGAGAAGTGAGTATTTACTCATGTTTTGCAGCACCCTTTAACACACTGAAGATTTTTTTTTCATGACACTGCTGAAGTAATACAACTACTTCAGTCGTCTTTAAGTGAAGTGACTCCAATTTACATTAGAGGTATGTCTTGTTAGGGAGCAAATTTAATATGTTATCCCAGTCAAATAAGCTAAATATGACCAAGCAGTCTTGTTTCTTTTTTTCTAAGATGCAAATTAATTAGCTGACTAAGTATTTTAGCTCAGGTTCCCCTGTAGAAAAGTCAGCATACACAGCTTTACATATGCTAGTATGTATTTTAACCAGTCCTTTCAATCATCTTACACTGACTTAGTTCAATTCAAAAATTCAAAAACACCATTTCCCACATCAAGGCAGGTCTGTAGAATGATTATGTACCATACTATTGACTCTGTTACTGCTAGTTATTGAGTGGCTTGAATGGTATCTGAAAATGCATCATCAAAATTAGTAGTAAGGAGAAAAGGAGGAGAGGAGAGAGTTAATAAATAACTCATGGAGAGGTGATATGGTTCTGTCCTGATATTCATGGGATGAGTTGTATACAATTTGTTGTACGGGAATCTTGCTATCATATAGATTTTATACACATTAATAGCTCAGTTAATTTGGAACAGTTTCATGTGAACACCATGCTATTACTCGTCAGATGAGTTCCTCTTCAACAGAACAGTCTCTAAACAGTAAAGTTTATTGCAATTTAATTGGGGCAACTATAGGAATTACAGCTATTTTGCTCAATAGTTTATCACTGAATTATGACTGTGTATTGGAAAAATTACTGGACCATATGAAGAGCCAAGGAGTGGTAGTATAGGCTTGAGTGAAAAGAATGATTGCTTGGGGTCACATGATCACAGTATAATATGACTTAGTATGTTGTTTTCACCACTGATCATTTACTGTGAATTGCTGATTTTTGAAAACAAACATGTGGCTACCCTAAAAAACCAGAATTTGTTGTGCAAAAGATACTTGCATGGCGTTAGGAGTTGCTGCCTTTTGGACACCCCATTTGAAAATCCCATTGGAGGAAGCTTGTCACTGATTTCTTTAAATCTCCCTCACCTCTGCTCAGGAAGCATTTCAGCTATAAAACTTAAATCCCTGTACTGGGTCTAGCTGTGACAGAGTTCATTTTCTTCATAAAAGCCATATGGTGCTGTGTTTTAGATTTGAGGCTAAAACAATGCAGGTAATGCACCTGTATTTTGGCTACTGCTGAACAGTGCTGGCACAGCATCAAGGCTTTTTCTATTTCCCACTCTGCCCCCTCACCCTCCACCCCAGTGAGTAGGCTGGAGATGGCAAGAAACTTGGAGGGGACACAACCTGGATGCAGCTGACCCGAAATGACCAAAGGCATATTTATGCTCAGCAGTAAAAGTGGAGGGGAGGTGGTTTTAGGGTAAGTAGCTGTTGCTTGGAGACTGGCTGGTCTACTTTTGAGAGGTAGTGAGTGATTACCTTTGCACCACTGCTGGGGTACATCACTAGTTACTGGCCTCCAACTAGACTTCATGCCACTGATCACCACCCTCCAGGGCCAGTCATTCAGCCAGTTTTTTCAATCCATTTTGCTGTCTGCTCACCCAGCCCATACTGCGTTAGCTTCCCCATGAGGGTCTGTTGGGAGACAGTGTTGAAAACCTTCCTGAAGTCAAGGTGGGCAATATTTACCGCTCTTCCCTCGTCTACCAAGCTAGCCCTTTCATTCTAGAAAGTCATCAGATGGGTTAAGCATGACTGGAGGTTACTTAGGCATGACTGGGAATCCTCTTGGTGGATCCATGCCGACTACTCCCATTCACCTTCTTGTCCTTCATGTGCCTGGAAATGGTTCCCAGGGTTAGTTGCCCCGTCAACCTTCCCAGGGATTGAGGTGAGGCTGACCAGCCTGTAGTTCCCTGGGTCCTCCTTCTTGCCCGTTTTGAAGATAGGAGTCACATTTGAAGATAGGAGTCACATTTGAAGATAGGAGTCACTGCTTTCCTCCAGTCTTCGGGCATCTCTCCCACTTGCCACGATTGTTCGGAGATTATAGAGCATGGCCTTGCAACGACATCAGCTAGCTCCCTCAGGATGCCTGGGTGCATCCCATCAGGGCCCATGGACTTCCCTATGTCCAGTTGGCTTAACCATTCTCTAACTTGATCCTCTTCCACCAAGGGTCCATCTTCCTTGCTCCAGACGTTCCCTGCAGCTGCTGGGGCCTGGGATTCCTGAAGACTGGTCTTACTAGCGAAGAAGGCATTCAGTACCTCAGTCTTCTCCACGTCCTGTGTCACCAGGGCCCCTGCGCCATTCAGCAGTGGGCCCACACTTTCCCTAGTCTTCCTTTTGCTGCTTGGTACTTACAGAAGCCCTTCTTGTTGCCTTTGACGTCCCTTGCCAGATTCAACTCCAGGCGGGCTTTGCCTTTCCTAACTATATCTCTGCATGCCTGCACGGTGGCTCTATATTATTCCCAGGTTACCTGTCCCTGCTTTCACCTTCTCTACATTTCCTTTTTGTGCTTGAGTTTTGCCAGGAGCACATTGCTCATCCATGCCAGCCTCTTGGCATTTTTGCATTACTTCCTGCACATTGGGAGGGACCGCTATTGGGACTGGAGGTGATCCTTTTCTATTACACAGCTTTCTTTGCCCCTCTTCCCTCCATGGCCTATTCCCATGGGACTCTTCCAAGCATATTCTTCTTCTCTGGAAGAGGCCAAAGTCTGCTTTCCTGAAGTCCAGCGTGTTTTTTATGCTGCTGTCTCTTTTCAGGATCCTGAACTCTGCCATCTCCCCTGGCCTCATGGGGAGGGCCCAGGTGCTCCTTGCATCCTGGGACTTGGAGGGCTGCATCCACCATCCAAAACTCCCTGGGTTGAAGCCTGTGCCCTGGTGGGGACAGCAGCTCCAACACCTTCTGGGGAATGTGGCCTGTGGCATGTCATATCTGAGAAGCTTTAGGCCAGACTCTACTCATTATCATTGATCATCTGCTCACATTCTACCTCAATTTCCATTTATACAGCACAAAGAGGAGCACCAAATTAAGGTTTCTAAAATACCTGTCCTTTTTTGTTCTGATTCCCCTTATTGTCTAGTATTTCAAGCTATTAAATATGAAAGCTTCTCGGTAATTGAAACTTCTTTGTTGTTTTTTTTTAATGGGCTGCTGTGGTTTTCCGGAGACACTTTGCGATGTTTTGAAATGCTGTTAGAAAGAGATGCAAGCAGAAAAAGGAAATCTAAAAATAAAATCAAGTTAAATTAGATTTAAGATAATAAGATAATTTTTGTGTGTGTGTGTTAGGAGTTAATTCTTTAATTCTCTGAACTTGGAGAAGGAGAAATGAGTTTGTAAAGCAAATATCATCAATCTAGTCAGTACTGCTGCAGTTTTTTCCAGATAATTGCAGGAACTAGCAACAAGAACGTTCCCAACCAGCATCACTGGGCTAGCAGGACTGCCAGTCCAGACACTCAAAACAGCATGAGCTTGTCCCTTCAAAACAGCAAATTTCTAGAAGGGTGTTCTTTCTATTCTAGGTTGCGAATCTTCAGTGTTTGCAGTGGATGGTGCTAATATTTAATGTAAAAGCTGATACTAAAGCACCTAATAATCCTGGGGGCTTAAGTAACATACTGCTACTTCTAGGACTATTGTTACAGGTTTTCAGTGCTGGGTGAAGCACAGACATCAATCACTCAGCTAACAAAATTCTCAGCAATTCTGAGTTTTTAACACTCTCTGAACAATGTTTGTAAACTATTACTGAACATAGTGATAGTGTTGCTTCTCATAGCTGTCCACCCTGTTCAGGAAGCTCATTGTGAATCATCAGAAGTCTGTTAATGTTCTTCAATGGTGCAATATTGGAAGGGTGACGGTGAAGGCATATGTAGTCATCAGGAAGTCTGAATACTAGAAAGATCATTACAGGCTATTATAGTGGCTTCTAGAGAACTCAGGAGCAATGGCAAATACTGTCCATTTGCCACAAACTCTCTTGGCAAAAAGCACTCTAAGTTATGGTAGTCATTTAAGCCTTGGAATCTATGACTCCATCTCACAAGCAGGTTTCCCTCATGTTCTCCCTGATAAGGAGAAAACCTAGAATATACAGAGTCAGCAGGGTTGTAGAACTGCATACCATCAGTATCCTGATGAAAGGAAATCTAAAATCCCATCACCCAAGTACTGCTTCAAAAAGTGAGAATCAAAGAACATAATCTTGTGCAGTCTTGCAGGTGAGTCATGGGAGAGTAAGAAAAAAGTCTTCCTTGACAATTGGGAAAAGAAAAGAATGAATCAATCTATCAGGTTTAAGATCAAAACAATACAGGGTGCCTTTGTTTTGCTCTGATAAAATCTACACTGAATCTTTACCTTATTAGATAGCAAACCAATTCTTCCACCCTCCTTGTAGTCATTTTCTTTTCAAATTTTCAGATTCTGCTAGGTGATTACTTGCGTCCTTTGCAGTTTCTCAGAGGTCTCCCCAGTGTTTCCAGTTCAACATGATGATTCTATTATTTTGGAATTCATATCCAGTTTCTTTGTCAGGATGCCAAACTTCTTCCTGAGAAGCTCAGGTCACAGATAGGGAAAAATAGTTTTGAATTGGTTACATCCTTGATGAATCTAAATGAAATGTATTGTAATGTAGTGTAATTAAAGGTTGGAATTAAAGCATATAAAGTTTGTGGAATTTCTTACATGTTTCAAAGAACTCTTGCAAGTAATAGAGATAGCTCTTCCAAAATTCAAAATGCAAAGTGCTTAAAATGGTTAGTGAAATTTGAATAAAGCCATGTGAATAAAGGAATTCTTTGTAATAAATTATCGTGGTTTTTCCTTTGTAGATTAGAACACAGTTTAGAATAATGTTTTTTTATATTCAGTAATACATCTAGATTCGCTATTGTAATTCTTAACTTACATGTAGTACTCCATGAAAATAAATAATTCATTACCAAGTGTCAGAATTATAAGCTAATGAACATTTCATCAATGAAAGGAGTAGTGCCATTAGCTCTACTCATAGAACTATGAAGAGTATTGTTCCTCACTACTCGTGGAATTTCCACAATGGAACTGAATAGACAGGCTTATTAACAGTTAAATGTTGGGTTTGAATGAAAGGAGTCCAATTTATGATGAGATTGCAGAAGACAAAGAAAATTCCATAAAGTCAGTTCAGGGACCTACATGGTCTCTGGATGTGAAGAGCATTTTTCAGTCCAATTAGTAAAGTAGTATCTGATCTCTTTTCAGTGACAAGGAAGAACTCTAGCAGTGTATGAGACTATGAGATGTTTGAGTGTCAGCTTATGTTAAATAGTTTATCTTTCTAGGAAAGAGTTTGCAACTAAAGCACCAGTGGTCTAATTCCAAAAGCACAATACTTCCAAGTTTAAATATTTAATGCTTGTTTTTCAGCATTCACTCTGCTTATTTGTTTGCTTACAGCCAGTTAGTGTTGCAGTAAGTTTCTAAGAAGGATTGAGGGGAAAAATATGTGGGGAGAAAAAGCAGACACAAAAATTCAGGCTTTCCAGCAGAAAGTTGGCCTTCTAACTCCGAATCAAAGTGCCAGGTAGCAATATTTTTGACCTGCTGTCTCTTATGAGACAGGTGTACAAGCCATTTGATAATATAAAGCATCTAGCTAAACTGTTTAATGATCGATTTGGACACTATAGTATCCATCATGGTTGTTAGGGCAAAAATATCTATACCAATGAAATATCCAAAGTGAAAGACTGCAGACTATCAGGCCCTTCCTAGAGAACAGAACTAAATTGTATGATTTATCCTTAAAAGACCAAACCAAACCAAAGACCCATTAAACCAGGACTGAAGTCTTTCCTTTCACTTGGAGATTTTCCTTTACATTTGGAATGTTACACAAATCTGTCAATAGCATTATCCTTCTATCTTCCCAACCAGGGGTATACTGCACATTAAAGATGGAGGTTTCCAGAGGCAAAGTTATAGGAATCGTCCCTGGAGTTTTTGCATGAGGATAGATAGTTCTGGCTAGAGATCGACTGTGAGCTATTTTGAATGGCAACTGTTGCGGTTTAATAGTTGCACAATTAGACCACAGAAGTAAAAAACTGCAGAACTGTCAGGAAGCAAAGTCATTTAGAAAAGGTCTCATGATCCGCTTCCCAAAAGGTAGGAAAGTGCTATTCCCTAAAATAACAGATATCAATGCAGAATTTGTCTTTACTCAAAGCATTGTAGCTTCAGCTTTTATCACAGAGGAGGATCATTTGGATTATTTCAGGTAAGCAAAATATTGGATGTTTCTTCTCAGTTTGTTATGGGAAATACTTGTTATTTACTGAAGAAAAAAACTATAGAAAGATTTATTTGCATTGATGTAAGCAATCAGTTATTTAAGAATACTTCATTAAGTATTAGCGACAAGTATTTTAAATTGTGGATTGAATTATGCAGGATGTTCAGTTCTACCAGGTTGACATGGTGTACATTAAAACAGGCGTATTTCAGTAAGAACTAGATTTCAAATAGTATCTGCAAATTCAGAAATCCACTGTTTTGGAGTATTTTAGGCTGGAGAGAAATGAATGATCAGGGGAAAAACGAAGCACAAAATGAAACTTTATCTGAGAATTTAAGCTTTTTGACTACAACACAAAGTATCTGAAACGCTTATCACTGATTATTCAAAAGGGTTAAAGTATTTTCAGCCTAAACCTGTATTATGCAAAGTAATTTATTAATTTACATGTATTTATATGTGATAACAGCCTATTGAGGCATATTTCTCTGATCTACAGTGCATAATAAGAATATGAAATATATATTTCACAGTGCCTTTGGACTTCATAGTCACATTTTGAAATATTGTGGCTAATCTAAAACTATACAGCTGAATAGAAAAACAAAACCAGTTCCAAATATGAATAAATGATCTGCTACTTAATATGTCAGTGTATTTGTCAGGTTGATAACATTAGGCTCAGCTGCATTCAATTCTAAACCCTGCAATATTTGAAGTTTGATATTGTGCCTCACTAAATTTAATACATGGACCTCAGTAATAGAGGAAATCACTTTAGCACTTGGCAGTTTGTTATGCTGTATAAAATTGACTGCCCTGCAAACACAATAACGATAATAAAAATTGTGGTCAGTAGGGGGGTGTAATGCATTTTCTAGCTTCAGCAAAGGTCCAGATGAAATTTATTGAGATTTTGCCGTTTGGGTGAAGATCAATAGAGTCTCGTTAATAATTTGTTGTAAGGGCACCCTTCAGGGATATGACATTTTACTTTAAAACTTTGGTAATTTTGAAAGCATGCCTAGTGATAACAATGTCAAGTCCCTATGTTTTGCAAGCATGGATTTTTTGTATTCAACTTGTGGGAGCATTTACTTTCACAGCAATTACATTTGAAATCATTCAATATTATGATGCAGTCCGGTATTGATAACAAGATTCCACATGTTCTGTAAGAGTTCTAATGCAACTCTTAATAAAGAATCCCAATCACGTTTTTAACTGCTCCATTTTCTCTATTGTTTTCTTCTCTAATTGAAGAACTTTCATTTAAATGTCAGTCTGTAATTTCTTGCTGGTATGTAATTTTCATGAACGATCTGAACTACATTCTTCTTTTCATGACTGTAGAATTAGAAGGTTTTATAAGAAACTTATCCCTATATCTTCCTATTGCCAGTAGCACTTTGCATAATAACTATCAGGTTGACTTACATATCTGTATTTCTTTTATATTTTCATAAAAGAAACTTCACTTTATGTGCCAAGCAAGCCTTCCTTTTCTGCCACCAAAATTTGATGGACATTAGTGACTGTTTGTAAGGAAAGAGAAATTTGTCAGCACTTTGCAGTTCGAGCACAAGGACTAGGTACAGCAGAACAATTTATTTTCAATGAGCATGCACAAAGTAAGATTTATGACTTTTGCAGCTTAGATGACATTCCTCACATAGTTGCCGAGCTACAGCAAATTAAAGGGATCCATGAATACTAAGGGGTGTGTTTTTGTAATGAGGGAGAGGAGACAGAAGCAATAAGAAGATAATTAAGGTAACAACTTGTGAAAAATTAAAGTGTTTCTGTCTTTCATTTTTGAATCTCTGAGCATAAACTTTGTAGTTGTTAATTTAATTGCTGATGTTCTCTGTATCCCTGAAGAATATTAAGGATTAATCATCTGGTTCATTCCAACAAGAGATAAGGCCTAAGTGAATTGAAATTTTACCAATTTAACCCTGTGTTCCTCCTAATATGACATGATTAACATTCTTCAATTAACAACACATAATTATTCTAAAGGCCTCATTGCACTTACTCCATTTTTCAGTTTTAGGTTACCCTTTGCAGGTATTTCAAAACTGAATAAAAGGAAGGCTATATTTTTGTTCTGTGTTATTGGTCACCTACGTTCATCCAAGTTACAAGAATTCAGATTTTTAATTCTTTTACTTGTTTTTACTCCTTTTTTTTCCCTAATAATCTCTCTGTGCATGTCCTGAAAATTTGTTCTGGTTAGCTAAACGTTTTCTTTAGCCCCTCTTTAAGGACAGTTGTATTTCTTTTCCAGCCTAACTGTGCCAATCTGAGTAAATTTTCTTAATTATTTGTGGTTGAATACTGATTCACAGAACTAGCTATTTCATTGAGCCCTAGAATGCAGAGCTGCTCGTCTATATATTAATGTATAATGTATTGTTTCATTTTAAAATAAAAGATAATGAAATTATTTACATTTGTAAGAGACTTTGGTTTAGAGCTACACTCAATAAAACATGCAGCACCTTTTTTATGTATCCTGGAATTTACTGAAGTGTTTTCCTAGTATCTTTCACTGGGCAAATAGTACGTAGTTGCCTTTGTGTCTGATGGATAATCAAGTAGCTGTTAACGGGAAAGCATCATTAATTTAGGGTACATTGAGAGAAAACAAAATAAAACTAGATATGAAGAAAATATATCTGTTTTTCTTTTGAAACCTAGGAGGTAACTGAAGTTTGTTGATTTGAAGTTTCAAAAGGAAGACAGTAGCATTTCCATGTCTAGTGCTTAAAACATTCCATATTTTTTACTCATTTTCTTTTAGGTCAGTGAGACCTTTAAAGATCAATTGTTTTCCATTAGAATTTTTATGATAATGATACAGATTTAAGTATCTATATACAAGGCTAAAATTTTGGCTGTGTAGCATAAATACTTGATATGAGACTGCCTTAAAATTGCATGGGATTATTTTCTGAGAACAGATCCTTAGTCGGACAGCATCCTATTAAGAGGCCTACAGTCAGGTCACCACTGTAGAGATCTACCAGGACATCTCCACATCTGGATGTCTGTCTGGGTTTCATCAGGGCTTTTCAGCCAGCAGTTCTCTAGGGATCACCTGGTACTAGATACAAGAAGCACAAATAATTAAGAAGCTCCATCTGTTTGAGGCCTGAGTAATTCTGGACTTACAGGTATAAGCACGGAGACCCAGAATATGTTGCAGAGACTTCAGTAAGGAGCATGTTAGTTGTTACCTCCATTGTCAAAGCTAGAAAACTCAGTGAATGTTACCTTTTCATTCCATGCCAATTAGGTGATTAATCAATATTAAAGGTTTTGAACACTGGAAGATGCAGTGTGGCTATAGAAAGCACTATTTTCGTATCCAGTTTTTAGAACAGCAGCAATCCTTTCTGCTTTGTAGGAAACAATCTTAAATCAATGTTACTTCAGCTTTTAGATACAAAAGGTACTATTTAATTTTCAACTTCAGTAATTAAGTGCATTTTGTGGCATGTCTTCTGCTTTCACTAGACACAACATACTTTTCTGCATAGTAATTTTGTATCACTGGTAAAAGTGGAATTTGGCCATTTGTCTGGATTTTTCCACCAGGCTGTGAAGAGGGTCACTCTACCTTCACAGGTTTATTTCATAGCCATTGTAAAGTCAGCCTGTTTGTTGTGAGGATTATTGTGCAGCAGATGCACAATAGCCACGAATATTCCTGATGCCTACATATTTGTCAGGGTTCTGCCTTATGAAAATCTGGGAGGTCTATCTTTTCTTTTTTCCTTTATTTTTGTTTCTGGGTAACATTAAAAGACTTCAGAAGAAAGTTCAGTTATAGTTGAGTTACTTTGTATTTGTAGGGGGCATACTAGCTTAAATAATCTGCATAGTGCTGAAGGCTTTCTGAAGAATGTCCAGTAAATTACATTTTGGCAAATGGCAAAGCATGTTTTTCCAACTGAATTATGATGACATATTTAGTTAATTTCAGATAGGATGGAATTGTGCCTACCTTTTCAGAAACTGAGATGTTCTTCAGAATTACTGGATATTTACAATTAAGTTGCTTTGAAAGGCAGTGTTATTACTTTGATTATTGTAGTCTGAACCAACAGATGTTTCCTAGCTAATGCAGAATATTTTCTCATCGTTTGGAGTCTTCGTTTGGGTTGTCATTCTAATGGCACTTCTACCTAGTGGCTATGGGGCTGTCTCACAGTGGGCATGGCATTTTGTGAAAGGCAAAAAGATTCACTGAAGTCAAAGTAGCAACATTTGAGAACAAACACCATTTATGTACTTGCTGTGGCCATCCAGTTTTAAAAGAACCCTGAGTAAAATGGCTTGAATTATGGTTACATTAATCATAACTCATATTCCAAAACACTCAACATTGCACTTTTGAGGAGATAAAAGATTTATTCCCCCTCTCCTCCCCCCATAGGAAAGGGAAAAGAGTTTCTTGTGTGTTTCTAAGAAACACCAAATGAAGACTGCTGCTGAAATTAGGGGGTAGTATCAGATGAACCAGAAGTCACGGGCTTGGTCCAGTTTCATAGTTCCTTTGTAAACTAGATATGTACATGTATAGGACCAGTGATTCTGAACATGAAATTACCTGCATTTATTTTAAGAAAATAAAGAAAAGGAAACAAAGAAAAAGGAAAGAATTGGTAAAAAATATTCTATGTCCCCCCATAATGAGTACATTGTATGACTGGACATCTGCAGTTGTCAATATGTCACCAAGTACCAACCTAAAGTGACAATTTTTCCTACTACACATCAAACAAAATTGCATTAGGGAAGAAATTAATCAGGGCCTCCTTCATGCAGTAAAGTTGCAAGGCTTTACTGAAAACTACTTAAATCAACTATGATATACAGGGCTACAGAAGCAGGAGAAATCTTACTAGAAAATACAATCAAGTATGATAGATATATGATCAGGGAGATGTTTTTGTGTGTGTACACATACATATTTGTTTATATATATATATACACCTACACACTTAAAAGACATACAGGTTTTTGCCTTTTGGAAACAAAAAAATCAGCCTCCCTACTTTCACAAAAAGGAGGTTGACGTCAATAGATAACAGAAATGTGGTTTCTTTTCAAAACAAACATTCTTGCTATTTTTATTATTTCTTGAAGTTCATATTCATCTGATGATCATGACAGGTGGGCAAGGGAAGGATTCCTACAGACAGCAATGGTTCTCTCCACTATTGCATTTTTAAAAATGTGTCAGGGCTGAATTGTTTGAAATTTTGCTCAAGAGGAAAAATACTATCAATGAAATAATCAGCAAGTGAAATTACTTCAACCCCAGGCACTACCAGTCTTTGTAAATTTCTGCCCTGGATCCATCCTTCCAGCAGGCAGGCAAGCAGGAGTCTTATAATATTAATGTTAAATGTAAGAAGTGCCTTAGACACTGTTGTTCATGCACCTGTGCCTGCAACTGTGCTTTCCGAGGTCAGCTGCCTGTTCACTAAGGTTGGCTGAGGAGCGCAGCCTGAGCACTGTTAGCATTTTGGGAAATACCTTAAATCAGGATGGCAATTAACACCTGTACAGCAATCATCTTGTTTCATTTCCTTCTCCTTTTGTGATAGATGCATTTTCTCTAACTCAACAAAATGCCAACTTTTTAATATTTCTTTCACCTGCATTCTGCATTAATCACTTTTTGGGGGCTCATCACCTGTTTATCCCCTTGCTTAGAAGTGCTGATGAACATTGCTTCCTAATATGGCCCCTGGAGATGTGCCAGTAAAACTCTTCTGGAGGTTTCAAAACCAATTTCAGAATGTTTACTTCATCACCTAATCTTCTCTACAGTTTAACCAAATCTGCTCTTTGGAATTAGCAAAGGAATTTTTTTTTCTCAATAAAAGCCCAACAATTCTTTGTTTCTGCAAAGGATGGCAAAGAAACATTTCACTGATTTTGACAGCTGTGATACACTTGTATGTGGCCCTAGTCAAGGCAATGATACTGTATTTAAAAATTAGCCACTATTACAGAAGTAACTAGGATGAAAGAGAACTCATTATTTAAAATGAGTTAGTAGGAAGAATGAGATATGAGTAAGGAACTTCTGTCATTGTTCTGCAACAGAAAGCATTTGAGCAGTGATGATATGCACAGGGAGAAATACTTCAGAGGAGACTAACTTCTGGGGGTTTTTTTTGTTTACGTGTTACATAGGTGGGTGTTGTTTCAGATTTATCAATGAAAAGCCGTAGGAAGACCACAAGATCACAGACTTAATTGCAGTATCTTCCTTTGTCAGCTTTTGGGGAGCCAGCTGGTCTGTGGTGTGAGTAACGCTGAATACATTCATTAGCAAGACAGCTGAGGGGAAGCATCTCAGAGGGCTGCTACTGGCCCACAGCTTACATCAAGATCTGCAGCATTAGCTCCATAGCATTCTTAGATATTTTACACTTGCACAAAAATCTAGGACCTATTCTTTCCTATTTACTGTAATACTGTCATGAATGCAACTGCTTTGCTCTGGGAGGACAGCTGAAAATTTTCATCGTAGAAGCAACCTCTGAGATTTGGCTTAATTTATTTGGAGAAATGCTACAGAGGAATCTACTTGTTGGTGAAAAAAACCAGTTATTGCATACTCTGTAATGTACTGTGTGCTGGGGAAAAGTAGAAAAAACCTGTACTGTTCAACAGTTTGGCTACTTTAAAAAAGAGGAGGAAAGAGAAAACAAGGTAGACGATTGAATCTGTAATTCCTTGAGATAAAAGGCTCTGATGTCGTTCTGTACTTTTCGTAGCATACTTCCTCAGTTTTAGTCACTTTCTTTCTTCTGAAACAATTTCTGCAGTACCAAAAGTCATTTTTAGGCTCCTGGACTTTGGTAAACTTATTTGTGGTAACATTTACCTTGTGGGGTGAAAATAAGTATAAGGCTGTATCATGGAGTTGAATTATGGGTGGTCAAACCCTTAAAAACTCAGGGCTTCCTTGCCCACTGCCCTTTCTAGACGTGCTGTATACAGAACATCCATGTGACTACATAACAGGATGTACTCCGTGTGAAGAGTATATCCTTAACACTGACAGCCTTTAGATGTAAATCTTTCACAATTCATTGCCTGTGGAGCTATTCATAGTGGAAGTCTAGGATGAATGTGATGTACTTCTATGATAAGTTTTGATACTATTACAATTTATTGCAAAAGTTTGGAATGTATACCAACTGAAAAGAAGGAATTACTTTGCCCCCCTCAGGTGTTTGGCTTGCGTTCATGCTTGATCTGCATGGAGAAGATTTTTTATGAAACTTGTTTTGTCACCTACCCACAGGAAAGGAAACACTTAAACAGCTAATTCCAGGTTAATGCAGAGAATGTATCAGTGTCTTTTATTGTTTTTCTTTCTCTATGCTTACCTTTGTTTATTGTCTTCTGTAGTTATCTATCGGTACAATATTCTTGCTTTGGAGCATCAATTTTCTCCAGGTAAGTACTGAAACCCATATTCACTGAATTTGATTATAATTAAGTATGCACTTAAACTTAAGCATGCAGTGAATGTGATTTCCTCTATGCAGACAGACCTCTACACATCTGAAATACTTTCTTCAGTAGGACTTTAAAGCTAGTATAATTCAAAACAAGATTAATGCAACATTAAGCTACTGACATACAAAATTTAAGTAAACCCAGGTTTACTTTGTTATTTTGATGTCTGTGAACTGTGGCCTTTCCATGTGCTCCTAAATTTAGAGGGTTTGATATTCATTTGGTAATAAATTATGGTTTACACTTTTTTTTTCCTTCTTTCTTTTGCCCTGGCAAGACATGCTAAGTATGATACCTTGCTGCTGGTAGATTTACACCTTCATATCCAAACAAAAAGCAACTGAATATAGCTACAGAAACTGACTCATTCCACAGGTGAAGCAGTAAAACTTACTTATATACCATGGGCTGTCAAAAGCACCTGGTAAACAGATTGAAAAATACGACATTTTTTTCTCTAGCATCTTTCTCTCAGGATGATTCCATATGCAACTTAAAAAAACCAGCAAATAATAAAATAACCCAATGTTAGTGTGGTAGTTAGGATGCAGATGTCTTTTGAAGTTTAAATGATAAAGGTTTGGTCTTACTTTCTTAAGACTAAGGATTTATCACTAGGTAATTTACCCATTATTATTATTATTTATCTCATGATTAGATACCCATGAGAAAGCAGGGTCAGAATTTTTTAAAAATTGCTTGTAGTAGCTTGCAGTTCTAGGATACTGAGTGCCAGAGCGTGGATATGTATTGAATATGTTGCATTCAATTTTAAAGCAAGATTCATGATTTTTTAACTCACTTATGGATAATAGAGTAGATGTCTGTAACCTCTGGTTTGGTCTCAAACAATTTACTGAATGACGTGCAGGCTACTGAATTTTAATTAGCAAGTAGAAAATTGTGTTTTCATCAATTTGTGGGAAATAGTGGTTAATAGATGACACATGCATCCTGTATTATGTTAAGCTGCTGCTGTTTTTTTCTTTTGAAATTATTCAGAAATCCAGTCTTACACTGACAAAAGGACAGATAATTGAAACTCAAATTTTCAGCAGCAGGCATATTGTTTGCTGGATGTTTAGTAATACAACAAGCTAATATGCTGGGCCAAAGAGATTATTGCTTCTGCTGCCTGCCTTCCCAGAGCAAGAGGTTACTACCAAAGGTGACAAAAAAAGGACATAGCCTTGCTCATTAGCTACTAACATTCACAATCTGGCATTTTAGCTTGAACAGAAATTACGGCTCTTGAATTTAATATGCTAGGCCATTAGCGTGGTCCAACAGAGACCGGGTCATGTTCAGTTCTGCCCCAGCTCACAGCAGGGGTGGTACACTTCAGCAACAGCTTGGCAAAAAACTGACGGTAAAAGCGTCTATAACGACTGCTATTACATCTAACAAAGCCTGTCTACAGACCTTTTAGACTGTGGGAGCCACTCCAGGTGATTCATGTTACTCAGATTCCTTATTTGTTAGACTATGGAGCAAGCAAGCTTTGAGGTATTTTTATTTATTCGTTAAATGCATACTGCTAGCTAAATTTAATTATGTCAGGTAAAAGATTACTAAATTTCCCTCTAGTAATTAATATGCATTTCTAGAGCAGTTTATTATCTTGCATAAAACAGTGGTACATATAGTTCAAAAACGTATCAACAATTAATAGTTGTTTGAACTGAACAGCAATGTGTATAAATACATAAAAATGGGAATGGAAAACAAGAGTATGAAAATAAAATGCATTCTGTGAATGCTAGAAAATATAACATAGTATTCAATTCATATGTTTTCCTTACAGAATTACCTTTTTCCTACTTAACATGGTAACTCACGTTTTAAATGGAAATTAAGGTTTGCAGTTCCTGGGTTTTGGATCTAGTGTCTGTAGCGTTTTTGTTTTGTTTTGTTTTGTTTTTTTTAACCAGTTCAGGTGTAAGAATTCTGTGTTTACTTTTGGCCAGGGTCTTTTGTTCTTTTATAAAAGTTTCAGTCAAAGTCTGCAAGTCTAAGAAGCAGCAATTTTGAATTGATTCCAACTTCTGGATTTTCACTGCAATAGGCAACCAGCATTGTAAAAAAATGACCTCATAATTATGTCAGAGAAAAAAAAATCCAGTAAAATCTTTATCACATGTAAGTCAGTAACCAAACTAATGATATCACTGCATGAATACACATAACAGTATCACAAAGTTAACTAACAAGAAGGCAAATTAAATACACACCAAGTCATTAAATGCTTTCCAACCTTCAGACAATTTTGGAGACAGAATCTTGAGACAGATTTTTTATACAACCTAGTACAACTGCTCCTATGTTATGTCCTTATGTTTGGCAGTGCATTTCTGAAAGGTATCGTCTATCGGTTTTTACTAGCAGACTGACCAGATGAAGAAACTTCAGTACTTTCTGGTACTATGAGCTTGCTGTACAGGGAGCTTTCAGATCAAAAAGGGAGACACTGTGGTATCTTTTGGATTTCATCATTAAACCTTTATTGTCATATATTTTTAACATCAAGTTAATAAGCCTAAAATTAAGAATGCATTACTAGCCAATCAACTGCATTATAGAACTATAGCATCTCTCTTATTCTAAGCACATCAGTGCTTACTAGCAAAAATAGTATTATCTTTAGAATTACTAAAGAACATCGTCATGCTCCTATGTTGGTCTGGAAAGATTTATGGAAAGTAGTGGTGCAGCTATATGCTTAACATTAAAAATACAAGCCATCAAACATGAACAGATTCCACATCCTGCCATATCAAACCATTTAATCTGTTTCAAACAATCTGCCTTCCAGAATCTTAAGGGCAAAGAGGGAGAGAATCTGATTTGGTCACAAAACAGGAGTCATTAACCTTGAACACTGAGTCACTGAACTTTCATGGAGAGCAATGCTACTTAATAACCCATAATCTAACAGATTCTGTCTTGGCAGTATATGTAGGTGATTTCCCCAAACACCAATAAAACCACGAAGAAAAGTATTGCAAAAAAAAGAGATAAGGCAGAAAAATAAAGGAATCAAATCTTGTATTGCCAATATGCACAGCTTTTACATCTAACACTAGTTCATTTCTAAAACACACAACAATATCGGACTCACTTGTGATATAAGAATGGAGTCAAGAATCAGGTTCATGGTTCTGAAATGCATTCTGTATTTATTCCAGCTATGCTGGTGAGTGATAATAAATATGTAAAATACCTGCTGTTGTGGAAAGATAATTTGAACAGGAAGCAGTTATGTTTAACAAGAAAAACATGTATACTGAAAAATACATATATACTAGGTGAAATACATTTATAAACATATGTGGAGTCAGTTTTTCAGAATGATTTCTCAGAATACTGAGCATGACTTCTAATTCAAAGCTGTACAAGAAGAAAAACAGCCTGCTAGCATTCCGGTCAAAGTCACTAATCCCCCAAAATAAAATGCGTATTAACATGTCTTATCATACAAACATCTTTTCTTCAAAGTCAAAATGTCTTGGCCTTTTAGAGACAGCAGAGAAATCCAGGTGTATTGTCATTTAGTTCACAGTTCAAAAATACAAACTGTGTTTATGCTAGAACCATGGAGTGTATTATTCTGGAAAACTGTGTGCATTAGGTTATAGAATGATACAGCTTGTTTATACCTGGCTGCAACAGTTCTAAATACAGAGGAATTGAAAGCAAGTCCTTGCATTCAGTATTATTATAATTGATTAGACTCTAAATATTCAGAGGCTTCAATGTTATTAAGAGTATATAACTGAAATGACATGGGCAGTATTATTCTCATCAGTGTAGGTTAATGGAAGGAAACTCATCTGATCATCTTTTCAGCAGTAGTCTTATATGTTGAAAAGCTTTTCCTCATGCATATGTACAATATGACAGTCTGCTCTGAAGAGGACCGGGCTCCAGAAATGGGAAGCTGGACCATATGCTTAGTTATGAAATACATTCATAGGACAAACTCTGTCACTGAAAACATGTGTAGTACCAGATACCATTTCAATTTGAAAATGAATTTAGGGTAAATAGAAGGTTGTATCCCATGCACAATGTCATTATAATATGGTGTTGCTATGGAATCAAAAGAAATTTTATGCAAACTGCTAGATGGCATTTTCTTTCAGAGTACTTGTACGTTGCGTTTTTGTTAGGGATGGTAAAATTGCGCAGAATGTGAATGAACACAAACGGCAGGCATTCGCAGCACTTGTGCCAAACTGAGATCAGATGCAAAGTTGGATCAAAAGAATTCTACACCTTACTGTTAATGTCTTGCACTTGATGTAGATTAAGAACAAAAATTTGCTATGTATAAGTATGTTTTTCCATTAAGGATGTGTATCTTTAGAAATATCTTTCTACTTGGAAGAAACAGTTGTGTGTATGAATCCATACTCGCACTTAGCCATATACTGTGTTAAACCTTCTTACATACTTTGTTCTTTTAACACCTGTATTTTAAGCATGGATATTTATGTTCTCTGAAGGGTAGACTCATCTAAAAGCTCCTTCAACGCTCTTATGTCAGTGAAATACCACTGGAAGAGATTAATCTATATTTTAAGTGAAATTTGGTAGCATTTAAAGTGTCATATCCCATATTCCCCTTTAAGCTTAGACCTTTTTCTACCCCGTTATTCAAGCCAACAACATTCACGCTTTACTTTCAAAGCTTGCATGAAATCTAAGTAGGGGACAGCATAAAGTGTAATCCATTTCCTTCATTCGCTGTAGCGGAAAGTAACATAACAGTGCCTCATGTTTTATTCTGATACCTCAAGATTATGAAATACTTCAGTCCTAACTGCTTCATCTTAGAAAGCAGCTGTGATAGAACTTGAACTGGAATTACTTTGTCTTTTCACAAAACGAGCAAGCCCAGGGATACAAAGACTTTCACCCTCTTAGGTATTTTGCTAAAAATACGATGGGCTAGCACTTTAAACACGGAAAACTCCCAGCTGTTTGGTAAAACAGACGAAATACAAAAGTTATTCACCGTCTACCCGAGAGCTACTCGCGGCGGGGGGTCTCTGCCCTCAGCGGGGAGGCGAGCAGAGGAGCGGCTCGCGCGCTGCCGTCCCGCGCCTCCTGAGGCGCCGCTCACTAGGGGTGCCTGCGCCCGCGCCCTCGCCTGGCGGGAGCGCCTCGCCCGGCCTCTTCCGGAACATTCTGCGGCAGCGGCCCTCAGGCGGGCCCGCGGCCCCCCACCGCCTGCCCACAGCGGCGTCCAGGAGGAGGTGAACGTCTGCCCGCTCCTCCTCTCCCAGGCGCAAACCAACGTACAAATCCGTGCGTACGCAGGGCGCGTATAAACGTAACTTTGAACTAGAGTTGACGGCATCCACGCGGTAAGCTGTGAATGAAAAATATCAGCTCTAAGTTGACTAGGTTCTCGTGGTAACGGTGGTGTGTTTGAACTCCTGTGTAAGTCCGACTGCAGTGTAATCAATAATATTAAATCTAAGGAGAGGGAGATTGTGAAATGCAATTGGAATCTGGCAAGAAGTGACAAAAAATAGCGGAAGCAAAACGGCTCAGGCTCCTGTGCGTTTGGTTAAAGCTCCTCGATGCTCCCTCAGCTGGCAAAAAGGTTACCCTACTTTTTAAAAGTATGGAAGTTTACAAAATGACAGTAGTTGTTTGTCAACAACGAAATAACTGATCGTTTTGACTTAAAGAACAATTAACTTAAATTTCGGTATAAGTGTATGCTGTAGCTTAATATGGGTGTTTAAATTATTTCATGAGACACATTACAAAGGCTGGGTTTTTACTCTCTCTGTGTTGAATAATGATGCTTTTTTGTTGTTTGCATCTAATGATACATTAATTTTCTTCTCTTTAAATCTAGTTATTGCATTTAGGCATATGAATTCTAAGTTCTTAAAAAAATAAAGTAAAAATCCAACTGTCTCAATGTTTGGCACGCATAGAGGCATTAGAGGAATGCTTTCTGTTGCTGTTCAGCTGAAGAACACCAGAGAATTGTTACCTCTGTAATACAATCTGAGCAAGGCCAGATTAACCAGCTATCAAACAACTAAAATTTTTGTTGAGTGCATTTCAGAAATAATTTGTCAATATGGCAGTGTTTCAGGGCACCTCTTTTTGTCATGTGATAAGGCTTGAACATATCTTGGTTGTCTATCATTTAGCTTTGTTAACAGGCAGAAAGTAGGTTTCTAGCTTCCTTCCTTTCTTAATAGAAATAACTTTAGAATGTGTTGTGTTTAAGAACATTTTTAAGATTGCATATAGGTGGTTTGGGGCTTTTTAAATTGTTTTGAATAGTAAACAATTTCTAATGTTTCTTTTGTAAGAGCAGCAGGGGAATTTCCGTTCTGTGGTCTAGCAGAAATTTGATGTGATATACATCATAATTGGCAAAAGTGGTGAAAGTAAAACATCTGTGCATGGAGAACAGTTTAGAAGAGGTGCCTAAATTCATAGCAGGTAGTAGTTCATGTGGCTGAAGTCCATTTTTAGTCAGTTTATATTACATATAACATTTGTGAGGAGTCTCAGTTGGTAAGTGTTTTTGCAAACCATCACTGTCTGTTGCAGTTCCTAAAAAGCTATCAACTAATTCAGATGGTACCCCTCTCATTTATTCTCATTAGAAATAATAAGACTTTTGGAGTCTAGTCCTGTGGTTGTGCCATCCCATTCTTTGAGGTGAAACTGATAGCACCTGTTAATAACTGAAAGTGATATTGTTATTTTAGGTGATACTGATAGCAGCTGTTTGACAGTATCAGCTAGATTTGGTTGCTTGAAACATTGTCTGTTGTTAACTGCTCAAGCTGAAATTTTACCTGTTAGGCATCTGCCTTAGAGGCCTGTTTATGTTTTTTTTTTTCCTTGAAAATTGCAATTATGAAAACTGAAACACTTACAAAACTGAGTATAGGAAAAATACTGTTTTGCCTCTAGTAAAATTTGTCATAGTCATTTTAGGAAATACTCTTATTTCATATGCTTTGGAATAGTAACCTGAAAGTCAGAGAGACTGGCTTTTGTCACAGTGCATCAAAGGATGTGACCTTATCAAATGGTAGGCCTTTTGAGTATTTGGGTTTTGTCCGCATTTGCCAAAGTTTTGGTACAGCTCTGCACCTGAGTTCCTAAAAAATGTTGCTAAAATGAGTACATTGCAGCCCAGGAATGCACAGAGCATTCCTTGCACCTGTAGCTCTGTGTTAATACAGACTGGCTGCAGCTGGGTCTAAGACCCGCATCTCAGAGCTTCCTTGGTTTCTTTAAATGTCTTCCTTGCTTTATACCAGCAAATTTGGTGGAAGGAGGTAGTCCATATGAATATGGATGGGACTGTATATCATATATGTGTACTGATTATGTGGCCAGTACAATGGTGTAGGAGGAGTTCACTGCTAATACAATGAGTCTGAGGGGAAGAAAGGGAATTTTGTCAAAAGAAAGTTGGAAGGCCAAGACTGGGATAGATTGTGCCTGAGTAAGGCAAGATGGAGCTCTGCAGAGGATAATTTAACTCCCCCCCCCCGCCCCTTAAACATAGCAATATGCTCCAGGCATGGATGCAGGAATTTACAGATACTTATAAAAAAAAAATTGTTAAGTCTTCCACATTCTAAAATTTAAGTCTTAATTTTATAAGTACTTTGTGTATGCTAATAGATATGAAATACTTTTTTGTGCTATCCCATGCCTGATTTCTCAGCTTAAAAAGAACAACTTCCATGTTAGAACTCAGTAGATACATATCAGTTTGTATATTTTAGAAATATTACTCTCTGTGTACGTATGTATGCCAGGTGGAAGAAAAAACAATGCATCAAAATTACTCTAGCAACTAAGCTTTTTTGTGCTTTCCTTTCTATTCTGACATTTCCTATAACTGTTTTTTCCTTTCCAAAGCAATTAGAAAAAGTTGGTAAATCTCAGCCACCTGTTTGAATATTTCATAATGGTGAGGGCAAAACTGGCCTAGCTATTTTGGCTAGTAACAGACAATTGTAAGATGCTGGAAAATCTCCCTTAGATTTTGTACCTATGACAGCCAATTGAATGAGTTAATTCTGCCCTGTAGATGTTGGATGCTCTTACATACACAAAACAATTTGTTACAGTACTGCATCAGTAATTAGAAAATACTCTGTACGGTCTTTTTAGTACCGTGTTTAAAAGGCACAGCAATTTTCTGTTCCTTCCAGAAGCTGAGGGAGGATGTTGCAGTGCCCTACAACACCCAAGGAGCTATATACTCTGTTAAATTTTTAATGTCTATTTTAGCAAACAGATGCTCCCATTATTCTGTGTGAAAAATCAGTTTAAAAGATAAAATGCAGAAACTGCTTTTTTCTAGAATTAGGTATACAAATTTCTTCTGATTTGCCAGAACAACAGTACTTCCCTGAGCAAAGCTGAAAGCAGTGGAGTTTGAGGAATAAGCCCTGTTGAAATTTCATTGCTGCCAGTATGAATAGATAGATCATTGTCTTGGTTTTCCAATATTAAAGCTATGATGCTGTTTTGTGATGTATGTATTGCCTTGGAAAGAAGGAGATGACTTTTTATTTAAATAGGTTAATAGGTCCCATGGTTTCCAAAGCTGAATTTGTTTAGGTTTGGGTGGTGAACTTGTAAAGGTTTACTTGTTTCAACAGCATAGCAGGCTAGACAGGTTTTCCCAATGGCACTGACATTTACTATAACTTGTATGTATGTATCTATCTTACAACTTCAGTGTTCTGTTCACCAGAGAGTTTGACTCTGCCAAATGAGCCCTCTGGGTTTGATTGGAAGGCTTGGGATATTGTGGATAGACACTTGCTTGGCTGAAGGTAAAAGAACTAATGAGAGACAGAGAGGGTTGTGTATGTGTGTGTATGTAGAAAATTTGTATCTGAGAGCTTTTCTACTTTATCTGGGAAAATGTGTTTTTCTTCAAATGAAAACTGGAACTGATTGTTTCCTGTGCACAGACTATTGACTATGTGATCTTGCGCTCTCACAGTGAATGGGATACTAAGTTTTATTCTCAATTTTACAAACCATGCTGAAATTCCTATGTGTACATACACAAAATTTTATGTGTGCTAAGCTTTTAAAAACAGTGGGGAAAAATGCTCTGCCCTTTGTTTATTACATGCACTAGGTAGGCAGGCAGTGTATATGTAATGTGAGACAAAATTTATATTTAGACATATGTATGCGTACAGACAGATTTATTATTGATTGCAGGTGTTTTCTTATGTTGCTGCTATGTATCTGTCTGATATATTGGTATCTGATATCTTTGCATTTTAGTGGTTATGAACCATTTCTTTTATGTACAAAAAGTTCAGTGGAGTTATTAGTGGTTTATATTGTTGAAACAGTTATAATAATATCCTCTGTGTGTACTTTCAGAAGGAGAATCTTGGGAATGATTTGCAAAAGTATTTGGGAGAGAAACTCAGTTTGTGTGTACAAACTGCAAATTACTTCTGACGAGAGTTTTGATATAGTGAGATTCATTAATGTCCAGAGAAAAGGCAATGTCAATATTAAGATACAGAAAAGCTTTTTTATGAAAACTTGTAATTTCTTATGTCATTTCAGTAGTGTTGTAGTGATTTTTTAATATTTTTTTTTTACTCTTTTATACACTGATTTATTTTAGAACCTTGACAACGTCCACATTAAATTTCTTTATTTTAAAGTTAAACCCTTAGTTTTCTCTTTGATAATGTTTTAGGGTAGCGTTTGGTTTGAGCAATTAGTTTAAAAGATGATAAGAAGTAGAACAGTGTCCAAACCTCCTTCTGCTACATTATGGATTTAAGATAATGCCCTTAATACCATTCTTTCACTTTTAGTCAGCCCTGAATTGGTCAGGCAGTTGGACTAGGTGTTCGTTGTAGATCCCTTCCAACTGAAATAGTCTATGCTATGCTATGACCTGCCATTCTATTTTGCTTATTTATCACAGAGGAATGAGCATGCTGTGTAACTTGAACAACAGACTAATCAGCAGCAACTTGAGCATTTGACTTACTGCAGATAAATGTGTTTGCATCATTATAATAGTTATGCTGCTGCTTGTTGCAGTTTATCCCATTGACAAAATGTTGATGTTTCTCTGAGCAAAGCTACTTTCAGGTTCTGAAATGAAACCAGGCACCTCTTGCTCACTGGCCAAGCAAGGAAAAACAGACTAAATTAAGAAAATAATGAGTCCTTCATTTTTCTGAAAACAAAGCAACTTTTTTTTTTTACCGTTTTGTAAAGAAGAGTGTCATGATTAATTTCAAAATAAAACAAGTCAGGTCTTTGACTGGTGTTTTTGGGAGCAATTAGTTGAGAGCTCAGAGGTCAAGTGCAAAGGGCTTTGGAGCTTAAAGAAAGAAGTTTTGCAATGGCTACAGGTTCATAACACTGCCCTGCTAAATTTGTAAAACTTTACAGGAGCCTGGTTCCCTTTGTCCGTTTGTTAAGGATCTCTGACAACAACAGTGCTGTCACATGTTTTCAGCTCTCCTTCTGTTCCATCCCTATCAACATCATATTCAGAAAGCTATGAAGCAGGTTTAGATCTAAGTCTCCAGATTTCTTGTCAGCCTGTCTGGAAAGCAGCAAAGGTTGAGGGAGCATTTAAAATAATCCATCTCTGGATGACAGGCGAATAAAGAAGAGATTGAATGAGTATAGAAAGGTGTAGACTAAAGGAGAACAGTAATATGGCACTTGGAAAGAGGAGGGGAAAGGATAGTCAGGATGTAAAAGAAAGCAAGGAGGGAATAAAAGCAAAACAAAAAAGAGAATGTCAGATTTAAGAATCAAAAATATTGCAGGAGGACAGAAAACTTTACAGGGAGAATGTACAGAAACATATGTTGGAAAAAGAAGTGGGAAGTGTTACAGTTTTCCTTGTATCTTCCTGCTGAAAGAATGAAAATGACGCAGCGTTTCTGTGCGCACACAAAAAAGCTGTATCTGTTGCAACTGGATTCTATCCCCAACTTTCTATTTTGAATGAGCACTGGGAAGTGAAGAGAATGTAAAAGGGAGGAGGGCATTAATTCTCTAATGAGGGAGAAAATGGTTTTTGGAAATCCTTAATTCTACCTTGCCTTTGTGTGTCAAACTTTGTATTTCTGCTATTCTCCAAGGAGCTTCCATGGACTTTTGCTTCTGTATAATAAATGTTCTCTTTGTTAATTCTAAAAGTTGAATGGTGGAGATTGGTAAATGAGATGATAGGAACAGTATCTTGTTTAGTATGTGTGTGTTTACTTTTACTATTCTTTAACTATTTCTGAAAATAAAGAGCAGTATTTTTAAAAGTATTGACATTAGTGATCCTTGTTAATATGGGATACATATTTGCCATATACTTGGAGTTAATACTGTGCTTTGTAAAAGTTGAAGTTTGGAATCAGATCAGGGAGTATATTTTCAGTTGTGCTGTAAGTCTCAGGTCACTTCTTATTCTGTAGATCTTATCGTTTTGAGTAAGATGATTTCTTTGTACTGTAGTTTGCAGTTTTTGTAAAGTATTTTGAGGTTCTAAGATAAAGGAATAATACTGAGGAATTTAGATTTTTCTTTCCCCTCTAGCGGGAATCCATACATTCACCTCTGCGATTCCCTGAAAATACTTACCTCCAAATTTAACCTGCATGTTAAAGGAAATGTCTACACTGTGACAGGGTTGGTATTTTCCAGTAAATTACTTAACATTACTAGCAGCAAGCAAAGGCGCTATTATACTAGCCGCAACACAAAGACAAAAGCATAGAAGATAATGACAGCTGTTTATCTTTTTGTGATGTTAATGCATAACATATGACTGGGGCCAGGCAAACAAGACCAAGCAGCAGTGCTGCACATCAGATTCTTCACACAAGAATTAAAAAAATCCAGGAGTACAGAAGATGGAAAGATCAGCTCTGCAGATCGTGTCAACTATATGTATTACTAAGATCTCATCACAAACCTTTCCTAAGCAGTAACCTGTCATCTCTTGATTAAAATACTATTGAGTGTTGGAGATATTCAGGCATCTCTAAGATACTTAGGTTTGTATTCTTTATGTATGTCAGAATTCATTACTTTTTTAAAAAAAACAAAACAGTTTGTCTCTTTCTGCTGGCAGCTTTATGGTTTTGAGATTTACTTGCTACAACATAGTTGCTCAGAGAACTTAAAGCCTGTGTATTGTCAGCCTGGTTTGTGTTTTGGTTTTTTTTGTGTTTTTTTTTTAAAATATATTAAAAATGTGCAGTTGTTCAAATTGTCACAACAAGTTTCCTATGGCAAAATTTGGATGTTCTTGTTTAAAAATGCATATATGTATTTTATATATGACAATACTTGCCTATGAATTGGCATGTTGGGATGTAGTTGGATTTGAAAGTCTGTCCCAGTGCAAATTTTGTTCCCTTAGAAGGCATTGACAAGAAAAATAATAGTTTTATATTTGGTTAAGAAATGAAAATATTACTATCCAAGCACCTGTATTACACCTTTTGGTTTAGAGTGGATAAAGGACATTTTCTTTTCATTCATAGTTTGAAAATTAAAATCCCTTGGAATATTTTAAAACATTAACTGTTGTTAAGGGATTAAATGAAGCAAAATGGTTTGTTCTATGTTGAATCAATCAGAATTAAAGTTTATTTATAAGTGACAGGTTTTCTATGCACAGCAACTTACTTTTAATATCTCTGGTGTAAATGACTCTTCTTTTTAATATGCCATGTTACCTGTGTTTAATGAAGTGATGTAGGTATTCTGGGTGGGTTATTTGTGAATTTCAATTCTAAATAAGATGAAAATTGCTTTTCAGGAGTAAAATGTAGTAGGGCTAGCTTTCCCAAGATGAGCTAGGTGGCAGAATTGACTAAGAAAGTGGTGCTTAGTTATTCCGTAAGCTCTGAATGCCAGTTTGTTCACTGAATCATGTAAAGTGCAGTCCATTTTAACTTTATACCTTACAAAAAGGAACTATCTGTTTATATCAAATACATTTTGTATATTTTATGCAGAATACCTTAAAGCGGGTGTATGCTAATTTCCAAAAAGCTACAGGCTCTCAGTGAGCTGGGAAAATGCATCTTGTTTTTGCAAATCCAATATGGTTATTTAACAGTTCTAGTGATACAATTATTTTTCATGTGTATTGCACAAAGCAAGGTCTACAGAAGGATTCTGCTGATAGCATATTTCCCTCAGGTTCTCTGCTCTGCCTGCCCAAGTTTGCCTGCTTTATATGCTCAATTTTTACTGAGGACAAAGGTGAAGAGTGGATAGGAAAACAAGGATGACAGATGTTTGTCATTACTGTTTAATGCTCTACCGGACAGTTCTTGGATACTAAGATGGAGAGCGTGGTGTGAAAACAGAGTAAGAACAGGTTTTTAACATAAGTATTGTTGAGTCAGTGGCTTTAAATATGAGTATGTAGCTATCAAATACAAAGTAGTGATTTACTTGTAGTTTTGAATGTCAGTGAAAGAAGGTATGTTCCCCATGAAGCATTCCTGTTGGCAATTGTTGCACTTTAATCTAGGAAAAATATCACATCATAACTCCCTTCAGGTCCATCTTTTTCAAATAGGCTAAAGAGGACTTTAGTTTTATTATATTGGTGGAAGCCTAGTCAAAAAACATATTCTGGCTTTCCTTTTCCTTTTTTTATTTTTTTATTTTTTTTATCTAACTCCCATCTTTTTGCCTTAATCTCTGTCTGATATAGTAACACAGCTCTGAAGGCACAGAGAGACAGTGTTGTCTGGAGGACTGAGTAAGCAGAGTTGGGAATCAGGAACTTCTGGAGTTTTTACCTCTGCTGCTCAATTGTTTCATTTTATTACATTTGTTGAGTCGCTCAAGTTCTAACTCATTTTTCTTTACATAAAGTTGATGATAATAGGTGGTGATGATGATAGGTGATGATAATCGTCATTGTTGCTGTACTGGCTCATTAATCTTTTTATAAGACCCTGTTCTGTTGAAGGACTGTTTTAGCATACGGACTACCTGATGTAGTCTGTGTATGGATGAGTGTCCGTACATCAAACGTGTGGTGCGATTCATCCTGCAATACCAGTTTCTGTCCATGACAGCAAACAGGGTAAAGTAGAAATAAATACAATAATTAAAAGAAAATGATACTGATAGATGATGGTAGACCAGAATGTGTACTGTTCTTCATCCAGAAGGCCTAGAAGAATGTACCAGGTAGAATGACTGGGCATGGATTGCTAAGCAGAATAACCTTTGAATTAAATCTGTATGAGAAAGCAGACTTTTTGTCAACCTCTCTTCTTAAAGGACTTATTTTAAAAGACTAACTGCGCATGAGCATGAAGATTTTATTAGGCTACTGTGATGGAATCAGTACTATATCCAGAACCGAGATTACAGAGTGCTTCCATTCTGAATTCCAGATTGTAAGGTATCTGCTATACAGTCTTTGCATTCATTTGCAAAAATATGTTCTGTTACTGAAGTAATACAGGGTGTTTAATGGATTTGGCTTTCCAATAAAAGGGAAACAATATTGAATTTACTGATCTGAGAGTTATTCCAAGAAAGAATCTTGCTTTATACAAATGGCCTGCTAAGAAACAATTGTTATCCAGCTCACTTTGGGTATAATATCCATTAGACAATATGTGCTTTTAAGATTAAATTTGTAGTTGTACTGTATTTTGTCCCTTCTTTAAAAGTACTGGTGTATTTCTATTCTTTCTGTTCTGTACAGTATGCTTGTTGAACACAGAGCTTCATTCTCTATGATCATGACCCAGTTATGTTGAGTTTACTAACTTGGTTAATAAGACTATAAATAATAATTCGTAGTCTTCTTTTGTAGTTAGCGGTGGTAGCCTATTATAATTTTCCTTGGCAGCACATATGGTGGGTGATAAACTAACTAATAAAAGTGCCACATGGAGCATAGGTCCGCTTTTATTTTTTTACGACTGTTTCTTTCATCTGATACATAATTAATGTGCAAGGTTCAAAATTGTTTTGTCTGTGATTTTGGCTTCTCCTGATGTGTTCTGAGCTGTAAATGTTGTATGAAAATAATGATTCCCTGACTTAATCGGCTGCATTTGTTCAATGACCATTGTATAAAAACAGCAAATGAGGTTGTCAAAACACTTTTTAAAGAATTTTCATATTCACTCTTTGAGTCTTATTACTAGTTCTTTTAACGGAGATTAAAAGTAACTGTAAATTCCATGATAGGTCTTCTAGCCAAGCAAATGCATTAACTTTTTTTTCTTTCATTTGCTGTTCTGAAGTTCATGCTCTTCATGAACTTGCTTTGCAAAGTTCATCCTATCTT
The DNA here is from genome assembly GCF_964188355.1 of Buteo buteo. Taxonomy (NCBI): domain Eukaryota; kingdom Metazoa; phylum Chordata; class Aves; order Accipitriformes; family Accipitridae; genus Buteo; species Buteo buteo. The sequence continues at coordinate 5,311,867 of NC_134199.1, forward strand.
CAAAAAGGATGAGATACATCTTGTAGTCTTCTGCTTGTAAGTTGGCTTTTCCAGTGTCTGCCTGCTTTACTAGAAGCAACTGCAGCTCTTCTGCTAGTTTGAGAACTTCAGTGGAATTCCAGGTTGACCTTGGACAAAGATGAGAAAAGGGATATCCATTTTGCACGTCCCATTTATTCTCTCTCCCGTCATGGAAAGAAATCTTTGTAGTGGTATTGCTTCACATTAAAGTGATACAACTTTTGCCCCCAACCCTAGTCGCATAAATCTGATACTTTGTGGTGCCTCAAGTGAAAATAATTGACAGAGTACATTCCAGATTGCATTTGTAGAGTTTTGGCCTTTAATCTTAATCAGAAGATATCTGTATTATAATCAGCATGTTAATGCTAGTTTTCTGAGGCTGCTAGTCTATCACTTCTGTCCCCTTCCATAACTACATTTCTTGAGTCAAACTTCCCATGTGTGAACCCTTCTATTTTGTAGTTTCAAGATTCTGGTAGTACAGAGACAGCTGTATAGGTATGTAATCACCATACCAAAGAGAAATCTCCTGCCTCACTGTAAATGCTCATCACATATTTGGTGCAATGTAGGGAGTCTTAATGAACAAGCTCTGCCAGGCTCTAACCTACTGCTTGCTGTTGTCTTCTCATTTACACAGCACTGGATTTAGGTGAATCACTTGTTGTGAGATAGAGTCAATGGCTTTTCAGCAAAATTTCTGTTGAAGGAGGAAGTGCATTTCCAGATTTACAAGGAGATGTTCTTGAATTTTGAACATTTTCACTTTTCTCCTTTTGGTTTCAGCTTGTGTGTCCTCCTTAATTTTGATGCCTGGGCATAGGACCTTCTGTTTGGAGACTTCCATCCAGCTGAATAGATACCACTGCTTAGAAAAAACTCCATTTCCTAAACGGTTGTTCAGTATGAACAACCATTCAGGATACTTAGTGAACAGGTATCTGTAGAGGTGCAGCAGGTTTAGAGAGTCATTACAGTAGATTTTTTTTTTTTTCCCTCCCTATGTGTAATTAGGGAATACATGCTGGATTGGAGTGACAGAGCTAAGCATGAGGATTGCCATTAGTGACTGCCATTTACTTATCTGATAGAGAATGAATTCCCACCAATTTGTCACCAGAGAGGAACATTTTTTGTTGTATGGTTTAGATTTCAATCTTGGAGTTAGAATTCTAGTAATGTTAAATAGATGTGTTAAATATTCTCACTGGCTTAAAGGTGTTAATTTTTTCTTTCGTAATCATGCTTCAGAATACACCATTCTTGAACGCTGTATCCCAAAAAAAGCTTCCTTAAGAAAATAATCAGCCTGTCTTATGAAAAGGAGGGAAGAGTAGTGGATGTTCAATACCTTGATTTTATCAAGGCTTTTAACACATTCTACCCTAGTATTCTTACAGCCATATTGGTGAGATATGGAATGGGTAAATGGATGGATAAGTCAACTGAAAAAATGGCTTGGCTGCTGGATTTAAAGGGCTGTGATCAGTGGTTCAGAGTTCACTAGGTGGCTCATTAGTGGTTGTGTGCCTCAGGGTTTGATGCAAGGAGCAACGTGGTTTAATAACAATTTGGAAAGTGGGGTGGGGTGAAGTGGACTGTCAGGAAGCTTGTAGATGATACCCAACTGGAGGAAGCAGTATGTGCAGTGGAAGACTCTTCAGAGGGACTTGGATAAGTTGGAAAAGGGGGTTCATAGAATAATAAAATGGCTGTGGTTGGAAGGGACCTCTGGAGGTTGTCTGGTCCAACCCCACTGCTCAGGAAGGGCCACCTAGAGCTGGTTGCCCAGGACCATGTCCAGATGGCCTTTGGGTATGTCCAAGGATGGAGACTCCACAACCTCCCTGGGCAACCTGTGCCAGTGCTCAGTCACCCCCCAATGAAAGTGTTTCCTGATGTTCAGAAGGAACCTCCTGTGTTTCGGTTTGTGCCCATTGCCTCTGGTCCCGTCACTAAACACCATTGAAAACAGCCTGGCTCAGTCTTCTTTTCACACGCCCTTCAGGCATTTATATACATTGACAAGATCCCCCTGTGCCTTCTCTTCTCTAGGCTGAACAAGTCCAGCTCTCTCAGCCTTTCCTCGTATGAGAGTTGCGCCAGTCCCTTAATCATCCTAATGGCCCTTTGTTAGACTCTCTCCAGTATGTCCATGTCTTTCTTGTACTGGGTATATTAATCAGTTTTACTAAATATTAATGTAATTTTTACCCCCTTTGATTTCTTTGGAGTACATTGGGCATTTTAGAATGGAGGATTCTTCAGAGAATACTTTATCTTCAGAACTGTTTAGCTGTAGAATTGTGGGTCAAACTGTTGGGGTTTTTTTACTTTTCTTATGTTCCCTTCTTTGACACAGAGTCAGGATATTCAGTTAATAGTGCATTTATGTTCAAATCACACATATGTATGATTGCTTTGTCCATTTTGTAGAAAGATGCCTTAGGAAAAGACTTAAGTTGTTGATGGAGAAGGGGATTGGACCTGAGCGACCTGAGGTATAGGACTGTGCTGTTAGTCATGCAAACTTGTTAAAAGTAATCCTTAAATGGTAAAGTTTGCAGAGACAAAGCACTATAAAGGAAAAAAATTTAGTATTAGGATTATGAATCTGAATGTTTAGACATTTCTGTACTTCATCAGCAATAGCAATTTCCCTTCCCGGGGGGGGGGGGGCAGAATTAAAGAAGAACCTGATGTGCTTTTTGGTTCTTCCGAGGTCTAGAAATATTTTTTTTACTATTTTTTAAGTGTTACTGTCTTAATAACAAAAAGCAACTTCATGGAATTATGACAAATTTAAAAATCTGTTTTGTTTCCTTTGGCAATGCAATACTAGTTGATAAATTATTTGATTCTGTATGTTGTTCAAATGCTTGTGGACACAATGTTAACATAAGGAAAACTAAACTGAAAGCAATTTTATGCAGCTTTTTTTACTATACCCTTGAGCATTTTCTAAGTTTGCATTTAATCACAGAATCTTGGCCATGATATTTCTGACAGGTAATTTCCTTAATGCAGTTGACAGAGATGGATTACATGGAAGCCTATTGGATCCAATGCTTTTGTGTGCAAGTGATAAGACTAGATTAGGGTTATCTTGCTCTGAGTGCCTGGAAAGATACAGCCACCTAATAATTCCCCTGGTAATATGGATGGTTTTGTGGGAGCAGAAATTCATGGCTAGATACTGGCCTGCAAAAGTATTACCAGATTTTATTGCACCTTGAGAACATCTGGGGTGATGTGTGTTTTTCTGTTACATGATATCAAAATTATATGTCAGAGAAAGACAAATGTATTAAATATTTGGCAGATTGGAAAAGTGATAAGGTAAAAGGCAGGCATATATCTTAGAAATTTTAATGGGATTTTAAAATAAAATTATTTTTGTCATAACAATGACTATTATTTTGCAGAGAAATAACAAAAGAAGTAGCATTTAGCCTTTTAGCTTCTGTAAAGGTTCACATAAGAAAATTGCTGTTGTCTTGCTGCTTTACTAACAGACCTTAAGTCTGAATGTTCGTAACCAGGATGCTTTTTGAAAACAGGATTTAATTATCAATAGCAAAGTCTGAGTAAATTTTAGATCTCAATAATATTGTTTTGCAGTCAAGACTTTTTGAACACTTGAGTAGAAAGTGTATACAAAAGCTTGGGTGAAATAGTTAAAAGCCATCAGTGTATATATTATTTTTATTTACTTCCAGCAAGCATTCACTTCAGTTGAAACAGGATTTTTTTCAGTGATCTCCAGGATCATGACAATTTTATAACTTATTTCCTCAAACTTCAACTAGACTAAGAAAATAAATTTGATGGGCTACTAGCTAACAATATTGCAGTCAAAGCATCTGTTAGTGGTGTCTCATTTGGAAACAGACTTATTGGAAAGATGAAGGTTGGAGAAAAGAGCAGGTAGTGTTCATAAAACACAGACTCCTGACACTCCCTCTGTAATCAGTAAAGAAGAGAGATGCGCCTTCAGGAGGCAATTCAGAGTAAGAGTCTAATTTAGATGGTCTGAGTCGCGTCCTGTGGGATCCTCTTTGTATCCCTTGGCTGATTACTGAGAAGGCTAAAATGACCAGTTTCCCTTAGCTGAAGTTAGCTTTTGTGAATATTTTCCAGAATAGTGAGTTGCATAGATTCAAGATACAGAATGGTTTTCCAGGTTTTACAGCTTTCTAGGCAATAGAGTTTTGCTACACTGTCTATATAAAATGTTCAGAGGCTTGGAGGGGGGGACACGCATACTGTATTTCTTGGCATCGTGGCTCTTAGCTTCTTTCTAGTGGTGTAAAAACTGTTGTCATGTTTTTTCTGGAAAAGACAGCAAGTGGAAAAGACCGTCCCTATATTGCAGTTAGAAAGAAAAAAGAAAGAAAAACCAATCAAACCCCAGACCACTGGAGTATATTTGGGTTTGGTGTGGTGGGGAAGCTTTGTGTCCTTTGTGTCCTGAAAGATTCTTTACCTTGTATCTTGGCCCAATAAAATATATTACCTATCTTTTCCATGTTTTATTTCCAAAGGAAAAAAAAAGGGGGGGGCATTCTATACAGAGACTGTGTCATGAAAAAGGATCACGTAGGTGTTTAATATATGCTGTGATGAGTAATTTTGGTCATGGTACATCAGAAAGCTACTTTCCCCCACCATCTTTCTAATAAGAATTTTAATCCATTGATGACAAAACCTCTAAAGTATTTCCTTGGTGCATTGTAATACGCTGTGACGAATTATGTCTCAGGAGTTGTAAAATTTTCTCATAGCTTGTAATACCTCATTTAATGAATTGATCACACTGAAATGTAAAGATGAAGCAGCATTTATTTTGTATGTTATATTGCATATAATTTTTAGACTTGACATTTATAGCCATGGAAGCTGTTATTTTACATATCATTTTCAAACCATATCAGCCTTAAACACATTTAAATTTAATAAGCAAGTAGATTAGATTTGCTTTTAAGCTAGGCATATCATTATACTTTGTGTTCCCTTCAGTAGGGCGCATGCTTACTATTAAATGCAGTATTTAGTTGTCTTTTAAAACCTAAAAATAATAAAAGGGGATGTATTTACAAAAGTAATTGAATATACAGCTGCTTTTGGGGACAGTGCCTCAGTCATGGTTTTTGTAGGATGTAGACATTAAAGTAGTTTTTGTTTTTTATTAAAAATTGCCCTGTTTTGAGGAAATATTAATGTAGGAGTTGTATGTCTTTCAGTTGTGAAATACCAAATCTGTCATACTAACATATGGCCTGATCATCATCTCCTGCAGAAAAAAATCCATGGGAGGGGAGAGCTTATTTGGAAACTCTGCATGATTTACCAGGCGGATTTTCTGATGCCTCATCTTTCTCATCAGAAAGAATTTGTAGCTGCCAGGGAGGTGGATTCTTACAGCCTTCTAACTATTTAAATGCCTTACCATCCATAAAAAATATGTTGTTAGTAGTGTGAAAAAAGGCAGCCCTTCTTTCTTCAATTCTGGCTTCTTTCACCACTAAAGAAACTTTAAAGAACATCACATAGAGAACCTCTGCTGTCATTGTGATCTGTTTGTGACTCCCACCTCAGAATCTTGGTGGATGTAGAAGCAGCTGAGAGAAACCTAATGAAATCTGAATTTATAAAATCCCAGTGGACTTTTCTCTGGAGATTACTTTGCTTTTCCTAGTGTATCTGCTAAAAGACAATTCCAGCATTGTACTTGTTACTGTGGCACAAAATTAGACAGGGTGCAAATAAGAGGCTTTTCACCTTAACTCAGTCAGTGGGAAGAATAATTTTGCTTCATATTTTTTTCATTCTTTTTCAAAGATCAGTTCAGAAATATGGTACTGAGTTTTCCAGACTTTATGAAAGTATTCTTCACTTTTTATGAAAATAAGGCTGATGCCTGTTTTGCAAAGTCCTTTCACTAATGCAGAAAACAAACAGAAGACCTTGTCTTAGAATCTGTCTTTGAAGAATATTATTTTAAAAATACATTTTGAGGGGTTTGTTTTGGGTTTTTTGTTTTACATTGTGTTCATGTTCATAGAGTAGTTCTTTGGGTTGTATGTAGTTTTTGGCTTTCTGGTCTATCTGCATTCATAGACCTACTCAGCAAATTAGTAGACCTTATAGATCTTTCCAAATCCAAACCTCTTGCTATATATTTTTCTATGGAATTGTTTTGTCTATGAGCCATGCAAGCCAATATTTAATGAACCAGAGGACACCAGACAAGTAAGCTGAAACATACAATCTGGTTCAAGTATAAGTTTCTGTGTATTAGCTTCATATAAAATCAACCCAACCACCCCTTCTGCTCTTTGTACAATTGGTTAATGAAGGGGAAATCAGATGGAATGCACCACTAATAGTAAAAAAAAAAGTGTGACACTAAAGATTCATGCTTGTTGCCTAGTTCTTAACTTGCAATGTGGCATGCTTTTGGCCTAAGCCAATTAGTAGTGCCTCTTAGTCCCTGGCATGCTTCTAGAGATGGCAGATGACAGCAGCTGTTCCGAACAGGCAGACAGAACGTAGCTACCAGTTCTGGTTGAGGTAGAGTTTTGTTCACAGGGATACGGACTAGAGTGCCACAAAACAGGTGCCTGTTCTTATTTGTTGCATAGCCATGAAGACCACCTTTCATAATGGGTTGATGGTACAAAATAGGCAGAATCCTTATAACCAAGAAACAATATCTAACAGAACTTAAGAGAACTGCGAAGTCTCGTCTTGGCTGTTCCTCTTATCTTACTACACTTAAATGTATTTTGTGCCTTGTCTATAAAGTTGGTAAAAGGGTTAAAGGAACTGTATCACTGCATTGAACTTGAGCGTGTGGGGCAAAGGAGGGGAACATGTGCTTCTTAAATTAAACCATGTCCCTCAGTTAACTGTTATTTACTATTTATTTAATGCTCTTGCATATAAACATATGGCTATCCACATTGTAAAAACTAAGCTATAACGAAAGCAGACTTCACAGCCACATCAGAAGATGGAAGAGGTGACTGCAGAAGGCTAAGGATTAGTTAGCTGATAAGCTTTCAAGGAAGTACAAGATTTAGTAATCAGCAGGGTAACATAGACAAGGCATCAGAAGAATTAGTTCTTTGCCATGGGGTTTGTAAGAGTGTTATTTAAAAATTAAGTCCATAGTTACTGTTCATACGAACGCATGTAAATCCCTGTGAATTTCATTCTGTGCATTTCACTAGATAGATTATGTGATCTTTGAACTTTTGTTGATAATTTTTTTAGTGTAGAAGATTGGCAATGTATGGTGTCAGCAAAATATGTCACGTAGTCATGAGGCGTAACTGAAGAATTGAATAATTTGTATCACGTCTTGCTCACAAGGATAATTAAATGGAATGGCATTTAAGTTGATGGAACTACAGGGGTGACCACTGGCTAAAGAACTGTCTCCCAGGTTTCTTCTGTAAAATGATCGTCAATATTTTGTTAATTTCTCCCCCTTGTAAGTGTGTGTTTTAATATGCTTATTTTTCCTAGTACTTTCAGCAGGAATAACTTAATTACAGGGAATAGAAAATAATTCTAAACCAAAATAATTTAAAAAAGAAATCATATATTTGTGGAATCTAACATGTTGTATCTTTCATTTAAATACAACATTTTCATTTTTTTATTCAAAGAAAATGTGCTGCACAGTGAAATTACACTTAATAACATTAAAAAGTAGTGAAAAAAGAAAACCCAACTAATTTCTGGAGTTTTTTAGCAATGCATCTTTAAGTTTACCTCAGTGTCGAAGGGGCCATTTGAAAAAGATAGGAGCTTAAGCCAGACATCAATGATGATTTCCTTCAATATGATAATAAATACATCAAAGTACCCTTTTATCTTTAATAATTCAGGATTCATTGAGAATGTAAAGGTTTTCATGTTCTGCCATTTAAGGAATCTGATAGCAATTTGTTAAAAATAATATGAGACATGTCTCCACAATAGACAAAAAAATTGCGCAATATGTAAGGGATGCTATTTCAAAATGGAAGTTGGTGCTCTCTACAGCACTTGCATAAAGGTTTAAAGATTTTCACCTCACTTGCTTACCTTCTTGAAAACTGTAACCATTAGGATGATTTCCCATAAATTATTTGGAGGACATCCCCCAAATCAGTTATTTTATAAGAAACTCCTCAACCCTTCCCTTGAAATTGCATATAAGAAGTCTATACAGGAAGCTTTGCATAGAAGTAATTTATTGCTATGCTTTATTGGGGGGAAAAAAAAATCATAATAATAATAATAAAAAAATCTGAACAATAAAGTATTTCTCAGCTGAGATTTATAATTTGTACCACCATGATTTTCCAGAAGGTGTGCATTTGTGTTTGTAATACAGTTAACAGAACTGATAATGATTTTAAGCTAATTATAACATTTACATGTTGTTATTCAGTTTCCCCTTAAATGTGAAGGACAGAGTATAGTTCTTTATAATTGGAACATTTTTTTTTTTGTTATTTTTGCCCTGAAGGATACAGTTTTTAAGCTGAACATTATTTTATTTTTCATAGTCAAAACATTTTTAGGCAAGTTACTCTGTTAACAGATTATTGTATTAGTCTTGAATGTATTCACTTATGTTTAGAGACCAATATGGATACAAACTATGAGAGCAAAGATGCCTACTATAATCTGAGAGCAGAATCTGAATTGAGATTTCACACTTTGAAGAAAAAATGAATACATGGCTGAAAGTGAATGAATTAAATATGCGTATTCAGTAATTACAACATTAATTAAAACTAGTTAGAGATTACACAGTGGACTTCCTTTAAGAACGCCAGAAATCCAGATCCAGTTGCTGACTAGTAAATAGTGTAAAGTGTGCCTGCAAAGCTAAGTAACATTGCTTGAAGCAGCCGGTCAATGCATAGTAATTTCTGAGATTTCTTAGGCATTAGCTACAGTTTGAGGGGCTTGGTTAGAAATATTCTCAGACTTCTAAGATTTCTGTTTGTGAAAAATAATTTTTTGTAGTAGATGAGCAGAGCTAAGCATTGCATCAGAGTTATGCATTGCACTACCCTAAGTTGCTGCTGGTTGTCATGGTAACATTTTTAAATGGTGGTGGCTGTGGCTTGACATCAGAACATTTTCTGTTAAGTGAAGATTTTTCTGAGATTGTAATGGAGTGTTTTAAATGAGTAGACCTTTTGTACTCAATAAAATATTTAGTAGGTTGTAGTAAATATTAATTTGTCCTCCCTTCAAGATAATACACCATGCTGTGTATTTACAGTTCTGTGCTAATAGAATGGTATTCCTGGAAAAGAGTTAATCCATTCTTAAGAGTCAAACTTGCTAAAAATAAATTTGCTAACAATGCTTTGAATAGCAATTGTTGAAGTTGTTTCACTTTATCCTTTCAAAATACTGTGTGGCAGGTTAAATGTGCTTCAGCTTTTTTAAGCATCTAGTGAAGTAATGATTTTAGTACTTATTTGTATTTAAAGCTGAACTTAAGCATTTACAATAGCTTATATTTTAGGGGGGCAGTGGTAGAAATGGCTTAACTAAAAAGCTGGGAATGGAACATCTCTCTGTCAATCGTAAGTTAACATACTTTGTTACTGACCATATTGTATTTGAGATGAAGCAATGTGAATGCTGCCTTATCCCTCACTTAGATAAGCTTTCAAAGGTGATCTCCAAATCGTGTCTGCCACAGAGCAAGGATTTGCTGAGAGTGACAAACACATGCCCACTACATTTCCAGTATGCCTTTCAATAACTGAATTCCAAGGCTCCTGACAGAAAGGAAATGTCTTAGAAAATTCTCAGTAGTACACTTCAATACAGCAGAATACATTGAGTGAAAAGCAGAACTGTTTTTGCAAGTCAGGATTTATAAACTTTAATAATACACTTATCAGGAAGAAACGGAAATTCAGTTTAGAGTGTTTGGAGAAATCGACGGGTAATACTGATTCATTTCTTCTTGCTATTGCACTGCTTCATTGATAGTTCACATGGTTTGATGGCCTTTTGGAGCCAATTTAGCCCTTTGTGGCTCATCATAATCTCATCCTTCATTCCTGTGATTTCAGAGGCTTTATGGAAATACCATGCAGATGTATATGTGCTTTAGCACAGCTGATAACAGTGTCTTAGATGACCCCATCAATCTTAATGACATTTTCTACTAATCAGCAAGAGGCTTACAATTTATTTCTCTTTTTAGCTTCTTCATTACATTTTTCTCTTATCTATCTATCTATCTGTCCATCTATCTATCTATAAAAAAAAAAAAAATAATCAAACGGTGCTTTAGCCTTGCCATGCTAAACTCAGTCTTCTACACACCCACCAAGTATTTTTTAACTGTGTGCAGTTTTGCTTCTTCATGGTCGCTCAGATGTTTTTCTCATAGTTACTCTTTGCTGATTTAATTGCTTTGTCCCTACTGTTTCCCTACACAAGGTTAATACATGAGTTCTTGCCCTCCAGCCACCTCATAGATCTAAAAGTTGCAACACACTCAGAAATTAGAGAAACCTACCTTAAACCACACCTTTCAACATCACCTTTCGTGGAGTTAGATGGAGGATCCTCAGAAAACTAATACATGACATAAGAAAATGGCAACAATTTTCATACATGTAGGGAAATACGGAGTTTGTCTTAAGCTGTGATTGGTGTATAATAATTAATGACCGCTTTTTTCTTTTACCATTAACAATATAATTTGGAATTTTGCAACAATGACTGGCTTTCCCAATTTGAGCAACTGTACCTTATGTTTTTCTCATGTTAACTTTATTTCAAAAGGACACTGCAATGCATACTTTTATTAAGCAATAAGAGTTAATCTTTTCAATGAAGGATTAAGATTGGATGTATTTATTTTTGTTTCTGCATTTAAAAAAATGTCATTCGTGGAGAAGCACCCTGAGTTTTAGAATGCAATTTTTTTTGTATCAAGGTGAGCCATGGACTCACTATGGATTGGAATTTTGCCCAGAGTGGGGAGAACATAGTATTTATAACTATATCATCATCTAGAGTGGCCATGAAATATTATGTGAAGTTAGAGAGAATACAAGGAACAGAATAATAATAGAACATTATGTTTCCATACATAGCATGTGAAAATATATCAGCAAGGTATGTTCAACTGCTTTTTAGCCATTTTACTTTTTAATGTCTTAAAAACCCACAAGGAATACAACTCTTGATTTAGCCCAAAGCACCATACATAACAGTTCAAGATGTAAGTAAGTATCAGTTTTTACTGTGACAATGGAGGATCTCTGTGGGGAAGAAAAAGACAAAGTATCAGGAACATTAATCTACAGATACAATGTATAAAAACTGTTCCTTCGAGCAAAGAAAATCCTGAAATTTTAGTCTCATCTGATGTGATTATTTGTAATCTTGCCTGATTGCTGTCTGAATACAAAATCATTTGCTCTGTCCTCTGTGAAAGCTGACCCTCAACCTGGCCAGCCAACTTCTGTGGTGGCATGGAAGCCTCCTTATATTCAGCTGTGTGTAAATACTTCCTTGTTGCATCATGCTGTAGTTTTTGTTTTAATACTTCCTTGCATCTCATGTTGTTCATCTGAGTGCTGATCTGTTCTGGTGTAGCATACCAGCTTGCCTATATATTCTCCTGGAGTCCTTTGCAGGTTTAATCTTTCTTCATAAAACTAGTCTCTAATGACTCAGGATATAGTTTTGATGCATCTACCATTAAAACAAAAGATTACTTCAGTTCTTCGGAGGTGTAGATGCCATTCTGTCAAATCACAGGCATTTCTTTCACCTGACTTAGTGAGGGTAAATCTTCCCCCTTCTTTTTTGACTTAGGATATACATTTCAGATTTTTTTTTATTTTTTTTTTTTAAATCCATGCCATGGTACATACTTGGCCAAACATACCTACCTACTATTGACAGCTAAGGAGGGCTAAAGCAGTTAGCTCATTACTGTCTCTTTATTGAGAAAAGCATTAAGCAACCATTCTGGGGTAAAAATGAGCTTAGTGAGATAGTGTGTGTCCTATCTACCCTCCCCCCCCCCAAGCCTAATTTTGAAGTATACTGTGAAAGATGTGTGTGAAATATGTGTATAACTGGTTTTTGCAGTTCCTTCTCTCCATTCTGACAGGAGGTCTTACTAGATCACATACAGCACTGTGCTAGCCTGCTTTCCATTTTGGATCTGTTTTGGAGTTTGGCACAATGAGCCTACATCTGCCTTTAAAAGTCAGTGTAGAGGTATCGCAGTAGCAAGATTCTGCCTTGCAAGGTCCAATAAGCAAGTGTGGTGTTCCTTCTTCAGAAATACAGCTTAGATAAGTCTATTGTACATGGATATAAAACATCGTGTTAAAAAAACTAAAGTTGCAAAACCCAACAAAATGCCATACTCCAAGAATAGCTGTAAATAGCTTTCTGTCAAAGTGGATGAATGTTTTGGGAACAATTTTATGAAATGATGGTTTAGGACTACTACTAAGTATTTTCATTATTGACATGAATGATGAAATAAAAAATATATTTTAAAAATAATCTGAGAATGTCAATCTGAAAGGACCTGCAAGCATACCTTTAGAACTAAAAATGACCTTGATGAGTTGGAGAATGAGCAGAATGCAGCATAGAAAGGGAAAATTAAAAGGTCTACCCTTAAAAATATTCAGCTGTGAAAATATAATGCATAATGACTGCGTAGGTAAGTAATTTGCAGTACAGTCATTTTAGCTTCTAGTAAATCAGAAATCAAACTTATTCAAGATATCATGCTATTGCAAAAAAAAGCATATTCATGCCATACTTTTTATATAAAAAGAGAATAAATATCAGTAAGGCCTATGAAACCATACTCTTGAAAAAATCAGCATTTGTAAAGCTTCAGCTGCAAGGCAATATTCTGGGAACAACGCTTCAAGAAGAAAGTGGCTTAATCAGTGGAAGTACTGAGGAGAGCAATATGAACCATCAGAACTCTGAAAATGTGACCTTCAGGGAAAGGCTGGGGAAGAGAAGCCTGAGCAAGGACTTAACAATAGTCCTCACATATATAAAAAGTAGCTGCAAAAAAGAAAGTAACCAACTTTTTCTCTGTATTTGCTGTGCAGTAGGCTTACTGTGCTGCTAGGTCAGTTTAGGATCAGCAGCAGAAAAACTTTCTAATGGAAGAGCAGTTGAAAATGACAAAGTTGCTTAGAAAGGTAGTGAAATCTCTAGTCCTAAAAGTTTACAGAAGCAGTTTAGACAAAAGTTGTAGGTGTAGCTCATCCTGGGAGCTGGTGTAGAGAAAGGCATTGAGGAGTGGGAGGGGCAACCAAGTGGTCTGTCTAGATCGGTTGTATTTCTCTATTATTTGCTTACCTAGCTCACACACGTTCAGGGGACTGATGATTTTTAAGTGCTCTTGAGAAAGTGTTCTTGTGCTTGATAACCTTGTTTTATTTGTGTGCTAACATGTTTTGGAATAAATAAAAATAACTTAAAGTGATCTCTTTTCAAATATAGCAGCAATTATTTGCTTTATTACATATGTTTCTTTCAATTTAGAAACTGAAAGGTAATAAGCTTGTTTAGAGGTCTGGTTATTTAATACAGTGTATTAATTTATTAATAACAGTTGAAGCAAGAAGATACATGAGTTCTTGGACCAGAATCAGAATCCCAACTTGGAAGCCGTGTGTCATAGGCATGAACTGTTTAGTCTCTAGGGCACACTTGCAGACGGTCTTTACTCACTTAGCACTTCCTGTTGGCTCATTCCCAAAATCCAAAGCACTTAGTTCTCTTTCCCTCCATGTTGGAAATAAAATTTTATGATCATAGTTGAGGAGGGGATATGGCACAGTACAAATGGGTACAATGTAGTGCGCATATGTCCAAATACAGGGTATTGCTCCAGGCTTTTAGACCTGCAGGGGTGTAGGGGACAGTGCCAGATGCATCCTAGTTATGTGCCATTGAAGACATCATTTGGAGGGAAAACAGGAGTGGATGTAAGAAGAGAGAGAGAGGTGATCTGTCCAAATTAAAATGTGTACTGTTAGCACAATAATTCAAATGCACTAGAAGTAATATTCCTTTCATAGTGTTGATGTCCATGTAGCACTTTTCTTTCACGTATATTGAACAGAATATATATCGCTCTTTAAACCTTTTAATATCTTTGTAGGAAGGAGAATTGCTTAGGCATGTTGTGCAGGAATGACATTAATCTGAATGACTGCATGTGTAATACTGAGGCTTTGCTTTCACTCAGCCTTGGTGACCAGATAGATCTGCAGCTATGTGCTAACTTTATTTCCAGCCCACTGCTTGCTAACACAGTGAATATGAGCTAGCTTTGAATCCTTTCCAGTCTGTACAATACCATAGCTAAAACTAACTCTGACTCTATTCTAGGACTGAGAATTGTAGTGTCTGTGTATCTACTGCCCACAGTCCAGTGCTGGACTGTGGAATTAGGTTAGTATGTGCAACATTTTTTCTCACCAACCAAGATACAGACATAATATCACAGACTGAAGTTTGTAGATGATAAAAAGAGCAGAGAAGGGAAAATATTGGAGAAGTGACCGAGTCATAACAAACTGATCACTTGGTAAAGTAGCTGCAAGCAAGTAATATGTTTTTAACATTATCATTTAAAATCACATATGTAGCAAAAAAGAATACAGCCCATCAGTGGGGACTTTCACCATTTCACTAGAGCCTTGGAATATAAGTTCTGCGTAATGTGGTCTAGAAGGGATAATGCAGTTCTGGGATGTGTAAGCAACTGACTTCTTAGGCAGAGTTTTTGTATTCAGACTGTTTGACTTCTGTCACGCTTGGGTAGTGTGTCCTGTTGTCATACATGAAAGTTCAAGAAGAATGTTTATAAATTGCCAAGTTAGAGAAACTCCATGAAAATGACTAGTAGGCTGGGAAATGTACTTGACAGTGAAAGATTTAGAGACATCATATGATTTAAAGAAAAGAAAGCTATTAGATTGATTTGACCAGAGTTGATAAGTAGTGATTTGTTCTCAATTGATACATATCTATCAAGGAACATAACTGTGATAACAGAGGTTTCTTCAGTTGAACGAACAAAAGTGTAACAACAGCCAATACTCAGACATGAAAACTAGACAAATTAAGGTTACAATCTTTTGGCACTGAGAGAAATTAACCATCAGTGCAACTTCCTGGAGAGTTATTTCTGCCTTTCTGAGAATTTGGGGGTTTTGTTTTTCCCAAAGCATATGCCCTATTTTAAACAAGAGTTGATTCAGAAATATCTTATATTTTGTATTATATGTGAAATTGAAGGATCGTTTTGGTCTTACAAGCTCTGGAGTAGACAGTTGTGGATGTTTAGTGTAATTATATGTCACTGAAAAAAATCTGATAAGGCTGTGATGGTATGTGGGAATAGGTAATCTGTATTGACTTCCTTTTTTTTTTTTTTGGGTGTTTTTGGTTGGTTTAAGTTGGGATAGAACATAAGGAAACAAAGTCTAACCCTGTAGAATTGAAAAGCATAGAAATGCAGTAACTGCATGAGAATACTTATGTGCCAGCTGCTGAACATAAAACATTCTTCACTGAAGTATAAAATCTGACAGGGAAGTGTAGCTGCTGACAAAGAACATTTTATCTGTGTGACAGAGAAAAAATTATCCATATGGAAGAGAAAAAATTATCCATCGGCTACCTTTGGTATATAAGCTTTCAGTTTTGATGTATTCTGGCTAAAATGACCATAAATCTATTTTTTAAAGAGTTTCCCTTCTCTCCCTCATGCACGCTTTCCATTAGGTATGCAATTCTTCTGAAACTTCCATGTAGTATTTTTTACAGCTTCTAATTAATATCAACATAGTCAAATTTCCGAGAAATTGTACAGCTCCATTTCTTAAGTCAAAGTCAGTATTTTATACAGAAATATCAAATAAGAACTGCACAGGAAATTCAAGGGGGATAGGTAACACTGTACAATACACTCTTGATATGTCAGCTACTTCTAGGGAGAAATAGGAGCAAGTGCCACATTTTAAGACCTATTTTCAAAACTTGTTCCTAAAATGATATTGCTGCAGCCAGCTACCACAGTTTTCTGGAAGGAACGCAGTTAGGGTACAAATTTTTCCAGAGTATTTCTTTTATTCCTAAGTCTTGTTTCAGTTATAGAATAGTAGATGTGGCTGTTCAATTGTGTTCTTACAGTCCAGGTTTACAAAACTACTTCCTGATGAAGATAGGGAGTAATAATGTATAAAACGTTTCATGATGCATCCTTGTCATAGCTTTTCCAAACTGACTGGAAGCAAGAAATTATGAGTTGAATAAACATAAATTTTCAATGTAGGTTTTGTGGCAGTAAGAGCCAGGAAACATGGTGTTTATAAACAACTTCAGAACTTACAAAGGAGGCAGACTTAACAACCAGACAGGAAGGGAAGAAGAAATGCCTAGAGACAAGGTTGTTTAGAACAAAGGAGACCATAGACCTGCCCAGCAGTGAAGCATCTGTCAAATAATGGGAGGTATACAAGCAGATCTGTAGCACTGAGCAGGAGTCTACGAATGGTGCCTTGAGTCCAAGTGAGAAGAGAGGGAGGATCCTGAGAGGACTGACTTGATGAATTGAAGCCAGGAATGGGTTTGAGTTCAAGAGAGTTTATGGGTATGGGAAAAGTCAGTAAAACTTGATGGAAGAGGAGAAAGGGGAGCAAAAGATTAAGAGAAACTGAGTGAGGAGAAGACAATGGCAGCAGGGACTTAGTGATGCTAGGAGAGTGCTGTTACAAGAAGGAAAGATGGAGAGGTCAAAAATGTAAAGAAGGAGAAAATGGAGAATAAGAAAGCATAAGTACAAGGAGACTCAATCTGTTAGTTCTGCTAGGCTACACTATTTCATTCATACAAGCAAATTTTTTTTTCATGTTTCATAGTATTTCTGAGGAGATTTGAGTATGGAAGGAGGCACCTAAAGAAATTTATTAAAAGTATGAATATATTGTGGCTTGGGAGTGTCCTGTTTGTGCAACTGTTGGGCCATGTAGATGCACAGGTAGATCTGTGTACTAGCAAACTTCTAGCCTAAGAGAAATAACATACTAATGTAATAGATATTGGCAAAGTAGAGGAGGAAAGTAGAAACAAAACTGGCGAAAGAGAGATGTTCTAAGGTTCAACAGGATGTCTGGATTCAGGGATAAACAGGCAAGACAAATTGGTACCTGGAGCTCTTCTGCCCCTGTCTCACTGGATGGTAGGTCTTCTGACAAGCAGTTAGCTTTTCTTCATTGGTGGCAAGAGCATTTGACAGGGAATAGACATATTTGTTCCAGTTTTGTGAACTCACAGTGAGGTGTGTGCTCCCCTAGAGTGAATGTCCCTCTCATCCCACCCTTGTTATTGCCCTGGCTAGAATCATTTGAAGGATGCATGCTTTCAACATACAGATAAATGTTTGTTTGTTGTTTTAGGTTTAAGCCTACTGTAGGAAATGTTTTTCAATACATTTTTCTCCTTTTATTACTTGGTCTTACTTTAAAGAACTAGTTTAAGGATATCCCAAATAATTTATAGGGAGAGAAGTATAGAAGTAAAGGGGCTAGATCATAGACTGGAATGTAAGTTCACTTGTCTGTAGGTTTTTTTGTTTGTTTGTTTTAATCCTTCAAATACAGGTATTAGCAATGTGAATCTTTTTATCAGTCAGAAGAGGTCTGGGGTGAGAAACAAGCACCTGCGTCTGCGACTTTTGTCTGTAGTATTTACAGCCTCAGTGGCAACTTGTAAGCCTCTCTAGTTGTGATTTCCAAGACTATAAGATGTAATTCCAAGAATATAAGATGGGAACTTCTTAATGTATTTAATTTATAGTTTGTAATGCTTAACAGCTCTGAAAATAGGGAATTGTGCTTAGCATTTCAGAGTTTCCAGAAAGAAGTGAAGTGGATTATCATACACCCATATGCTGTTTCCATCTCCATCTCCAGGCATCTCCCCAGTGTAGTTAAATTCTGTGTGATGTAACTGAAGTTACTGAGATCTGACTGAGATTTGGGGGGGGGGGGGGGGGGGGTTGAGGGAAAAAAAAAAAGAGGAGGGAGAAAAGCTAGGTGTCACTCTTTTACCAGCCTTTGTAGTTAGTGAACAGACAGTCTGAAGGCATCCAGAAGAATTTCATGTGGGCAGAGTCTGGTTTTGTTGTGGTAGTGGTAGTTTTGTCTTTAGACAAAACCCCCCAATGTTTAGTGAGCTATCAAGCAGTGAGTGATTTCTATACGCTTGTTGGGATGAGATCAGTAAATTATCTGAAAATGGTCTTAGGGGCAAAACCATTTCAGCTGGACTAGAGGTCCTTCTCTCATTCTTTGTGTCCTTTGAAGTTATAGTATTTCCAGATCCATTACCTGTGCATTATATGGAGATTTATTTACTTTCAACAGCAAAGTTGATGTTGTTTATTTCAGTAAGTGCTTGCTTTAGATGGTATCTGAAAGGGATAAGGAGGAGAGAAGCTGCTTTTTCAAATAAATATTGTATTCTGACCATTGCTAGCCTTCATTATCCACTTTTTATAAACTGGAGTTTGCTGGCTTTTTGTCAGCCTCATTGCAAAGCTTTGTTAATACACCACCATGAAAATGAAAGTTTCATACGCATTGACATAATTAATGAAGAGGCAGGCAGCATGCTCTACCAATTAACACCACAGGGAAAAGTAAAATTGGCTTCCTTTTCGCGTGTTGTGCCAAAGTTAAGAACTGTAACACACAGCAAATAGATAGAGATCCTTTTAATGAGCTGCAAGATCAAGCTGAATAACTCTGAAAGGTTGTTGTGTAAACATTGCCAACTATTTAGAGTGTTAAGAGTAATTGATGAGCTTAGTTGAAAGTTGTTGGGTTTTTTCTGGGGGTGAGCCTGTCAAAGAATAGAAATAGTGCTTGGTAATAAATAAAGTTTATTTTCAATTCAGCTATTAGGCATGTTAAAGAATATATCAAGCACTTTAAAACAAATATGAAAAACCAGAAACAGTTTACTGCTTGCTACTCGACCAACACGTTTGTCAGAATTCATTTTTTCAACTGAATATTTCTGTACTTAGTATTTACTCATAGTGAAAACTTGACTAATTGTTCTCTGATGCTGGTTCTCAATAGCCCAACCATCTGGCAACATGAGACATCACTCAAGCTTGATTTTTTCCAACTGTCCCAGAAGTCCTAATATTAACATTAACAGGGAAGTAAACAGGTGAAATTTCTCTGTGATTTATGTGAAACATTCTGTTTATCTTGAGACATATATGTAGAAAATTCAGAGCAGTTCAGGTTAAAACTCTTCTCAAAAAATATTTTCATTATACAGAATTGTCCTAAGAACCTAATTAGTAAGATTGAGTTTTCAAAATATGCAAAAATCTAAACCTGTAATGGCTGTTTATTGGGGAAAAAATTAATGGGCATTGGAAGTTAGAGGTCTAATTCAGGGCCTACGTTATTTAGTTAATAATGGGTCAGAGTGTATATGTAATAACAGAAATGTCATTTTGACTGTTCAGTGGCACCAGCTAACTTAACCTGTCTTTTTTAAGAAAATAAAGCATCTCCTTCACTTTCTGTCCATTCTAAATAATTTGAATTTTGACAACAATCAGTTTATACAATTTTATTTTAGCCCAAGTATTGTATTAAGGGCAACAAAGCTGGTGAGGCGCCTGGAGCACAAGTCTTATGAGGAGCGGCTGAGGGAACTGGGGCTGTTTAGCCTGGAGAAAAGGAAGTTGATAGGAGACCTTATCGCTTTCTACAACTACCTGAAAGGAGGTGGTAGTGAGGTGGGTGCTGGTCTCTTCTGTCAGGTGGCTGGAGATAGGATGAGAGGAAATGGCCTCAAGTTGCGGCAGGGGAGGCTTAGATTGGATATTAGGGAAAATTTCTTTACTGAAAGGGTTGTCAGGCATTGGAACAGGCTGCCCAGAGAAGTGGTGGAGTCACCATCTCTGGAGGTATTCAAAAAGTGCGTAGACAAGGCACTTCAGGACATGGTTAAGCGGGCATGGTTGATGGTTGGACTCGATGATCTTATAGGTCTTTTCCAACCTAAATGATTCTATGATTCAGTCAGATACAGCTTTTCACTTCATGTTGTGTACAAGCAAATCACCAAGATTGGTGATGTGTGAGCATCTGCATCTTGGCATCTTAAATAAATCTTAAAATATGTCAAAATTGTGATTAGAGAAGCAAAACATGATAAAACGAAAAGTAATAACTAGAAGCCAATAAAGATTATGCTAGACTTGCTAAACAATTGACATTCTAAATGGTCATGTCTGCCGTTAGAGTAATCTCCACAACAGATAATTACACATCCCTTCACTTGGTATGTTAAAGGTGACACCAGAAGCATCCAATAACTGTACAACTAAGAATACTAATATGCAAACACAACTGGAGACAATTTATTTTCATTGTGGTGAAGTCCTTCTACTATACATTAAGAAACCTATATTGCTGAGTAGTTAGTTAACTTCTATTTTCAAAAGGGAGGTTAAAAGCCATAGTAAATGTCAGAGTATTGTAAGACTCAAAAATAATGCTGAACTTCCAAAATTTATTTGTTTAGAAAATAAGAATGGTAATGAAAAAAATATTAGTCCCGCCCCCCCCGAAGATTTCTCACTAAATCTTGAGTCTTCAGGTGCTGGAAGACTGAATTTCTACTACCTGATCACTTGTCTAGTGAGGAAGATGCATTTCTTTTTTTCAATAATTTTTATTTATGCTTCATTTCCTCATTAAGTAGCTGTATCAAACTTATAATCAACATTTCAATTTTTTTGTTATTTTCTATCCTTTTACTACTTCAGCTCTGCTGAAGTTTTTTTCTTATTTTGTTTTTGTCTTTAGCCTCTCACATACCTACCTGTAGTCATTCTTGTGTCTTCTCCTTACATATCTTTATATTGTCTAATCTTTTTCCAACCTAGATTTTATCTTAACCTCCCATGAATTAGTAAAATGTCTTCTCCTCCTCTGCCCTCTAAATTTTAGTTACTTTATTTTTCTCCCCTTCAATGTTTCTCCTGCTTATGTCCTTCAAAACGTTTAATGGACTCTGTTCTGTCCTTAATGATGGGCCAAGTCTCTGTTGTGGTGGTATTCAAGACTTCCTGGCTGTTCTCAGTTAATCTGATGGCTGTCATCCTCTCTTCTCAGCCAGCTGGCTGTAACTCTGTCTCCGCTCTGGCTGTTGCTACCAGTGTCTCTTCTTTCCCGAGTGTCTCAATATTCTGATACCTCTCTTTTGACATCACTCTTTCTGTGGCTCTACTGCCTTCTTCTGCAGTCCAGTAGAGTAACTCCTAGAAGGTCTATAAACCACAAGGATGACTGAGTTCCAGCAGGGGAGATGAGCATGGATGTAGTAGGAGAGAGATAGAAAGGACAAAAGCCTTCATAAGACTTTATAAGAGGAAAATACTTTATTGGCTTATTTTTGTGAGGATTCTGTGTATAATTGTATCTTCTACAATTGACTTCTGCTTCCGAAAACCATTTGCTCTCTTTAATGCTTCATCTTTCCATATTTGTAAGGAGACAGAATATTACTTAAGTAAATTAATTAATTTGTTTGTCTTCAGGTTGTACGAAGTTCCTTTGTTGAAACTAGCCAAGGATAAAATATAATTAATAACTCATTAACTGTTGTCACTAAAGCTTAAAGTACAATGAGCATGTTAAAGACTGATGATCATCATTTCTGCGTCAGAAAACCGGAATGATGTGGAGATCTTTAACGCTGAAATCCTTCACGCATTCACGTCTTGTATAGCAAGTATATTTCTGGCCACCCATATGTCCAATAAGTAGAGACAGAGAAGGTACTGAGACAGAAGGTGACAAGAAGTACAAAATAGCTTCTATTGGATGAAAGCTTAAAT
Source organism: Buteo buteo (assembly GCF_964188355.1). NCBI lineage: Eukaryota > Metazoa > Chordata > Aves > Accipitriformes > Accipitridae > Buteo > Buteo buteo. The sequence continues at coordinate 5,333,867 of NC_134199.1, forward strand.
AGGTTGGGATTCTTGAGCTTGGAATAATGACAGCCAAGTGAAAAGAGAGGCCTATACAATCAGCAATGCTTCAGAGAAGATGGAATGTTTTTGCAGTGCAAGAATTAGTACTTGGTGATATTGTCAGTCAGCAAGTGCAATATTAACTGTCCTGGTTTCAGCTGGGATAGAGTTAACTGTCTTCCCAGTAGCTGGTGCAGTGCTATGTTTTGAGTTCAGTATGTGAAGAATGTTGATAACACACTGATGTTTTCAGTTGTTGCTCAGTAGTGTTTAGACTAAAGTCAAGGATTTTTCAGCTTCTCATGCCCAGCCAGCGAGAAAGCTGGAGGGGCACAAGAAGTTGGCACAGGACACAGCCAGGGCACCTGACCCAAACTGGCCAATGGTGTATTCCATACCATGGGACGTCCCATCTAGTTTAGGAACTGGGAAGGGGGGGGGGCAGGGAATCGCCGCTCGGGGACTGGCTGGGTGTCGGTCGGCGGGTGGTGAGCAATTGCCCTGCGCATCATTTGTACATTTCAATCCTTTTATTACTACTGTTGTCATTTTATTAGTGTTATCATTATCATTATTAGTTTCTTCTTTTCTGTTCTATTAAACCGTTCTTATCTCAACCCGGGAGCTTTACTTCTTTTCCTGATTTTCTCCCCCATCCCACTGGATGGGGGGGGAGTGAGTGAGCGGCTGCGTGGTGTTTAGTTGCTGGCTGGGGTTAAACCACGACATTAGCAAACAAAGTACTTTTTTCCACATGGACCATAACTGCGGAACTTAGAATTTATTCGGGCTCAAACAGGATGGATCGAGTAGTGGCTGGTATATACAGTAATCTGTATACAAGTTCTAGCTCAGGAGGCTCACAAGCCACTGACTGCAGGATTATATTTTGAGGACAAATGCTGTGCTCCACATAGCATTTCTTACATTTTTTTCCCTTACGTTTATTCCCTACTACAATTCTGGACTAGATGAGCCCTTTCTCTTAGGCGGTATGGCAATTCTTATCTATTAAAAAATATGTATTAACTAGCAGTTGTTGTTACAAAACTGTCATAATCGATAAGGGCTAATTAAACAATTGTAAAGTTCAACACCCAATGAAATAACACCTTTGTGTGTTTTACATTTGTATGCCATGAATTAAGTAAGTTTCAGCAAATAAATACGAGGTACTTAGGGTGGACAGGTTAGAGCTTATTAATTACCTAGCTTTGTACATATAAGCGATATATATGCCAGCTCCAATCACTAATAAATCCATCAGCTTTGAGGGTTTTCCTGTTCATTTCTACTGAACTGTTAGTGTATGTGACAGGCCATGGTTCTGTCAGAACGAATTGTCCCCCTTGAAAAGCTGGCAGCCCAGGGAAGTGACAACTTAATGGAAGCTAAAGCACTCTAATGGCAGTGCCTGGTGAAAGCCAGGGAAAGTCATCCATAGCATTTGCCCTGGCTCTTGAAAATGTCTCTCTGCATTTCTGGTTGCGTGCAAGATATTGGAGCTTTACTGGAGTCACATTTACAGGTATTATTAAATGAAATACAATTCAGTAAAACACTTGTTTGTTGATAGACTTTATTCCACTGAGGTCAGCCTAACGTTGTGATCATATTGCATGTGCTCCAAAGTGCTGCAGTATTACTTAAAGATCCTTAATTTTAGGTGTCGCAGATCCATAAAATGAATAGAAATGTAAACATTTTATCCTACTTTTCACATGAGTGCATAAATATTTTTGTTTAGATATGAATGGAGTATGTGTTTAATCGAAGGGATGAAAACATAATGCACTTCATTTAAGTATACTTGTTTACAGGTGAACAATATATAGATTATTTCTAGTGCCTTTTATTAGTACTATGAATTAAAAGTTTTGTTGAGCTGATGGATAAAATTATTGTACCAGGATTATTTTATGTTGTTTTAATCTGGTTTTAGATGACATTGGTGTATGCTAACATATTTATGTATAAATAAATGAAAAGCCAGTCATTTGCATACATTACATTTGCAAACTGTGTTATAAATACCTGGTGAGTACATTTAAATATTTTAATTTTAATTACATTTTAATATTTTAATAACTTTTTATGTATTAAACAGTGGATATACAATTTAGATTCTTGCCTTCTTACAAGGGTTACATGCAAATAATTGCTTTGTTTCTGGTTTTCTTGGTGTGACAGTGGCTTTTGGGCAAAACCAGAAGAGCAGTGGCTTTCAGTAGAATAGTATTTCTTCATCTTTTAATAAAAAGCCTGTATGTTTTTACAGGTTGTAATTAGCAAGGTAGATTTTTTTGAAGGAAAGTGATGCCTATTAATATAGTTACTAAGAGTTAGTAAACCTAATCAGTACTATACGATTTATCCAAGTTCATAGAAAGAGAACAGGAGAGAGCAGACCAAAGAGGACTTCAGAATTAAAAAAGAAAAAGCCAAATGACTGGTTTAAATTAAAAACAACCAACTAAACCCAAAACAAAACAAGAAAAATCTTTTCTGTGTGGTTATTTTCATAATGATTTGCTTTAGAGTTGAGACTTTCACATTGTTTAGCAAATTTCAATTATTTTTGTGAAGAAAAGGTGAATGATATAAACAGACACTATTTCTTTAATGTTGTTCTTAATGCCAATCTGTTTCATGTCCTCCTTCCCCTCTTTTCAGCCACCTTAGGAGACATATGCTGGCCTTAAAAAGCTCTGCATTCCATATTGAATAATAGGATATCTGGGTTTGCTGCACACTCTTAACTACTTAATGCTTTTAACGCACTAAAAATGAAGTTCTAAAACTTCTTTTAAATTGCTTGCGTATTGTTTGTGGAGTATACCTTCAACAGCTCTGTGGGTACAGAGGATGGCTGAGTTATCATCCCTTCATTTGTAAGCACCAGAATCTGAAGGTGAAGTTGCTGATAAAGGCATTTCTTGTAGCTTTATTGTGGATAATTATATTAAATTATTTGCTTGTATCTTAGATAAATTTATGCTTCACAGTGCAATTGGAGCTATAACATTAAAGAGTCCAGTGCTACAATTTGCGGTTCTGAAGCAGGGGAAAATATGTAGGTATTGTCATGTGATGTTTTGCATCTTAGTTCATACAGAAACATTTACGAATGTTGACATATTTAGAAGACATGCTTGCTTGATTCACAGTTGTGAGTGGGATTGTAGGATATAGGATCCATTGATGTAACTAACCAAGTCTAAAGGCAAGAAGAGACGAATGTGGCATTGAAAGAATTTCAGAATTGGAAAAGGTCAATAGAGCAAGGAGAAGAGAGAGAGGGATAGCAGAACATAAAGGAGAAAAAAATGGGGAGGTTATAGAAGTCTACAATATAGATAGATAACTGAGAATGGAAATCAAGAAAGATAGATGCCACAAGTAGATCCTGCTATCACAGAATGCCTTGAACTGCACCAAGTGCCTATAAATCAAATACATTTTCTTTATATCTCAGAGAAGTTATAATTCCCTTTAAAAGGCTAGATACTTAAAACATTCCTCCTTTTAAAAGAAGAATTACTGTCTTTCTATAAGTTAACATACCCTATCTGCTTTGCCTTCTCTAACTTAATGCTTCATCTCAGATGAATAAACAAAAAAAATTGTTTATTTTTGAATAATCTTCCTGTTGTTCTTTTTATCTTGGGTGGTCATCCAAAACTTCTCAAGGTGCTCCATTTTTCTTTCATTAGGAGATAAACTGAAAATAGAGACATTTGCTTCTTTGACTCTCTCCTGTTTATTAACAGAAAAGGTACAAAGTCATATTTTGATGAAAACAAGAGGAGTCAAAAATTATCAAAGGATATTTTCTTTGTTCACAGATAGTAGCTCCTTATAGGCAACCCTCAGCCCACAGCCTTCTCTTTACCTTTTCCCAGGGATAAAATTTTTAAAATGGACTTTGCTTTTTGGCGTTTCCTCATCTCCTCTTGCACGTTCTCCATGATTTTTGCCTTTTGCCCTGTCGATACCACACTGTAACAAAACAGTTCTAGCAGAATCCCTTTGCTTACCTTTATTTTTGGTAGTGACAGCTGCCTATGTTTGGGTTCAGACCACTCTTGCTTTGCATCTATTTCCATTAAGGAGTTTTGGTATTTTTAAGGATTTTCTTGAGTTAAGTGTGAAGCTATGGCTTAGAGTAAATGTCGACCAGATAGTTTATAGTAACTTATATTACCATATTTTTGCTATGAAATGGTTTTCAGAATGGCTTATTCTCACTTATATGTTCTCATGGAGTCAGTCCCACTAAGTGTACTTCATGGAGAGAAGCTGCACTTCTCTGTATATTCAGTGACTGTGTTTTTTATATTTTTTATATACATATATATATATATATATATATAAAAAAAGCCTTACATTTCCATTTCTTAACAGAAATGTTCTCTATTAGAAATTGTTTCCTTAACACACAGAATCAATAAGAGCTCACACAATTTTTGCTTCACTTAAATTGGAATTTTCAAGCCTGTTGTACTTTGTAGTGTAGCGCTCTGTTGCCAGTTCACGCATGTTTAATCTTTAATGGTGACAACAGGATCTGCATAATGCACAGCTTTTGACAGTTTTTCATTTATTGTTTTCAAATATTAAGGGACATCATCATCATTCTTTTAGAGAAAAATTGAATAGAAGTCTTTTATGCTGTCATTAATGATCAGCTTGAACAGGACAGCATTACATTGCCAGCTCTTCAGGTGGTGGTATGGCATTGCTAACCCCACTTCATCTTCCCCCACAAATGGAAGGCAGTTATTTTTGGGTTTCAGTTGTAAGAGTGCGTGTGTACTCGTGGCCTTTTATCTCATCTGACATGCTTTCTTCTTGGGAGAAAGCAAGGTATTTGAAGAGAGGCTTGTCGATTTCAAGCACATCGTTTTAGGCAGAACATGATTGTCATGCACCAGGCCCCAAAACAGAGCTGATGACAGAGAAGGAGAATTATGAGCTCACCTACTAGCAGTTGCAGTGAGTTTGTTGCACTTATACTGATGGCCGGTCATCTCATGTAAGAAAGAGTTGGTCTAATAAAATAGTACCACCTAGTTTTATACACACTGATTTTTTTCAAGAGGGGTTGGAGAATGGAGTAATTTCATAACAGAGGAGACGTTTTGACAGCTTCTTTTGCTTTGAAATGATCAGGTCCTCAATATCAAGTGAGATATTATCATCATTGATAAATTATTGAGCACAAATTTTTCTTCAGGTAAGAATTTCACCTTCCAGTATGATGGATGTCTCCCATCTTACACTGGGTGCACCTAGCTCCTTTAAGAGCTACCTGTTCAGAAGCTATGTTTTGCCGCTTTTATTTTGCAGCTGCTTGAAATATTCAGTTTCCTTCTCCTTTTAAGTGCTTCTTTTGACAGAATTGATAGTATTGGAGAAAATACAGATTGAATATAACTTTCTTTTCCCCTAAACTTAACCAGACTTAATTGTGGATTTACAAAATTATATGTATACATGTATACATTTCCTTGTATATGTGCATATATATTTTTTTTTCTTTTTCCTTTTTAAGCTGATGGACAATTCAGTGTATTGATGAGCTTTATGTTGTCAGCTGAAGATTAATTCTTGCATTTTAATGATACTTTATTTTAATTTCTTTTAACTGACTAAAGGCAGCAAACCATGATCTTCACTGTTTCCCTTTCCAGAAAGCCACTGATTGATGTAAGGGGGTTTTTTTTTATACATACATATATGCAAATTACTCTCCAAATCCACGTCCAAATTAATTGTTAATTTGACATATTTTTAACTGACAAATTTATATTCTGTGAAACAGTACCAAGTTCACACGCACACAAAAATTGGAATATGTGTCTGCATGCTGTGATTAAGGTGAGAATAGGATTTTTTGGTTCACACCTACAGCTGTTTCCTTTATACCTATGTTGTCCTGCCTTTAAGAAGACACTTGCTTTCAATTTATGCAGTATAAATACTATGCCTCATGCATGAAGTATATTGGCGCGTGTTGAATAGACTCTTTTTTTTTTTTAATTTGGGCAAAGTGTATAACACATCATACATGTTTGCTAAGTTGTAAGAATTTTAGATCACTTCAGGAAAAATCTGGACTCTGGAGAGGTATCAAATTTTGTTGGAACTGGGACAAAAGTGAAGTGTGCACAATAATTATTTAGTTCATCTCTGGGCTACTTTTTAGGTGTTGTGAAGGAAAAAAGCAAGAGGAAATAATAGTTGCAGTCAGAGGTCAGTGTAAAGAAGTCCAGGTAAATCAAAATTATTCTACACTGTAACTAACTTGCTCTTCTCGCTTTGTCTTGTCCTCCCCCGCCCCAGTTTTTGTTTGCCCTACCACTAACCTTTTCATACCTTCTTCACTTATTCCTAGTGTTGTTAATCCAAGGTAACCAAATATAGTTTAGCATATATAAATACCAGGCATAAATGCTTAAGCTGGAAAAGTCTGATGGAAGTTTACAGTCTTGTACAGCTTCTTCCTTGTCTCCGAAATTCTGAAAGGCAGATAAAACATCAGAAATCTCTTGGTGAGGTTTGTATAGGGTCCATAAGAATTGCTGTAACAATTGCAAAGATGATGTGATATCAACCGAACTTGCAGGCAAAATCAGGAGACTGTTTGGACAGGAACCTACCAGTGTCAATAATATGCCTCATTCTGTTTACATGAAACAAATTTGGAATTTACACAGGAAACTAATGGAGCCTCTGGTGTCTTGCAGATTTCCTTGGCTTTATCTCCTATGTATAATTAATGTAACCAAGTAAATGAATGAGCACTTTTCTGTAGGAGTCAATAGGCAAGTATGTTTGGAAAATGAATGAACTGCTAAGATTAATTGCAAGGCTACCCGCCTGAATATCCTGTTGAGAGACTCAGAAGGAAATGCCGACCCTTCGTAATGTAAATAACATTAGATATCAGATTGGACTGAAGATAATGCTTTATTGTGACTGTACTAGTCTTAACAATTGAAAGCTATTAATTACTGTAAGAGAACAATTCATATGAATATTGATCTTAATCTACTAAGCTAGCTTGTTAGTATTCTGTGTAATGATGGCCAATTCTACTAACAATTAGAAAAATGCATTTTTCTAACATGTACAGTGGTTGAGTAGTCAGCAGAAAGATTTAAATGAAAGTTTTGTGTGAAATACTTTTTGGAGAAAAAAACGCCCCAAAATCTGTCAGATAGAAACCTGATATAGTTAAGGACTTTTGGGTTTGCATTATTCTAGTCGTTTTAGAGATCATATATCTTTTGAGTCTAGATTTTTATTTCTGTTTATTTTAGCAAAGTGCTGCTTATCAATATTTTTCCAGTATTTTAAAATGGATTTCCTGAAGGGAAGAAATAGTATGTGGTGGTTTGTTTGTTGTGTTTTTTTTTTTTCTAGCTGAGCTTTAGGAATATTTTGAATCTATTTGTTAATTTTGTCTGCAGACCTCTGTTGTTATTTTGACTGCCACTAATGTAACATCTAACAATAGTGATCTAAAATGTGAAGCCAATCTTATTAATGGTAGATAGCAATAAGGAAGTGCAAGAAGGAAAATCCTGAGTGCTCAAAGGAAAGAACTTGTCAGCATGTACTGTGTTCAAGTTCAGACAGAGGTTTTTTTCTGTACCATTTTAGCATGAAATCAATGGGGAATGCATAATTTTTTAGATGTGTCTGAGATTGCACAGCAAATGGTCACCAATAAGATTCTCAGCTGCCACACAATCTGGCATAGCTCCTTTCTGCTCCACAGCTCCCAGTTGCATTCAGCCCATTGTTGATGTGATGCCACTTTTTGGCTCCTTGCCCATCTGTTTTAGTAATTACTGTCATATAAGCTGATATTTCTAAACTAGAAACCATGTTGTTGTGAGATAAGCCCATTGGAGTTACCTTTTGTGATGTGTTAAAGCAGTTTATTGACTTGTTACTTTAAAATATAAATGTTCCATCAACATTTCCTGCGATATATAGAGAAGGATACTGTTATTTTTTTTGAACACAAGACAAGGGATTATAATGAAATACAATCAATTTTTGAAAATGCTTGCTTTTTGTCATTGTAACAGTACTTTCAGAGTTTTAGTTCTTTTTTTTTTAAGATCACAAAAGAAAACCGTGTCCTTGAATAAAGTATTTGTATTAATAAATTTTGGCAGATATAATTTTTGAAGTGTAAAATATACAAAGAAGTGGTTTGCCCTATCCAAATTATCCATTAGCACAACAGGGCTATGCCTAATTACATCATTACATATGTCAGCTAAAGTACAAGGATTTCAGGAGGATGAAGAGCAGCTTTATTCTTACAGAAACTGAATAGAATCAAAGGTGAGTTAAAAGAAATGTGGCATCCAGGATCAGATAACATCCTATCACCGACTTAACCCATTAACAAACCCAGAGGCAATGGCAAAGAAGCCAACACAAATGTCAGTGGAGTGTGCCAAAGAGCCAGATGCCATCACTGGAAAATAACTTCCACAGCTTGGCATCTGTGCCTTCTGCCTGTCATCCAAAGAGGAAGAAAAGCTGAGCAAGTGTGATTATTTTGGGGTGTGTATAGAGCATGTTTCCCTCTCTTTCCTTTATCTCTCATCATAGTAGTGTTCTTGGCTAACTTGCATGAGGCATATTAATAACAAGTTTAGAAAGGACAGAGGCATTTTTGTACGCATATATGTATGTACAAAAATGCGTATCAGTTTACATTTGGGCATTTGGGCAAGATAGAACAGAAAAAGGAGGAGACCAGGGAAGGAGGCAGAAGAATACAGAGCCAAGTAAAGCCAGAGCAACACATAATAGGATTATAAAAATAAATGTTTACCTTTCATACTTCTTACAGTGTTTGTTTATTTTAGTATTGTCAATAGTGAAACTTCAATAATTTCTCTAACTTTTCCTAAGTCAGATTTCCTCCGTAAATTAAACAAACTCTTGATGTGTTCTCTTTGCAATGACATTCCTCATAGCAGGTTCAAAGAAGTAACGTTTGGCAAATTTAATTTTTACAATTTAAACTGAATTCTTTTATGTGATTATTCATATCATTCTGTTATACCAGGATAATGTGTCTATATATGCATCCAAATATTGTTTGATTGCTTCTTTTTAAATTGTAGGAATAATTTCTGTCCATGTTATCAGTAGTCAGACTTTTCTTAGTAGCCCTAACCATTCTAAACTATTAGAAAAAGTGTCCGCAATAATTTGAGTGGCCTCCAGTGACGGTGGGGACACTGGAAACTGTACACTGTAACTACTAACTGGTAGTCTTTTATGGTTAGCTAGTAGCTAGCTCTATATGTATAAAAGGTGTGTTATCGTATTCAAATGGCTGCGTGTGTATGGATTGAGTGGGGGGATAAACACTGTGACTTTGGATAATTTTCACCTCTTTTCAAGTCTGTATGTTCTGTGGAAACATTTGTGGGAAACAGAGATCCTGTGAACAGTCAACCCCCTTTTTTAAAAAAGTGAAAATACAACAGCAGTAAATATGAAATAAAAGTGCTAATTAATTCAGAGAAAACTCTTTAAAGATATATTGATCAGAAAGAGAGAGACAATTTGCGGTGAACTGTAGACCTAAAATATTACTTTCCAAAGCTAAAAAAGCTCACAGAAGATTGTTTTTATGATTCAGCTGTCAAACATGGTTGCAAAGATCCAATTTAAGGCAGACAATAAAAGTTTTTGATGAACACTCGTTCAATATGCTACCCCATTGACAGAGCAAGCGTACTTTTTTGTATGATAGTGCTGGATTCTGAAATGAAACACAGTAGGTAGGAGGAAGTTGAAAAGGCTTCAGAAGCTATCATCTGTCTCAGAACTAAAGGATTTTTTCCCCACTTTTAAGTTTCAGTATCCTATGTCTGTCAAGCATTCAGTACATAGTAAAGCTCTTAAAAAGATATCAGTGTCATAGCATGAGGAATTATGAGTAAGCAAAGTTGTGGTTGGAGTTGGTCTGGACAAAAGAGGATTATGGCTTTCTGAGTTCTTATTTAAAACCTTTAGGTCCATTTTCTTAGGTTCAGTAATCATTACTGAGGAAAAAACTAACAAGATGTAATCACCAATATTATTTATATTTTAACAGCAGTGCAGTTTTAAAATTTTTAATAAATTATGAAGATTTTGACAGGATGATAGAATTGTCACTGTGCAATTTAAGTTTTTTCTACCATAAGACATCCATATGCATAGATCTGTATAGTTCTTTTGGAGTTAAATCTTCAGATCCCTTATGCTAGAATTAAGTCATTATCATTTGGATTTGAAATTCCAAGTGTATCATCACTGAAATATTTTAGCTTGCGAGTATTACGTTTGAGTTTATTCTTTCTTTCTTCATTGCTTGTTCTTCTCCTTTTTATAAATGGTCTAAATTTTTTTCACTTCATCTTTTTACATTTCAGTGCTTCACAGACATCACTACCAAAACCTTGCCGCATAAATTCAATGCACTTTTTTCCTTTTAATTTTCCTTGATGCTTTCATATATATTTTAATTAAGTTATAACAACATAGGCAGGTGTAGGTTCTGGCTATCAGGAGGAGTAGCTGTAACTGAATTCTTAAAGATTTAAAAGCAGTATACCACAGAGGCTTGAATAATTTGGTATGTGTTTGGTAATTTATAAAAGGTAAGTGGCTGGTTATTCCAACACTGAGTAGAAGATTCAGAGTTTTAATATTACAGAATCACAGAATGACAGAGGTTGGAAGGGACCGCTGGAGATTGTTGAATCCACCCCCTCTGCACAAAGCAGGATCATCTACATTGGGTAGCAGGTACATAGGGACCAGGTTTTGGGTATCGCCAAAAACAGAGACTCCACAACCTGTGTGGAAACCCTGTTCCAATGTTTGATAGATCCTCCTCCCAGTAAAAAAAAGGTTTTCTTATCTTTAAATGGGATGTCTTGGTTGTCAGTCTGTGCTCATTGCCACTTCTAATTTGCCTGGACAGCACTGAGAAGCATCTGGCTCCATCTTCTTTAGTTTTCCCCCATCAGGTATTTACGGACATTGGTAAGATCCCCCCAGGCCTTCTCTTTTCATGGCTAAACAGTCTCAGTTGTCTCAGCCTCTCCTTTTATGTCAGATGCTCCATTCCCTTAGTCATCTTTCTGGCCCTTTGCTGGACTCACTCCAGCATGTCCATCTCTCTCATACTGGGGAGCACAGAACCGACACAATACTCTGGGTGTGGCCTCACCCGTACCGAGTTAAATGGGGAGGATCACCTCCCTTATGGATCACCAGGCCCTTTGTAACACAACCCAGGATGCTGGAAACCTAGTTTCCTGCAAGGGCACGTTGCCGGCTTGTGTTCAACTTGCCCTCCTGGTCTTCCGTGTCCTTTTCTATAAAGCTGCTTTCCAGCCAGTTGTTCCCCAGCCTGCGCTGGTGCATGGGGCTGTTCCTCCCCAGCTGCAGGACTTGGTGTTACTCCGTGTACTGTTTTCCTCATCTTCATTACCAGACTTCATCACTTTGCTTGCATTTTTGGTAGTAGTAGTAGGTTTTGTATTGCTTTGAGTAACGGATAAAGTCTGATTTTCAGGTTTTTCTTCTTCCAGCCCCTTGAACTGTATTCTGTGAGTGATGAATCTTCCTGGTATTTTGCAGTTTGCAGTTTACAGAACAAATGATTCAAACATCTTATTACCATTTCATTAAAACCTTTTGTTTATGCTACATCACAAAAATGTTTTGAATTTTGAATTATCATAGGCATTGGTGGTTTATGGTATTCATGCTGAACTCCACCTATGCTGTTTAAATGTTTTTTCATTCCTTTCACTTTTCATTTCTCTCTTATCTGAGAGATTTAATATCCTAAGATTTTCTTGTTACTGGCTTTGGAAATCAACACATAACTCATATGGCTCAATTGTCACTGATGTAGTCACATTACAGTTATAGCTATTAAAGGTGAGCTTTTAGAAAATTGAGAACTCAGTGCCTTGAATTTCAGTGACAGTCTGTTACCTTATTATTCTTTGAAAACCCCAATAAAAAAAAAAACTTTAGGTGGCTACATTTTAATTCTACATGTTAATGAGTTGGAGGAAGAATGAACCAAGCAGGGGCAAAGCTTCTGAGTCATAAAAAAAAGTTTAAAAGTACTTCGAACTAGGGAAAATGTTAGCGATCTTTTTTTGGAATTTGCAGTGTTCTGTTTCTGTGGCTGTAGGTTGGAAACAGATTGGATGTCAGACTGATTGTCAGCATTTGTGTTAGTGTCTTTTCATGTGGGTAGTTTCTCAAGTAAAGAATTTTGCATTTATTGTAAAAGCTAGTAAGGTAACTTTCCTCTAGCTAGCTAGGTATTAAAATACATAAGATGTAATTAATGTATGACAAGGCTTTGAAAACTTACCTTCTGTTTCAAAGAAAAGGGACTCCTGAAACATAACTCGCTATGGGAATATTAACATTTGGACCAACAAACTGAAAATACAATGTTTAGTGTGTGCTGAAAGGATTTGACATGATAAATTTTAAGTAACTTCAGACTTTCTCTTTTTTTTTTTCTGTTGCTTCTATCACAATAAATAGTAATTTCTGTGTGCTTGAACAAACATCTACTGAATCAATATATGTGCGTTTTTACACCTATATCTATAGCAGATGGTGGTATATTCTCTTAGTTGGTTATATACTTTCTTATTGATCACCCTATCATTACACTTTGGAATATTACTCAAAAATCTGAGTTCTGGCTCACTAGAACATTTTGAGCACATAATTTACCACTTCACAAAAAGCAGAATTGAAATTGCTCTTGTATGTCAGATGATCAAGACCTCTGAGCAGTTCTTTGAATTCCAGTATGAGGAAAAAGGTCCAGTGTTTTCAATATTATAATCTATGTGTTACAGGTCCCTAGGGATGCATTATACCCTCCGTACCTACTGCCCCATTCTTAGTCATCTGAAACCATTTTCCCATGAGCAGAACAACTTGTTAAATGCCTAAACACCATATGAAGTCATGCCAAGAGATGTGTGACAGCTACCAGCAACCACCATTCCCCTATGCCTTAGTGCCAGAAACTTCTTGACACCACACAGAAAAAGTGATGGGTTACAGGTGTTCTGTACTAACCATATAGAATTGTTCTGATTTGTTCTGTGTGTTGAAACAGTCCTGTTACTTGGTTACACAAATCTTACAATATAATTTATATTTGTTTACCTACAAATATGCTTTTAAATCAGTGCAGCTTTGCAGGTATATATTTATTTGGTTACAGATCTTTTGTTTGTTTGTTTGTATTGCTTAATATATTTAAGTAGAACAACAAAATCAAGTCATAGTTAACTATGTAGGTTTATACTACATTAACAAATGTGACTATAAAATAAAAGTTGGTTTTGTTAAATTGGTACACAGATCAGCATGATAGGAAGAAGACGAGCTGGAGCTGTCTATTCTGTGACATTTTGAATGCTTGGTATGTTAAGCTGCTCCGGAGCAAATTAAAAAAGGTTACTGTGAAAAAGATTTGATGGCTATACTCAGAACAGTTGGCAGAAAAAGAGAGCAAAAATTAGGGACAAGTGGAAGATTTCGATCTAAAGAAATAGGAAAAATGTTTGTGACTTGGTAGATGCAGTAATGGCTAACAGCAGCATTTTTGCATTAATGCTGAAAAAAACACCCCATAAGAAACCCAGAAGGAAAGGCATTGCCCTGATTAAGGCAAGAGGTATGCACGGTGTAGCCAGTGTTTTAACAGTTAGATCAAAGAACAAATTTTCGTGATGATAGAAAAAAAGTCTTTTTTTTTTTTTTTTTTTTTTTTTTTTACTTTTGGGGACCACTTAAAATAGTGTATTTTATACAGTTTGCCTGGAAAACAAGGAAACACGTTCTTGTACATGCTTATTTGTATGGTGAGGGTTTATGTGTACTTATAAAGGAAGAGTACTGAGAAAATCTTTTGAAAGACAGGGTATGTCTTACTGTGTGAAATAACTTTGGGTTTACTATTGGCTGTTCTATAGGCTAATTGTGTTCTATATCGTGGTTAATTCAGATAAACATTAAAGGTGTGTAAAGATATTTTTGTCTAAAAAGTATGAAACTGAGCTTTACTACATTTCTTTGGCTCCTGTTTTTGTTTAGTTTGATGATCCTGTGAGGATAAGTTTTCTTAGGTACATCCAGTTCTGTGTGAATTCAGATTGGTCATCAGTTAATATATAATGAAACAAATGCACCACAAAGTATAAAGCTAAACCAACAAAAATACAGTTGAAACTGAGAGAAATATAGAGATGGGGCAAAATATGAACTAATAAATCCTGCATGAAAGCATCTAAATACTTAATTTTACTTGTGTAAAGCTTTTGTTTTGCTATGAAAGACCTAAAATATATAGCACTTTTGTATGTCTAGAATATAAATAATCTGATGACAGCATCATTCTAAAGTTCATGCATGTTTTTAAAGTGATTTAGTGTTCTCCTATAGTTCTCAATTTTATCCAGATACCTTATTCAGTCACACTAAAAGCACATTACCGAACGTTTTATTTATCATTGTATAAGGCTTAATTCACTTGCAAATTAGAACTGCACTATTTTCAGTTGAGCTGAATTTAACTCCTGTATGGAAAAAGATAAAGATTGAGGTGGTTTTATGTTTCAGTCTAAGACTTCTGAGGATGCTTTTTCTTGAAATAGACTAGACAAAACAGTAGTAGGCTTCTGGCACAAATCCTGCACACTACATGCAATTAATGATTAATTTTTCTTTTATCAATTGGATTACTGATATTAGCATAGCCACTGCTCTGATCTATTGATATCAAGGGAATTTGCTTCTAAATTTTTCTTGTTCAAACAAAATCTGAAAATAACCTCTGAATTTGTAATGAATTTGTAATTTCTATGTAGAACAGTCAGTTAACTTTCTTCAGAAAACCTTTTTCACATTACTGATTGTGCATTGGATAGAGGAATTGAAGGAATCAGGGAGGGTTTTCCTTCAAAATTTACTTTTGTTGACGTGAGGAATTCTTTAAAAAAAATTCAGGAGGTGGAACACTTAGATGATGTGACAGAGAGAGAGTGTGTGGATACTGGGTTGTGAAGAATGCTCCAAGTTTCTAATCAGTTTCTGTCTTAGAATGTTTTCTTAGAGGTAATTATCCCCAGTAAACCTGGTCAAGGTCCTGCTTGCATAATTAAAATATTTTCTTCATAACTATTTGTTCAAAATAGGTTGTATTTTTTTCGTAATTTCAGAGCCTATAACTAATTATTGGTTTAGTTTTTGAAATTGCAAGGGGCCAGCATTTCAGTGGAAGAATAAATTATCTTTGTATTTTCTAGTGTGTTAAAACCTTGCAGTGCTTTAAGATGAAAGCAAGGGGTAAGATTACATATTTAATTTAAGCATATCACATTTTTGAGATAATTTGTAACTGGAGATAACTGCTATTTTTTACCTATGATTTCCTTGCAGAATGGTCAAAAGCTGTAATTGACAAACAAATTATTTCTCTCTAGTGAATCTGAATGCAAGTATCAATAACATAGCTGTTCCACCAGCAGAAGATTCTATTATATTATTGCCACTGAATGAACTTTGAGTACTGCATACACTTGAGCTACAGCCCAGTGACTATCAGTTTGTTGCTTTCAGTTGGGCTAAAGTGGTGTTATCTGTTACTTTATATGCCTCCAGGTACCTGCCTGAAAAGGAAATGAACAAGTGATATTTTTGTAATTCCTCTGTAATGAGTTGCTTAAAAACAAATTTTAGGCAAGTTATAAGTGATGGATTTTGCACTCTCTCCAGCTCCTTGTGTCCCTCCAGATTCACAGTAAATTAGGTAGCTTAACAAATGTGATTTCTATGTGTGGTTATTTAGTTGGTATCTCATCTCTTTGTTTTCATTCATGCAACCATTACCAAGAGTTAGAAGGCCTAGCTTTTAGTAACATGATGCATGAATCTATTACACAGCTTACTTTTGGAAAGAAACTATCATTTCGTTTTTCAAAATTCACCTTCACAATGAAGACAGCATAACTTGCTTCACCCAGACAAGCTACCATTTATAGTATTTTAGAGATACACCAGGTTTTTCTAGTGTCTTTTGCAACCTCTTATGTATGAATATAAAATAAAATCTTAGTCCATGTAACTTGCTGATGTGTTGTTTAACCGAATGTCGTTTTATACCCTCTGCAAGATTTTTTAAGATTTTAACACTTCCCCAATAAGAATCTATTAATGAAAGATGACCATTTGGGATTTGGTGTACAAAATCAACTCAAGTTGCGAGCACTGATGTGTTGTTCAATTGAATATTTTATTATTTTTTTCTTCAGTCTTTTTGTACGTCAAGGGAAAAAAATTGCTGTAGCATGTTACAAAATACTGTGCCACATGCACATAAAAATATATCATAGTTGGCATATCTGTAATTTAGTTGTAAGTACGAAATTCCTAGTAGGAATCTATATATCATATTAGCAAAACCGTATCCATCCTATACTATATTATTTTGCTAACATGATAGCTAGATTTGAAATGGAATCCAAAGGTCATAGTTGGCATTATATTGAGAATTACTTAATCACATTTTCCTTCCTGTCACTGACCTCATCTCTCTCCAGCCCTAACTACAACTGTCTACATTGCAGCAGGTGTGAAAACCCTCTAATATGTTTGTGCAATTTTTAAACCTACAGTGAAGAAAGTAGTTTTCAGACTGCATATCAGCTTTTTTAGGAGGGTGGCACTAAAATAATCAAGTATTTGATTAGTTGGGATCAGTAAATTACTTATATTAAATGTATTTGTCATTTTTATTTTTCAGATTGTATCTCACAATTATTGAAATTATATTGGCAAATACTAAATTTACAATAACAACGGATAAAGATAGCAATAAATTACAGTCTTCATCCACCACAAAAGCCCATTATTCCCTGCATTGCGCTTCCTCACTGCCAGTAGCAAACTGGTGTTTGTAAACTTACTTTGAGTAAGTTACATAGCCACGTTCTATTTAACAATAAAGCAACATAAAAATTATGTGTAAGGTTCAGGACTGTTGAGCATTTGAATCTTGTGCTGAAAACCAGAAATTCCTAAATTTAAACTGAACTACTGTTTTTCTCCAATCGTCTGATTTGGACTTCTTACTGGAGTAAAAGTTAAAATTACATGGGACATAAGTAAAGTTGGGTTTAGTTTGACAAAGGCCATGCATAAACGAAAATTAGCTTATGATAGTTATAGCACACAAAGTAAGTAAGAATTGGCACAGTATATTTAGAATATCTGTGAGTGCTGAAGGGAAAATAAGCTTCTAGTGATTGATTTTTTGTTTCAAAACAAAAGAACATAAACATTTTCTGATTAAAAGTTATGTATGTGATATAAGAGACACAATCAGAATGGTGCTTTTGAACGTATTTGAGGTCTTGTGTGCTTTTTTTAAGGACCAAACATCCTTTGAAGATTCTAAGTTACAGAATTTTATGAATTAAATAAAATTTTTAAAATTCTATTTAGTAAAAAGCACAGTCTCCTGAGTTTTGTGAGATTAAGTGTTAGTGAATTTATTTTTACTTTGTATTTGTTAAATTTTACAAATGTGATCTATTTATAATAGAATGCATTTGTTATGTTAATCTAAATATATACATATTAGAAATAAAATTTATTATGTCATCCTTCATGACAACATCTGGTTACTTTTTGCCTAATTTAAGCTTTCATTTAGAGAAATAAATTTCTGTTTGGTACTGTTATTCCCCTCTTTCTCTGCAGGCCAGTCCCCCCTCCCACCCAGTTTTTTCCTACTGTAGCATGACTGTAATATAGAGATAGGGAAGCACAAATGTGGGACTGTCACTCACCTTTTATAATTATTACCACTCCAGACTAACCCTTGAGGTGTGTAACAGATTTTAAAAGTAGGTAAAACTTTTTGGGCGAGAGGATACCTGAGAAAGGAAAGCAAGCCACTCTTTTACTCCAGATACACTTCCAGCCAACAGAGGCTCATAATCTGAAGTTTTCTTACCATTGTTGCTAGCAGACTAAGAAAATAGAAGAGAGTCACAGAGTATATTGACAATATTGCATGATGTTTAGGTAATGTGGAATAATAATATATATATGTGTATGTATGTATCTCCCAGGATCAATTTGATGGATTTCTAAATACTGTTAAGAGTGCCAGGGCTGTGTAATTTCTGGGAATAATAATACAGAGGAAAATAATTTCAGATCACCTTTTGGTTCAGTGTCATGTTTTAGAAATCACTAAGAGTCTTTTTTGGTGCCATGCAATGAGGGGATACATCATGCTTTCCCCAGTCTATATCTGTCATGGTACCAAATGTATGTTGGAAAAAAAATACTGAGAGATTAAAAAAAAAACAAAAGCAAGCTATAAAAGGAATATAACAACTGATACTATAGAAACTGGGTATTAAGTTTCTCCTATGTGATCCTTTTGGTTGATTTCCCTGTGAACAGAAATCTTGCATCATAAAGATTAAAGTTCAAGGCTTCTTACTTGGCAGGAAGGACTGTCAACAAGAAAGGCATTCATTATTAATAATGAAAAAAAGTCATATCATTTTTCATCTTACCCAGGGAGGAAAAGGACAAAGAGACATCAACACATTAAACTGTGTAGCGAACCCATTCTGTCCTCCCTAAGCCATAGTAATGAATGTGATATATGCAGGCAGAGACAACGTACACTGCCAAAACATGTATATTTGTCATGCAACACAGCTTTCCTTTTTGGTTATCCTAGTAAAAGGCAATATTTGTTTAAATAGGAAAATGAATGTATTTTTCCAGCTGTGAATTCTGTGTCAGGGCACCCATTTTCAATGAATTTTGTCTCAGTTCCTGGGTGTTTTCTTCATAATTACATAGATAATGTGTCATTTTTGCATTTGAGGTTAGCTAGATAATCTGAACTCAGAGTTCCTATACAGATTAGTTATTTCAGTCCAGGTTAAGTATCTTGGTTTGTAGTTAATGAACACAATTTGAATACCTCACCTTTGTTCTGAAGTACAATAAGACTATATGAAAACATAGATAGATTATTTTTCTTGTTATAGAGGAAAATATTCTGATTAATATGTAGGCTAAAGCATCAGGATGCTTTTTCTTTTTTTCTTTTTTTAATAACTTAGCAGCTTTTGTTTAATTATGTATAAATTATCTAAGAAGGTTCCCATGTATGTGGAGAATATTTAGGGGGAAAGATTACTACGCTTCCCAGAAAAATTTCTAGGAAATACAATCAAAAGCAAATTGTATATTGCAGACTCCAAAATAGATATTCCAGATCTTTTGAAATGAAATAAATAAAAATACCTACAGTTCTGGAAGGCAACTAAATGTTGACATGTTCAAGAAAAAATAATTGATACTTACAGTACATTACTACTGTTGCTTCTATACAGAATTTCTTAAGGGACACAACCATCGATGTTTTCTAAAAAAAAGTGAACTGTTCTCAAGTAAAAAGCAAAATATTCTAGTGAAAGTAAAACTGAAGTACAAGAATAAAATGTTCAACTAATAGTAAAAAAAAACCCAACAAGCCAAACACCAACCATTAATACTCATTAATATTCAGCTTCATAAATTCTGTAGCTAAGGATACATAAGTCGGGAGACGTTCACTTCATACTCTGGTCTTCATTTTGCACAATGTTCTAAAGTACTTTTGTTAAATGCGTGCTATTTGACTGTACAGGCAAAGAAAACATACACAGTGAGAATGACATTAAGTGGGAGTGTGTATCTTTACATGCAGAATTCTTTTGATGTAACTGTAACGATGAATGAGAAGCTGTTTGGAGTGTAGGTGAAGGACGCGTCCCCAGTGGTGACACAGAAGGAATAACAAGAATTATCAAGGACTGAGTATAGATTGAGGACTGTTCCTTCACTCTTTGTGAAGGTGTCTGGTGCATTTTTTTTAAAGCCTGAGGCCTGCCAATTCTTAACCTATTTCATTTTGGTGCATGCCTGTGACTTAAGGGTCTATCAGCCTAATATCATATCTTTACCTCTGAGGAATGACCTTTGATCATCCAGTCACGATGATTTATTGCCTGTTGGGACAAAACCCTCTTGCTACAAAGAAAGCTGATGTCTTTTCTAGCGTTAATTTCCTCTGATTATATGTTATGAATGAGTAGTAGAGCCTTATGTGCTGATGGTTCCTCTGACTCTCAAAACCAAGTGAGTCTCATGAAATCTACTGCATATTTTGATGCAAGTGAGGTATGACTAACATTGGCAAGGGGGCAAGCAAGGGGCATCAGCCTTTAAGACCCATAGCTGGACAGAGCTGAGCTGGGGGTAGTCCAGCTGTCTCTTTTTCCCATCAATCAAATAGTGAGGGATTTGCAAGACTTTATTAGATTGTGTCCAGAAATGTGAAATTCATCCTGAAGATTAACTTGATAAATGTAAACTTTTTGGAATGAAATATTTGCATTCATGCAATTGCCCTATACATTCTTCTTAAGAAGCGTGAAACAGTTGTTCAGTTAGGTGAGAAAACAGCTAAAGAAATGCAATATTTGTGTTGTGTTTTTTTAATTAAAAAAGGAAAAAAAAAAATTCTTAATAGATTCTAGCAGTCTTTGATAGGTGGCCAGAGAAGGATGGGACTTTTTTCATGAACATGAGTTTGGGCCTTTAAAATAAGTCTGAATACCTGCTCAAATTTGACTGAGTAACACCTATTAAATAACTCTTAGAAGTTAATGGTTAAAATCTCAGGATTTTGCCCCTTCTGAGCATCTCAGCCATCCTGGTACAGGTCAGGCGGTGTGTGCAAGTCCTGTAAGAACAGCTGACCGTTCTGCCCCTGGTTCACAGTTTCAAGGCATCTGACAGAACTGTACATGGGCTGTCCCCAATGAATCTGACTATCTAAGTAAGTCCTCTGGCCTGCAAGCTTGTTTGTGTAAGGGATTTTGGACCAGACTGGAGCAGGGCACCGGAGCACAGCAGAGCCTGTTTTCTCTTTGGTTCCCTCCTGCTGACATTGAAGCTTTGTAGAGAACAGAAGCATCTGATTTTATTGGAGCAGGGAGGAATGCTAGACTAGAGAACAAAAAAGAATGAATGAAGACAAGGAACCAAAGGTTTCTTATTTTGTGATTCAGTCATGCCAGGACTGTTGTGGTTTAACCTCAGCTGGCAACTCAGCCCCACGCAGCTGCTCGCTCACTGTCCCCCCTGGTGGGATGGGGGAGAGAATCAGAAAAGTGAGAAAACTAGTGGGCTGAGATAAAGACAGTTTAATAGGTAAAGCAAAAGTCACACATGCAAGCAAAGCAGAACAAGGAATTCATTCCCCACTTCCCGTGGGCAGGCAGGTGTTCAGCCATCTCCAGGAAAGCCGGGCTCCATCACACCTAACGGGGACTTGGGAAGACAAATGCCATCACTCTGAACGTCCCCCCCTTCCTTCTTCCCTCAGCTTTATGTACTGAGCATGACGTCCTACGGTCTGGAATATCCCTTGGGTCAGTCGGGGTCAGCTGTCCCGGCTGTGTCCCCTCCAACCCCTTGTGCCCCCCCAGCCTCCTCGCTGGTGGGGTGGGGGGAGAAGCAGAAAAGGCCTCGACTCTGTGTGAGCCCTGCTCAGCAGGAACGGAAACATCCCTGTGTTATCAATGCTGTTTTCAGCACAAATCCAAAACATAGCTGCATACTAGCTACTATGAAGAAAATTAACTCTATCCCAGCCAAAACCAGCACAACATTACACAGATAAACTTAGTTCTGGTGTTTCATAGGCTTTGAGTATTTAGTTCACAATCTTAGTAATGTATGTAATGTACTTTTGTCAGTATACTTTATATGGGAATGTGGTGGTATATAAAATCATTTAGGGATGGGTACGCATGAAAAAGACTAAAAATAGGGGGAAAAAAAAAGTTTCTCCAGTAATTAGGACTAACCCTGTGTGTACAACTCTGTTTTGTTGATCAAATTTTTGTTTTTACCTTGAATGGAATAAATGAGATCTAAAGCAATCTCAGAATTGAGCAAATACTTCTTTGTGTGTAATATTTTTCGATGATGGTAAATGCTAGGGAGAACCTATTAACTCAGCTCAGTTTTCCCTGTAAAGTATTAGCATTTGCAGTTTGTTTATGATTTCAGGGGAGGGGTATTGGCGTTCTTTATAATAAAATCATATGCCATTACAGATGCCATAGGGTGGGTTTTGTTTTATTGTTTTATCTGTTAATAATACATCTCATAAATCCCTAACTAGCAATGATTTTTCTTATGTGTTCTTTAAAAGCATTTCTGTAGAGAACCTGATACTCATAAACAGGATTAAAATGGCTGATGAATTATGCAGCAAGGCTGTCTTGTTCCTTGACTAAGTCTATTTTATGGCAATTGAATTATTTTGGCAAGATTTAGGTAAATAAGATTGTTGAAGTTTGCATTTTTCAGATGTGTTTCTTTCCATATGATTTTAGTCTTGAAAATCACGTTGGCTTTTCAGCAATAGATTCTGAAATATCTAAGTAAAGATGATAAGTAAATGAAAGCACACCTTGACTCTGTGTCGAGACAAATTTTTTGAGGGTTGGTGGTATGAATCAGGTGTAAATTATTATCCAGTCCTGGTATTACCCCTTATTTTAGTAATATTTTATTGCAGCAACTAATAAAATGAGATTTTTTTCATTTATTTTAACTTGAAAAGGATCACGAAATCCGTGAGAAAAATCTTCCTGCTAACTTATCTGCAGCACTGCAGGTGTTTTGTGCTCAGAGAGCCCAGGACTGCATTCACTGAGTGTTCAGACTTCTACTGGTTTCACTGAGTTTGGTTCACAATAAATGGAGGAAGGAACAATACTACAGATATTTTACTGTTTGTTATTTGTACTCTAGCTGCTGATTGTAGTTAATCTTGCTTTTGTTTTTCTGCTGGTTTGTTTATCTGTGAGATCTTGAAGCTGTCGTGTCTGGAGATTACTAGCGAGTCCTTGCAACTAATTTTGTTCTTAACTATTTTGTATTCCAGTGGAGACAGTTCAAATATTTGATATTTTAACTCTTTATTGATATGTAAGATTCTTACACCCCAGCAATGTTTCTTTTCAGAATTAGGGAATGCAATTTTGGTACTGATAATACCAGCTTCTAGTAAAAATTCAAGATCCAACACTAAAATTGCATCTATTTTACACATAATGTAGGTGATACAGTAAGATATGTGCTACATCTTAATAAGGGTTGAGATTGTTTCTGGAGCAGGGAGGTTATTATGTACACAGTGAGGTATGGTCTGTCTCTTTAGAGTTCACTTTCAGGTAACTAAGCACTTGTAATTAGATGTGAAACCCTTTGTGTGTAGGTCACCTGGCTTATGTTGACTGAGACCTGATGTTAGCACCTGATGATTTTTTAGTGGCCTGGATGAAATTCACGGCTGGTCTCAATTAGTCTCCTGCAGCAGAAGTGTCTTCATCACAATTGGCACCTGTGATGGCAGGCTCAGGAGGGAGGCCAAAGGTTTGAACAAGCATGCAGAATGATCTAAGGAGTCATTCTGAGAGGCAGTCCTTACAGGTCAGAGCTGATGCAAATGCATGGAAGCATTAGAACTTGCACTATGCTGTGTTTAGTTATAAGGAAGAACAGGTATGTCAGTATCTAATGTGAATAATTTGACAATTTTAATTTAGTTAATTTTAAATTTTAACTTTGCCTCTGTAATAATGCACAAGGTGTATACAGCATGGTGCTTTTTATTTGATGTATGTACTTTGGGGTTATAGTAACATAAAGAGAAAGTGAGTTACTTGTAAAGTCTTGGCTTTGTATTGCTTTAAAAGACCACTTCAAAAACATGTTAGTATCTATGCTTGTCAGTCCCCCATACCTTCATTTAAATGCAGTATTTGCTAATTAATAAGGTTATCTGTTTGATGTATTCTTTTCTGCCTTGTTTGAGCAGAAATTGAGCATGCGTTTTGGAGAAGACTACTAGTCTACTGTCTCCCGACTATTTATGGAAACATGTCTGTGCTCTGTCAGCACCACTGAGAGGAAGGCACAAGCTTACCCATGCTAGCTTTAACTTAGTTGCCTGGCCTAATAAGAGTAATGTTTCTGTTCCTTTTGTGCTCTTGGGATGTAGATGTAGAGGCCTTTCACAGCAGAGAAGCTATGGGTGGTTGGGTGAAGCTAGAAAATGCTAGGTCGGAGATTTAAGTTAAGATAAAATGCCTTCTCTGTGTATATGAGCAATAAGATACTATACTGGGAAGGCCTACAAGCCATAAGACAATGGTTTGTATACTTTTGTATTGGTTTTGAGAATGCATTTAGTGTCTTATGTCAAGGTACTTTATAAATATGTGTTTTTTGACCTCACTGATATTTTCTCTCTTTCAGAGCTTGATTTCAGTAGCTGAATTTCATGTATCATTCAGGTTTACAAAAAAAGAGTGTATTCAAATAAAAGCGGTCATTCATAAGACCCTTTTAAGAACTTTTTCCTGTGGGTTTTTTGGGTTTGTGGTATTATTCTATGTAGTTTTAATGAAAAAAAAATATTATAAATCATGCTGTATTGATATTGTGTTGAAATATGACAAAGCAAGGTATACTTACCTGACGAAAGATAAAAACTATGAGAGGGTACATTCTTAAGCTTTTATATGGTCAGAATTAAGCCAAAAACTAACCTCTTTGGTTATTGTCTTTCAGATTTATGATTTAATGTGAGAGTCTTTGGAGGTACTGCGTAAAAACAAGTTAGAAACTGCAAAACCAATTCAAAAACCACTAAAAATAAGTTAAACTTTAAAAGTAGTTTATTGTCACTTTTCTGTGGCAGTTTCTTTAATTCAAATATTAATAATAATTTTTTTAATTTTAGTGTTAAAAATTCAGTGTTGCTAAGTATTATCTCAAAATTATTTTGAATTTCATGGCCAAATTACAAAACTTTAAAGAAATAGATAGACCCGCAGTGTCTTAACTGTAGAACTAGTTTCAACAGGGCTAATATAATTCAAGAAAAACAATAAGAAAGTGTTATTTATGTGCGTAAAAATATTTCAGAAAGAATTTTGCTAAAATGTTATTTTTTCTTCAAAGTACATGAATATCAATGGATTTGTAGGTAGAGCCATCTTTGTGAGCATCAAGTGAAAAGGAAAAAGTGAATTGGTCTCTCCGAGGTTTTGTTACTTGTAATTTGGAGCAAATATTGTCTCATTTAAAAAAACCAAACCAAAACAACCACACACTAGACTCTTTAAGACTGGCATAAGCATAGTTAGAATGAACAAGCTTTAATGGATTTGTTTTATTTGTAAGGATATTTGTGTCTATCATGACTGGAAGATTCTTGGAAGTAAGGGAGAAGTTGGACAATGTGCAAGTACTGCTAGTTGGTCGTGGTCATGCTTAACAGCAGATGTAGAATACCTGCTTCTCTTTAGTGTGTCCAGTCTGTTTCTGATACAAAACATTGAGCGTAACATTTTGTACGTTATATTGTGCACATACAACATGACTTCTATGTTTTGAGCTATGTTTCTTGGAAATGTTCATATTTGAAAGGACCTGAAGGAGGTGAAGGTCCTATCCAAAGTGAAAGGTTGTTGCATGAGTAGAGCATAGGGGAGTCTGGTTGTAGATGTGTAAGACAAAATATTGAGACGGGTCTTAGAGAAAGTAAGGTATGTCAGGTAATCCATGTGTAAATGTTCAACAGGAGTAATTTTAATGCCAAGCCTTGAATGATCTAAATCCCAGAGGATGAGAAACTTGAACTTATGCAGAAAGTAAAAGAAGTGGTGATAGTGCCAAAAAGCAGCAGAGGGGAAAAGAAGAGTGAATTAACTGTTACCAGTGTGAATTTCATTGAACATTAGAGAGGAAGGAATTACAAGCAGGAGACATGAGGGATGGCCACCGTAACAGGAGAGAGTTGATTAGTGTTGATGAAAGCAAACAACTTCAAGAGAATATTGTAGAAGAATTTGCAGACTCTAGTTATTAGCTGAAGAAAAGGAAGACTCAGAGATGTTGAATGTGATACCTTATCAATTGAAGAAGGAAAAGATGAAAAAAATACCAATTAGAGAGTGAAGAGAGGAGGGAGCTGATGCTGGACTCATGAACAGTCCTGATAGAGGTTACACTAATGAAGCAATTGGAAAGGTAATATGGAGAGGACAGGATCCCTGAAGAATTCAGGGGGAAAAAAAGTAGTTAGAAAAAAGCAAGTGCTGCTTTCAAAACCAGCAGATAGAATAAACTGGAAAAAAAAAGTCACAATATAGACTCTCTATAAAATTGAACTTTCTCACACAGTACTTCTGTCCCTATTTCAAGGCTTAATGAGCAGGCCTATATAGGCAGCTTTGTATCAGTCTCAGATCCAAAGCTGCCTTTATGCCGAAGCATGTAATTCTGCAAGGGTTATATAGACCCCAAATCCTTAAGTTAAAAAGAAAAAACAAAGCAACCAATCCTTCTCCTCATAGATTCTGGCATAGGAGTGAGATTGGATAATGGCATCTGATGTCTTTCTGCCGGAATGGTCTTTTGGAGGGCGTATAGCTGGCTACTTTGGAAAGCCTTGGTAGTGCTTCAGCATAAACTGAAGCTCAAAGCTACAAACCCCGCCATTTTGATCCTTCTGAGCTGCATCTTCATCTCTTTGGATGAAGATGGGTATTTAACTACAACCCTTCGGGCTTGGCCGTAAGAGTTTTAAGATGTTTTAGTTGAAAGTCAGATTGAAAGCCACAAGAAAGAATTAGAGATGAAGGGCTAGATTTTGAAGAGTCATTGAGCTAAATTTAAAACTGACTTAGTCCATCTTATGGGGTAGTGTCAAAATGCTGAGGAATATTTGGAGGTTTACTGGTAGATGATGATAAATAAAGTCCTGAAGGGAGCTGTGGAGGTATTGCTCATTACACTGGAGGGATTCCATACTCATGGGGAGTGGGCAGGCTGTACACTGCAAGCAAAGGACAGGGGAAGTGGAGACTCAGAGATTCAGCTGCAGTTAATGGAGGATTTGTTGGTTTGATACAGGAGCATGTTAATATTTAGCTGTTATACATTAAAATGAGCTGCTGCATTGTGGACTAAGTCTGGTGGATTTAGATTCAGGCAGAATATATGAGAGATATCCAGCTGTAGACAGAATAATAAAAGGAGAAGTGGTTTCATTGTGGAAGGAAATTGCACTGATGTCCAGTTAATTTAATTCCTACAGAGAAAAGATACAACCTTTACATAATAGTATAATTAATGTATCATTTATTCTCCTTCTGAGATTTGACATTCTTTTAATTTTTTTGTTAAGAGATTAATAATCTTTCACAAAAACCTAAAACTTCAGCAAGATGTGTTTATGCTGCCTTACTATGTATAATTATAATTGCATTTGGTGGTGGTTTGGTTGTTGGTTTTTTTTAACTTTTATTACTATCACATGAAAACAAGCTCTACGTTAATGTGCTCCTGATGCTTATTTTGCACTCCAAGTTAAATTCTTTCCTTGTGATTTCATAACAGCAGCAAAATGTGAGATGTGTTGATGCAAATCAAGGAGAAAAAATTGGGGCAAACTTTTGTTGATTATTGAATTTGTGTGAAATTTTTAGCTTAAAGTAAGTGTACTCAATGTGAACAAAATAGAGATTGTAGCACTGCAAGTGACTTGTGTCTGTATAAAATAAGAAAACAGAATTTTGCATAAAAAGAAGTTGCGGTGAAATACATGTAGTATGTCCTCACTATTCAGATGCTCTCTCTTTCTCCTATCTGATACTTAAAAAACAGCCCACAGTGGCAGTGGGCAAAGGTAGGCTTCATCACTTTAGGTAAAACTGTAGATGACTTTTTGTTTCTGAGTAGTTTGTAGCCCTCCCATCCTACATACTGAAGCTTTAAGCTACTTAAGTTGTATGCAATTTTCTGTGATTAGTACTCATTAATTTTTTATATCACTTCAAAAAAAAAAACCAAACAAAAAAAATCCCAAAAAAACAAAACAAAACTCTGAGTTTTTAAATTTAATTCTGAGTTAATTTTCTAAGGGTCATATTGTTATGTCTTTTCATCTGGAATTTTTGAAAGAATATTGTAGGACAACAGTATGCATGACACACTGATGTCTTCTTGCTAACATTACGATAGTAAGAATAACCTAAATGGTAGTTATTATAGCTGGACACTGCTGTCAAAGTGGTTCTTTTGTGAAGCAGGTTTGTGCCAGCGTGTCAGGTTTAAAGAATATCTGTATATGCCTGAAAAAGTTTATTTGGTGTTGTGACAGTATTGCATGGTGGGTGAGAGCACGCTGTGCTTCTGAAAATGAAACGCTGAAGTGTCCGTACTACCTTCGTGCTAGGTGAGGTGGAAGTGGGATTGACAAAAGATTTTGGTGCACCAATTTCTGTTTCACCTTGGTTCTGACTGTTTCCCTGCTTCTTGAGTCCGTAGTCCGAAGGCAACGGTTTAGATAAAGCTTCTTTCCCTGCTATCCCCCCCCCCCCAAAAAAAAAAAAGGTAATTGGATGTCATCGTAAACTTTCTTAAATCAGGGCTACTGCACTCCTTGCTTCCTGCTCTGCCTAGCGCAGCCCCTTCTTCGGTCTGGCAATGATGCCTGTGCCAGCAGGTGACAAGTACTTCCCAAAAGCTTTTGCCACTTCAGTTACCAGCCATACCGCCTGTCCAATTGCCTGGCGACTGAGTCATTTCTGCCAATGCTAGCAGGAGAAGTGGATGGGAACACGTAGGCAGCAGAGTGCAAGGGCGATGGCGATCCCAAAGTAATTGAAGGTGCTTTGGAACCTCATCCCACGCCTTCAGCACACTGCCGTGGTTCGGCGTGGGCATGTGTTTTTGAGACACAAGTGTCCTGCTAAAATACTTGTTTCTGCCCTTTGTTTATGTCGTGGTTTAACCCCAGCCAGCAACTAAGCACCACGCAGCCGCTCACTCACTCCCCCCCATCCAGTGGGATGGGGGAGAAAATTGGGAAAAAGCAAAACTCCTGGGTTGAGATAAGAACGGTTTAATAGAACAGAAAAGAAGAAACTAATAATGATAATGATAACACTAATAAAATGACAACAGTAGTAATAAAAGGATTGGAATGTACAAATGATGCGCAGGGCAATTGCTCACCACCCGCCGATCGACACCCAGCCAGTCCCCGAGCGGTGATTCCCCACCCCCCCTTCCCAGTTCCTAAACTAGATGGGACGTCCCATGGTATGGAATACACCGTTGGCCAGTTTGGGTCAGGTGCCCTGGCTGTGTCCTGTGCCAACTTCTTGTGCCCCTCCAGCTTTCTCGCTGGCTGGGCATGAGAAGCTGAAAAATCCTTGACTTTAGTCGAAACACTACTGAGCAACAACTGCAAACATCAGTGTTATCAACATTCTTCGCATACTGAACTCAAAACATAGCACCGCACCAGCTACTAGGAAGACAGTTAACTCTATCCCAGCTGAAACCGGGACAGTTTACTAGGCAAACTGCGAAGCAGCTTCCGTTACCCGCTGCCAGCCCGGGGCCGGCTGGCTGGGCTGGAGGACGGGGCGGAAGCGGCGGTTGCTATAACGCGCGTCTCCACTAGATGGAGTTCCCGGTACAGCTGTACCGGCACCGCCCGGCGGGAGAACCCGCCCGCGGGGACCGGGCCCGGCCGGCGGCGGGGGCGAGGCCGCTCCTCGGCCGGGCCGCCAGCCGCGCTTTCTGCGCTGGGGAGTCAGAAGGGAATCTGGTGCTTTCCGAAGAAACGCACCGGTGTAAACTCGCACGAAATAGAATCGGGATCGGGTTGTTAGGCCTGGCTTCTTCCCACCCTTCTCCCCGCAACCCCCCCTTTGCTTTCCAGAGGGCGGCAGGTACTGTAGGCCGCGAAAAGAAGAGCCGTAAAGGAAGATACCTCTGTTTGGGACTGTCTCTAACTCTCGAAGGGCTGAATGTTTTCACTTATTTAGTTACTTTCCCCACCCTGAACGCCGTGGGAATAAGGGCTCTTGGCTGCTTATGTTGTGAAAAACCTAGATGGTTAACGTTGAATGCTTACGAAATATGTATTAACTAGTGCTGAAGAGGTTAACTGGACTACTGAGTCTTTGTAGACGTTGACTATGAAATACTGGAGAAGTCAATGGATGTAACACGGTGCTTAATAGAAACAGAAAATTAGTGATTCTTACTTGCCTGAGGTAAGCACAAGCCTCTGTAATGTCTTGATCTTTGTGCAAAGACCTAGTAAAAAAGAGCAATCTTAACAGAAACCTTAAATTAGAAATAGGGATTTTCATGACAAGAAAATATCACTGGAAGGATGAGTTGTCACCCATTAATTGTAAAGAATAGAGGGAAAACCTTTTATTTAGTCTTTTTGACAGAACAAATTATTTTGAAAATATGTGATATTTCCCTAGTTTATTTTTAAACACTGTAACACACATATATAAGAAAATGCAATACTACGTGGAATAAAGGCACAGATATTAATGCTTGCTACTAATTTGTCATAAGCTCATAATATGCTGCTTTTCCTGATTTGAAGTCCTGGGAGCTATTTTTTCATGCGGTGTTAGAAAAGGAGTGTTTAGAGAAAGGACTGCACTTCTATTAGCTTTTCTATCACTTGCCTGAATTATTTTTATACCACATCAACTATTTTATAAGGTCGAGAAGAAAATACATTCTTCACATGAATAACTTAATATGCAGTTGTGATTTTTTTTTTTTTTTAAATGCTTGATGTCTGGAGGCATAAAATCTTTCTAATACCGTATACCTTCTATATGTGTAAACTTGTTAGTGTAGGGAACTACTGAGACAGGCTTGAGGTGTAAAATGGTGTGTGGTCTTGCAGGTGATCTCTTTCAGATCTTTTCTTACTTGATGGAAAATGTTTGACTGATTAGGCAGTCTGCTGTGGTAATTCTAAAGGTTAACTTTTAGGTTGAATGTTTGCAAATGTGAAATTTGAGCTTGTGATCTGGTAGTCAAATTCTACTCAAAACTCAACAAATTGAGTGGATGATTTTAAATTGAACATGTTATACTAAATAAACAAATGCATTGTAAATTAAAGAGTGTTTTTGTATTTGTACGTCAGCTGTGTGAGAAATTGCTGTTGGTTCTTTTTGCTTTGTTTCTGAGGTTCTTTGATTTCATGTTTTTATTTGCATATTCAAGATTGATCAACACTTTGCTGTCGGTATTTTTTAAATGGCAGTCTCTTTGGATTTGGGGAGAGGGTGCATACCTGCAAGTTCTCTGCCTGTGCTGTGACACTGACAATCCAATCGGGTTGGAAAAGGGAGCGTTGCCTCTCACGGTGGTGTAGTAGGTGTTGCGCCTCAGATGGATCCATTATCACTGTGGAAGAACTTTTTATTTCTACATTTCTAATTGAATTCCCACAGAGGCTGATTTGGGTTGCGTAGATTGGTAGCCTCCTTTTGTTCTGAGAAAGGTTTGTAGTTGTTGTTAATTGATAATATCAGCAACTGAGTGTGGGATAACTGAGTTCAGTTACTGACCCAAAAGAGCAGCACTGAGGCAACTGGAAGCTGTCATATGCTGTAGGTAAAGTGGGCTTTGCAGTTGCACACATTGATTTTTGTAGAATAAGGGAAAAATCAAGTTGTTAATAATTTGCAGATCAGATATTGGTGGGGCATATGCTGTTCTGTGAAATTGCATAGCAGTTACAGTGATACTGTCACTGCACATGAGGAGAGAAGGTCAGACTGTGTACAGTCATTCATGTACCTTTGGCAAATTTGTGGTGGTACTTGCTGTATATATAGCCATAACTTGGAATGTGGTCATGATTAATGGGTTGGGTTTGGTAGAAGAGTGTGTATAAACAAGGAAATGGCTTTAAAGAAGAAACATTGATTTTATTTTTGTAAAAATAAAATGCATTTTGTTACTTTTTTTTCTTTTTAGACATAATGACAAGTTATCTTTGGAAGGGATGAAAATTGGTAATGACTTTCCCCTGCATCTATTGAAGCAGTGTATATCAGGCTGAAGAACTCTGTGTCTTTTAGGTCTCTTACACTACTGAATTATGGATGTTTATTGTTTCTCTGTGTATAGATGATTTGGGTAGTTAAAACATTGATGTTCTTGTCTTAATAATATGAACACACGAGTGTAAGGAATTTATAGTATTTGTGGGTCATATTTTTCTTACTTCAAAACGTGTGAAAATTAAGGATAAAAGACAAATGAGAAATTTACTTTTACAATTAATATTTGCTACATGTACACTACTAAATTCTTTTGAAGTAATTGTTCAACACGCTGCTTTTAAGAGTTTAATCTGTTTTATGGATGTCCTTTTAGCTGTAAAATAGTGCAACAGACAGAAGAAACTTTGCTTGACCATCACTCTGTTCCAGAACTTCACTTTGGGAAATTGGATAGACTTACATAGTTCCAAACTGTTTGGCTAGGAAGCATGCTGCCTTTGATTTTGACATCATGTGGAACGAGTTGGTTATTTGCCTCCTTACATAACATATTTGTTTTTCATTAAACATTCTGATAAGGTCTTATTAAAGTACCATGTATTATTTATGCTATTTCATATGAAAATGAGCTGAAGGGAAAATTCTATCAGCTTAGGGCATTTGCAGAATAACAGCCTTTCTGTGCTAGAAAAAAAAAAGAATGAAGAAAAGCATGACATACTCCTGTCAGAACAGGAGACTGCTTAAGGCAGGGAGAAAGAATGAAAAAAGGAGAAAGGGCATAGAGAGGGTTCATTTCTCCTCCTCATTGCTCTCTCTTGCTCTGTGGCATGTGGGGTTTTTTTGTTGGTGGTTTAGGTTTTGTTTGTTTGGGTTTTGTTTGGTGGTTGTTTTTTGGTTTGGTTTTGTTTTGTTTTTTTTCTCTTTTGGTGATAAAGTAATCTGTGCTGTTCTGTATCTGGGCTGTTCTAGTAGATCAGTCCATGATAAACTGCAAAAGCATGGATGCTTCCTAAGCCAAACCCAATCCCTGTATTGTAAGTTTGTGCATGATTGTTTTGGTGTTGATTGCCGAGTTCTAAATACATAGGTTTCGTTGCACTGACTGCTTTTGAGAAAGAAAATTATGTCATAACTGATTCTGCTGGAAAATTTTCGGGTTTTGCATGAAGAAGACTTAGTGGATCTAAATCAGTCTCTGAAGCTTGTGTGGGTGCAGGTATGTGTGCGCACATGTAAAATGAAAAAGAATATATTTTTTTTTTTAATACAGCGCCTGAGTTGCAATGACGTGTTTTGTATATGTTTCCAGTTAAGTGGGGACTATTATTTGTTTTTAAGGGTGGATGATATCAAACCAGTTATGCTTTTGATGAAATAGACTTCTCTTGTATGTGGGTTATTTATTGTTGTTAATGTTAAACTCTTGATCTAAGATGTGTTTTTGTGGGAGTTAGATATCCTATAAAATAGGTAATTTTAAAATCTTCTACAGAGTCTTTTTAAAAGGAATCCCTTCAAAACCTCAGGTGGTGCTTTGAGGTTGAACCTTCTTTCCTGAAGAATTAATATTTAATTCATTTGTCAAACTCTAATTAAAAATAGTAGTATCTTCTGTTATACTTGAGTTGTATCTAAGAAAAAAAGAGACCTGTAATATAGGACCTCAAGGACAAGCTGCAATATAAATTATTTGATTTGCAGGTCACATCCTACTTTATTACATAAAGACTAACTAGATCTACTAATGAATAATTATTACTCCATAAAATAAAGGGGGGGAAAGAAAAAGCCTGCAAGAGTGGAATACTAATTTGGGGTATCACTCTCAAAGTAAAAAGTAAACCTTAAATTCTGAAAATTGCAAATATAATTTTTCCATGTAACCTAATAGGGCAGTCCTTTATAATAGATTGACTAGCTGTCAACTAAATTTGTAATTTTAGATGAGATGGGGTTTAGACCAATTTTAAGATACAGTCTTTATCCAAGCCTGCTCCCCTCCCCCCAGTAAAGTAGACACAGTGTGCCACAGAATTTTATTTCATTCCTAGTGTTTCTGCTGCAGTGGCTACACAGATATTTCACAGTTTCACTGTAACGCTTTTATAGGCTTCTCTGGGAAGCTAGATGGTGAATGAAACGTAGATATAAAATTAATTTGTATTTTTAAAAAGCTCATTTATTGATAGCACTGGATATTTGCTGGAATCCTCTTGACTAGCCAAGATTCTTTCCCTTCCCCACTTTGTGCTTCATACTTTTGTTCTTAGAAGGGGAAAGCCCTTTTTATGTCAGGTGTGAGTCCTGGGGGGGGGGGGGAAGTGCGTGTGTGAGTGTGTATGTGTGCGTGCAGAATCATAACAGGCATTCAGTCCCAGCTGGGCAATGACACTAATTGCCCAGATCTCATGGATGCCTGTGATGCAGCGTGCTCACTTTCTCTCCTTCCCTATCCTCTCTAGGGATTTTTAAAATGCAGTATTTGAATTTTGGTAAGTGGTAAAGACCCTGCCCTAGGACCCATTTGACAAATGAGAAGCTGTGCAGCATCAGCACCAGCCGACTGAGCCTCACTGAGTCAATCTCTCTCTCTCGACTAGTCAGCAGCTACTGTTGTGAGACAAGCTTCAGCTCTCTCTGTCATTGAGGAAGTTCCATTTGCTCATCAATAGGCTGCAGGCTGTGTCTTCTTTTTTTCCTCTCTGTTAAAAATTCGTAGTTTAAATCTACCAAGTTGCCTTAGCTGATGAATGTAGGGATCTAGTGCTGGGGAAAAAAAGGCATTCAAGAAATACGGTTTCTTAAATAATCAAAAGGAGAAACCCGTAGTGACAAGATAGGGCAAACGTGCTTGCATGCAAGCCCCCTCACTTGTTCTACGTAGACTTCAGAGCAACACCATGCAGCATCCCCTTACGGGTGCAACCTGCGTGGCACTGCCGAATGTGGGCATGTGTCCCCAGCTCTCCTGTGCCTTGACTTTTATGTACTTACAGCAGGTAAGTTTGCTTAACTTTTTCTTTTCCTATAGTGCCTGCTTTGTCAGCATCGTTTGGGGGATTTGTAATCTCGTAGATATTTTTTGTGTGAATAGACTGTATAAACGTCTCCCACTGTGTGGAGTGAATGTTGTGCCTGCACTTAAGAATGGTGAGAGTGAGTAGAAAATATGTTTTAACAGAGCATCAAGCCTTTTTGCAATGTCTTTATTGATGCTGTTTATAGATATTTAACAGAGTACTTTGACTGCATTTCTCGTGGATACTGTAGCAGAGTTTCAGCCATAAAGGACTGCTCTTTATTCACTTGCAGGCATAAATTATACTTCTAATGTAAATGTGCCCAATGGCAATTTTGTTTAAGCCTTTTTTGAAGCCAGGAATTTTAAGTCTGTGTTGAAACATGCTGCTGATTAAAATCAAGCTGGTTTTTAGTTCACCAAAAAGGAAAAAGAAAAAAATATTTATAAAGCTATATCTGTGCAGAATTAATACTTCTACCACTGAAGTGTATTGGAATGGGTTTTA
Source organism: Buteo buteo (assembly GCF_964188355.1). Classification (NCBI taxonomy): domain Eukaryota; kingdom Metazoa; phylum Chordata; class Aves; order Accipitriformes; family Accipitridae; genus Buteo; species Buteo buteo. The sequence goes on from NC_134199.1 coordinate 5,369,496, forward strand.
AAAACAATGTTCTGATACCAGCAAAATGATACCAATTTTTTGTCCATTTTTAAGATTTTTTTTTTAAATTCATTTCATATAAATTTTGCTTCTAGGGGTTTTTAAGTATTTCCACCCCTCTCCCTCCTCAAATTATTTACTATTTGGTACCCTTTCTCTGTTATAACATGAAATAAATAACTGGATAATTTTTTTAACTAGTATTTTGGAATCATCATCATATTTTACTTCTTTATTTTATAACCGAATCCACCATTATAGAGAGTCATCTAGTAAGTATGCAGAGCCAAGACAGAAATATGGTATTATGCAAAAATGATTAATCCTGGTTATTCTGTTACTTTCTGCTGAAACTTCAGGGAAAAAATTCTTGTGCCTACTGTAACAAATAGGGGCATTTCTACCAACTTCCACTACAATAGTTTATATGCATATTGACTTCCATGAAACAGCCTCTAACTTTATTTCTGTATTTACAAATGCCTGAAAGATGTTTTACAGTATTCCTTTTTGTTTCTAAAGATTAAACAAAATAGATTTAAAGCTTATTTTTATTTCAGAATATTCATTTTCTATTTGCTGAAAGAACAGAACTCAAGTATTTGCAGGATATAAACCCTTCTGTAGCTTTTTTTTCTTCAATATTGTAGTATAAACCATTTCTGACTTACAGCATGGGAGTGCATAATAAAAGATTCTTTTATACGCCCTAGATTATACATGTATGTGGGAGGGATTCATATGTCCGCAATTAAAATTTGCATCAGATAAATAAGATGTATTTAATATTAAAAGAAATTGCATGTCACAACTATAATGTATGTTCTTAGTAGTTCTGTATTCTGGATACATTTTGGAAATGACATTTATAGATCAGCTTTAATGATCCAGTGTGACTTGTGCACTTACTGGTTGTATACAAAATGTACTCCTGCATTTTGCTGGATTTGTTCCTTTGAGTTTGCCAAACAACAATTTGTATGTTAAAGATCCGGCTTTTGAAAGGAAAAATGTGAATTAAGGTGAGAGGTCAACATGGCCACACAAGGAGCTGATAAAGGATAACGTAAAGATGAGGTTAGGTGCTATAATAACCTTCCTGTGTGAGCTATTGCAGTATCATTATGCAAACACATCTATAGTATGGCACTGCTTTAAGGTTTAAGAAACTGTGCAACCATAATGATTACTTTAAAATAGTGAATTCAATTCCATCTATTCCATTTGAGAGAAAGATGGGAAGTGATTGGTAATGCACTTTACAAAGTGCTATATCTAGCGGATAATTTTTAACTCTTTAAGTGGATTAACTGCCACACTGAAAGTATCTACTTTTTTTTTTTTTAAAGTGGTGGCTTTCTTGTCTGGTTAATCCTATTGGCAGTTTAGAATCATTCTGCCTCTACTGATCACAATTATATATAAGTTAAAAAGTCATCTGAATTCCTGATGATAATTGTGGCAGGTTCAAAATTCTGTGCTTGTTGCTTCTTTTGATTGCTGGTTGGCATTTTAGTTACTCTGGATTCCTAGAGAATCAGATAATTATCTTATTTCAGATATGATTTATTATTTTATGTATTTGGTTAAGTATTTCTTTAGAAACAATGTTACTTTATCTCAAAATTATTCAGGCAGAAAGATAGTTCTGTGGTGACATTACCTACAAAGCTAACGTAACATGGTTCTGGTTTAAATAGGAAAGGATAAGAAGTGGTTTGTATTTTTGAAAAACATTAATAAAGTTTTACCATGACAGCCTACGTGGTTGTTTTTTTTTTTTTTTTTTGCTATTTTTCCCATATCTGATAATTTCTAGCAAACCTACAAAAATACTTGTTTTATATGCTTAGTGCAAATATCACTATTTCAATGAAACTGTAAATGTTTTTCTCACTCTATAAAGTTGTCTGTTGATCTTAAATACCGGTAACCTAAAAGCTTTATCTGGGAACTTAATAACTAGTGATTCCCCCCTGCCTATGGACCCTGTAACCAGCAGTATATAGAAGTTATGTGAACCTACTGAGTATTTTTTCTCTAAAAATTGCACTTTAGATGTGTCTGCTCACTTGCACCTCAATTAAAATGAATTCAGACATCTGTATTACAACTGAGCTCTCAGTTGTTAAACTTTACTATCTATTTAAAATCTATGAAAAAATTTTTCCCTATTTCTGTGTGTATCTGCTAAATATGCTAGTATTCTGTCACGTGTAAGTTTTTTTATATGTCTTTCCTGAAAGACTATAAAAGGCAGTACATTCTTCTCAAGATGGGCAAACCAGTCTTCCTGTCAATAAATATTTATGTAGCCATGAGGATGGTGGTTTTCTGTGGAGCTGTATTAATCAGTTGGGAAATATCTGTGTTTTGGTAGCCATTTAAAATTGGTCGTTATTTATTTGCTAAGCTAACACCGCTTGGTCAGTTTGTTAGTATAAATGGATAAATTGTTTTCCACAGTGTACCCACAGAAGTGCTCTAGTACTTTGTCCAGTGTTAGAAACTTAAGTATTTGCTCTGATATCTTCCAGATTACGCACATATATAATGTTTGAAGAGCTAAGTGAGGAACTGAATTTTTTTTTTAAATGGTTCGTGCATCCAGGATGCTTTACCTAAAAACATTTAAAGCTTAACTGTTGAAAATAAAGTTGAAAATAAATAAAGTACAGAGGCCTAGTTCACGTTATAGATTAACTGTCAATAAGACATTCACTTGAAAAGCCAATAAAAACTGAAGGATGCTTCCAAGTTAGTTAAGCTGTTTGAAATGGTCTGAAATTATTTGGATGTTCTCTTACTAAGATGCTTCTAACTTTAGAAATCCTGAAAGAGTTTTCAAACAACTTTAAAGCCAAAATGACTCTATCAGTGGCAGCAATGAACAGAAGGAGGATAGATGGTTTTTATTTGGAAGTTTTTACTGTGTCATTATAAAGATAGGGACAATTGGGAAAAGTGTAGATTCATTTGGGTTAGAATTTTACCTAGTGTCAATATTTAAAGATACAGGAAAAGGGAACTTGGATTTGTAGTGCACCCTATCGTTTGGTAATATTATATGGTGTTAGAAACAGCTAAATAAATCTATTTTCTCTTCTTCTCCTTAATAAGACACATCAATGCAAGGAATAATTTCTGACCACAAGCTTACATCAAATGCTAGCATGAAGTAATTTTTGCAGCAAAATTTTGACTACCTGTAAATTGGGATTGAGCAGATATTAAGGGAGGCTTAGTTCTTACCTGGTATTTCCCTACGGTATAGATTTGCCTGGACATAGGGTTATTTAGTTGGTATTTTCTGAGTAAAGTAACAAAGTCAACTGTTATTTTGAAACATCACATAATATTCCATATCATAGTGTACAGTGCTGCTGTCATTATTTTAAAATTGGTAATTTTTTTTTTCTGTTTAATGATGATAGATGTGCTTTGTTTTAAATAGTGAAGTGGTTTGTACAAAGGGTAATTCCTCTTAAATGGAGCAATTGCTCATAGTGGACATTCACAGATCGAAAACAATTGAACTGAAACTTCAATATCAACCTTTTCTGTCTTTAACAAGAGAGTAGTTCACGGTACAGCTCTTGTATCAATGATGAAAAGAATCCACCATGAAAACAAAGCAAAAAACCAACAAACCCTCCATCTCTACCCCAGCTATTCCATTAGTGCTTACATGGTAAATTAGTGTAATTTTATTTGGGCCTTAAGCGTTATGACTATGGAGAAAAGCTGAATTCCCCACTCGGTTACTTATGTCATGCTTCTGGATCTGATGATTTATAGGAGTCTGAAAGACTTCTTATCACATTCTTTCTTCATGGCTTAATTCAACGTTGATTTATTTTGTAGCATTTTCAATTGGTGTAGTCAATAGTGTCAATAATGGAATAAGGATTAGAACAGATTATCGTTGTGCTAAAATTGTGTAAAGAACTAAAATGGACGATCAATTCCTGGATAGAGTTTACCTTTTTTATAAACCACAAGCACATCAATTGCTGAATGCCACCATTGCAGTTACAGTTCTAAGTACGTGTCTTTTGCATTTTATGCCTTAGTAAGTCCTCAAAGGATCGGGTGTGTTAGTTGAATTCAATAACTGGTGTTCTATGATGACACTGTTTTAAACCTATCATGAGAACACTGCCTTTCTTTACCTAGTCCATTTATAGAACTTACTCTGTGGCTCTCCTGTAAAATCAGTTAATCTGACTTTAGCTCATGAAAATTTTAAGCATCTGTTAGCTTACAAATTGGAATCTCTGCACAATTTTGTTCCTCAGTCTGCTATTTCATGGCAATTTTCATGTGAGAACATACAACCTCTGCTTATGACTGCATGAGTGAAAAGAAGTCCACGTTACTAATGCTCACTCACCATCTGTTTTTCTTACAGCTGGGCCTTGAATAATTGTCCAGTAGCTGATGGACTGAGGGTAGGCAATCTTTTCAGGGTTTTCTGATTCATTTAACCAGCTTCAGTGCCCCAAGAGAAACATAGTGCTTGTTTATTCATATGTGTAGAGTGAAAACCTGTACTTTGTCAGATAAATTATAGTAGTCTGTTAAAACAAGAAAAGGAATTACCGTGCTACAAACAGAATCATGTGGATGCTTTTGCACCTAAGGGGGCAATGTGGCCCTCTTAGGGAATTTTAGTGCGTGAATGAAACAGACCTCAAAAGGTGGGAGTGTAATTGTTGCATCCAGAAGTACTGTTAATGCAGAAGTAAGGGATGTCTTGATGTGCTGTTTATCCTAAGTAGGGTAAATAAGACCATTTGGTATTCACCAATAAACTTTGAAGCTGGTATTTGAGACTTCACCTCTGATTCAAGACAAATTTACATGTTTGCATACCTTTTGTCTCCCAAGAGCTGTTTTGTTGTTTTCCAGAGACTAATGAGAAGTGGCTTGGAGATCAAGTGCTATAGCACTATTCATTCTGAATAAGAGCTAGTTTGGGGCATTTAACTACAGTGTCGTCAAACAAGGTCAGTCTCTCCTCACAATAGCGAGAGGAGGTCCTTTAGTTAAGTACTCCCCTCTCTAAATACTAGAACAACCACCATCATCCCTCCCCAACACACAAAAAGACAACAAACCAAAAAACCACCAAACAACCCCAAACATGCACACACCCCCAGCCAACCAGAATCAGTTAAGAAGGTTATTTGCTGCTTTGGGATACAAGAGCAAGAGCAGTTGCAAAGGAGCTTCCGTGTGGCAGAAGCAGGTGAATATTTTTGGCTAAGAATCATTGTTTTTATAACTGGGCTCTTTGAACATTTTAAAACACTTCAGCTGAAAAGTGATGGCTGGATTTTCTGTTGTGAACTATTTCTAAATTATCACTATTCATTTAGATTTGCTAAATATGTATATGGATGGCTCTTTTCTGGTGTGGTGTTTTATGCCAAGGAAAGTGTGTGGTGGTTATGTAAGTGGGGGTTTTTCTCAGGGCAACTAGCAGATATTTCGTTCAGTTTGTTTAGATTTTTGGACCAGTAGCCATGCAATGCTAAACTATGAAGTTTTTTTGTTTTTCAATGTGTGTATTTCTGACCTGGTAATAAATACTATCATCATGTTAATATTAATTCTGTATAAAATATTTTTGAAGTATTTAATAAGTCATATGAATGAAAGTGGTGAAATTGTGACACTAGAATTTATCACCTTGCTTTATAGAGTTAGAATAATGTTAGTGGAAAGGAGAAGTCAACACCATCTAAGAATCCTTTAAGCTTTCCTGCCTTTTAAAGGTGTATGTGCAATTGATTTATCAGTTTTAAAGTGTGATGTGTAGTACAAGAGCTCTCCTGAGGAACTCCTGTCATTTCTTTGCTAGCATTGCTCATTTACCTCTGAGTTGCCTAGTGTAGCGCCATTGACTTCTTTTACATTTTGCTTCCCCTCCTACACTGTCAGTGCAGCAGCCCAGTGAATTTAATTAGAGAAAATAGCATATCTAATGTCTATACTATCCTGACTAGTTGTAGTTGGGCCTTTGGTCTTTTGCACTATAGCAGGCTCCAGCTGTGGAGAGATCTCACTGTGTTTTGATCCTGCTCTTTCTCGTTGTGTTGAACACATGCAGAATCAAAATTAGATACTGTAGTAAGAACTGAAGCATTCAGTGGATTATTTTTTGTTCAGTGAGTCACTGATTTTTATTTTTTCTCCTCAGATACGGAAAGAAAGTGTGTGGTACTTTTGAAATGAAATAGTAAAGACGTTCAGATGCTCATGAATAAGAATGCAAATGCTTTCATCTTAGACCATTTTTTAAATTTACCTTTTGACCCTTTGTATCAAAACACACCAAAAATTGTTGGTCTTCCTATTTGTAACATCTTGAATATGACTTTTTTTTGTAACTGTGCATAGATTTAATAGTATCATCTCATATGTATTCGTGAGGTGTGTATATACTTACGACATGCCTTGCCTCAACTCCTTACTGACTTGCACTAACATTTATTATTATTGTTGTTGTTATTATTATTATTTAATTTTGAAGACTGCTTCTTTGGTTTTGCTTCTCATAGCCTCTTCTTTTATAGCTATCTTCATTATCTCTACTGTGGCCAGTAAGCCTTCTATAAATTAAATAGTTAATTACAGGTATTCATTGTGGGCATGAAACTTTCTTCACAATTAAGGAGTGATAAGGAGTTTTAAACTATAAGCTTGTTTTCGTAACGGTACCATCTTTCACAAGACAGTGTGAATTTAAAGTGTTTGTTTGAAATAAGTTTCAGTAAGCATTACAGAGGGAGACAAAAAACCTGTTGAAAGTTCTCCCAGAGAATAAGTTCTTGTCAAAACAGAGCTAGAGTGAAAATTTGGGGGTGAAAAGAAGTCAGACAGCCCATATATTCAATGGGTGTCCCCTCCTTTCTTAAGCTTTTTTTCCTTGTCATGTATTAGTCCTATCTCTGGGATGTTACATGGCTGCATAGCTCAATTAATGCTCTATGGCAGGAGGAGGAAAAAAATGTCTCTCTCCTGTCAGAAGCGAAGTTATTTACTTTCAAAAGCTGACAAAATAGCACTGCAGGGGCTTCATTTATTTCCGTTCAGAATGTCATTACTGTGTAATGCAGAGGGACTTCTGCATGCATTGCAGGCTTAGTCTTGCAATCTTTAGTCTGCTGGATGGCTGCATAAGTGTAAAATGGCACACTGGAATGTTCCCCTGTTCTGACTTTAGCTCGTTCACTTTTGCAAAACTGCATTCCAAGTGTCTTAAATATTTACTGCTTAGATGGCGATAAATTCGTTTGTCGGTGGTGTTGATGCTGGATACATTCGGAATCATGCTCTGGCCTAGCTGAAAGACTGATTGTATCCTTAGTTACCTTTATAATGTGTGTCACTTTTCCTGATGGGTAGCATATGGTTTGAGACTTTTTCAGCATTACTTTCTTTCTGTCATACTCTTAAGTTTTTCTAAGTGTAGCCCCCAAAGGAATATTTTAGTGCAGAATGTTTTATAAAGACTACTTGGTATTTCATTTCAAAGTTTGAAAAAACATTCAACTTTGTTGTTGTTGTATTGCATGTACTTCAGAGGCAAGATAAGTAGTTTTGATGTTCCTTCTCCAAGTTTAGCATGCGTCACTGCAAAAATACAGTGAGTGTTCAGAAATTGCAATTCCAAGAGCTTTGGTTTATTTTTCCTTTCCCACTGCTACCATCTTTTCTAGCTCCATTTAGAATACCATTCTTAGCACATAGACATGAAATTGCCTGTTGGTCTGTGGAAAGATTTTTGGTACACCTAAGGTAAAAACACTGATAGAGCTAACTTCAGGAGTTCCTTGTGCCCAGACATTGCCCTTCTTTCTGCCTGCTCTAAAAAAAAAAAAAAAAAAAAAAAAAAAAAGCTCCAATGGAAAATTACTTCATTTGGAGAGAAGTCACCTTTTCAGTGATAGTTGATTTTTTAAATTTGTTTGTTTGTTTGTTAATAGTAACCCCACTTTCAGTAGGTTTTTTTCAGTTTTTTTTCAAAGTGGTAAACTAAACATTTAAAAAATTTTAAATTTATTCATTAGTAGTAGATTTCATTTAAACACAACCTGTCTTTAAATCAAGGGGAAAGGATTCTACTTCTACATGGGCTTGCTTGCTTCTTTCCTTCTTTTCTCTTCCTTTATTTGCAGACATAAAATCCAATAAATTTCTATTGCAGTTGCTGGGCTTGGGGGAGAAAAAGGAGAGGAAAAGTACAAAGCTATTGGGAAGCGTCAAACACGGAGAATGATGAAGTACATTTCATAGCAGCCAATTCCAACCCCAAAATCCCTGTTGTGCAGGAAGGCTTTCCAGCTCACACAGGAAATTCAGCCATTGCACGGCATAGTATTAATGATTTATACACACCGCACCACTGCTTTTGTTCACTAGCAGAGCCAGGTTGTGTTAATAAAGGAATTTCAGGTAAAAGGGTCCCAGCATGCTGAGTTGTTTTGCTCAATGCGGTGGATGCTGCCTTCATAAATCAAAGGAATTTCGTGCTTTACAACCTTTCAGAGCTGCTGAGGGTGGTTTTTCTTTTTTTCCTTTTTTTTTTTTTCCCTTAATCTGATTCACCTAGGAATATTTTCATTTCTTTTCTATAAAGAATGAATGAACTACTGGATGAGATCTATCTCAGCTGTTTTAAGGTTGATTGGTTTGCTTCACAGTGGCATTACATTTCCATTTGTTTTCCATTTGGTATTTATGCTTTATGGTGTTATCTATGGAAAGAGGCTAGCATGGTTTTATTAACCTAAGGAGATGCAGATCACATTATATTCTGTCTTGTTTCTTAGAAATAACTAAATAAAATGTAAAGGCAAAATATGCTTGCAATAAACAAAGCAATTTTGTACTCTTTATCTAAAATTAAAAAATTAATAACACTTATTAAAGCATTTATCATTTTAAAATCAAGATAATTTTGTATTAGCAAAAATAAGCTTCCATGTTCTTTTGCAATAAATATAAGTGTTAATTTTCAAAGTTGTTTTTTTTTTTTTTAATCTGGAAACTTTGTTTTCTAATAGCAACTGCAGGATTGGGTACTTAATTTTGTATTAATTTACATAATGATTCTTTTCAAATAGTGGATCGATATTGATATTACTAAACAAAATACGTATCTACATTTGATTATAGAAATGAAGATGAAGGATGGCTTTAAAAAAGCTCTTAATTTCTGATGTGAAAGAGTATTAAACAATGTTATGGGACACTCATAGAAAGTAAACACTTGGTTTGATACCTATGGAATCTAATCTTTACTTTCCATTATTGTTTTACAAGGGGGTGTGGGGGGGTGGGTGTTAGAAAATAATTACAGGGAACATGTTTTGCAGTTAAAAGGAATCTGGCTTTCCAGGGGAATCCTAAGACTTTGTATTACACAGCAGGCACAGTGCTTTTAGTCTATTTGGATCATTTGGAGTCATTGATTCATGTAGCTTTTGCTTACAGAAAATGCGACTGCCCTGTCCTGGTGTTGTTACAACAGAAAATATGGTTCCCTCCTAGCTTTATGAAAGTCAACAATGTAGGAATCAGTATTGCAGAAGTTAAAGCTACTTAATACCAAAAGGAATTTTTTGTTTATAGTTTGTTCTGTAGTCTGAAGGCAGATGAATACCCTCTTTTCCATTTTCATCACTGGTTTGAATATCACAGATTAATATAAGACAGGTGCCCAGTAAATGAGGTTTATGTTTATAGAGTACCATTTTTCTGTTTGTTTGTCCTCTATTATTTGGGTGGGTGAGTGTTTCATTGTATTTAATTATGTCTGTGAGGCACAAGACAACAGTCAACATCTGCTCTATTGTTTCCTTGGTTTACAGATAGCTTTGATGGGTTATTAAACAATCTATTTTTCAAACAGAAAACAGGGAAACAAGCTGCACCCATATTATGTAATTTTGTAAAGCTATATTATGTAATTAGTTGTCTAGTATTTGCACAATAATCTTTTATTTTGGTTGAATAAATGCTACTCCATTTAAAAATACGTGATGATCTCAGGCAGTTTTTATTTAATAGTGAATTTCTGGTTTATAATATATGGGTTAAGTTGATTTTGCCACTACTAAATTGATTTTGCCATACATTTTATATTGAAATAATGCTCTTGAGTTGTGAATGCTAATACAAAAATTAGAAATGTGTATTACCTTCCATTAATTACTGAAACAGCTACTGATGAACTCTTACTGATTACAGAAATGTATTAATTAACTTGAATTATTTTTGAGTAAAAGCTTACACTGTTGCCAGAGCATCAGTTGGGGAAGGCAATGCTCAGACTACTTTTACTCTGACAGACCTTACTCAGGGCAGAATAACCCATGCATACTCCCCGGCCAAGAGAAGCTGTACTGTGTGAGCAGGGAGACAACACTGTAGAACTTGACTCTTCTACAAATGGATTTCCTGTTGAAAGAGTGCTTGTTTCATTATCTGTTTTGAATTTTTTTTGTTGTTGTTTTAATGTACCTGTCAACTGTTTTAATTTTCTTTATGTAACACTGATGTCCACTATACTCTTTCTGGATGGACTAAGGTAAATCACTGAAAATTTCCAACTATGCAGCATGTGATTGTTTTGGCCTCAAAAATAAAATGTAGGAGAAAATTTTCCAGACACTAATGATGAGCAAATCTTAGAATTAGGCTTTCTGTAGCTTTTATCATTGCAGAAAGTCGCCTATTAAAAATGTTTAAGGAAGAACATGAGTTTGTAGTATTTTAATGTCTATTGAGCTGCCACTCTATACCATTATAGAGCTACAGCTATCTATAGCTCTTTCTTACATGTGTACATTCGAGGCCTTTGAAATGCTGTTAATGTAATCTGGTCGTCTTATGTACACAGGTTTTCCATTGAAATGTTGTTCAATATCATTTTAATATGAACTAAACTACCCCTTGTATATACATAAAGAACTGAATTCAAGGGGGGGGAGGGAAAACCCAACCATAGTTACTCAGAAAAGTATGCATTATTAACAGTCATGTAGGACTGATGTTCCAGGCCTTCGTTTAAATGTAATTTTGCAAAATGGCATTCAGTTTCTAGGATAGAATGAAAATTCCTCACTTCTTTCTGCAAGGGCTTGTTAGAAATACTTCATAGTTGCCCTCTCACCTATCCATGTGCCTCAGTAGCAAAAGATGTGAATGTAAAACAGGGATTTCAAATCTGTTTGTTCAAGTGTCAGTAAATGCTCCTCCATAAATTTGGAGGATTATACTTGCAATTTTGACTTTCCATAAACGTGACAAATGGAAACTCAAACAGGAACTTCTAAATACTTTTTTCAAAAAAGTGAAGGAATGCCAGGGTAATGCTGTTTGTAGGGAACTTTGTTTTCAAGGTGTTTCCAGAAACACACTGCAGGGTGGGGGGGAACTGTGGTTTTGTTTGGGTTTTTCCTATAATGTTTATTGCTAAATGGTTTGGTAGGGTGTGTCTTTTAGGAACGGCTTCTTATAAACAAACATATGTGTTTGTATACAACTGAACAAACCATGCAGGTGTCTTCAAATGCATATGTGGGAATGGAGCATTCATGGCCTTTTTTCTGGTATGCAATGCAGAGATGGATTTTAATGGGAGAGAAAACTAGGATCAGAATTTCTGCTGGGGTAGATCAACACAGTTTATTGACTTCCACTAAAGATGTTATCCTTGGCTTTGCTGTAAAATTAATGCATTGTACAGCTTATGTGCATTTTTTCTCATCATTTTCTTGTATATTTTGCTTGCAAATAGTTTTAAGTACTTATTTGCACTAAAATGATACAGGCGGTATGTGCCCGCTTCCAGCAGAAAATGAACTTTGAAACTGCTTTAGGGAAACTCTAAAGGAAAGTTATTTTCACAGATTTATGAAGGAAGCTGAGTTAGAGCAGGTGGAGTCTGATTGGCGATAGTGGTGGATGCTGGTGATTTGCATAGCTTCACAAGGAATTGGGGCTGCAGAGCACAAAACTCCGTAAAACTGTTCAGTATTTTGTTTGTATGATCTTAAAGAACCAAGTGGGCTGAACAGTAGAGGATAAGAATTCAGGAAATTTAGCTCTTTTACTAGTACCACAAATGGCCAAATAGATCAGTAAACAACAAAAAAAGTTGTTCACTTCCATTGCTTATGCACTAGTACTAGATTACAAAAGCATCTAAGGAAGCAGTCTGTGAAGGAGACCTATCATTAGGAAAAAAATTGAGGGAATTATAAAAGCCTTTGAAAATAATTTCTATAAGAATTCACTAGTCCCAGTTGACTCATTAATTATCCTGAAATCTGACAGTTCTGTAGAAGCAGCTATGTAGCACTTTTCTGTCATTGTAAGACCAAAGAGATGTTCCAATAATAGCATTTATAATCCAGATGTGCAAAAGTTGTGTCTGTGGGAACAACAGAATATGAACTTTCAGTGCAGTTCGTGTTTGTTGAGCAATACAAGTCAAAACTTGTAGGGCAATATTACAGTTCTTATTTTCATTTGTTCCAGGTCAGTAACACACATTTTGGTGTTTTGCTTTTTTACTAAACAGTATCATGGGTTGCATTTTTTTCTGGTTAGGGACAAATCACTATTGAAAAATCTTGAGAAAAGGTAAGATGCTCTCAGTCAAAGAGTATGAGCTAAATTTTTGGCGTCTGATCCTCCTATGTTAAACTGCAGGAGAATTGGCTACATCTCAGGTCTTAGAAGGAGACTACTTTATCTTATTTCTTGCAGCAATAAAATCTTACTCATATCCAGCTAATAGCCTTAATATCAGCTAAAGTCAGCTAAAGTACTGATTTCAATAAAAATAGAAATAATCCTCTTCTGTTGTCCTCCTTCTCTGCACAAATTTACACCAGTCCTTTGCTGGTGCCTTCCAAGGACACTGACAAAGGTTGATTAAAACCTAAATGAAGGTGAGATTATGAAGGCCATCCTTTCTTTTTTCCCTTCTAATATAAAATCAAATTAACCAGAAGCAAAATAGTTGCTAAGTGGATGACAGGAAAGGCTCTTGCCATCTGGCATTGATACAACAGTGTACGGTTTTTCTGTTCTTCAGTGCTTATTCTATCCTCTTCTGTTAACTCTGATCAGTAGCACAATTCCCATAGGTTTACATTGTCCTGAGGAAGTTGTTGTGAGAGGTTATTAGAAATCAAATATTCACATGAATTCAGTATCCCCTGTGGTTGTTGAAGAAAATCATCTGTTTGGTAGAATAGTTATTTAGGATTGGAATGTATAATGAATAAGTAGAATATTGTCCAAGAGGTCTTGGGGCAGGGGAGGAAAGAAACCCATTATATGATTCTTTAAGGTGAGATCTCTTTACTGTATTACCAGGAAGGTTTGTTTGAAGCTTAATCCAGGGAACTTTTTTCTTTCAATCAAAGTAGTTTTCCTGTGTAGTAGTATGTGAAGGTGCCTGCAGAGAGTACAAGAGCAGTTCCACTCACATTGACCTCGCCTCAGTCACAGACCCTCAGCCTATGGGCAGAAGAGATCTGACCCATCTCAGGAAAAGGCAGGCACTCCTACGCTGTGTCATCTGTTGGCTGGGTAGGCCACACACAGCAGCTACCTGTAAGACATCAGACTGAGTTTAGGAGCAGTGGCTGAATGGCTGAATGTGTGATTAAGCTTGTCTCCAAACAGTTGCATTAGGAGATACCTATGAGACTGAATTGACTTCAGACATAAAGTAGCAATGAAGTTGAAAAAGCTTTCTTAACTGTGGTATTCAGATCTGGAGGCAAACTTCATATCAACTCTGCCTTCTAATGCTTTCAGCCAAATCCTGCCTGCCTCATGCTCCTAGCTTGTAGTTCTTGGCTATACTTCAGTACTTAAAAACTATTGCCGATGTCTTGAATAGAGCTGAATTATGGCTTGGATTGCATCTAATGCCTTCAAGTCTTAATATTTTATCTCTGGAGGATATAAAACTTGTCAGTTGTGAACAGAAATTCCCACTGATCCCTTTAAAGACATGTAGGGTCTTTATTATTTTGGAGGTTGAATAAGTTATTTCTCGAGGGCACCCTGCTCACTTGGGATACCTACCCTATGCTGGTTTCTGCAATCAAACCATTGCATTTGGCATAGTGGGGTGCTTGAATGATGTATTTGTACAGGCAGGAGGCGTGATTTAATACAATCTTATGATTCACCATACAGTCCTATTAATATGAACTTCACTCAGGAGAATGAGTAGCTGTTACTTGTCAGCAAATCCTGAGTGTATTAAGGGGGTGAAGTTGTATTGAAAGATCCTACAGTGATACTCTGCTGTTCCCAAGGGAAGCAAATGAAAAAGTGTACTTTGATGAATAATGAATGTGCTAATTGGGGTCAAGAAGTCATAGCTTCCTGTGATACAGTAGTTAGAGTAGCCTGACAACAGCAATAAAGAGAAGTCTGTCTGACCAGATTTGGCAATAAAAATATGTGGTTATCTATCATCACCACACAACCAAAGCCTGACAGGTGACAGTGACAGGCAGGTAGCTTCTCTGTTCTAGAATACACTGTTATATTCCTGAGATCCTGTTTTATGCATGTTGGGGTCAACTAGAAGATGGCCATGAGCTGATACTGAGTGAGACTGGTTGTGTGCTCAAGTATTGGCAAAAATCCTGTGTGGAATGGATGATGATTTATCATGGCATTGCCTGGGTATATCAATAGGATTCATTAAGAGTGGATATTGATTAGAAGTCAGTCTGTTCCTGATTTGCAAGGAAAAATATATTTTGTTGCTGCTGGTCTGTATTTGCAAATGAATGTACCCCAAAGAGAAGATTACAGCCTGCTCCTACCTGTTGGCAAAATACATGCAAAAATACATATTTCTTGGGCATCTTATATCCAGCACATGAAAGAGAAGATTAAATGAATGACATTAAGGAAGATATGTGAAAGTATGACAGTAATGCATATTTTGTGAAATACATATATATATATAGCCTGGCATTTTTTTAAAATAAAGATATATGTGATACTGTTTATAATTTATGCCACTAGAAGATGTATGTCATTTTCAGTGATTTGGCTATGTAACTGCATGATGTCAAACAAACAGGAGTTCTTGAAAGTGTCTGTTCTACATTTCATACAAAATTTTCAAAACTGCTTAACTTCACATAGATTGGAGGCTTATCTCAACTCTTTACGAAATGGCGGATAAGAGCAGAGTAGTGAAAGATATCTGAAGTGGCCTGGAGATGGGAAAGAGTTTGTTCTCAAAGAAGCCAACAGTGAAAATACAACTGATTTGGTACGCTATCCAGCTGATAGGAACTATGTAATAAAAGCCAGTATGGAACTCTAAGAAAACGAAAGCAATGTGGTGCTCGTTAAGACATAAGAAACATAGGGAAGACCTTTGCAACACATCTTCGGTGTTGTGAATAAGTAGTAATGTATGCATGTCAAAATCAACTCTTGGTAGTTAAAGCAATAGTAGTTTCCTTTAGTCCTGCAGCTAACTTTTTTGAGTCATCCAGGACAATAGAAGACAAACAGAGAAACTCCCTTCACAAGTAGAATTGTACAGGCCCACGAAGCTGTTCATTGATGAAGCTGCCCTACAAATGGCTTGCATAACCATGTGTGCTGCACTTTTTGTAGCTTGAGAAGATGATTTTCTGTGTCACTTCTCGCACAGTCTAATGTTATCCTTCCTAGTTCGTTGCCTTAACACATTAAATAACTGAAGTTCCCAGATTCATCCTGCTTTAATTTTGACATGAATGCTGGCACAAAAAGACAAAGCTGGTTGCAATTCAGAATCTTTCTAATTCATATGAAAATACAGATAAGTCAAAAGGCACCTATAGCTATTTGTTTGGTTGGTTTTTTCAGGGACCAGTGGTTCACAGATTGTTCTCTGGTTTTGTGCCATGATACATATGGATGATGACACATCCTTATGTTTCTGTGGTAGCCAAAGGGAAGTCCAGCCACAGAGGCATCCCTTAATTCCATTTTTTTTTAACCTGCTTCCTCTCTTTAGCATACATTTATGGCCTACGTAACTGAATGTGTTTTGCGATTCACTGAAGGGTAAATCAGTCTATCTGCTATCAGGAGACAAACATGTATCTCTAGCAATCTAGTCGAAGCAGGAACTGAAGGTTTCTAAGGATGTAGAAGAGGGCAAGCCATTTATGTAAAAATCTCTGCTTTGACATGTTCCTGAAAAAGCAAAGTAGATGTATACCTTTTGAGTGCGTGTGGTCTTTCATGTTACTGTTATAGGTGATGATCTCTTTGTACCAGCCACAGTTCTCTTCAAAAGGAATTTACACTTTATGATGGATACAAATGTATAGCTGACTTGCAGAGGAACAGGGGTTTTGGTTGTCATGCTACTCAGCAGTCAGTTCATCCCCCAGTCAATGTTTTTGTGTGGCATTCTGGCAAGAGGAGGTTTTATTTGCTGAAAGAGAACATTCATAGATGTTTATAGGAAGTTCTTACCTGGTATCAGGAAATTATAGGAGAAAGCATTGATGCCACTTCAAGTGTGGTTAGGAAGTGAAGGCACACTAGTAATATTCAAGGCAGTGTGAAGAAGATACTGATCTTTCAGTTGTTCACAGTAGTAGCTAGGGTGAGAATAGGCTGAAGTGAGCCCTTGAAGGTGATGACAAGTACCGGATAGTTGCTGAGGTAGTAAAAGGATGTGTTGTGGGACAATGCAAGGAGGGAAAGAAGTGATCATTGTGGGAACATTCCAAAAGAAACACAAAGCAAGCATGCCATTCTTTAGCCAGTGAGATACTCGAGGAGCAGGTGAATCAGTGCACAGTACTGACAACAACAAAAAAAGTTTGGAGTTAGTCAAACCAAAGAAAAAGGATTTGCCATGTACTCGAAGACCAACATTTGCTGAGATACTGTACTTCAAATAATGTGAGACCAATTGGCCTGTATTGTGAAGGCCTTGATTTTTCGAGGGCTACAAACTGTTTCCCAAATATGCTTGCTAAGTTTTTTGTGTGAGGTGATTCTGTCTGAACCTCTCATAATCAGCAGAACTATAGTTATTTATCTTTCTTTATCTTTGAAATCTGTAAATTTGCCACCATTGTATATTTAAAAGAGAAGGCTAGAAAGCTGAACTTCAGTGGAACTGAAGCATTGTTGGTTTCTGATTGAAAGAATCAGCTAGGTTCATCTTGAACTGCAGCTAGTTTTTAATTTGCTCCTAAGAGCTAATGTAATTTTCAAATAGAAGCTTTAAGTTTGGAGGAAAAATGTGTTAATACCAAATGTGCTGTATCCCACAAGTGTTCCACATAATCGAAAAAGATGGACTCTCCCACTTGTAAATAGTTTCTATATCCTTGCCCTATATACTAGTATAGACTGAGATGCTCAATAAACTTGACAAATTCTGACAGCATCCTCCATGCTTGTATCGGTATGAGGTCAGTAGATATTTTCTACTTTAAAAGTTGCTGAAATATCCATGTTGTATTTTGGTTCTGTGTTAAGTATAATAGGAGTTGGCTGGGGATTTGACACTTGGCATGAACAGGTCCTACATGTACTTGAAGCTTTGCTGAGAAGAGTGGAATAGAATCAGCAGCTGAGGACGGGTCAAGTCTGGATAGTGCTTCTGGTGCCCTAGAAGAGCCTTTGGTCCCAAATGGTTTTTGCAGAAAGGTGGAAATAGTCTTTGGAAGACAAGCGTAGTAGTTATAAAAGTGGCAGCAGTCGTGTTTGGGAGGGTGGGGAAAGACATATAGGATAGCTTTTTCTATCTACCAATATTTCATTTAATGCCTGGGTTTACTTACCTCAGGCAATGCTAATCAATGGCAGCTCACCTTCTGTTTCAGAGCATGCACGGTACCTATCTGGTAATACTTTTTTAGGGACAATAATCTAAAGTTGCTGTGGATGATGGAAGCAGCCATGAGATTTGGAAACTACTTAATCCTCTCAGTTCTGGGTTTTCCTTTACCCCAAAGCCACTGAGAAATCTTAAAGAGAAAATGGAAAGCACTTGTAGAATAGGAAAGGTGGCCAGAAAGTGGGAGGCTTGAATAAGAGCTTAAAGGAATCAAATATGACATAGGATAAGCTATGAAGAGGCTGCCAAAGTGGTACCTGAATTATTTATGATCTGTGAGATGACAAATTTGGGCCAACGTTGCAAGGAAGTAGAAATTATTTGAAGTTTGGTGTTGTACGGCATTTGGAAGAACCATTGTTTGTGGTATTTTTAACTAGATACAGGTGTTAAGAAGAATTAATTATTTGGCAGAAAGGTGGTCTAAGTAGGTTACTTCTGTCAGGATCCGATTAGAGTGTTTGTCATTGATTGGCTGATGACTGCATTGCAGGGATCTGACTTTTCCAGGCAATGTAACTCCAGGGAAGTTGCTGAAGTCTTTTTTACCTTGAACCATAGCAAAACTAGGCATTTGCCTTTGCCTGGGGGAATATTTTGGTCCTTGTCTAATGTGCCATTTAGGTATTACGTGCAGGTGGGATCAAAACCTTGGCCCTTCTTGCATTGTTTTCATTTTTTTTGTTCTGCCTGAATTTGTAGCCCGGTTTTCTGGCATACTTCTGGCTTGCTTTCTTTCTGTGTGCATCTGTACTCTACAGTGGTCTCCTTTTCCTTCCCATTTCAAATGACTTTTTAGCAAGACTGCAGTGAAATCACTAGTAGAGGACTCCTGTCAGTAGTTTCAGTTCTGTGCTAAAACATAAGATTATGGCTAGACTGCTGGGCCTGAAATACATATTTTGTGACCTTCTACTGCTACCTTAGCTTGCTTAACCTATGCTGTTCACCTTTAAAACCAGCTTTTCATAAAGAATACCTGCCTTTTAGCAAAATTCTGCAGAAATGAAACAAGACTATTTTATTTGCGTATATATATTTTATATATAAAACTAGTGTTCATCTATTTTCTTGTTGTTTTCTCCTGTCTTTCATTTTTAAAACCAGTTTTCAGTTTCAGAAAATCCTTGAAAACTTTCAATGGAAAAAAAACCCCAAAACCAGGGTTTGGAAACAGATAGCTGAAGGAAACATGCCCTCCATTAACATACTGAAAATGACTTAACATGTCATTTTTTTCTAACAGCATTATAGTTTTCTAGAATGTAATGGAAGTGAAAGCTGTATAGTTTAAAATAGATGAACTCCCCTTTTCCACCCCCACACACAGTTAATTTTTTGCAGGGACTAAGAATGCTGGAGTAGGCAGGAAGTAAGTACTGTCACCACCAATGGCTTCAGGCAAGTGATTGATATGCATGGTACTGACCATTCTGGCTTTGCCCTAGCAAAAACATTTAGGCCCATGCTTAACTGTAATCGTGCTAGAGGTCCTGCTAAAGTGAAAAAGAATTATTAGCGTACTTAATACTCTTCTGGCTCATTCTCTGAGTCCTCAGCACTCTTTTTGGTCAAGTTTCATGTATTCAGTATATTCTTGCAGAACAGGAGTGACCATTAATGCTAACTAATGGTGAACTGTAAAACTTAAGACAAATTTCCTTTTTGTGTGGCTGGGAGGGAGAACAAATATGTTGGTATAAACTGGTGAAGCTGATGTAGTTGTATTGGCGTAAGTTCAGAATTTGGCATGGGGCGGAGATGCGAGTAAAGCTGTATTGTACTTCTGTGGTTTTGATTCACAGAGGTTTGTGCGAACTTAGGTAGCTGGTGCACACATGGGACATCATCAAAGAGCCCAACCAGAAAGTCAGAGCTTGGATTTGGAGTGCCATACAGCTATACATTTAGAAGCATGTTGTTATAGTGAGGCAAGCAAAGCATCCTTTCATTAAAACAGGTAACTACAGTTTATTTTCAAAGTTTATTTTTATATATTACAATCTGCAATGTAATAAATATAATTGCTTTTTAGACATTTGATATTGTCATTATTCTTGAATGTTTATACTGCTTGCAAAGGAACTGGAAGGGTCCTCCTGTCAGTTGCTGAGTTCAGGTTACCACTACTATTGGCATCATATAATTTTCTTTTATAAGCTATCCTTTTTTTACTGTGGATTTGGAAGGCTGTTCTAGACCCTCCCTTAGGCAACACCAAAATACTTTTTAAAAAAAAACTTGAAAAAATATTTTCAGCCTAAATTTATTCATAACTAGTTTTTCCTTGATTTTTAGTGTGTCAGGGTTGTCCTTAGCTTAAACAGTCTCTTCCTCCTACTGTTTTTTCCCCTGTTCACAGATTTTTTTTTTTTGCTAGGATAAACAAATCAAACTTTCTTAGGTTCCTCTTACAACATAGTTGCTCCATTTCCCAGAACAACACAAAAAGGACTTTCTTTACAGCTGTTGTAGGTGAATTTGACCTTTTTTTTGTAATGTGGATGAAGAGAACTGTATGCTATTGGAAGTACCTCTAAGAAATTAATTGAGAAATAAAAGAAATAAAAGAATAAAAGAAATACTGATAATTTGCCTTTTCATATTTGCATCGCGCTAGCAGCTTAAATTCCTTAATGCAATGAGGTCTTGCTTTTCTTCCTCCTGAGTTTAGAACTGAAGTTTCTGTCACTAGCAGAAGCATGACCTTACATTTTGTATTATTGAATTTCATCCCGTTTCTATTAATGCAGTCCGTAAGGTTGAGCAGTTCTTTCTATATAATATTCTTATCATTCTCAGTCTTGACAGTACCTTCCAACTTTGTCATCAGGAAATTTCATCAGCGTGTTGCCTTGTGCCAAAATAATTAATGAAAATGTTAAGCAAAAACTGTCCCAAAACAGGTCACAGAAAAGCTTCCCTTAAGCCCATGCTCCCCTGTATGAATCATCTTGCTCTTTAAGTTTTCTAATGTCTTATCAAATACAAACATGCTGAAACAAAAAAAGACTTAAGTATTTTACAGAGCAGTTTAACAATCCTTATTTATGTCAGTTGTCCCACTGGAGTCATTTGAGTAAAGCTTGCAGAATCCATTTTATAATCTCCATTCCTAGGTGAAAGAAATCTTCTGTCCCTTAAAATGCAGCTCACTCTATTAGACCAAACAAATATGTAATAGTTAAAATGAACTCTTTTTTTAAGAAATTAAATACTTTTAAATGAGTTGTAATGGCAACTCGCTTTCTCATATGTACCTTTTGTTTGTATATTTCTATATGAAAGTTAATAACTGGTTTTGTATTGGAATTTATGGAAATCTTTTGGCAAAACCCACGATGTGTCCGCCTACTGTGTGCTTAATAATTAAACTGCAGGGTTCAGTTCCTTAATAAGAAAAGAGCAAGAAATATGATTAATAGCTAAGCATAGTCAGATAACCAGTGTGAACAGCATTATCCCCAATAGAAAAGTGAAGCGATTCTGTAACAGGAGATAGAACTAGGTAAACATCACTTGATCATGTGACAATTGCAGTCCTTATTGGCAGTCTCTCAAAAAAGCATCATAGAGGGTCACAATTCAACATCTAAAGTTAGAAATGGTATAAGGCTGATAGTAATGAGGGCCAACATGCAGCTGCTAAGGTAGATTTCTAAATCACTGCCTTGATACATGAGAATCAATTACTGAAAACCTTTCACGATGGTCAAAATGTGACATTAAATAATTGAGTATCACATCAAATCTTGTCTGCAATTAGTTATCTGGAAAAGTAATTATGCAACAAAATCAAGTAGCTGAAATTAGTGATGTGAAGCACCCTGGTTATTCGAAGACTGTAGGAGAGGATTTTTTTTTTTTTGACTTGTGACATGAAGTTTTAAGCACTTAACTAATTCTTTATTGAATTAAAAAAGTCTTGCTCAATTGTAATTTTGTCATTAGTCATATCTGCAATAGAAGATACATTGCACATGAAACAGGTGTTAATGACTTAAGTTTGTTTTGTCTAAAGTGAAAATGATTAGCTGTGGAAGAGAATGTCTTGCAAGTAGTACATTAAAAAGCAGATCTGTTTTGTTTAGGGGGAAAAAACCAGCCTAAATTTCATTCTTTTGTCTCTTACACTAAGAGTCTAAGTTTAATGGGAGAACAGGTATGAGACACTCTAAAGGTCAAATTCGTTCTTTTAAAAAAAAGCTATGATAAATGTAGCAACATAGATGTTGTGAAAGGTTAGAAAAGCCATTAAAATATAATTTGCACTCATAGAAGTAGTTAGCTTGCAGTTGTTAGCTCAAATATTCAAAATAAGCAAGAAAAATATAATTAATCAAAATAGAATATGTACCCAATGTAACAGACTTATGTTTAAATTCTCACATGAATATTGTTTTACAGCTTATAAATACAGGGAAACATTTATTTATGCAATCATGATAAACCTGATTATTTTTTAAATGGCTTCTAATAGTAACTGTTGTCATGTATATGCCGGAACTGATAGGAAAATTAATTTTAATCAGTAGATCTGTACAGAACTTGATCTGTATGTGTATAGTACTTAAAAAACTGAACTGATAAAGAGTAGTTGGTTAGTCATGTTACTTAAGCTGGTCCCAAAATAGCCCCTTCCTTTTTTGGTAGAGTTAGGTTTGCAGCTGTTGTCTCTATCTGTTGTCTCTGAAGAAAATTTTAACATTAAGAGTTGCTGACGTCAATTTTTTTCTTTTTTTTACAGCTGATGTGGGCTTTGCCCCTGACAGAAGTTATTTGGTTCTAGCTCTGAGTTTGGAAGAAGTTGGTATATAGATTTTCCCTTAACTTTCAATTGATGTGTTTAGCTTTAGTGGGAGTAATACTATCACTTAAACCATGTTGTCGTCTCAAGGAGTTTTGCTACATCCATATGGAGTGCCAATGATTCTGCCGGCAGCACCATACTTCGCTGGACTTGTTCAGGTAATGCAAGGCCGCTTCCAACAAGCAACTTAACTCTAGTGCACTTAGAGTAATAATTGGAATTTTTATGGTTGAGAAAGCAAACACTTTTAATACAGGCAAAAGCTCTCATGTAGTCAGTGAGAAGACAGTAGGAAATCAAAAAGATGGATCACCCTAATCTGTGTATTGACATCTCTCATGGCTGAATAAATGGTGTAGTTGAGCTATATTTGCTTGTATTGATTTGTCTGCTGTTTAACATTCATGCCTTTGCTTCATGAGGTTGACCACAGGGCAGAGGATTTGCTATCCATTCTAGGTTTCTGAGGGAGTCAGCATTCCCACGGCAGGTCATAAGACAAAGTAACTTACCATGATGTTTTTAGGTTAAGTGTTTTAGCACAGCAAATATGAATAGTGTTAAATATGCATTAATTCATATATTATGCGTCACACTGAATGAAAAAGGGTTTGTGTTTTTGTGTGTATAGAAATATATCACCTTCACAGAATATTTATGCACATCGTATGAATTCTTTTGAACCCTGCAAGTGTAAGATCTTGCTTCAGGGCAAGAATTCTGTATTTTAGAAGTTAACTGGCAATTACTAGATTTGTCTGTGTTGTCTGGTTTTGCATTTATTTTATTTTTATCAAAAAGTGGTACTACTGAATTTTCTGCTGTTAGACTTAGGATTTTGAATAGAACATGTAGACACCAATTAAGCAAAAAGTATTCTGTTGTTTACAGTATTAGAAGACATTAAGAAAGAATTCAAGTAACGTTTCTGAGCATTGACAAAATTAAAAAAAAACCAGTGTACTCTATAAATGGTAGTAGTTAGATATTATGCATTAACAGGGTCAGGAGACACACATGTGTATTATGGCATTTCTGTATCATGCTAGTGATCAGTTAAATTAACTGTAGAGGAGAGGCAAATTTTCATTATGCTCCTTTACTACAACAGTTAGCTGGCGTAGAGGGGCAATCACAGCACAAAACAGGGTTTTTTCCACATAGGTCCATTCAGTAATCAAAGACTGTGAGTTGTGTTCTTCACTTTCGGCTTAATATCAGACGCATATGTCTAAAATAGAAATATAGCATTGCCATTATCAGGTGTTGAAAAGCTGCGTCTTCTAGGACATGCAAGCTGAAGCTATTTTTTTATGCAGTGAGACACGGTGGCACACTTGAACACAACAAGCAGGCCTTCATATCCGTTAGAATTTGGGGGTGAAGGTCAGACACTAGAGCTCAGTCAGACCCTGTGCCATCCTGTCCAATAAATAATTACAAGCAAATCGTGCCTTTCACTCTATGCTGATTGATGTTGAAATTGCTTTTGAAAGTTCTCATAAGTTCCTGTTATAGATTAAGTGCCGGTGTAGGAAAAATAACTGCACCCAACTGAAATGGGTGAATGTAATCAGGTTTAATGGACTCGAGAGCTTGTTGGGAATTAAATAACTATTGATTTGTTGGAAAGTTGCTGTCATTACAAAATGCCACTCTGGACGCATTATCCAAGCAGATAGATTAGAAGAAAGGGCCCTTTGAAAATTCAGGATGCCTTATTTCAATCTTTTTTCTTTTCTTTCTTTCCTTAGAAAGATATATCCAGGCCTGTGCTACTCCATTAGCATAGGTCTAAAATAGTCAAGCAATAAGAATTGTTCTACAAAAAATAGGTATGTTTACAGGTACAGTTGAAAAGTGTTCTTCATATGGATACTTCTCTAGTCTCTCCTCTTCTCTCCCTCTCCTTAATGTTGTAGCTGAAAAATGCATTTTGGAAACAAAACAAATGTTTGAGTTACTGTCTTAGTGGGTGAACTAGAACATTAAATGGTTTAACCACTTTCTCACCCCAAGTTTGTATTTGCATTTGCAGTATCTGCAGTCAGCTTATGATACTAGAATGCTTATTGTTTGTCTTTTAGAGTAAACCTAAGTATTGTATCCAAAATAAATAATGCAAAGGGCACTTGATAGGCATATTTATATCATCCTCTTCTAAGCAGTAATTACATAATGTTCAGACCTTTAGTGGAAATTTTCTTCAAAAATATGCCTTGATAAACTGATTATGCAAATGTTTTTAGTGGGTTGCAGGTTGAGAGCGCCAACCCTGAAGTATTTTTGAATATGAGGCTGTTTTAACATCTTAGAGGATTATAAGATTGCAATGTATTTATTTGCATGGATTTCTACAGAAAGTAGGTGTATTTCTGATTAGGGATTCCCCATGATTTCCAATCGGATTTACACCAAAATTGTATGTGAAACCAGTGTAGACTATTGCATAGAGATTTGGGGGACTATTTTGTTTTTTCTTTGTGTTTTGTATTATATGGCTGACAAGAGAGAGCTCAGATCTCTGTGGAGGACTGGTAGTCGTCACAGGTTCTGTACCTTCAAGTGCTGTATATTATCTTACTTTATGCTGTGTATGTGCAGCCTTTTCTAGCCTTTCCTCCTAAATTAATCAGTAAACTCTATCTTGCATCCTCTGCTTGCTTTGGTCACACCCTCTTGTTACAGAGTACTGGAATGTGGGAAATTTAGGACAAACACAAAAGGGCGGATACTGTGGATACATCTCTGGAAAGACTTTAGATAAACAGCTATGTGTATTTTCCCAATTGCATGTATTATTCTATTAAGAAGATTTGTATTCCTCTTACTGAGATCATGTGTTTGAGTGAGACGATGAAAAGTGGAATGCATACGTTCTTAGAGAGAGAGAAGGGAGTTGTTCTAAGTTACAGATATGTCAAAAGGTATCAAATTATGTCAAATATACTTGCAAGCTTAGTTTTATTTTCCAATAAATAAATATACCTTCAAAAAACTTATTAAAATGATGGTGGTATTATTGCCTGTGATTTCTTAACCCATTTTTTAATAAGAAAAAATAAAATACGTTTTCCTCTCCCTTCTTCCTCCTGGGTGAAACTGTAGGAGGAAAAAATCACATGAAAGTACAAATGATGCATAAATAGCTTTATGCCTCATGTGGGTGGAGAAATGTTTTCTGACTTGGCACAAAAGATGTGCTGGCGGCTTCACAGGCTGTCACAATTACGCTGCCATGAGGACCAAAGCAGGTACTGCAATCCAGCAACTGCGGATGCTGTGGACAGCAAGGCCTACCTTGTGTCAAAACTATCGTGCTGTTTCTCCTGGCAGGTGAGATAAAAATTGCCATAGAGGATTAAGCGGCAATCCAGTAAAAGACTTCTTATCCTGCCCTTGGTTCATATCCCAATTTGATATGTTCATTTGATTCCTATGGGGGAACTCTTATGTCCAGCTAAGCCATGGAGTCAGGAAGTGTGGCTGTGTGCTACTGCACCCTCTTACATGTTCTTAGAATAAACGTGTAAAACAAAGTTCTGTTTATCATTGAAATTACGAAGTGTAGCATCAAAAAAACTATTTCGCAATTCATAGAAGACTAGTAAGTTTTGTAGAATAACAAGTTCAAGGTCTCCATATTAGCTTCATCTCTCATGGCTTTGAGTGTTTTAGGTATATAAAATCTTTCCAATTGCTCTGGATACTTGGAATGTTAGGATTATAATAAAATATTTTAAGAACACAAGTTCAATATATTCAAATTCAAATGATGGATGCTAAATTATTTATTACATGGCTGGTTTAGATGTCTGAATTTCCATTTAGCAGAGAAAAAGGAGTTCATGTGCATTATTATAAAAATTATTAGAAAGGAGTTCATATGCATTATTATAAAAATTATTAAAGTTGAAATTACTTAGACTTTTCAGTAAACTACTGGAAAATTCTAAATAGAGAGACTTAATTTCATATTAAATAGAGTTCTATTTAATATAAAATGCACTACTTTAAAGATTAAAAAAAACTTTTTTCTTCTGAATGTGGTCAGTAATCTTTAGCTTTTATTTTAGCATAGTGACCAGAACAGCTCCAAGAGTTCTGAGGGTTTAAGTTTATATTCACAGTTCAAGACTGCACTCAGCTAAGCTAAAACCTTTTCTTCTGCTTTTATTTGCTTATTTATTTGTATGGTGGTAAAGGGTCATAGAAGAAAAGTAGGAAATTGATGGCTGTTGATTAACTATTTTAGTAAACTGGGAATTACTGTACTTTTAAGTACATCATTCTTAAGCTTAAATTATTCTTAAGATATTTTGATTGTATCTGTGCCTCTGATTTTCCATAACTGGTTAACTTAGTATGTTTGACTGACAACTGGAAAAGAGGTAATCTGGAGACAGTTCCATTTTATTTTAGGGCCAAGTGAGAGAATTGCCTAGAATATGCTGTGAAAAGTAGTTCTGCAGACTTCTTCACAGTTCCATCTTTACCCGTCTGTAAAATACTTGTTTTAGTGCTGTATTGGGAAGTGCTAGCAGTGAATACATTCAGAATACTTGTAGAGGCTAGTATGTTCAGCTACCTACAAAATCACGCTTTCTGGTAGTCCAGTTTTGAAAAACGTTGTGGATATTTTGTCTTACCTTAGACTAAAAAGGCTTTTGTAATTTAGTAGATTTTATTTGAATAATGCATTTGAAATAGAAAGGATGAGAGGTTTTAATTCTTCCCATGTTGCCTGAAGTGGTTTATAGTTGTTTTGGTTGGTTTTAGATGATAATCTGGTGCAATGCAGTGCATAATTTCTGTTTACATTGGCTGAATTGCCTATTTGAAATGCAGTTAAGTAGATGATTTACCTTAGATTCAGATTTATTCTGGCTTGATTGCGTTGTTCTCTGTCTTTGCAAGTGATAAGGGTCTTCTATTACTAGTACTGTACTCCCAGCGCTTTGTGAGTGGAGGACTAATGTTTTACTACTGCAATCACTTTTCATCTGAGTGTGTATTTTGCTCTGTTTTTGAGAGAGAGTATCTAAAATTTCCTCTCTCTCAGAGTTGCCAAGTTTTTCTCCTTTCTGTATCAAAATTGCTTTTAATAGATGTAAGGTGGTGGTGATAGTGATGGATATGTGGTCTGTGTTACTTTGTTTACAAACATTTTCAGTTATCAATGTTTAAACCCCTGGAAATACAACTTCAGAATTTATTTTTTTCCTTTTGATACATGGATCAAGCAATGTAGCCAGCATGTATTCTCTGTGAAACCTGTCATTTGCTCAAGAGGCTACAGACAGCTTTGAAAGTGTTTTGTTACTGCTATTGCAAGAGTTTATTTTCTTTTAACCTGCCTTTGTTTCTTGCTAATAAGTGCAGATATCATAAAATACCTGGTGAGTGAACCTGCAGGGGGGAGAAGGAGGGGCAATGCCACAGAATATCTTTCCCATTGACCAAAAAGACTTTTTTTAGTGAGAAGAATAGGCTGCCTAAATAGTTTTAGTTTGACTAAGAAACAAGTGGTTATTCTCTCCTCCCATCTTCCATAATCTTGTCTCACTAGCCTTTATTTCAGAAATCAATGCTTAACATAATTTGAATGAGTCAGGCAATACTGCATTACCTCTTATTCTGTCAGCTTGGTCAGTGTTGTGTTATAATCAGGGCTTCTTTCTGAGCTCAGCACAAGTGTGAAAGATTTCATCTGACACCCAACAGACACAGAATTTTTTCCTGTCCCACTTTTGCATGTAATATCGCTATTAGTGAATTTTAGTGAGCTAGTTCACTAAATATATAATTGTGGTCACTAGCTTGCGTGTCAGATAATACACTCAAATGGAGTGTTTTAGTGTGGCAAGAAACTGGGTAAATCTGGGCCTTCATGGCTGCAGCTTCTGCAATGTTTTAAGTGGAATAAATAGAAGGATATTTGAGTTTGTATGAACAGAATAGCTTCTACAGGTAAAATAACTTTCATTGGGACGGGTTCTATTTATTTGTTCATTCCCTAAATAAGACAAAACTTTTAAGATTTAGATTCTCTGCAAAAGCAGATTATTTAATTTGGCTTCCCTAACTAGGAGCCAGCAAGCTGATATGGCTGTTTCCAAGGATCTGGAATTTCAGCTGATTTGATTCCCGCCCCACCCCTCTCACCCCTGCCCCGACTCATGCATCATCATCAGTAATAAAAGTTCTGATGGCCAGATTATGCCAGGAGACACAACTTTGAAGTTCTGTTGCTTTCAGTAGAGTGATACACAACTGATATCAAAATATGCTTGTCTAACTAAAAATAGAACAATTATTTTTATGGAGTTGGCTTGAATATTTTACCTATTCACCCTCTGATAAGGGTTAATATTGTGTTACATGAGTTAAAGTTAGAAACCCAGTTAAAATACATCTTTTGTTTTATTCGGTGTATTTGGTTGCTTCCTTTTTTAAACTGAAGTATGCAGGTAACTCTTTTCTTGGACGTAGTTTCAAAGAGGATGTTGTAAAAACATGAAATGTCTATTTCAATAGACCAGGTTGTGCAAAAAATATAGTAAGGACATAATCATTTAAACTGTAAATACTTTCAGCTGAAGTAATTGGGGATTGCATTTGAACTACTCTATTAGTAGGTGAGAGTGATGGAATCACATCTGGCTAAATATTTGTCAGCTAGGTATCACAGCTGTCTTAAATTTACAAGCATGAGAATGGTTCACAGATAATTTGAAAAATTTGGTAGGATTTTTTTTTTTCTTAGTGTAGTGGCAGGTCATGAACATTGTAAATAGATAATAGGAATTTGATCCAGGTAGATTTTCTGTGTTAGAGTTTCCATTTGTGTTTCATGAGATTCAGATTATTATGGATTAGGGTAAATTCTGATACCCTGCTGCCTTCTCTTCCTCTAGTGGCCAGAGATACATGAGCTAGATAGCTTGGACGATGACTTAATTGTCTTTAATTCTGATGGTTTTATTAAATCAATAAAGAATCCTTTTATTTTTTTCATCTACATATTGTTTTATTGCTGATCAAGCTGAGAAGAAAGTAAAAGTCTCTTGCCTATATATTCAAGAGTCAGAATGGCTCATATTCTGTCTTTTAAGATTTTCTTTGAGGCCTTTGAATTAAATAAAACAAATTGTGCATTTCAAGGAAATGTTATTAAGACTTTATTGGAAAGTATCCTTAAGGAAAAGCAACTTATTTCTTATTAGGATAAAGCTAAAAAAACCTTATAAAGCAGTGAACTGATCGGGGCTATGCTGATTTTTATTTTTTTTTTTTTATTTTGAGATTAAAAATCTGATGAAATGATCATTACCCCAGTGCTTTTTCATCTTGTAGAGCTAGAAGTACGCTTTTGTTATGTCTCTGTTCTTACTTTGCCATACTATTTCAAAAGCATGTAATGTCTTTCTGCATGCTAATTAGTAAAATTTTAAAGTAATAGAGAAAATGGTAGGTTGTTTATATATTGTTTTACTATGCTAAATGTCTGCGACACCTTATTTATCTGTAACATTTGAATATCTAGCAAATACAGTAAAACACATCTCCAGCCATCTTAGACATGTAAACTGCAAAACATCTAACCCAGGTAAGAGAGTGGCTGCCAAAATGCAAATACATAGATTTCTCTGAAAGTTACCAGCAACTGTGCGGGTATGCATCAGCTGTCATCATTTTTACTGACAGTGGTACTACATACAAGCGTGTTTCAAACACTTTAAAAGCAAATCATATTGACACTTGAAAGCAAGAAAGAGAAAAAAAGGAAATTTCCAAACATTTTACTTGTCTTCCATCCTAGAGAAAATCTTAGAATTATATTAAATCAGAACCTCAACATACGTAAGAATTCCAAAGAGTGAGAAGAACAGGTTAAAAAAGCCTCCCTTTCCCCCCTCCCCGCCCCAGGCTTTTTAAAAGCTATAACCACGTAGTTGGTCAAAAGCAAAAAAAGATGACATTTCGTTGAGAAATAAAAGGTGACTAGAGGTGAGGGAAAGCAGGTCTTCCTGCATCTGTGAATGATCTTGTAGCTAATAATACAGAATGAATCAGTCTTTTTTTTTCCCTACTAGCCTCAGTGTGATACTGACTTTTAGTGAATTAGTAAACCTGAGAAGTTCTTCCTTGCTCCCTAGAGATAACTTTTCTCTGTAAGTGTGGCTCAGGTGATTAGGCTCAGTTGGATGCTGAACTGAGTGCTTAAGATGGGACCTGCTTCAGTTATCTGAAAGAAAGTTTGAAGGTGTGTACACCCCTATGTGAAATGGTTTCTTATTCTCTAAGTATTGGATGTGTATTTTATGTGTACATAAAATGACCAGCTTTTTAGTATTTTTTTCTTTAGTTTCTCTGAGGTATTAGATCTTGTCTGTGCAAAAAGAGATTAGAGATACATTTTTAATACTTTGAGAAATACAAAAAAGCCTATTTTTGATGAAATAAGGTCATATTTGCTAGGTTTTCTTTCTCTTTGACTCGGAATTGTTCTGAAAAAAATTTGAATAAATTTTTTTTAAAAGAAATTTGATCTTGCTAACACTTGAGGTGCAGAGAGAAAGTAAACCTCTACAGCTTGTACTTCAATGAAAATATTTTAACTCCAGTTATTTAAAACATAACAAAACTTAGATACTATTTAGAGCCATCAAAAAAACAGATGGACGAGGATGCTGATTGTTTCTATACAAAACAGAAAGTACAAATTCTTAAGAAAGCTATGACGATAGTTTTAACAGAATCTCAACAAAGTTTTATTCTATAAAGCCGGAACCATACTTGAAAAGGTCTGCTCCTCAGTATCTTAAAGAACTTGTATTTTGTTATGCATTTGTAATAACTAATTAGTACTAAATGGTTTTTAAGTTTGCGGTACATGGAAACTGTCCTGTATTGGAAAGCTGTCTATTCAGGTACAAGCTACAGAGCATGTTTTCACTATTTGATCTCCATTGAGCGTTACTTTCCAAAGTGCAGCAATCTTTCCTACCTTGTCCTGAGATAGAACAAGGAGAATGAACAATCTAGCGTGTTCTGTTGTGACAAGTCATGCAAGAGTCTGTTCTGAGATGAACATGCGGAAGAGCACAAGCTTTCCTTTTACTAAGGGAAACTAAATGTAATTGGAGCACCCACCCCCCCACCCCCCTTCTGGAACACAGGAATAAATTACACTATTGATTATTACTTTTTTTAAAATCTTGTGTCTAGATGCAAGGCTGTACCCATATTTTTTTGTCTTTTTGGCCTTACAATGTCTAAAATTAGAATAAAGCAAACTTGAAATCTTGAAAATATCTTAACCTGTCTGTGACCAGCTCATAAAATTAAAAATCTACCTAGATACAATGAGAAGGATCTAGCAGTTATCACTAGCTAGTTATCCAGTAACAGAAGAGGGTTTAAGGCTAACTGGAACACAGCAGCTATGGTTAGGCCCTGTTCTCCTTGAAAGACCAGCCGGTCTTTGGCAAATTTTTCTTCCTTCTCGATTTCCCCCTGTCAAGTCAGTTCTTATGTTTGCTATTCATTTTAAAAAAAAGCCTGCGGTTGCAGACATGGCTCTGGTAGTTCCATGTTTGTTCATTCATTCAGAATCTTAAATATAAAATGAAGGAAAGTATTGCATGTAAGGATTTACTTCTAACTACTTCTAAAGGTTACCTAAAATTGTCGTTGATTCAAAGAAATTTTTCGAAACTAATCATTCTGTAAGAAAAGAAATAGATGGATTGGTTTCATTATAGCATTGGTCAATGTGTACTGGGAAACTGTCTTCGCTGGCTCCTGCAGTGACTTATTTTGTAGACATAAGTTGTTAAAACATAGTCAAGCCTTTTGAACATTGCTGTTACAGGAAATGAAATAAATCCATTGCAGGATTCTGAGTGTACCATTTTTAACTGACACACTGTGCTGGATTGACTGAAGAGAGTACGTGGTCTTTTTACTGCAGAAATGAATGCTTTGATTTTTATGCCTTCCTCCATGAAGGAACAGTTAAAATCAGGGAAATGTAACAGATGTTCATACACATTTCCCATCTGAAAATGCCTTCCACTGGCCAAGACGATTGTTAGGCACAATTAAGCCCAGTATATACATCCTGTACTGTAAGCCAAGTCTGCTGAATATGTTCCCAACAGGGAAGCACAGATTTGGAAAGAAGGCAGTTTATATGAACTTTCATCTGCAGTAGATTTTTGAGACTCACTGTGTGAAAAACATAAGGAGACCTGGCTGACAGCTCTGAGTCTGTGCCCCAGTGCACTGCACTGTAAACTATATCTTTAAGAGAAACTTTCAATCCATGAGAAAATTTCATACACATTTCAGGAATGCTAACACTTGAAATCTGATTTCTGAGTGGCATTTGGTATTATGTTGCCAACTGACTTAAAAAGCTTGTGATATTATGCCTGGTAAGGTTCCACATTCAGTCTAATTGTCACTGTAATCAGCTTTATGATGGCAGCTCTTCGTGATGACTACAGGGATGTATTTTCCTCTTTTTTTGCATATTATGTCTGAAAAGTGAGGTTTTGATTTCAGAGGCATACTGGTAGTGAAGGGAGGAAGGCCCTGTAGACCTACAGACTTTTAAAATCATGTCTGACGTGTTTATGCAGAGAGTGGGATTTGTCATTTCCAATGATACGATAGCATCTACTGTTGAAAAAGATGCCGAGAACCAAATACTCTTATATTTTGTGATATGTATTGTAACTGAACACATTATAGTTGGCCGTTCTGGAAAAGCATGCCTTCCTGGTATCTCAAAAATTGCAGTGATTGACTGTTTTTGTTGTATCAGAATATCATGCAGACACTATGAAAGTGTGTTGACCTAAAACTGTCAGTGGGTATTTCATACCAGTCTTCTTTTGTACTTTTCTTTTTTTTTTTCTTTTATTTTTTTTGAGGGGGGGAGGGATGGGAGGAGACGAAAATGCAAGACATACATTGCTTTTCTGTTTTGTAATGCCTGTCTCTTAATAATGTAAAAAGCTCTGTGCCGGGTCTGCGAAAAGAATCTGTAAGTTGCTGGGCAGTCGTTAAGTCTTTTCACTGAAATATGAAAGAGAACTCTAAAACCTGTCTGCTATTCTAGTTGTCTTATTCTGTAATAAGACACAAATCTGCAAATGCTGATTCCCTGTTGTTCTCT
This sequence comes from Buteo buteo, assembly GCF_964188355.1. NCBI lineage: Eukaryota > Metazoa > Chordata > Aves > Accipitriformes > Accipitridae > Buteo > Buteo buteo. The sequence continues at coordinate 5,403,414 of NC_134199.1, forward strand.
GGCCTTAATTCTCCATACGATGTCTTTGTTAAATTGCTCTTCCTGTGGATATAAGTAGGGTTTACTATCTCATGTTATCTTTACTCATGGCAGAAATAGGGAGAAAGCTGGCCTGAGGTCTCATGTGCAGATGGTGATACACAGTTACCTGTATTTCATAAAGGCAAGAAAGTGAACTCTTCCAGTTTTCTGAAAAATATGCTTTGTTCCTATGAGAGAATGTCTTAAGTATCTCTTTGTTAGTCCTCTGGAACTGGTGGACTTCTGAGGAGTACCTAGAACACTGCTGGGCAGTGTATGGACTTCATATGTGCCTAAAAATGATTCTGTGTATGTTAACTCATGTGGTGGCGATGTATTTATTTCTGGTACTTGTCCACAAGAAACATTGTCTTGCTTAAGTGTCTGTGAAATGTACTTTTTATACACTGTTCTGTGGTCATCCTGGGGTCACTATATTCCTGGTGGAAGGTTTCTGACTGCAAATTTATCTTTTGCATTGTTATTGGTTGATTCTTACAGAACTGCACAAAATTTTTTAATAAAAGCCTTCCTCTAGCAGAATAATAGCAAAGTGCTGAGAAAGGTATTTTTTATTCTCTTGGTTTCAATAAGAAATGAGAGATCAAGAAGGAAAGAGGTAGTCCAGTGATTCTTTGGTGAATTTATTTATCATGGGAGAGATTATTTCAGAATATTAATAAATGTGTAGTACTGTGCTTTTGGATAGGTGGGATAGCATCTTCTGGTTTACATTTTCAGTTTATGCTAGTTGAATTCATTGTAGAGCTTTTCCTTTCCTGAGTTCCAGAAGTTAAGACCAAGTACCTGAAATACTTAAAAGTAGTTCTGGGGCAGAGTCAGACTACATAATTATTTAAGCCCCTATTTCATAGTTTTTTGTTTGTTTGTTTTTGTTTCTGAGCACGTCTTCTTTTCTGACACAGCAAATAATCTGCCCAGTGCTTCATTTTCTTGATACCATTCTATAAGATTGTTGTAATATTACAGTTTTTACCCCATGTTTCTCACTTTCCATGTTCTGTATGCCTCTTATTTCTCTCACCTTGTTGCTTTTGTAATATTTTCATTTTCATGTAACTTGGAACACTTCTCTGTTACTAGGATGGCATAACTTTTTTTTTGCATTTTATTAATTAAAATTATCTTCTGAGCACCAGTCTTCAGTTCCATTGCAAAAAAAAAAAAAAAAAACCCAAAAAAACCAGCACCCACAACATAAAAATAGATTATGAGTTGGGAATCGGACACCTTCACAAACAGATCCAAGACATATTTTTAGGGAACACTGTATACTGGCAAGCATTTAAAGTATTTGTGAAGTATTTCTTGAGAATGATGCCTGTTAGCTCATGAGGTGATTCTCATATATACTGTCTAAAATGCCATCCGTTTTACTACTAGCTCCCTAACCTAATGACTAAAACTAAGGAATTAATTTGTCTGTGGATATACTGTGTATTGATATTATTTCCTTGTTAATATTTGTTACATTTACCTCTTTGTTCTTGTGTATGCATATGTAATTCTGCTTAAGCAGTGTGTTTCCTTGGAGGGGAGGATAAAAGTTATAAATCTAAGTAAAACTGATTTATTGTTTTTTTGGAGGGTTGGTTGGTTTGTTGAATAGCAGTTGTGATTCAAGAATAAGATCAAGTAGTTATCCATCCCTCCATGCCTTTTTGGAAAAGAACAATGTACATATTTTGTAATTTTGTTTAATAGTTAACTTTTGTTCTCTAACAGAAGACTTTGAATATGTATTACCTACTGCAGAAATAGAAAAATCAAATTGAACATATAATGGTTCTTTCTCTCTCCGGACAGAACAGTTTTGTTAAAAATTGACGAAAACTATTTCTCTAATGTAAAAAAGCCCCCCCCCCCCTTTTTTTTTGTCTCTTATTTTGTGTTCAGAATTAGAAAATGCATGTATACATTTATATAAGAAAGGTTTCTTGCCCTGAAGAGGGATTTCTGATTCACAGATTTAAAGGTGTTTGAGCCAGGAAGGATCATTATGATAATTTAGCCTGTCCTCTTGAATATACATGCTACAGAATTTCTCTGAGACTGGCTTAAAGCAGACCTTTTGGAAGATATTTAATCTTGTTTTAAACATCCAACTACTTTTGATTCCATCAGTTTCGCCGATACCCTACTGAACTGTTTGAATGTTTAATTACCCTTGCAGTTAAGACATTGCGAGGCTCTATTTCTCTTTATTTCCGCTTCTAGCCACTGGTTCCTGCTGGGTTTTTTTGTCTGCAAGATTGAAAATGCAAAATAACCACAAACAAATGGGGAAGCTCTTGAAGTGTACCACCTCCTAGAAGAGATGTATATCACAGACATGGAGAAAAATAGGGAAGGAAGGCACCTTGTGGGATCATGTAATCTACTTCTCTGCCTGAAGGCAAGATCAACTTTGCCTGTGTCATTCCTGACAGATGTTTGTCGAGCCTGCTCTTAAGAACTTGAATGACAGGGACTCTCTAACCTCTCCAGGCATTTTACACTTGCACTAGAGGTGGGTTTTTTTCCCCAGTGCCTGAGTTAAAATTTTACATTTTGTAATTTAACCTCCCACTTTTGTTTTAGGTAGAGTGGGCATAGAAAATGCGTTATTTCTGTCCTTTTCGTAGCAGGCCATTTTCTGCTTAAAGACAGGGATGTCAAACTCAGCCTTCTCTTCTTGTGGTAGTGCAATCCTCATTCCTTCAGTCTTTCCTTCTAGAGTTTTCCTTAGCCTCCTTCAGTTGTGAGACATTATGGATAAGATTTTCAGATCCACAGAATTATTTAGGTATCTAATTTTTCTTTTTGAGAAGAACACAATATAATGTATGAAGCATAACTTTCCTTCAGATACTTGAAATCAGAGTGAGACATAAAATTTTGCTAGTTAGATACAGATATACAGTGGGTAGGAGAGGTGAGAGTTAACACTAAGTTATGAGACACAGAGCACTGTGAAGGATGAGTTTATTTTGCTGTTATTAAAAATTTCATTTTAAGATAATCCCTCTGAGACTTAACACGTTATTTTAAGAAAAGCTTCCTAGAGCAGCAGTAAACAAGACACAGTACAGTAGGTTCAAACGATACATAAATGTTTGGATTTTTTTAAGTATACCATTTATCGAGCCTATTTCTGATACAGTGCTGAAAGAAACAGCAATCATGTTGCCTATGTGTTTGTAAAGAGTGACATTTGTAAAGTAAACTATTTAAATAATCAGCACTCTGAAGCCTTGTCTGCAGTTTTTGGCTGTCAAATTTTGTGAAATAGGAGGAAAAACGTTTAAAGCACAGGCTAGTTCTTTACTGATTTTTTGCGTATCCCTTCTTCTTAAGCAACTCAACCGAGGCTTATTTTTGAGGTGCTGCTGTATGTGTGGCAGTATCAGTTTCTGTGCATGGCTTTGTCAAAGCATGTAGTCTGTGCCTCTGAATGTCCAAAGAACAAGAGGACCACATCCTTCCATCTGGATATATTTATTTACATTGGTGTCACAATGCCCCAGTCACCGTTACTACAGAAATGTGTGAAGAAACCTCACTTTACTGTATGGCATTTACATTAACATAGGACATATTTAACTACTGCACTGTACAGGGTTGGCTTTTTGTACTAGTACGACGTGAGATCACTTTGTATTGCACCCACTGTTGGAGTGGACAGCGTTATGGGAATCACAGCAGAAAAGACACAGGCTATTTAGATACAAGAAAAGCATAGTCTTCTCTTAAGAAAAAGTGAGACCTCAACACAGCAGGTAATGGTAATGATATGTGTTATTGGTAGGCATAACTGATTACATTAATGGCAAAACAGTAAACAAAATGCACATATGCTGCCGTTGTGCTACCTGCACTTAGTTTTCCCTGGATCATCATCACTGTATTTGAGAGAATTGTTATTTTAAGTGTATAATTTCTCCTTTTTTTAAAAAGTTTGTAAAGATAGGTGACAAAATATAATATATGAATACATATACTCTTCAGGTCTTTTAAAGCCACAGTGCTATAAAGTCACATGTCACAAATTGTAATCAATCCATATTTCATTTGACAGCCTCCAGTAAAAGAAGGCTTTTTGGCACATGTTTAGGAACATTCCTGTTCAAGAAGGCACTGAAATTACAATAAAGCACATGCTGAAGTGCTTTCCTGAATTAGGATCCTAGTAGTCAGTAAATATAATCACATTTTCTCAAGTTTTCCCCTAGTGTTAGTATCAATGATGGGATCTGAAACTGAGGCATGGATCAAGAATAATCTGTGATCAGGAAAAGGCAGATAAATAGTCATGGAAAAGCAGAGAGATTAAGAAACACAGAGAAGTAAAGTGAAATAAATGAGCCTTAGCAAAGTGGGATTTATTTGCCAGTTTTTATTTGTATCACTGTATAAAGTGACTCAAAAAAACCCCCATATGTACCACATTTCTGCTTTAAGGAATCTTCTTGCCCTGACTTGCTTTTTTTCCTTAGTGATTCACCTGAGTGTTAATGTGTTGAGGTGTACACAGCAGAAATAAATCTAGTTAGAAAATCAGGGCCTAGTGAGTAAGGGAAGTGTGGTGGAACCTCACAGCCCTTCTTGAGGGCCTCCAGATGACCATTGCCAAGTCTTGTTCTTGTAGAACTTACTATGTAGTCTTAGAGAAGGAGGAGAGCTTTCTCCCCTCTTACTGGCAAGCACTGGGGAGAGCTTGTAAAGGGTCAAAATGCGATAAGAAATGTATAAAGATGCAAGAGTGCCTTTATGGCTCACTCCCAGACACAAAATACAGATAATAGAGCATCTTTAAAAGAAATATTTATAGACTTTATATAATTTTCTATTTACATCATGGAAGAACAGAGAGGAATATAATAAGGTTGTGATTTCTTTTGCTTAAGCTTCATAATGATAATCAAGATCTTAGTACATTAAAGTTATCATATTATAATTGTTCTTCAGTTTCTTTTCTTTACTGTGGTAACCGTTCTCCCCTCTCCTCTGGTATTTGCATTGATGCTTGCATAAATAGGAAGTGATCCTTATAATGTGGACAAAATCATGAGTGTAATTCTGGAAACTCCTTTCAGTTTGCTTAATAATATGTTTTATGCTTTGTCTCATGTATATATCTAAGGAAGTATGCCTGTTTAATTATATGAGAGATTTCTGTCTGGAGCATGTGAGGAGAGAGCTGTTTCTCCTGTAGCCTAACATAGATCATGTATTTTCATTTCATGAAACTTGTCACAGCTGATGTTATCCTTTCAGGGACAGATTTTTAGGTAGTTGCATACATTATAAAACTAAAATACCTCAGCAGCAGTGTTCTTTGGGAGACTTGTGCAAAGGGCTTGTGTATAGTTTTAAATTCTGTGGACTTGTTGGAATGCAGCACTGTTGTTCTAGATTATGAGTTATTTTGTATGAACATTTCTGTGAAACGTAAATATCACCAGGAACCAGAAAAACAGGTGAAATGCTTGTAAAGGTAATAAACACTTGATACTTGAAGATTGTACTGAAACATCTCAATAAGGTAGAGTTTACAATGTTTTTAAAATTAGCAAAGATTTGCTACATGCTTAAAAATTACTATTTCTCTTTATTTCAGTTGGTGTAGGCATACTCTTTTTTTTTTCCACATGCTGTGTTTCTTATCGCCAGGATGTGCTTAAATCATGTTCTGTACTCAGTGAAGCTTTGCTGAAGAATGTCAGTCAATAGTTGCAAAGCTGTCAAGCACTTTCCCTAAGTTGAATTTACACAGGCACCTCAAGAAGAAATTAATGAAGTCTTGTTTCACTGCACATGTGTAGCCATTTTTAATAAACTTTGTGATCTAAAGTACTTTCTGTGCAATTGCATTTTTTTTCTGGATTACAAAATGGATAAAGCTTCACCAACCTTTGCAGAATGAGGAGAATTGCAATTTACAATTTTTTGTGGAAAACATTCACTTTAGGTGTGTGATATGTGAATTTACTTGCTTATTTATTATACCAGTGATAGATTATTCTCACTTCTACTTAAATTTGACAAGCTGCGCAGTGCTAAACCCTGCTAAACTGGTGCAAAGACCCAATTACAGAAACTACAAAGGCATGCAAGAGTAAGCAAAGAAAAAACATTTAAAAGGATTAAAGATCAAAAATAGAATAATTCCAGTGAAACTGCATTAGGAAACGTCAGGCAGGAAAACATGAAAGAATTAGAGTATGAAGAACAAAGCTTTTGAAAACTGAGAAACATATTTTAAAAATTATTTCTGTTAACTCTCTTTATTAGAATGAAAAAAATTATTGGAAAAGTACATATTTTTCAATGTTGTAATGAACTAAACACTTCGTACATTTTGTTTATGGAGTTTGAGTTGCTTCTGTAGAGTAGCGGTAGCTGGCTTTAAACAAGGATTTTAAAAGTAAATTGTATCTTTAATTTTAAATAAAATGCTACCTAAGATTTATGAAAGATTGCAGGGTGGATTTACTCTAATGCACGCTTACCCGTGTTAAACATGTCACACCTTTTATTTCTTCTGTGGCTTTAAAAGCTACCTTTCCAGCTAATCCTCATTTCCTTGTTCAGTAGACATGGTGTTGTGCTGTATCTAGAGTGCTGATGAAATTGTGGTGCAATCAGGAATGAAAATGGCGTTTGACCCTTACTTTTCTTCATACAAATGATTATTGTGTAGAATTCATTTTCTTTGCGCAGGGAGCTGGGAGAATGGGGTAAATGAAAAATAACCATTCCAGGAATAAGACATACTTAATTGTGATTCCCCCATGTTCCTTGGAGGAACTGAATCTAATTGACAATTGTAAGAGGGCTTTCATTAGATAAAAGTCTTGAAAATACTCCAGAAGCTTTGTATAAATTATTACTTGCTGTGTATTTTTGGTCAGCACGGAACCACATTCCTGTAGCAGTTCATCTGAACTTATTATTCAGGTTTCCCTTTCCATCTCCTGGACCTACTGTGAGGGTATCAGTTTGGGAATGGATGAGAAGTGTTGTGATGTTTCGAAATATTTTTGTAGAAGCATTGACTACTGGTTGAGGTGCTGTGTAGACAGTCACTGTCTCTTCTCTGGGGTTGTTCTTCATGTAGCTATTGCAGTATGGTTGAAGCCTGGGAGGGATACAAAGCAAGACAGATGGTTTCCCACAGACTTCCCCTCTAGCTCTTTCATCTTTCATCTAACTATTAATTCATCTGTTTGGATGGATACATTCACGCATGGAACCAAGATGAATAATAATGAGATTTTTAATAACTCCCTACATTTGCATTCCTTGTAACTCTTTACATGGTTCTAGCTGATTAAAATGAATCATTTACATAATTAACATATGGTTATAGTGTTGGCTTTAATATGCTGATTATCTCAGTACTTTTGTCTAGAGTCAATTGGATTCAAACTGTAACAATTGTTTGAAGTGAGAATAGTTTATTCCTGTGAGGGTTGGTGAATATTTGCCATGGGGCCTGATTAGAAATAGCACAACTGTCCAAGAAATTCTTTAATGTAAAGCATGTATTAAAAAAAAACCAAAACAAACAAAAAATTTTTAAAAATTTCTATTACATCTGCTGTGTTTAGGTCAGGCTTTACAAAGAGCGTTCTATGGTTAGGGAGACTTCTGCCATTAGTTCCTTAGTGAGATACAAATAAAATACCAGGCATAGTATTAAGAATTAATCAAGACAACCAATACAAGTCTAATTGTTTCTTAATTTGTAAAGACTTTTTTGTTTCTTTTCTTTAAATCAGGTTTAGAAACTATACTAATAATTATTTTTTTAAAATTATGTTAAGGTAGAATTATGAAAATATATGGTTTTTTATTACACAAAATGTCATTCAGTGTTTTTATATTCACTGGATTACCCTACTCTTAAAATTAAAAAAGGAATAGTCTTCGTATTTGTTATTTTGCTTGTTTCCTCCTAGCATGCATGTGTAGCAAGTAACAGTGAAGCAATCATATTTTAAGAATTGGTAGAATATTTTTCCAGTCTTGTTATCACCCTTGATGGTGTGCTTAGCTTCCTAATGCAGAAGCTGCTTGAAAACAGAAGAGAAAAGGATTGTCAGTTTTTGTGGTTAGGTAACTAACACTTGTGTCAATAAATGCTTTTTGAATGTTCATGAATATTTGAAGCAAATTTGTGTTAATTGCACTACTGTTGTCCACAATTAGTCTGTGGTAGACATGATTAATTGTAAAGAGCCTTGACATTTATGCATAAAAGGCTTGAGGTCAAACAGAAATGGAGAAAAATGGTTGCTGCAGCATTGGCAGATGGAATGCTAATGCATTTTGACTTGTACTGAGAATAATGATATTTCTACATCAATAGCAAATAATTGTTTTAGAACTGTGGAATATTCATCTCCTCTCCTTTGCTTTTCTTTCTCTGTTTAACTTTCTTCCCTCCAACCCTGGGATGCCACAGTCACTAGTTATTTTTACAATGTAGTCTTTAATTGGCTTGAATACTTCTTTGTCAAATGCTTTACTGGAAACCTACACCAAATTGCTAGCTGGGAAAGGCCTATATTGATTTGCTTCTCTGAGGAAAAGTGTAATAGAAAAATATTCTGATGATAATTATGCGTGCATTTTGAAGGAAGTCTCTTGAATTTGTGTTGGTATATATCCTATCAATAAATGAACTCCCCATGTTCCTAGGACACAGGCTTTGATGACATTTTAGCACGCTTATCATGTTGAGTAGCAAATAATTCAGCATATAGAGTCTCAGTGTTTTAATTTCTATCTTAATAATGAACAGACTGTGTTCATAGTGTCATTACTACCTTATGAGTGCGATCCATAGCTATTTGGGTCCCTTGCCACCATAACAAACACCACGTGACCAGTACACTGCAGTTTTCCTAATGGGTGGAACTGTAGGGCTACAGCATTCTTCATGGGCTGCTAGTGCTAAGCCCTAGAACTTTTTAAAAATCAAGAGACCCTGATGGATCTTCCTTTTTAGAAAGCTAGCAGTATTGTTGATTCAGTGAATGTAGCATCACAGAAACTTAAGGCTGGCTGTATACACAAGGTGTACAACAGTCAAAGTAAATGTATGTGTGCCTGGAGCAGAGGGAGTCTTCTTCCAACTCTTCAGTGTTTGGGAGTTGACTGATAAGTTTTCTTTGTTAAAACTGACATTAATCTATCTAATTCTTTATAAGCTATTGACGGACTCATTAGTCCAGTGAAGTTCTGCTGGTTTAGATCCTTAGTATAAAGGCTGAACAGATAAGACTTTCCCATAAATTATCAATATTTAAAAAAAAAAAAAGACTCTCATAAGCAAGCAGGATTCACTGCCTTCATTTCATGCATTTTAATAAGTTTCAGGTTGTCATGCTTTTACTGATGTAGCATCTGTGAAAGATAGGCTAAACCTTTCCAATACCCTTTGTAAGTTTTTATTTGCTTATGTAGAAGTTTGCTGCAAGGTATAGAATTTTATACTCTCATTTGAAGTGCAAGGAAATTACATTTTTGTATCTGTTCTCAAACAAAAGGTTTTTCAAGTGAAACCACCATAAAACATTTAAAAAGTTTGTTTTTCTATCTTTTAGCTCTCTGCAACAGAACAAGTTTTTATTTATTTATAGTTTTTGCCACTTGGCCATTTGCAATTGCGTTTCAGCATGTCTTCAAAAGTTAGAGGAAGTAAAATGGTAGCCTGGAAATGTATGATGATATTCAATGAATATTTTTAGGATGCCACTTTAGAATTAACTAGCAGTGCTCCTAAAAATGCTAATATTACAAAACAGTTTTTTAGACTGGGGTCCAGATGACAGTGTTGAGTTTCATGGAATCGTGTAGACTTTCTAATGCTTTTGGTTAAAAATTGGGTGATGATTGTTCATGGTGACCTCTAAGAAATGTTGAGAGTTGATAATGGTCTTTGCTGAATAGTCCGGGACATGGTGTTCTGTGGAAATCCCACAACAATTACAACGGGGAATATTTCTTATGCAGTAGCTCAGCCTGCTGAATTTTTGCTATAACATAGTTGCATCATACCAAAACTGAGTAGCAAATGTTAACACACAATAGAGCCTTATGTAATTATTGCATAATTGTGTTCGTATGTTTTTCACAAACTAAAAATCTATTTTTCATCATAAAAAAGGCAAACTGTTACCAGTTTTACTCTATCTTTCAAAATCTACAAAAAATAACCTGAATGAGAGAAATCAGTTATATATGTAACCCAAAGGATATGGTTATCTGGAAAGATTAAATTAAGTGAAATCCTGTGTTCTTTCATTGAGTACTTTTTGACTTGCTCAGTGACATTTGGTTACGTGGTCTCATTTTCAGGTATGGCATTCTTTCAAAGCAGGATATATGGTACTAATCTCCAGCTCTCTTGTAATAAATGCTGGACTGTGGACAGGAGATGGCCAAAAGAGAGTGCCTGGGCAAACCTTAATCTTTAATAAGGTGCAGAACTAGTCTATAACTGTCAAGGAATGACAGAAGAGCAGTGCTTTCAGCTTGCCTGCTCAGAATAGAAAATGGGGTCCTCTGACAGGCAAGAAAGGCTACTTTATTCTTTATTGGGTTTGGGGCTTTTATTGTGCCTGTGTTATTTAGTTATTTGACATTTGTGAGTTGTTGGGGCAAAAGGAAGTCCAGTTATTAATGTGAAAACAAAATTTAAAATGGATTTTTATGCTGAACTTGCATTGAAACCTCTTACTCTTACACTTGGAAACAAAGCCATACCTGATGCTAAATGGTTGGTGTTTGTAATTGAGAAATATAAGGCATTTTTTGTATTAAACCAAAAAGCTATTGGAGATAAAAACAAGCAGACATTCAATATTTTCCCGCTTCAACTGGATGAAAAAATAATGGAAAAGTTGGGTGTGTTAATTCTTTGAACTACTACTTGCCTTCTAGAATTCTTGGTAATCACTTTTTCTGTGCAGTCTGAAGTGTTTTCCCAAGTTTCAGCTAGAAATGTGACACTTTTCTGTAACTGCATTGCCAGCTGTGGTTGTGTGCCACCAGTCATCGGTCTAGGAGTATGCAAAGGGCTCATGAGTAATGCTTTTATCAGACTTGTGACAGATTCAGCTTCTGCTGCTTAAGTTAAGTGATTTGGATGCCTTCCGTAGTTCAAAGCTTTTTCGTCCATGAAGGAGTGTGTGCTGCCGTCTTTTTGAAACAGTTTTTTTAACAAACTAGACGTTTTCAAAACTCAGAGTCTTGGGAAAATATTTTTCTCCACTGTTTTACAATGCAATCATCAAGGTGCTTATATACAAATACGTGACGTTTAATTTGCAGGAATATCAGAGACTTCATAAGATGGTTATTTTTTGAAAAATTTAGGTTTGCTTTTAGATAGAGTAGTGAAATTAGGATTATTTAGAATTTTTTTGTCTAAAGGTTCAGAAATTTGAATTTACAAAGATCAATATGGACTTACGTATTAGTAAATTTAGACAAAATATTTGTCTAGAGACATGAGAATATACATTCTTCAAATACATAGGAAATGTGTGACAGGTATGCTAGCAGATAATACACTGCCAAATTACAATTTTAGACTTTTCCAAAAAATCTTACAAAACAAAAATATTTCCTTACTAGTTCATTTGTTTTAAGTTCTTAGGTATGTATGCAAAATAATTGCATAGGAGTTAAAAGTTCTTTAACCTTAAAATAGTGTTGCTTTAAATGTTGTCAGTTTGTCTTCCTGAAGATATAATTTAGATAAAATCAGAACTGCCAGGGGTGGTGATTTGTGGTGTTCAGGTGGTGTGACCTTTCATTCCAGGTTTTAACAGCACTTTTAAACCTCTAAAAAGACCTGCTAAAATGTGAGATTTACCCGTGGTAAGTGCGAACCAATGAAAAATCACTGATTTCCTCTAGACTGATTATTTGTATGTTGATTGTTTTTCGGTCAAATATAAATTTTGTCTGATTTTTCTTAAATTCTCTATATAGTCTCAGATATGCATAGTCATAAGCATGCTGAGCAAAATACTGACTAAAATAAAGCTTGCCCAAAACTGCAAACAGTTTTACTTCTGCAAAACACTCCTTTATAATATCTATTTTAAAGTAGTCACACTCAGAATGTGTAGCTATCTGGGATTTTTTTTTTAAAGCAGATTCTAGTAGGAAACTAGTTGCTAGTTTCTGGTCTTTGCATTCATGCTCAGATTTGCAGATTGTTAGCCTAAATAGCTTTCCAGGAAAATCCATACAAAAAGGGACAGCATCTCACAAGTGACAGATATCCAGAGCATGTATGTCTGTGGTTTGGCTCTAGTATTGCAAAATGATACAAATGTAGGACACATTTTTTTAGTGCTTTTAAATTCACAATCATTCTTGTTCTGCAGGAATGACAGGCAAGACTATATAAAATGAAAGCAATTTGCAATAATTCTACTAAAAAGTGAGTAATAGGTACTGTTAGGTGGAGATGTTTCTGTATCCTAGGCAAAAATTCACCAGTACCATTGGCTTAAAAGCAACATTGATGCTCAGTTGTGCTTTACTGGGAAATACTGCACTGCATGAAAAGGGAGGAACATACAACTTCACTTCTGAATCATCTTAAGTCTTAGCTTTTCTTCTTTTGTAGTCTTAAATCACAAATGATAGTTTCAAGTTTTGAATGAAAAGGCAGATACTGAACAAGTCTTTCCAACCAAGAAGTTTTTTAGGAAACTTCCAGATGACTTTGCAAACTTGTTTTTAGATATTTGCTACATCTGCATTGCTGGTTTTTGTCTTGAAACTTGAAACATTTGTTTTCTGTGAGACAAGTAACCTGCAAATGTGGTAAGTTTATTCTCTAAAGAGTGATTTTGGACATGTTGTTGCGTATGTAGTTGTCAGTGGACTTTTTGTCTAATCTCATCATCATATTATTCAATTAGGGTCATAGCAATTTAAGTGTGGCACTGTGCCATTCCAGACAGATGGGCATGGGCAGACAGCCAAGAATAGATGTTAAGGGCAGAAGACTTTTCAGCAGCCTTGTTTGAAAGCGTGAGTATCTCGGCCCACGTGTAGCATGACTGTACATACCTGATCCATTTTTTTCCTGGCTTGTGCAGCACTATAAAGGCAGTGTTTTGTCTTAGAAGAGTCTAGGATGGCCCTCAGATAAAACTCTGCAAAGATCCCTTAGCTTTTCTCATAAGACACTGGTAATCCCAAAGAAGTCTCCATAGCTCAGCAAAATAGTGGGCCAGTTGTCTTTTTTTTTTTTTTCTCAGCTGGAATTAGTCTATTTAAAAAAGAAGGTTATTTAAATGGGAATAAATAAAATTAATTTAAAAAAAAAGTTTTCATCAAGTTCGTTAAAAACTAAATATAGCACAGTCAACTTTTTTTATTATTTGGTTGGTTGTTTAACATGGAAATTATAATAATGTTATTTCTTATCATTTCATAGAGGACAGAAATTCTTTATATTGGTGTCTGATTTCTTGTCCTGAATGGGCATTAACATTTCTTAACCCAGCCTCAGTTAAAGTTTATTTTCCGTACTTTTGTTTAATGATTACAGCAAGTTGCTTTAAGAAAAACATTTTAATACTGTGTAACATGGCATAATTTAATAATGTACAAGGGATGTGTGTTTGTGGTCTGAACAAATTACTAGTCAGCTAAGTTTAGTTGAGCAGCCAGGCATAGTCTGCATTTTAAATATGTCACTATTAGTCACAGATACTAAAAGTTTGGTGACAACTACTTTAATCATTTAGTCATTTTGAGGATTATTGCTTTATTTGGAAATCAGTCATTTGGGTCATGTTGCATTTGTAAGTGAAAGTAGTTTAAAGTAATATCTGAAGGTTGGACTACATTGTGAGATTTGCCTGTGGCTAAAATTGTGCAAGACCCTTTTAGAGGTCTATATACTGACTATAAAGTCTTAGCAAAAAAAAAAAAAAAAAACCAACCAAAAAACAAGAACAACCCCAAATAACAAAAATTTGTTTAAAATCTTGCTGTATTAGCTGTGAGTTTTCTTTTTGTAGAGACACATACGTAACAGTGCAGTTGCTTTTTTCCCTTGGTCTCATGCTCATGTATGGGAGTCTGAGTCATCCTCAGTCATATTGACTTGAAAACTGTGGGTAAACAAGAGAGTAGAGTCATGCGATTGATGACTGTACAGTGGAAAGCATGAACTGTTCCTGAACAAAAGCTTTTAAAGTAATTGTATTACTTTTACGTACACAAGTTGCATATTACACAGCGAATTGCATGTTTTCTTGAGTCTATTCCTCTATCACTCAATATATCTTCTTGGGTTTTGTATCTTTTAATATATTAAAAATTAAGAGGAGAAAAGAAATTCATATTTAAGTTTTCTGGTTATTTATTTAAGAGCTTTGGTGATACTATGGCATATCTTACATTACACTGAATTTCATCGTACAATTTAGTTCACAGAAAATTGGATTCTTTGAGCAATTCTGTTTTAACAGTTATTAAAAGAGCTGAATCAGTTCCTTTCATAATCTTAAAAGAAAGGGTATGAATGCGGAATAAATTCCAGATAAGAGATGTAATTTAAGTGTAGCTCAACTTTTTTCCATAAAATACATAGGCCAGAAGTCCAGAAGGGGCTACTGTAATCATCAAGTTTGACCTTCAACCTGTAATACTGCTATAGACTCCATCTGTTTTGTTCCAGCAGCCACACTGTATTATATGTTAACTGTTTCTGTCAGTTAAGTGCTGGAAATCAGGTAATGAACAAATGCTTAATACATGTTTCTTGGTGTCTGCATTGTGCGCAGATTTATGGACAAAGAATGCACACTTCATTGAAGTCTGGTGTGATTGTATTATTATATTTGTTACAACAAAATATAAATAAATGTGTTTAACTGCAAAAAATACAAGAATGTATTTTCATTATGTGTCATTTTTGTTACAGCTAGACTAAATTGAAGAAATTAATGTTTTGTAAGTGTTGTTTCAGCATCCACTTTCACATGTGTTCGTATAATAAGACATCTTGAGATCTAATATGTACCAATTTGGGTTCTTCAAGCCAGAAAGTACATCATGGTCTCTAATGAAGGTGTCGTAACAGAGTGTAAGACTGAAGCTACTGTTACACTGTATTGAATAGAGTCCGGGCAGGAATATCATACAGTTATATCAGCTTAGGTAATATTTTGGCTGTGATTTACTGCCAAGATTTGTGGTTGGAAATGCACCCTTCCTTCCTCCACCAAACTAAAGAACAAGAGCAAAACTGAGACAAATTGTAGTTTCCTTGGGTGCAGTTAAGAAGTGGTCTTTGTTTGCATAAGCAGGTTCCCCCTAGTTGAGTTTTGCCATCATTATGTCATCTTCTTGTTACAGGATTATATTACATGGGATAATACTGGATTTGTTACAAAGTCAAAAGGCTATTCGTAGTGCAGAAACTTGTCAGGTTTCCATAATTCACTGATATGCTCAACTGATTCCCTCAAGGTGATCCTATCTTCTTTGTGCCTCTGAGTCCTAAATTTTTGGTTTGATTTCTTAGGGGTTAAAAGTTGTTCTTCCCACACAGACAAAATGTTTGTGGTGACAAGCTACCCAAGATAGATTATGTAGGTGATCTGTTTTGAGAAGCAGAATGTATTTTTCCTGGGAGAGAGAAACATACTTGTTCTCCAACAGGTGGGTGCAAGTGCTGGGAGTGCAAGCAGAGATTGCCAAGCTTGTAAAATCCACCCCACCCCCATTTTTTTTTTTCCTTTACATTAAAAAAAATGTTGAAAGGGATTTTCTAACTGTCAGATGAATATTTTACACAGTTGAGCCTCTGGATTTTTTGCAAAGATTCATTGTATTCTGTCATAACTATTTTTTTCCGTTCTCCTCTTAACTCTTGCCATGGGAGGAATTTTAGCCTTACCTTCCTTTCTGGCACAAGACAGAAGTTCAGCTGGTTCTGGCATCATAAAATACACAAACCCAGTGGGGTCTTGGGGACAGAGATGTGAGAATCTCATTTGACTATTGGAGCCTTAAATGAATGGTGAACTTTTGCCCCTTAGGCAGTGGTCAGTACTCGGAAAGGGGAATGAAGCAATATTAGTAACTGTAGTGCTATATTTGCTTTATAATGACTCCTAGCCAGGCTTATTTTTCATGCTTTTAATAGAAAGTAAGCCTTTCCACAGGTCACTTTTTCTGGCCACCTCTATGTCATTATGTTCTGAGGGTTGGATACTCTTACACTACATCCTTATCCCTGTGCAGCTTCAGGAGGAAAAGGAGGCATTTCCTCCCCCCCTCCCCCCCCGCCCCGATAACGAGTAAAGCTTTGCTGAGTTAGTGCTCCTAGCAGCACCTGGGGATTAGTCTTATCTCTAGAATTGTAATGTATGGGCCAATATTGTATCACATCCTCTCTAATGGGTAACTGTAAAGGGAATTCCATGATCCCATGTACTTTCTAGTGATTTCAGAGTTTTTACTATGAATATCCAAAGCCCGCTGTATTTACCTTGGAGGAAGGAGGAATGACTGCCTATAAGAAAATATGTATACAAACCCATAAACATCAGTTTAGTCTTCGGTTTCATGCAAACCATACAGTAAACAGTCAATTACAACACTTAGAAATGAGGCAAAAAGCTCTTTCTATGCTCACTGCTCATGTTTAAGAATCTTTTAGCTTCGTAGCCAGTTCTCAGAATAACTTACTACTTAGTTAATATATGTGACCTAGTGACTGAATGTGGCAACGTTATGAATTATGTATCGGTTTCTTGAGTACCAAACTGTGTGCTTTGGTTTTATTAAATCATCTCTGATTTGATTATCTTCATTATATTATGCAGCAAGTTCATTTCTTTTGAATTTATTGTTCGGACTTTACAATTAAAAGATGCAAATTAAATCGTGTAGTTCCCTTCCTGTCTTCATTGTGATACCAATGAGTAATGTACTGATTTCTAGAATTCCAAATACTATTATAACGTAGCTTCCTCATAATCTAACAGTAGAAGATCAGTGTAATACTTCACATTATCAGTTTCAGGACCGTGTATTATCTGTTCGGAAAAAGCATATTTCTAAGCTCAATAACATTATCAGCAGTAGTGCATGAGGTGTTTTTATATATTTCAACTTGCCAATTAGTAATACAGTGATGGTTTTCTGAGATGCATAAATCACAACACTCCCCACTTTCCTAATAGGAGTATGACAACTCACTTAACGTAATAACTTCATGATATTTTAAAAAAGCTGAAGTTTGGCAATTCTGCTATTCTGAAGTATGGGGTTTAGTTTTCAAAATCATCTGGGAGGAGAATGTCTGAGATTAGTCAGATACAAGTAGGAAACATTGACAAATACATGGAGGGTGAAGACTTTGTATGACTTTTATGTTTCTTGTGCCCCTCAGAGCTCAGTTGTCCATGTTGTTGTTCAGTCTAAACCAGCAATGTAAATACTCCAATGGAAGCTGAGTACAAGCTGCATTTCTTATATTCTCATAATTATTATGAATTTCTGGCTAAAGTGCTATGTCTAAGTCTGTATGGCTGGAAGGTATAAAAAGTGGGAGAGCTCATCTTTTTTGTGATTGACTTGCTGTATTTCAATTTAGAAACTCTTTTAAGCTTGTTTATGGAATCATCCAAACTCTACAGTCCAGAATGCTAAATAGGTCCCACATATGCAATAATACTGTTCCAAAAAAAGCAAAATTAAATGATAGATAGTATGTGTTATTATTATGTGTTATTATACTAATGCCTGAGGCTTTTCAGTATGCTACAGCAGAGGGTTTCCCCTTTCTGAGTGTTTATTTAAAGTAAAATTAAATTTGGTCCATTCATAACTTTTGTTATATTAGCTGAAAAATATATCTAATTGCTTTGCAAGACTTTAACTTCTCTGTATTCCTCCTGCTCCCATCTTTGTGTTAACACAATTTCTCTCTCTCTCTGTTTTGTTTTGTTTTGGTTTTGTGTGTGTGTGTTCTGTTGTTAGAGAGGGTTAATTCATTGGGCCTTTAGATGCTAATTTAAATACATTCATATTGCTTGATTGGAATAATATCCCCATTCTTAACAGAGAAAATTCAAATTTACCTTGTTCTTCAAAAAGATGGATAAACCATTTTCTTTCTATTCCTTGCTGAATATGTTCCATACAGCTGTCTTCAGAAATGTACAATTACCATTAAGTAGTTTTCTGGCTCTGAAATGATACTTATTCTATAAAAGGATACTTAAGTGTTATTTTTCTTGTTTTTATGGGAATAAAATTAGATTGTGACCTTTCAATGGATATGTTTATGATTCGACAGTAAATATTGAGGAAGGCATTCCTCTTCTTGATTTTGAGTCAGTCTGGTGAAAGTCTTGATTTAGGACAACAGTACAGGATTTTCTGAGTAACGAAGTACTTGTTGAATAGACAGACAAAATTTGTTACAAACTCTTAAGTTAGGCAGGGATAAACGATGAATGGACTTCGGCAATTTGAGTAGTTGTAATTTCATTTGAATCCACGGAGTTGCACCACTGTAAATTAAATCTATGTATTCAAGATTACATCCCTGAATACTTAAGCTTTTCCGATTTTCTTCTTATTTATCATAGATGTACTCTTGGATGAAGGAGATAAGTTTTATGCTCCATGTATTGTCTTTTATTATGCAGGCTAAAATATTACAATTCCTTCTTCAAAGAAAACAATATATTTGAATGAGAACTAATTACCTCTTTTTTTATTCCAAGTGACAAAAGCTAATATATCACACTTAGCCACTATAAGAACTCCATTTCAGTAAACTAATTAAACTAATCCTATCTCTACTCATTATTCTCAGTTCTGCTAAATATTTTAACAGCATAGATTTATTTCATTACATAAATTATATCATACTTAAAGAAAACAGTTTGCATAATGGCACATTTGCATTCCCAAGAGTTTATTTTGGGTTTTTGAATCCAGGCTTCAAGTTTCAGTTGAAATAATACTATTTGCTTTATTTAGGGTGGTAATTCTTCTTAATTATTACTAATTATCCAGAATGATGTATAGCTTTAATTAAATGTAAGTGCTTGGCATTCTTGTTAACATATATTAAACAGTGACAGTCCTCCTGAATATAGATAATATAATGTTAGAAAGTTGAGATATTTCCTAGAGTTTACAACCTGTAATTTCATAACACAAGGGCTGATTAATTTACCACTCATGGGGAAAAAAGTTGCTTTTTGATTGTTAGTGATTGTAAAATTAAAAGATCATGTGCTTACTGGACATTTCTTAACCTACGTATTTAAAATGAAAATGTGTGCATCCCTTTTTCTACTTAAATTATAAAACCAGAATATGTTGAATGCTAAGAACTTAACAGCAGTGTTGTTGAGAAGCTGTAAAGAAATAATGCATAAGTACCACTTCAAACTAAATTGCTCTCTACTTATAGACATGTAATGCAATTAAATCAAGAAGCTGTAAGCCTCCCGAATCTCCTAAGTTTAGTTTAGGTATTTGTACTTAAGATATCTGCTGCAGAGCTTTCCAAAATGATAGAATAGAGACAATACAGAAAATAAATAATCAATCAGAATGAATTTACAGTATGTGATTCATATGAGCTGTATAGAGGATTCCTGTTTTTATTGATTTTGATAAACCACTTATATCACAGAAGTAATGGTGTTCTAATTTTAATGCCAGTTTTCATACTGTTATCTGGACTTTAATTTCTGTCATTGTTACTAGCTTATCATAGTGATGACACTAGGTGAATCATGAGGTTTTTAGGAATTTCACAAAGAAAAGGAATTAATTGTGGTTGGTTCTAGTTGAGGATCCTGCATGATTTCTTAAAGTATGAAAGACAGACTGACAACTGACAGACAATTTGTAAATTGTTTTATCCTAAGTGCTGTGGGTTATGGTCCCTCAGCTCAAAGCATGTCATGAAAGCTATCTCGCTATTATGCTTGCCAAGTCCAATCTGCCAACTTGAATTAATGGAACTGTAATTCATCTTCCAGGTATCAAGCAAGCATCAATACACACTTTTCAATGACACTTTACCCTACTTTGCACCTTAGTTGTTTCTCGAATGCAACAACAAAAATTCACAGAATCATAGAATGGGTTGGGTTGGAATGGACCTTAAATATCATCTAGTTCCAACCCTCCCTGCCATGGGCAGGGACATCTTCCACTACACCAGGTTGCTCAAAGCCCCATCCAGCCTGGCCCTGAAGACTTCCAGGGATGAGGCATCCACAACCTCTCTAGGCAACCTGTTCCAGTGCCTCACCACCCTCACAGTACAGAATTTTTTTCCTCAGTTCTTATCTAAATTACCTTCTTTCAGTTTAAAGCCATTACCCCTTGTCCTATCACTGCAGGCCCTTGTAAAAAGTCCCCCTCCAGCTTTCTTGTAGGCCCCCTTTAGGTACTGGCAGGCTGCTGTAAGGTCTCCCTGGAGCCTTCTCTTCTCCAGGCTGAACTACCCTGACTCTCTCAGCTTGTCTTCATAGGAGAGGTGCTTCAGCTCACTGATCATCTTTGTAGACTTCCTCTGAGCTTGCTCCAACAGGTCCGTGTCCTTCTTATGCTGGGAGGCCCAGAGCTGAATGCAGTACTGCAGGTGGGGTCCCACGAGAGCAGAGGGACAGAATCACCTCCCTCGACCTGCTGGCCATGTTTCTTTTGATGCAGCCCAGGATACAGTTGGCTTTCTGGGCTGAAAGTACACATTGCTGGGTCATGTTGAGCTTCTCATCAACCTACACCCCTAAGTCCTTCTCCTCAGGGCTGCTCTTAATCCACTCATCGCCCAGCCTGTATTTGTGCTTGGGATTGCCCCGACCCATGTTCAGGACATTGCACTTGGCCTTGTTGAACTTCATGAGGTTTGCACGGCCCCACCTCTCAAGCCCGTCAAGGTCCCTCTGGATGGCATCCCTTCCCTCCAGCGTGTCGGCTGCACCACACAGCCTGGTGTCGTCAGCAAACTTGCTGAGGGGGCGCTCAGCCCCGCTGTCCATGTCGCCAAAGATGTTAAACAGTGCCAGTCCCAATACTGACCCCTGAGGAACGCTGTTTGTCACTGGTCTCCACTCGGATATCAAGCCATTGACTGCAACTCTTTGAGTGCGACCATCCAGCCAATTCCTCATTCACCGAGTGGTCCATCCATCAAATCCATGTCTCTCCAATTTAGAGACAAGGATGTGTGCAAGGCAGTGTCAAAGGCTTTGCACAAGTCCAGGTAGATGGTGTCAGTTGCTCTTCCCTTATCCACCAACGCTGTAACCCCATTACAGAAGGCCACCAGATTTGTTAGGCATGATTTGTCCTTAGTGAAGCCATGGTGGCTGTCACCAGTCACCTCCTTATTTTCCATGTGCCCTAGCATAGTTTCCAGGAGGATCTGCTCCATGATCTTGCCAGGCACAGAGGTGACACTGGCTGGCCTGTAGTTCCCTGGGTCTTCCTTTTTCCCCTTCTTAAAAACGGGGGTTACGTTTTCCCTTTTCCAGTCACGGGGAACTTTCCCAGACTGCCACAACTTCTCAAATATAACGGATAGTGGCTTAGCCAGTTCGTCTGCTAGTTCCCTCAGGACCCGTGGGATGCATCTCATCAGGTCCCATGGACCTGTGCACCTTCACATTCCTTAGATGGTCTCGAACCTGATCTTCTGCTACGATGGGCGGTTCTTCATTCTCCCAGTCCCTGCCTTTGCCTTCTGCGACTTGGGCAGTGTGGCTGGAGCACTTGCCAGTGAAGGCTGAGGCAAAAAAAAGTCACCGAGTACCTCAGCCTTCTCCATGTCCCCGGTAACCAGGTCTCCTGTTTCCTTCTGGAGAGGGCCCCCATTTTCCCTAGTCTTCCTTTCATCACTGATGTACCTATAGAAGCTTTTCTTGTTGCCCTTGACATCCCTGGCCAGATCTAATTCCATCAGGGCTTTGGCTTTCCTAACCTGATCCCTGGCTGCTCGGACAGTTTCTCTGTGTTCCTCCCAGGCTACCTGTCCTTGCTTCCACCCTCTGTAGGCTTCCTTTTTGTGTTTGAGTTTGTCCAGGAGCTCCTTGTTCATCCATGCAGGCCTCCTGGCGTTTTTGCCTGACTTCCTCTCTGCTGGGATGCATCGCTCCTGAGCTTGGAGGAGGTGACCCTTGAATATTAAGCAGCTTTCTTGGGCTCCTCTTCCCTCCAGGGCTGTATCCCACGGTACTCTACCACGCAGATCCCTGAAGAGGCCAAAGTCTGCTCTCCTGAAGTCCAGGGTAGCGAGCTTGCAGTGCACCCTCCTCGCTGCCCTAAGGGTCTTGAACTCCACCGTTTCATGGTCACTGCAGCCAAGGCTGCCCCTGAGTTTCCCATTCCCCACCAGCCCCTCCTTGTTGGTGAGAACAAGGTCCAGTACCTCTCCTCGTTGGCTCCGCTTTTCACTTGGAGAAGGAAGTTGTCATCAATGCATGCCAGGAACCTCCTGGATTGCTTATGCCCCGCTGTGTTGCCCCTCCAGTAGATGTTGGGGTGGTTGAAGTCCCCCATGAGGACCAGGGCTTGTGAAGCTGCTCCTATCTGTCTATAGAGGCCCTCATCCGCTTGGTCTTCCTGGCTGGGTTGCCTGTAGCAGACCCCCACTATAATGTCACCTGTCCCTGCCCTCCCTTTAATCCTGACGCATAAGCTCTCAGTTGGCTCCTCATCCATCCCCAGGCAGAGGTCCGTGCATTCCAGCTGGTCATTGACATAGAGGGTGATATCCCCTCTTCATTTCCCCTGCCTGTCTTTCCTAAAGAGCACGTATCCTCCTATTCCAATGCTCCAGTCATAGGAGCCATCCCTCCATGTCTCTGTGATGCCAGTAAGATCATAGTCCTGCAGGCGTGCGAACGTGAACTCCTCTTGTTTATTCCCCATGCTATGTGTGTTTGCATACAGGCATTTAAGCTGGGCCCCTGATGAAGCTAGCTGACTTAATTACTTTTGTATTTTGCTCATCAGTAATCAAAACCTTTCATTCATGTACTAAGTGTACATATATATATGCTGTTGTTTTGTCAGTTTTCAAGTATTTGTCACTTATTTGTTACAAAAGACCATGATAATTATATTTCCATAATCTGTGCTGTTCCTTTTCTGACATATACAAAAAAAAGTAAATCAGTGTGCAGTTTTTTTTAAAATTTGAGTTTCCTTCTATTTTATCTAATTTGCAAAGATGTTATCTACAAACAAGTTTTAGATGTGATTAACAGAGGTTAGCATAATGATGTAATCTGGTTATATTTATAATGTTAAATATATTGCAAACATATTTTTGAAGGCCAGAAATTGTTAGGAAGAAAAAGGGAAATGGAGCATGTGACAATTTTTTTTATCCTTCTCTAATACTTCTATCTCCTTAACGTTTTGGAGAATGTCAAGCAAAATTCTGAAGAACAAAGGTAACTGCTTTGAATAACAGTGACCAACTTGATTGAAAATACTGTATGAACCATTCACTTTTAGAAACTAGGGTAAAATGACTAAATTTTCCTGTGAAGAATATCTAGATTTTAGTAGTATTTAAAAAATTGTTAATAGATCATAAATAGTCCAAAACCAATAAGCAAATATTATGTGTAATGTTTTTATTTAGTTTTTTAGAATAATAATGTATTGCAGTGACAAAGGTGTTTACTGAGGGAAAAGTTGTAGGTTATAGAGCTTTTCACCTTCATCATGCTGCTTCAGATTTGAGCTCCATCAATAGCGACTGAAAATTGGTAGCACTGATGCACACTCAGTGACCTCTGTGTAGTAAGCTTGCTCTTCATGCAAAAGATCCCGGTGACTGGTGTCTAAAAAGCTGTCATAGTATGTAGCAATATTCTAGTGTGGCAGGTTGCTCAAAAGATTCAGTGGGTCTGAAAACCAAATTATGGACCTTTGTGGGGGTATTCTTCTCAGGTCAGACTTAGGAGCTTACTCCTATGTATGAAAAAGCCTGTGGTCCCACTCAAGTTGTACATGTTTGGAAAACACCCGTGAAAACTTCTTGAAATTGTCTTGTGGTTTTAAGTGCTTACCAGGTGTCCTGGATGTTACTATGAGTTTATAATCATGTTCATGCAAACTGCTGAGCAGTGCTGTGAGAAGTAGAGTTGGGGCTGCTTCTGTTGAAATCAGAGCACAATGGAAGGTACACAGAACTGGCAAAAAATGAGGATGTAGAGGTTGGAGTGAGAAATGCATAAGTAGACTTGGAGTTGGTAAATACTCATAAGATCAGTGAAAAATGTTGTTTTCGTGAAGGTCTGGAATCTCATTTTTGGTGGATTTAGAGTATTCTGTTTTGCTAAAGTAGTTAGCAAGTAAGATTTAAAAAAGAAGAAAAAACCAAAACCCAAACAAATCACTAACCCCCCCCCCCCAAACTACAAATGGCATATGGTGTCTGATAAATAAGGGGTTGAAAGAATATCAGCCTTGTCATTGTGAAGTAACCTGTTTTATCAGCATAAGATGTAAGCAGAGAGAAAGGGACTTTGTACTGTGAAATATTTGGTATTTGTCTCCTGAGTATTTTTATTTACTGTTTACATATCTTTTCTCAGTGTCTTTTGCATTATTGAACCACATTGTTCAGCGTTAATTATCAGTATTGGTAAAACAAATTCCAAACCTCAGTCCCTAGATATGATGATACCTAATAAAATTAGTTGTACTCTTCAAAGTATGCTGCATTCGAGTAAAATATGAAGTGTGTATGTAGCTTCAGTATGCTTGCCTAGCTTTTAGCAGTCAGCTATGAATTTTACTTGACGGATATATGTAATTACTTATATTTTTCATAGATCTGTGTATATCGTAAGTCATCTATAAGAATACATAGTAACCTTAGATGGCAAGTTTATCCGATAATATTTTAAATTTCAAATTTTAGTGTTAAAATTTCTTGAAGTACCTTGTACATACATATGTATTTATGTCTATTTATACAAAACTTCTGTATAATTTTTATATTAAGAAATACCTGTGTGTTTATGTAGTGTAAAGTATACATAATTTATGATTATAGAATTTTTTACACTAAGCTTGTTCAATGATACTTTTTATTTCTATTTGCATTAATTATTGAGTGCTAACCAGTAAAACATGCCTGTAAACAAAGAGTTATTTTGGAAATAGAAGAAAATAAGATTTTTACTTGTGTTTTTCTTTCAGGCACATCTTATTTATTTAACAATGAGTCTTTTCTTATCTTCTTTTACAGTTTACAGTGACTTGCATACTTATATTACTTACATTAATTGGCATGTAAGGAACACCAGTCAGACTCATGCATATCCTTCCTGAATAATGCAGTAAGCTAAATGTGTTTGAAATTTAATGTGGTTTCATATTGGTGAATGAGATGTATTTGTGGATCATGTTGCTCATATATTAGATATGTTTAATGATAAATTTATGATAACTCTCTCATTGGTCAAAAGATCTATGGGTAATGTAAGTATTTTATGCAACTGCCAGAAACTTAAAACTGTTAAGGTGATGGAAATCACTTTGAATTTTTTGAAAGAGTTGATAGACCACAACTTCATGTCAATTTGGTCTTCAGTTCTAGTAGAATAGTATTCTGACAAGGAACAACATTTTATACAGTCTGAAGGCCAGATCTTTCACTTCCATAAGTCATTACAGCTCAGTTGAAGTTACTCCTCTTGAGGACCTGACCTCAAGTGCTAAATATATCAATTCTAACTTTTGCTAGGCAAAGATGATGATAACAGTATATCCCCATGCACTCACAGCAGCTGTTTTGTATATTTGATGAGCTCACATTCACAAGACATCACCATATCCTGTAGGATACAGCTGGGTGGACCAGACATAACATAGTCCATAGTCAGTAAATGGTCCTACATTATATTAAGCTATATATCTATCACTTTCTAGAACTGCAAAGACTGGCTGTTGGGGTGGGAGGATAGTATTAGGAAATCTTCCTGATTGATTAATCCAATAAAATGTTTTCTCTTTTTGGCATGGTCTTCTCCTATCCTGCCATATGTTCTAACAATTTCATCCTAAAGCGGCCACCTAACAACTAACATTACTATAATGTGCATTATAGCCTGTTGTAAAATGACAAAAAGTCTGAAGAAACTCCAGTGTATTCATTAAAAAATAATTTGTCTATAATTACTGCTGGTCGTGAAAATAAATAGAGAGGTATTTAGAAAGAAAATTAGCCAAAGTGAGCAAATAGCTCTCCAGACATAACATATGGGTATGAACAAATGCTTAAAAGAATATTCTCAAACTGTTTAAGTGGTCTTTACATACTATAATCACAGAACCTGTTATTAAAATGACAGATATTTATTGTTGTGTTTATTTCTTGTTACTAGCTTAATACTTAAAATTCTAAAATTAAAGTATAATACTTAAAATATTGAAAACAAAGGCTGATCATGCTGATAAAACTAATCTGTAACAAATTTGTATGTTTAAAAGCTGCTGGTTTTGCATGAACAGGCCATACAGCCTAATTTCAAATCTAGACTATTGGCCTAGTGTTTTTGTACTTGCCCCCACATAACCTGTATTCAAGGAGTTTGCAACTAAGGTGTTATTAAATACTATAATAGTTCCAAAACATTAAAGCTAATATTGTGAATTATATGTCCTAAACTCAAACACACAACTAATTCAAAATCTAATGGTGTATGCAAGACTTATAAGTACATGTACCATCTTCAATTAACCAGATGGTACTGTTGGCTCATGACAGGTGGACACAGAGTGGAATAGGTGCAGATAAGAGCTGGTAGAATGTGGAGAATGGAAAACTGATCATATTAGAAAAGACGTAGGCATGTTTAGTCAAGCAAAGAAAAGGGCTGAGAAGAGGATATTGTTACTCCGTATGAATACTTTAGAGTAAACGACAAGGATGTGGACAGGATTTTAAGCTGAAAGGCACAAAGATAAATAGGTATATCTTGTCCATAATAATTTACAGAGAGATATAAAAGAACCTTTAAACAGTCACATCAGGGAGTTTCTGAAACAGGATTCTGGTTTGAGCATGGGCCAGGGGAGGTCAAACAGTTACCAAATTTTAAGATTGAGTTTCTTAACAAAAGTTATATCATGTGGCTTCCTAGCAGGTGACTGGACCCACTGACTCGGGAGTTACCATCCAGTTTTGCTTTCTTTCCAAGAAAAGTCAGTCACAGATGCTCTAGCATTTTCAACTGCCAAAATCCCTGCAGTTGATAGGATTAACCTGCTAAATTTGTCCATGAATAATAGGAAATCTGTGTTTTCTCATCCACACTCAGTAACTCACACGTTACTACTATATTTGGTGATAGTGCTACTTTTCCTAAACCTTGTCTTTTATATGTGGAAACTAAGGAAAATTCTTACTTTGAAATTTGTGATGTTTGGACAATCAGTTGCTCCCACAGAGAGTCTCCTTGGCTTCATAGAGTCTTCAGGGCCACACTAGTCTGTTCTGTGATGCCGATTGTAAGTTCTGGGATTCTATATAAATTTAAATAGCCCATCTTATTATGTGATAAAGGAATTATGATTTGTATCAGTATAAAAGAAAATGAAGTGTAGACTGTATCAAGTTGCCTTATTTCAGGGGAAGGTTAATTGGAAATGCAGCTCACACAATGTGTGATGAGGTGGAAAAAAAATAACAGAAGTGACCACAGTCAATGCATGCAGCCCATGTGCTTACCATTTTTCCATTTTCTTAAGCATTTATGGACAATTGAACTGACACAGTCTGCAGCAAATGGATAGTTTCCGCATCTTTCTGAGCATGCTGTCAAATTCATATATTTTTAAAATTACTAATAGTAAGTGCAGAGAAAAAAATTAAGTGTTTTGAAACTATACTAAATGTCAACTATAGTAACTACACTGTGGCTGAAGACATAGTTCTGATGCTTGCAGAATCAACTACTTAATCTTAAATCTTTTCACTTGTAAAATCTTACTTGTAATTTACTTTTCAAGAACACATACTTTGTGCAAAATTTAATTTCAGAGTTAAAGCCTCAGTGAAGGGATGCCTCAATGCTCCTTTTGTCAGTGGAGTTAAATCTTGTACAGCTGTGTGTTTACACTTTTAATGCATGTATCGTTAAATTAATACTATTGTCAAAGGTTAATGACAGCACAGCACCTGCACTAAAAATTAAACGACTCCAGGCCAAATAGAACTCTTACGGTTCTGTGTATGTAGACATTGTCATTACTGCCATGAGGAGTAAATTAGGATAAAATCCAACTTCATTCTGCATGATCTTCAAGATTCTGTGGGAGCACATCTGATAATATTCCTTCACAGAAGCCTTTTCATGGTTTTAAATAAGATTCTAGTGAGTAAGAACGCCAGGACTTAGTGTTGTGTAAATATATATTTGTATACTTGTGAGTATTATTTTCAGGGTGCCTGAAGTTATCTCATATGCCAGATCCTCTCCCAATTTCATTTTACACATAGCTGTCTGTATAATTGTTGTTCTTGTTCCAGCTGCATTAGCTTATATCTTCTTATATATTCTCTTTATATTTTTATTGAGAAACATCATTAAACTAAAAAGAAAATTGTCCTTTCCTTTTCAGGGTAGGTAGAAGTATTTTTATTCCACCTATTTTATCAGATTGAAACCTTCACGGCACTCTTAAATAATCATTATATTTTTGTCCCTTGCCTTTTTGAGGGCTTATTCATGTTAAGCAATCAGCTCAATAAGCATTTTAAACTTTCACCCAAGTTACTTAATGTACTGCCAATGTATACCTTGATGATTCATGTGAACAGAAAGTATTCTATTCCAATTTTCACTATTGTATCTAGATATCTGCTTATTATAAAAGCGAGGTGAGGAGCTATTTGCATGTGTGCATGTATTGATATATGTGTAGGCATACAAACAAAAGGTTGAAATACAAGTGGGAGAATATGCAGGAATTAATAGTCTCTCTTTTTCTGGCCTTTTCAAATTAAGAAAATGTGCTGGTATTTTGGGTGATTCTGTGGTAACAGCTCATTTCAACCACTTAAAGACTTAATTAATTTAAAAATCAAAATTAATTTTAAAAACCCAACAAATTTCTATGGATGATATCACAAACTGCGGAACTGTGAAAGGATGGGTAGTAAGGAAATATTATAAAAAGAAAAAAAGTGTAGTGGAATTAGTAACAAGCAGTTTGGTCTCTGCTGGTGGTTATCTTAGCTGAATGTTACATGCTGGTAGAATACATCATCTTGGACAAGAAATAAAGTCTTGAATGTTTTGCTCATTTAACAACTTCTTGCAGCTGATTAGTCCAACTACATTCTTTCTGAAGGAAACACTCTGCCTTTTCTATTCTTTTAGTGTCGTCTTTTGAACTGTTGTGTGTAGGTGTTGCTTTTGCATAATATATTTGAATCTCAGAGGCAGTTATAGTCTAGCAAAAAGTGAAATAATTCATGTCTCTGGATTTTACCAGCATTTAATTGAATACTATTGGGTTCCCAGATAAATACGTGTAAAATTATTGTTACTTCATCTCTGATCACAACCTTTTGATTGATCTTGACTTTCCCTTGGGCAGTCATGCAGAATTTGCCATGTGGTGCAGCAGCCAAGTAAGCATTTAATTTTTCATTGTTAAGCTCAGTTAAAGTATAAATTCAGGTTTTAGTAAATGGCTTTTTGGGTAAATCACCATGTAATATTATCCTCTGAAATATCACAATTTTTTCTGAGAAATACATCTCTCAGTAAAAAAGGTTGCTTAACCCATTCAGTCTTTTTATAACCAGCATAAGACATGTGGAAGTAGAATAAAGTAACCTCTCACAGCAGAGGAACAAACTGACCTTTTAGCCATATAAAGTTGGATCAAATTCCTGGACTAACAGAGGAGTACAAAAATGCTAAAGTGGTCTAGCATGTCTAGGGAGCTGGGAAAGAGCATCTAACTGCAGGTACAGTGGTCAGTGAAATGCATGTTGGAGCAAGATCTAGTATGATATCATGCAACAGATGACAAATGTTGGATGCCTTTATAGTATTAATATAACTGCAATGTATATTATAACTTAATTTTTAAACTGATTTATGACATTTAGTTGTGATTGAAAAGTAAGGATGTGAGATAGGATTAAAAAGAATCTCAGAAAGAAATGCACAAATAATTTCAAATCCATTGGAACTCCATTAAGATGTAACAACGTGAAAGTTCTGAATGATGGATTATATAGCAGGACTGCAAAATGACAGTGCCTCTTTCTCATACCTACTTAATTTAGCATTATTGCATAAGAAGAAATCTGTGTATTTTCTGAGCACTTTGTCTATTGGGCTGAAGTAAAGATTTGCTATCGAATAGATCAGTTATAATGTCCTTTACCTAAAAAAAACAAAAACAAAACCGAAAAAAACCTTTGCAGTCAGTGGTGCTGTCCATTTAATTTATGACAAGCCTCTTGCCATTGGACTCTCTAGTTTTTTTAAATTTCTGAGAAGATAGAGACCAAAGCCACAGTGCTGTAATAACAGAAAATTTGTTTTATTATGTGGTGCTTAAAACCATTGCCACATTTTCCGTAACTTGTTCACTTACACTATGTCAACTTTGCAGTGTTAACACAAGTTCAGCATGTATGTCTAATATGTGTCCTAAGAATATCAAGCTGAATGAAATCAGTGGTATATATCACTGACTACATGGAAAATACATATGTACCGGTTGAAATTAACATCAGATTGTTATGTAATGTCTTTCCATTTAACTCTGAATGATTATTTTATTTTTGGTTTATTTCCTGGTATTAATATTTTCATCTAATGCACCTTTCACCTTCAACCACAGCTGTTGTTACCAGTGCCACCTGAAATATATAATTTCTTTTTTTTTCTGATAAAACTGATACTGAATTTAAAAAGTATTAGCTATAAATTTTTATGCTCTTGTAAATTGTGGTGCCCAAGAACCAAATATTAGAGAACTCAAGAATGCCACTATAGTTCTAATTGCTTCTGTAATTCTTTTAAACTCAGTGCAAAATAAATTACTACTTACAAAAAATATTAGTGCAGAGAAAATGTACAGAGAAAATACAGTGTGGGCAAATGTTATGCTGCTTTCCCTGAAGTATTCAGGTGACCTTATTCTGTAACAACATGAAAAAATGATGTTGGGATAAGAAGGTCATTCAGACATCAAGCAAAAATCAGGCTTTGTCCTTTGCCGTAGAGATTTCCAAGTATATATCAACTACTCTAGATAGGAATTCCATAACTGATTTGACATGTGATATGTAGCTAAAATCCTAGTAGATTTTCATTCCTGGAGATATAAATAATTGGATAATTATAGTAAGGTGATAATCAAAGCCATTTTTGCAAAGCACACGTCTTACAGTATGATTTTTGTCAACAAAATCTATTCTGTTATTAATAGGGATTTTCACATATACATATACTTGTGGCAGATAGGAAATGAAGCTATTTATTGATCAGAACTGATTTTTTTTTTTCCCTTGAGTCAGTGTCCTATCTGTAAGGTAAAAGTGCTGACTGCCGCACATTGCTGATTGCAGATTTTTTTGACAGCAAAGACCTGACTCTTCCCTAATCCATGTAGCTGCATTGTGCGAATAACAAAGCTTATGTGACAGACCTGTTCTGTATTCCAAGAACTGCAACATACCTGTCATCAGATAGAAGCAAGAATGCACAAGTTATCACTTTACTTTGGAAGCAGAACAGATGATTGAAATTATTTCTTACTACTAATTCCCCTTTTAGTAGAGATAAGCTGCTTTGTTCAGCTGTAAATGAAACATTAGGGTATTAGCTGTCAAGCCAGAAGTATTGGAGAAGCTAAGATTTTATCAGCAGTAGTAACATTTTGGGCAATAAATTGTTTTGTTGGGCAGAATACTAATCTCCAGAGGTACAAAGAAACAAAGCTCATTAAGGTAAATGCTTAAAGCACACACAAAAAAAGAAGCAAAGACAAAGGCTTATTACCTTTGTTTTGGGGATAGATAAAACATTTGCACTTTTTCATCTTTGTGTAGTGTTGAAGAATTATGTGGTATTGTTATTAAAAAGAAGCATTTGTAGACTTGTAGAATGCTTTCTGAATATATCCAAGGGACAAATGCATTTCTGAAATACCAACAGAGAGCTCTAGTAAGTGATGGCTTTTTGGAAATTGTTTTGTTTCCCTCTGGGTAAAATTAGGTGTCTGCACATTGTCCTGTACTTAGCATTCATCAGATTAATAGACTAGCATTATTAAATGAATGTTTGAAATAGAGAAGAATAAATGTCTGAGTTATACTAAATATTTTTACCAGTATAGATACCTAAATTAAATTCATAAGGTTTTGTAGTGTAAAGCAGTAAGATGATGGGAGGAGAGGACCTGTGTTGCTGTTAGGGACTGCAGCTAAAGAAAAACATATTTGGAATGTGATGAAGGAATTACAGCTCTGTAAACCAAGAGTGGACATAAACTTGCTATCAGAAACAATTTAATAGGAAGTAAGTAAAATAGGTCAAAGGAATCTGTGTGTGTGAGCTAAAAGCCAGAGTACAGCCTGCAAGTAGCCAGAGGCAGATACTGTTTTCCATCATTACTTGTTTGAAGTAGCATTTTAGAAAACTGTAAAATAGAAGTAAATTTAATACATGATACAAAGAGCAAAAACATGCCACTGAAAAATTGCCCAGAAAATTCTGTTAACAGCTGACACAAATGTCTTCAAAATTTTGTCTGTGCAACACCTAGGATTTTGAAACACTAAAAGAGAGATAGCTTTGCGATCTATCCTGTAATCTACCTAAGAGTCAAAAAAGATGCTTTAGAAAGAATCAATCAGAAATTAATAAAGTAGAAGACAGTTGACCAAAACATGGGTTGTTTATTAATGGCTTTCAGTAGATAGGAAACCACAGCCACCTTTTGGGGTAAAATCCTACATAGATAGCAACAAAAACCCCTGAAGTCTGCTAGTTGTAATTTAACAAAGGCATGATGTTGTTTAGATACTGTTCTCAGTCACTGGATCACTGTTCAATGATGGACAAATCTTTTCTGATTTGCAACTTTGTTTTCCTTCTCTATGAAACAGAGATTATAATATTGGCCCACCAGTATAATCTGCTTGATATTATGGGAAAAAGTACAATAATAGTCATCTTAGTTGTTGGCTAATACTGAAATTAATGAAGTTGTCATTTCTTCATTTGGGGTAATTGTGCTCATCTGAGGGACAAAGCATTAAGATTTGGTGAGGGAGGATTTGGTGAGGTGAGGAGCTTACATTATGTTGTTAGCTATAAAGAATATTAATATTTTATACAAGTGCTTTATATGCACCCCTGCAACTGTAAAAGAATAAAAACTTGATTTTAAAATTCAGATTTAATCTGTAGAATTCAGATTTTAAGAATATAAATCTATTGTATGCTGGTGTGTTCCTCGTTCAGTCCTAGTTTCACTGTCATGACCTGGAACAGCAGGAACCTTTAGGCTGTTGTTTTACTCCAAATACTGCATCAAATCAAATGCAACTTAGCTTTATTTTGGCACTTACTGAAGGGTTGCTTTCTAATCTGGAAATAGTGCCAAGTCAGAATTCTTGCACAATTGCTGAGGTTGCATAGCTATATGGGAAGTCCTAAGGTAAACTCAGAAGACGAAAGTATCAGGATCTCTGGCTTTTAGTATTAGCTTTAATATGCTCCTTATCTTGGGGAAATTGTTTTCTTAGATGTCTCAGCAGTTGGATGCTGAGGTTTTAAACACAGAGGCTTCATTTTAAGAGACGTTGCATGCTTCAGAAAAACCAATCAATCTGCAGCAATTTAAGTAATCTTTGAAAATGTTGATGTCAATGTATCCTCTTTTTTTCTTTATTAGTAAAATAGCATTAATAGAAGGAATGTATTGTGGAAGAGTAGTGTATTATTGCTGTTTTTATTAAAATAAGATTGGAATCTTTTGCATTGTGGACTCATCCCCAGGGTACTCTCAGTCACAGTTATACATGAGCTAAATTTCATCTCATTAAGAGAAAAAAAAAATTCCCCAATTTTTCAATTATCGTGATCAGCAAATGAATAAGAGCTTGACTATAATCTTCTAAAATGCAGGGATTGGCTTTTAAGTGCTATAGACTATAACACCACATTGTGAATTTGTCAAAGCTGAGCTCTCGTATACGAGTCCAAAGTGTTATTCCAACTTGAAGTTTCATTCATGCTAGGGATCAAATCCAGTCATTTACATTAGTTGAGCAAGTTGATGTTTATTTATTTTATAACTCATTTTCCTAAGCAGCTTGTTTTCAGAGTTATGTACCAGCATTGAAAAGGCCTATCATGAAGATGAGTTAATAGAGCTATTGTTAAGAAGCCAGTAAATTGCAAGTTAATTACTTGAAGTAATTTCGGTAATTCAAGGATTTAGGATTTCAGTTATTGTTATATTTTGATGTTTTGTATTAACAAAAAGATAATAAATAAATATATATGTGTGAATAACTATACAGTTCCTTTACTCTTAGAGGAAGCAATCATGTAAGCTGAACAGAATCCTTGAGCTTCTGAAGCCAGGTGGATGTAGGCAGGATGACAAGGCAGATATGCAGACATCTAGAAAATTTTTGAGAATTTCCTCACTGTATCAGTGAGATGGAAACCGTTTTTCTGTGAGCATAGGCTGTGGAAACCATAGATTTCAATGTCTCCTGGTTTTGCACTTATTAAGCTGAATTAATTCTTGACATGACATTATGAAAGCCAATGTAGTATACCTACATTGGGCTACAAGCCTTGTCCTCTACTTTCATGTGAACTGGAGAACAGAAATTCCAAGTCTGTATGAAATCCATAGATTAGGAAAATTCCTTCCTGGATTACTTCATATTAAATGGTATTTTTAGAGTCACAGAACACTTTTTTGAATGTATTGAAAATACAGTAGTAGATATTTGCTGTGTCCTAGATTCATCCTGTGTGTTCCTGACATCATAATCATTGTATCCGGGATGCTTTTAGGGCTGTAGCAGTTCAAGAGTATTTGGGTGAAGACAGAAGTGTATTGGAAGTGGACATTAGTAGCATATGAAATACACATTTCAACCTGGACCATAAACATCTTCCTGATTCTGAAACATAAGGTGAAAAGGTCTACTCTAATTTTTAACTGGTATTCTAAAGTGATTTTAATCATGCTTTTGTCTTGTTTCAAAGCATAAATTTAGTTTGAAACACACACTTATTTTGGAATAATGATTGACAATTACTGAGAGACCTGGATTGTTTCAAATATTTAAAGGTGGCTTGTTTTTATCTGACATCTGGTTAAACTTTGGATATGGTACTGCTATGAATCACCAGGAAATAAAACCAAAAAAGTACCAGTTGAAATATTTTCTTTGTTCTTTTCTACTTTTGGAGCTCATGGAGCAGCTTGAAAGTGGATAGAGCTCTGAAAAAAAAAACCCCAAAGTTTGTGTTTGTTGTTAAAGTGGAGGAGGAGAGTTTTCTGTGAATATCAAGTTCCAGAATCTGTGAATTTTGACAGCAAATATATGGGGTACAGTTTGATGATCTAGGAAGTCTGGCTTTTAGGATTTTTAGTACTGCATCAGAAATGCCATGCTAACAGGGTACAAGGTGCTGATCTGATAGAAACTTCAACAAGCTCTCTTTGTACTGACAGGTCTAACCCAAATCAGGCATTCTCTCACCGTGTCACTCTAACTTTGTGCAAGATCAGCTATTTCTGTCTTCTCCCGGCTTTCATAAAGCCAGCACCACCACCCTCCCACCCTGAACCATGTGTTCTTGTTTATTGGGTAGAAATATGACTATACCTCACTTGCTAAGATTTGCACTGCAGGTGATCCAACAATGTACAGATCTGGTAGCAGTGATAGGAGAAGCGTAACAGCCTAAGAGACAGTTGCCTGACTGTTGCGTAGTGGGCTCAGAGAGGATTAGGGACTGACTTTCTGAAATACAGCTGTTGCACTAGCTGAACATGGCCCAGCAGACTATGGCATAAAATGCCAATAATGTTACTATGTAATTTTACTATAAAATGCCAGTAACGTTGGGACTTTCATGAAGTCATGCATAGAGAAGATGAAAAAATAATAACATCCTGTTGACCACTTAGTCAAGCTCTTAACGCATGTGGTTGAAGAAAAACATGTGTTTTGGACCTTTGTGAAATGAGACTCAGAAACTTAAGAAGCTAAACGTATCTTCATA
The DNA here is from genome assembly GCF_964188355.1 of Buteo buteo. Lineage (NCBI taxonomy): Eukaryota > Metazoa > Chordata > Aves > Accipitriformes > Accipitridae > Buteo > Buteo buteo. Next base: position 5,439,782 of record NC_134199.1, read on the forward strand.
TGTATCTTTACCAGCAAGATGTTGGTATCTTAAATTTGTGATTTCTGGAACTGTGCTGATTTTTGACATTGATCAGATTCAGTCAATTAAAACTAATGTGAGTACAGTGCAGAATTTGGCACTTGAATATGCTGGAAAGGGTTCCAGTACAAGGCTAGAATTTTCTGTTTAGTACATCACTGCAGTTGTCTTTTATTTGAGCAGTAAGAAAGGGAGAGATAAAAGTTAGTAAAATCATACACCTAACCTGTCAAAACTCCTTGAAGTGGTGGAAACTTTATAGTCTCTGTACAAAATAGTGAATGAATACCTTACACTTTCATAAAATTGCTTACTGCAATATTTACAGATAGTGTCAAGTGTTTTATATCCATTCACCTGTGTATTTTCATTTGTATAATGTTTCTTTTTAATGTCAACCCTTTGCCTTAACTGCTTGGGCTTTTATCTCAAGGCAGCAACAATAACCGAAGAAAACAGTAATGATACTTAGCTGAGAAATCATACTTTGGTTGCTGCTGGGGCCAGATATTGCAGATTGTTCTTGGATCTTGCAGATTTGATACTCTACTGTATAATCCACAGGCGTACTTTCAGTGCCAAACTTAAAAGGAATTTTTCAAGTCCACTATAGTCCTCTGTGTTCCTTATCTGTTTCCATCCTTTGCATAATTTTCATTTCAATGAAAACCTCATCATCTTTCCTATGTCGGTGGTTTTTTCATTTGTACTGTGGTTTAGAGACCTAACTTTGCCAGCCAGGAAAGAGAATAATGGAGGGGTAGTACTGAAAAAAACTGTGATGTTGTTCTGTTCATATGGCTTCTGGATAAATCCTTGAATTACTGTATTGAAGACGCTTGAAATTTTACAGTCTTTGCTGACAGGAAAACTAGGAGAATCTATCAGCAGTGTGCAGTGGATGGGCCACATTCCTCAAATAATCCAGTCAATTAAAAATTGATTTTTGTTCTAGGCAGCATGGTGGTAATGTAGTGGGGAGACAGTGTATGCATTACCAACAGAGCTCACATCAGTTAAGTGATATTTAGGTGATCTTCTGTCATGGGAGAAAGCAGTGCAGTTGATGATCTTTGCTACTGAAGAAGCTAAATTGAAGTGTCAGATACCAGAATTGCATTTTATTTCTAATATGTTGGCCTGCCAGCCTGGGAGAAGCTATGTGAAGTCTGTGAATACAAAGGGACAAAAGTGCTAAATCTAGCAGAAACTGAATGGTTTGGGGAAGATTAAACTATAACATGGCTTTTAGAGCCTTCAAGTAAATGCATTTAAAGAAATTCAATCTTGAACTCCAGTTGCTGGACCTTTTGTCTACTACCTTTCTCCCTTTTCCTGACAGCAGATCTAAAGTAAACGAAAGATATGCATGATCTAAATTGCACCAATCTTGTTTATTAAAAGAAAAAGAGGTTACAATGCCACTGAAAAGTTAGGGGAAAAAAACTTTTCTTAACGTAGTTGAACTGAGAACAAAAAAAGGCTAAAACTGTTCAGTGAAAAATGTATTTACCTCAGATTTGCAAGATTGTGAGTTACGGTATGTAAAGAGGTATCTTTTTCTAATGTTGGAAGTGTGGAAATGTGCAGTCATGCGGATTGGATTGTATCCTCAGTATCTATTGTGAGCCTGTGCAGTGTTTATTTTGGAGACACACACAGTATCAGCTCACAAATTGGAAAGTAGTCTGGTCTTGTCTTGATTCATTAAAACATCTAATGTTAATGATAGCTTTGCAAACTTTACAACAGAATAGAAAACATGCAAAAAGGTTTATCTGAAGTTCTTAGTAACAACAGGATGCTGAAGTCGCATCTGCTTTTGGTTATGAGACATCACAGTCAAACACCATGACACTAAAGGTGTAACTTTGAATTTTATTTTTTTAACAGGATGCAGGTTTTTCCCTTCATTTGCTGTCAAAGCAGTTGTAGGATGTCCTGGTGCATCTGTGCTTCACCTAAAAGGTGGCGGCGTTTATGTGGTGGGTTAAGTGATATGTATACACTTCTTCAGACCTCTTGGAGGTTTTGTGAGCTTCAGTTTCTTAATGTCTGTAAAGTGCTTCATAGTGCTCAGGTTAAAGGCACTGGAGAAAATATAAGTGGTCCTGTTGTTTAAAGTCTAGCTCCTAATTTTAAATGGATAGTGTCACATCTATGCTTGCCAGAAAACTCTGTGTCACAGTAATATTTTAGTAACCTATTGACATACATCTCACATCTTGGATTAGCTTTCAGCGTGCAGTATTATCTACTTGTAAAATGAATATATCAGAGATAGACTGGAATGATGAGCAATGATTTGCAAGGTATTTCAGAACATGTGGCTGTAAAGTAAGTTCATGCTGTATTTCTGAACACTGCTTGACAAAAATGTTTGGCATCTCGAAGCCAAATTATAAAGGGGACAGTGCGTTTATAAACATAACAATCCAAAGTTGTTTTCAGTAGAAGAGATTGGTACAAAAAAGTGTGAATATTGGTTGTCAGTACAATTACTTCTTAACATCATGTTTTGTTTTGACATAAATTTTAGGAAGTTGGAAGTCTTCCATAAAAGATGGTCTTGCCTTTGTCAGTAGTTTTCTTCATTAATTTATTCCTAGACTGTATAAAGAGAAAGTAAATCAAATAACAAATGCTTTTTAAAGGTTATTATTGGGATAAAATGCTGCTGGGTTTTAGTGCTTTGGTAGTGGAAAAAAATAAAGAAAAAAAAAAAAAAAGATGTTTCTGGGCCTCAGAACTCTTCAGCATGATTTGAATACAAGTGGCTAACTGTGATAAGTATGTTAGGCTCCCTTCTGTTAATTACAGTATCTCAAACAAGACTAATTTGACAGCCACGGGCTCATATTGTGCTAAATACTTCCTCTAGTATTACTTTGAGGAGAAGTCTCCTTCCCCCCCTATGTGAATACTTTTTGATAGGACATTATAATTTTAGAAGCTCTGCACCACAAGCAGATAATATCTAATTACCTACTAGTTCTCTGTTTAGTTTGAATGATTGCTCTCTGCTAATGACTAAATTGAAAAGGTTTTACCAGTCATTGTCAGAGACAAGTACAAAATGTGGTCAGATATTTTCTCTAAAATGTCTTTAAAAACATGTGTTATTTCACTGGTTGGGTTTTTTTTTAATTTTATTTTTTTTTTTAAGAGATGTCAGTTTACTTGATCTGTTGCTGTGAGTGACAGTTGATTTATTGTAAATATTAAACCTTTTCTTTCCTCCAGGTTGTGTTAAATGAATGGCATTTTTTGATTTTATTTACTGTTCTTTTTTTCACTATAATAGAGCAAAACAAGCTGAGTACTAATCTCAAGACTAAAGCTAGATATTGTAGTTATCGTAATATGGTATTCGATATTACAAAAATACCTGCTGATGTTTTGTAAAAACCAAGAAATTGTCTGTTTTCATGTTAACTTGAAGTTTGTGCTTTGTGGGTAGTTTAAGAAGTAACTACATCAGAAGTATTTAGACAAAAAGTACTAGAGTTGTAGTAACTTTTCTTTTACGTTATTATTGTAGTTTTATCCAAATTCCACCAGGTGCTGCCAAAGAACATACAGCCAAAGCAAAGTTTACAGCTGAAGTGGAAGTTGCTTAGAACATGTGTGCACGCTTTCATGAATACAGCCGTTAAAACCTTTTTCAGAGGCAGGAGCAGCTTCCCTACACGTTTAAGAGCATACCTCTTGTCTTTGTAACCAAGTACTAGGAATCAGACAATTTGATAGAGTGACATCATTTATGGGTATCATGTTCTTAAAAATGCATTTTTTTCTTCTGACACAGGTACTCATTAACAGGCTATAGGTGAAGAATACACTGTTTTAACAAGTAGTTATAGACAGTTGTAAATATTCCACTATGTTGCTGTCTTCATTTTGGGTGATAGGGTATTTTTTTAGTGAGATGTTCAAAATACTGAAGTTTAGTGTATTTGGTGGTTTGGGGTGGGGTTTTTTGTTGGTTGTGGTTTTTTTTTTTTTGCTTTTTTTCATTCCAATAAGCAAAGTTGCTATAGACACTTTATTCATACTAACTTTGGTAAAGATGTTTCTTTCCTTTGTTTGCTTTTTGTCTTGCTGAGTCAGGAGTTTTGTATATCACAAGTCAGTTGTTTCAGGTTGTGTCTCATTCAGGGCAGAAAATGTGCTTCCAAAAGCCAAGGTTTGCTTGAGGTAATAAGAGCCCCAAACTTGTGACTGATCACAACAGTGCAGTGCAAAATGCTAAGGCAAACAGCACTCGTAGCAGCAGGAATCAATTCAGAGACTTGGCGCAGAGCAGTTTCTATCCTGCCTCCCTGGTGAGTTCAGCCATTGTGCTTATGACATAAAAAGCAATGTGCATTTTAATTGCTATACTTATTTTGAACTGTTGCTCAAGTATTAGTATGGTTTAAGTCAAAAAGGCTGGATCATGGATAATGCAGTGTCGGTTGCCAGAAAAGGTGTAATCAGCGTCTGCTAGTGTTGGTGATGCAAAAAAACTGTATTAGCTACTGCATTGGGCAAGGAACTTTAAGGGATTAGCCTTGTAGCAGGTAATCACTAATCACTAGAACGGTAGCATTACATTCTATAAATGCTGTGTTGTTTTCTTTTGTGCTTTATTTAATTAAAGCCTTGAGTTTAATGTTGTGTAGAAATGGTTTATATTTGAATGTTTATTGAATGTTCAACAGCAAAAATGAAACAAAAAGATTCTTTGGGGTAGTCTGGCATAATGAGTGTGGATTGCAAAGATAAATGTGGTTAAGGGAAAAGGAAGGAAAAAATTGAAATGTGGCAGTTCCTTTAAGAAGAAACATATTCAGAAATGTGACTGTAGCTAAGTCTGCACAAAGAAACTCCTTGCTTGCAAGAAATCCATGGCAGTGGCTTCACCTGGCAGTATTTAATTAATTATTTATTGAGCATTATGTTTGCCTTCCCTTGGGATATGATCTTTCTTGTTGTGTCTCCCTCCTTCCACCAAGTAGTGTCACCTAATTATTTGAATATAGAATATTTTAATTACTTTAGATTTCAAAAAATATTAGTAAGTACTTTGTTGCTTTTCATAACCGTATGTGTATAATAGATAGCTCAATATTACTGCAGCTTTCCTGGGTTCCCATTTTATCGCCATCCCAATGTACTTGATGGGGGGAGGGGGGGAAGGAAAAAGAGGAAACATAAATTATCCTACCAATGTAAGATTGGATCAACATTTAAGCTAGTAGGTGTAATACAGATGCTGTGATCAGGTGCTCAGAGCCAAAATACTCACAGTCCTTGTGCTATTCTAATCAAAGGTACTGAAGATTGAGCAGTTCTCTGATGTGGTCTTATCAGTTTGAGTATAATGTAAATCCTTTTACAGCAGCTTTGTCCGATCTGCCTGTAGCTTTGTTCTGAACCTTTCAGTAACAGTTCACTGAAGCAGAAAGAGCCCTGTGAATTGATATTATAAACCTGCATGGTTGCTTTATTCATTGTTGAAGCAAGAGAATATAACAGAAGTATTTATTTTAGTGGATTGAGGATACTTTTTTTTTCTGTCAGTGCGAGCAGGGGAAAAATGTTCTAAATGCAAAAGAGGAAAAGCTAATACTATAATCATATCCATACCCATTCAGATCACAATCCCATTGAAAGATAATGCAGAATACTATATGTTTAATTTATTTTACACATTCAGAGAGATTGTTAAAATACCGAAGTGTTGTTATTTCCTGCTGATGTAGAGAAAAATATCATGTGACATTATTATAATCAGGACATAATAGTCATGTGAAATAAAACCTTCTCATAATGCACTTAGACTTCCCAGACAACTGTATTTTTCGAAGCACCACCTACCTGCTCTCTTTGGGACTGAGATGAGCCTTAGAAATTCAAGATTATATTGTATTCACTTTCTTGCTGGTGGGCATTCCTTACTGAAGTTCAAGAGCGTGAAATTTCTCTTTAGTCTCACTGCTTTGATATGGTATTTGCTTAATAATCAAACAAATTAAAGTGCGGAAAAAAATTGATAAAACTGCAATATCTTAAAATTAAGAGGCTGAAATATTAAATCGAGTTCCTCGTAATAATGCTGTGATGCCATGTTGATCCTTATTCTTGAAAATCAGTTTTTATGTTGTGCATCAGTAAGAAATATTACAAGTTTGGGAACCTGAAAGAAGATATGCTCTATTTGAACTTTTAAACTGTCATATAATCTAAAAATTCTAGCTTTATACTTTAAAGATCTTCTGGAAAGATTTAATTTACATTTGTGAATTAAACAGATATGGAAGCCCAACTTTATTTGTATATGTTTGTATATGCTATCAACAAGTTCTGCTACTTAAGACATATTTTCTCTTCTGTGGAGATAGGAAGATTTACAAAGTTAGTTCCATTACCACTAAAAAGTGTTTCAAATGGAAATCACTCTAAGATGAGAGTTACTTAAGATAGAAATGTTTTTGTACACCGCTCTTAAAATTTCATGTTCAGTTTTTAAAAAACCTCTGATCAGGAAGTTAAGGTAGTGAACAGCTGATTATTTTTTTTTTATGCTAAATATTTTAAATACCTAAGAAAAAAGGTATACTATACTCTTAATTACAGAAGAAAAAAAAAATCTTGTCACCTCTTCATTGAAATTAGTACGTGTAAGAATTACTTTTGTGGAGAAGTAATGTATTTAACTTTTATATTTCATATTTGCCTTTCAATTCATTTCACACAGTATTCCATGAAAAGGCGGACTTTGGTTTGGTTTTATCTGATGATATAAGCAACCACAGATAACCAAAGGTCAACGCCTATCTTCAAAATAAAATTAAAAAAACCACAACCAAGTTATCTGATGCACAGTCCTGCATCCAGACCCCCACTGGGGCAATCCAGTTTCTGTTTGGAGCACCTGAGCGAAGGGTAGAGCTTCTGTAAGGCACTGGGAGAGCAGGATGTGCTACGTGCCAGTCCTATCTCACAACCTGCAAAGTAAAGTAAGGCTGAAAGCTCTGCAAGAACTAAATTGTGATCAAAGAGATGGATGTTTTTGTTTAAATGATGAGAGTTCTGTGTCTTCACTCATTCTTCATGTGTAGTGTAAGGTGTTTCCACATAGCAGCAGAAATCAGAAAAAGTTTGGGTGGATACAAAACAATGAGAAGTCTTAGTATGTGATATGAGAGATGTAGCTGCCTTATGGGATGACAAGTGAAAGGACATTTTGTTTTCTTTTCTTTTTGTAAATTTTTTTTTGGCCAGGTAGACTAGTAAGAAAGGACAAATATTTTTGGTTAATTTCACATATTTAAACAATTCTAGTGTGACAGGCATGCTGTTATTTTCCGTATGTAGCCATTCCTCTCTTTACATATCAAATAGCTGTATGAGCTTTCATAGGATGAGTATTGTTATTAATCCTTGACAAAGGTCCCAGAGGTTTCAGTGAGAGTTTCTGAAACAGTAGACAGTGCAGATGTAAACTGGGTAACAAATACAGTGGACTGTGGATCTCAAATGCTTATTACTTGCTTCATTCTCACTTTAAATTCCAGCTAAATAAGTCCAACAGTTGCAAATGCAGTAGAATGTAAAGAGGAATAAAAGGACTTAATTTTGCAGAATACTAACTTTTTGGTATGTACCCACACCACTCATCAATGCAGATGTTTTGTGTATTGACCACAAGACACTCACATCTCTGGATTATGAAAACATACCTCTTTGTATTACCAAGATGAATGTTTAACTAATTTAGTAGTCAGGTCTTCTATCTGTGATCATTGTAAACATTTGCATTGATCAGAAGGAAAAACAAGGCCTGTTTGCAAGGCCAGAAAGTTGAATTGCCTCAAATTGATTTTTTTGTTTGTTTGTTTTGTTTCATTTACATGTTTTTTTTATTATTATGATTTTTTTCCTTCCAAAATAAATTTTAAGCATTTCTGAAAGGATTATGGAAAAATAAGGTCTATATATAGTGTTATGTTTTCATATTTATCTGTCTCTGTCTTCTGAAGTTTGTGGAATTTCTTGCAGATCTGTTTTTCTATTAAATCTTCACTCTGAAACAATTCCTCCCATTTTGTACTCTATAGAGCTGTAATATTTGTCCAAGGATGAGCTGCATTCAACATTTTGTTAACTGAAATGGGAAGTGACAGACTGACTAAAAGAAAATCTCCGTGCCGTAGAAACAGATATTACTTCTTTTTCACAGATTACTGTATGCCTGGACACTGAAGACTCTGAGATTGCAGATGCACTAAGGTTTCATATTGATCCATGTTGGACTAATTTGATCAGAAGAGAGACTTCTGTATCACATTATTTTCTCCTATAGCATTTGATTGAGATGGTCAAACACTGAGAATATTGTGCAGAAAAAACAGGGATAGGAAAAGAGAGACATTCAAAAACATAATACAGACTTGTTAGATATATTTTGTTTGCATTGATTTTCTTTATGGGTATATATCTTTTGGTGGCAGCTGTCTTCGAAATAATAGCATAATAGATAATACTCTGCTACATAATTTTGTATTTTTATTACTTTTTTACTGATATTTGTAGAATAATTTAATCATTGAAGTTGGTCACTACCTGCATACCCAGCAAAGATGTTTTTGTTTATTGCATTTTAATGGGGTTTTTTTGGCAAATTATGAGAAAGCCATAGTTGTTATGCAAGAATACGAAGTTGAAAAATGTCTGAAGAGCTGCAGAGGAGATTCTGCTACATGGGCATGAGAAAGTATAAATTATATTCTAGTCTTGCAGAAGTAGGTCTCAAGCTACAGGGAACGCTCCATCCAACAGAAGACAGCCTACTGTCTGCTTTTTAGTTCAGGTTTATCAGACTGTGACTTGACAGATCAGAGTCAGTGCTGATTGTGCTGGTTTGAGGAGTCCCTGTCCTTGATGGTTTGCTTCCATGCTACAAGAAAAAGAGGAGGCAGGGAGTTATAAACTACTGGGAAGTTATGACAATTTCAGATGTGCTTTTGTCGCATTTGTTTTGGAAGAACTGGAAGCCTTGAAAAAGCAATACGCAGTGGTAATTCAGAGCCTCGTATGCATAGGGAGAAGGGATGTTAGGGTGCCTATGTCCAACTGCATCTGCTATTCACCAGGTTCTTCACCATCTTACTGGCTGAGACAAGGAACAGTATCAACTAATTGGCATTCGCCTCTCCCAGTCTTTCTACAAGCTTAAATGAGGTGGCGTGCCCTGCTCTCCCTTTCCTTAGTCATAGCAGGGAGCATGCGTTTTTTGTAAAGAGTTGCCACTTTAAGGACGTACAACTTGGCTAAATTGAAGGAAGTCCAGTGGGATTTTTCTTGCCGATCTTCACTTGTGTAAAGGAAACAGAGGATCTGAAAATTATGTTGTCTCAAAGTTTAATATTAAGAAATGGGAAACCATTAGCTTGCTGTCATTCCCTGGCTAATATCCTCATTTACTGAACTTAGTTACAATACTAAGTTACTGAACTTAGTATTGGATGTCTTCTGTTCAGTTGAATAAAAATTAGACCAAAAGCGTCCATTTTGTATAAACTGAAAAAAGACTGGTTGTATAGTAATGTGGTATAGGCTTTAGCGAGACAGAAAGGGTAGTTGTGACATAGTGTAATCACATCATTTGCAGAGCAGTTATTAGTTTTATTTTTGCTTGCAGTTATAGCTCAGGACAGGGAAAATGTTGTATATTGCTTTCTTTTTTTTTTTTTTGACTCATGAGATAGCATGCTTTGTCAAGAGTGCATTTGTTAGTCTCACTGTCATATTTATATGAAAGACATAACGGGATGCTACTGCACTATCAATTGCTTTTCATTACTGTTGTCTTTGCTTGCAAAGGTCATCACCTTGCATGTGAATCAAATTTGGAAAAGAGTATTTTCTTTAGAAGTGGAATTGTAGTCTGAATTAGAAGGCAGTGCTGTTTGAGAAAGTTAATATAACGTATTCCTGAGCTTCCCTTTAACTCTTACATGAAGTTAATTCAGCACCTTTGTGTGGACAGATTGTTTTCTTCCCTGTCAGAGTTGCAGTTGCTTGTGTTTTGTTTCACATTTGAATAATACATTTGATTACCATGGCAAATGTTGCAGTGTATGCATGCCTGACTGTAGTGCCTAATTAACTGATGATAACAAGGCAGGATTGCCCTCTTCTCTTTCATAAGCAATCATATACATGACAGTTCTTTTATCTTTCTTCAAAATTGACTTGCTCTCCTGACCCTTAAGCAGCTCCTGTTTTCTGTGTTTACCTCTGATGTCTTTGCAAGACTGTTAATTTTCTGTGGCATATCCTATCTAGTTGTAATTAACACATCGAATAGCAAAGAAATAGTTCTGCTTGCAGATGCCTAATGGAGGAATGCTTTCTTTCAGTAATTATACAGCTTCATTTTCCTGATTTGCATTGACCTACAAGGATTATTTTTTTTTCTTTTTTTGTGGTATAGTCCTATTTACGTAGGGAAAACAAACTAAAAAATTAGGTTAATTTGCTATAGTTTACCTAGACATATAAAGTAAACTTAGAAGCAGTCGGTGGTAAGTTTGGTAAATGTTTGCGTTTAGCAAAGTTAAATTGGAGGTAAAAAGTGCTGTCGTCTTGCATGTATTTAATCCTGAAGTCAAAGGCCTGTTCTTATAATTAGAAACTTCAAGAAGCACTTGACCTATTTTAAGGAAGCATTAAAGTCACATGTATACAAAGCAAATATTTTCCATTATTGTATCTTAAAAAAACCCTGAACTTACATTTCAAATAAATGACTAGGATTTCTATTTATCGTTTTATAGCTAGTCTGAGATTAAAGCCATAATGAATACAAGTTCAGAGAGAAGAAGGTATAAGAGAAAAGGTTGGTAGTTACAGCAATAAAAACAGGGGCAAAAAGAACAGCTTTTCTGAAAGACTCAGGCTGGAATAATAATGATAGAATTGTCTAAATCGATATATCTCTTGTCAGCCTCACGTCTGATGTTTGAATCAGTCAGGCCTTTTCTGCAAGAGCTTTCCTCAGGAATATTGAATTATTTATTATTTGTATCTTTTTTCCTTCCCTTTCTGATGATTTTTTTTCTTTTTTTTTTTTTTCCCCCTGACTTAGTAAAATTTGTTTTTTATGCTGCCAGGTTCAATGTTGTCTGCTGTTTGATAAATAGCAGTAATTGGGTGTATAGCAGAAGTCGTGTAAAAATGTATGACTTCAATTACATCTAGAACAATTTTTTCTTTATATTGATCTTTTTTTCTGTATAAGATCTGCTCTTCATAGCCTCCAGTGCTGAGTTTTTAAAGAATTACTCTATGTCCATATGTTGGCATGCACTTTTGAACCCATGCATCTTTTTTAAAAAAAATGGAATGCTGTCTTGAATCAGTTCTGCCTGAGCAGTAAGTGAAAAATTAGAGTCATTCAAATAGTGAAATATTCATATTGTATTCTAGTCAGATGAGGGATTGCGTTACTTTAAAATTACAATGCCTACTTACAGTCCCTGTTTCTCTTATCTGAGATAATGAAATGAGGGTACTGGGCAATTAATGAAAACATCTTTCATTAACAATTATAATCCAGATAAAATTAAAATATGTGTTTTGAAAGTCACCTCTGTGCAGTAAAGCTCTGCTCATTTCAATCTACCGTTGTACACCATAGTGTTTAGCCTTGTAAATATTATCAAAGGTGCTAATGTAATAGAAATGATAAAATGAATTAAAGTATTTGCCCTGAAAAGTCTTTATAGGTCAGAACAAAAGATGGGGCTGCATTTCACATTTGAACTGGGATTAAGGTTTGCCCTGGTTATGGGCAGATGGACTGGTTAGAAGTTCAGGTCTGAATTCAGGCTTTAAGAGTTCAAGGCTGTCAGCATTGGGGTTCAGCACAGGATGCTGCTGTAGTCTATTATGCACATTGGTTTTCACTGCACGTGTTTTTGAGGGAAATGCAGCGGAAGTTGCCTTGTCCTTATTAAATATATTTTTTTGTTCATTACATAAGTCTTTGCTTGCTGTGCTTCATGCTTCAAACTCTTCTAAAGTGAGATTCAAAGTAAAGGGTTATATAAACAGCCATATTTATGCCATCCAGCAGTGGATCAAAGGGAATATTCCTCACAATTGTGGTTAATTTATGTCATTTGAAAATGTAATTACCTCATGATTATTGCCTGCTTTATACAGTTCTATTTTGTGTTTTAAAAAGCAGTCATGCTCTAGGTTGCTAATGGACAGGAGTGCTAAACAGACTGGCTATAACCTAAATCCTGCAGTTCTTTCTCTGGTACCTGCCCCATTGTCATTACAGGGAAGGGATAAGTGAGACCAGGAATTGCAAATTTTGCTTCAATAGTTGTAACAATTAAGTGCATTGGTAGAGATTCTCCTCTTTCTCATGGAGCTAATTCTCAGGATATGTTTCAGGCTGTTAATATGTGCGCATGTTTCAGAATGTGTATATCGGCAAAGAAATACCTCCAGTCTCTAACGTGTTTTGTTTAGGAAGCCCTAACTTTAAAACAATCCTTTAGAAACAGCTGTATAAGGTAATTCATTTGAGGACTGTCAATAAACGCTTGAATTGTTCTGTAGATCATCAGATGAAGCTGGGGTTAAATAGATAAAAAGAAGTTGGTGGTGTTTTTACCCAAAGTCTTGTTTAAGCCTCACTAGTCTTCTGTTTTTTCCTGTAGCAGTTTGACAAAATTGCCTTTCCTACCAGCAGCCTGTTAGGTGCTGTGCACAGAAACAAAACCCTATTGTTTTAGATTTTCTTTCATATCATGTAGGTGTCTGTGCCATACCACCCACACAGTAAAGCAAGTGAGCTGTGAAATATATTCATTGTTAGAGTACAGGGGAAATGGAGGCAAGCAATCGGCAGTAATAATGTACGACAGCAAGGGGAGGCTGCCAACATTACCTGCATTATTTCGGTTGCCTTTTTCATTATAGGTTCGGGAAATAGGCAGCAATTCGATTATGGCATGATTTGGGATGGAATTGCTTGCCGTTCACTGACCCTGTCACAAGGGGATCAAATGAGAAGTCAGCTCAAATAAAGTTTATAGTGCATTAACTGGACCAAGCATTGCCTAGCCTGGGAGCATGATTTTTCATCTTCCAGGGTTTTGTAACTGCTTCTCAGATATATTTGTACCTTAAGGCGCAGGGGAGGGGGAGGGGGGAAGGGGAGGGGGATGAAAAAAAGGAGGATTGGCTGAGATGTATAGGAATGAGCTAGTTGGCCAATAGTGTACATTCCCCTCCCCTCCCATGTGCAAATCTCAGCTCCCTTCTAGCTTGTGAGAAGCAGCATGATTAATAACACTGAGGGAACCTGCCTGTTGGATTATTAATTTTCCATCCTTTTTCCCTTCTCTTACGCATATCCCTGACGCTTTGCCTTTTTTTAAAAAAAGCTTTTCTTTTTCTCCCCCCCCTTCTTTTTTTCTTTTTTCTTTTTTTTTTTTTCCGCCCCATGGAGCTAACCACTAGCCACTAACATTCTCGTGGCTATCCAACCCTGCAAGGGCTTACTTCACAGTGGGGTGAGTTTGTATATTAAAACAGGGGATTCTGCAAGGAAGCAACAACAACAACAACCAAACAAAAAAAAAAAAAAAAAGGAAAGAAAGCAAAACCATTCCTGTGATGCTTGATTACAGTACAGTTGCCTTTAGCTACAACTGCTAAAACTAGAGTTAATGCTGACCTAGAAGGGAAGAAATGTGTTGCAGTGTCTGCCTGTTAGCTCTAGAGAGTACTGCACTGCATGGACAGATAAACATTTTTTCTCGTTATTAAAACTAATTAGAATTGGCCCTTTAGAAACCTTGATTGCATAGAGAGGGTGCAAATTGATAGAATAAGGGAGTTAACGGTAGGTAATTGGACAAGCTGCGGGTTTTTTGTTGGTGATGCTCGAGGGTTTTTTCCTTTTTTTAACAAGGCTTTTACAATACCAATTGTAATGAAAATAGTTTTTGTTTTGCCGTCACAAATATGTCACTGTTAAGTTTTTGTGATTTTCATGGAATACTCATGACAAAATATCATTTACAGATCAGTGATATTTTTGGTGGGAGAGTCTCATGCCAGCTGAGGACAATTTATCACAAATTTGGTACAATGTGTGCTGATAATGTTTACACGTGTATGCGTTACCGTAGGGTTCTCTCTTTTGATTCGCTGACCAGGTCATGTGTCCAGTCTATATAAAGGAAATATGTGATGTAGGAGTTCCATTTTGATTTCTGATGTCTAGATTTGATTAGTTTTATGAAGTAGTTATGTTATAATACTGTGCAATATATTTTATTACTTCAAATATAGCAGGATTAAGAAATTTGCTTTTGTTAATTCACAGTGTAATACAATGAAATACCAAGAATTTCGTGTCTTGAAGCACATTACAGAATATATAAACTTCTTAACTAAAATAAAAAAAAGTTTAATGTTGGTAAACTAATACCAAGTAATTTTTAAAAATATATATATTTATGTATGTGTATGCATACATTCAATTGGTTGTTTTGTTTGTGAAAGGAGCAGATGAGATCATGTATCAAGAAGGCACCGTTCATGTGTTTTTACTGAAGGTAGGATGGGGTGGTGTACGTTTTGGGTTTTTTGTTTGTTTGTTTTTTTTAACCTATGCAATACTTCTCGAGTGATAAGGAAACATGGAGTATAATATAGCTATCTTGGATTTATATAACATATGCATTGAAATTGGTTTTGATTTTAATTTTTTCCCTGGATTTGTGTATTCCTATTTTGTCTTGTGATTTAAAAGAATTGATACAAAAAAGACAAGAGATTTCCTACCTAAAACCAACACAGATAGTACATGTACAGGCATTCTGCACATTCTATTATAGAATCATAGAAAATCTTAAGTTAGAAAGGACCCATAAGGATCAATGAGTCCAAATCCCATATATATATCTATATATCTATATATATATCTGTCTTCAATATATATATATATATATCAAAGATACATATATACCTATCTCTGTCTTTGAGCATTTAGCTGAAAGGAAGTATTTTATAAACTTAAGGTACTCTTTTTCTTGTCAGTCTTTGAAAATGTATACTGTAAACAAGCTGGTATAACATAGTCTCAGTACTCAGTGTATCTTGGTATTGTTTTAATAATATTCCATGCAATAAGGTCTTTCTACCTGGCACACACGCTGTCATTCTTAATTTTCAGTTACTCTTTATTAGGAATTCTTACCTTAATTGTGAAAGGACCTAATGTGTTTCTGGAAGGTAGTTTGTAATGTTGTTATAAAGATACTATTTCCAGTTCAAGTTTGAGATGCATAGAAAACCTGGGAGCAGTGCTTTCTTGTTTGGCTTGCTTATTTATTTATTTTTGTTGCCTGTGAGATTATCGGTACATTAGTAGAAGGAATTGTCATTGATTTGATTACTGAGCCCTAATTTTTTTTTATTCCTTTTCCCTATATTAATGTTAGTGATACCAAGTTTTGATATGCACGAACACTATGACATACAGTGCAACAAAACCATTGAAACTATTGTAGCTTGTTATTGTTAGAAAAGTATTGATGATACTACTTTTTATTTTTAAAGATGTGTTTTACTTTTGATTTTATAATATAACTGCTCTTCTGTAATGCTGAAACTTACTTAAACATGAAAACAATAAATGTATTTGTGAGTCCAGTCTCATTCTGACATTTGCATATGCTATATGTTTTCATCTACTCTCGGTGAGCAGTAGCCTGATGTGCCTCTATCAAGTAATGCCTTATTCTGACAATTAGCTTCTGTAATAGTAGCTTTGAAAACTGTCTTATGCTGAAACATAGGGTTTTATTTTTTTCAGTATCACTAAATATTCATTAATTTAGGGGTTTTTGGTACTAAAGAAATTAGGTCATTTTAAACAATAGTAGGAAATGTAATTTTTGATCGAGCAGTCGAGCCAACCGTCTTGCAACTCAGACTACAGAGGCAGAACAAAACTTTGTGATCTCTAAAATGGTGTAATTTGTTGGGCATGTTGATTTTTAGACCGCAACAATTATAGATCTGTCAGGTGTTACGAAGCTAGTGCTTGTAGTCTTTACTGAATTTTATATTCTAATGCAGGGTTATGATACATAAAAAAATTAAAGTCAACATCAAGAAGATTGTCTCCAAATTAAATAGTAGCTGTTTGCATTTTTAATTTTGTTTGTATTTTTTACTAAAAGTAAATGTAACGGGGAGTAAAATAATTGAAAGGGAATAATTTTCTAACAACTGCTTGAAAACCTGTAATAGGTAGAATCTCTTCCACTGTTCGTATATGAAACAGTATTGCAATAGTACGGGTATTTTCTTCACATTGTAACTGACAGATTTGTTCGTAATACTGCCTCCAAACCATCCAAGTCTTAGCTTATCTCAGTTTGCATTCACAATGTTGACACACATATATCAGAATCTCAGTAATCTGAAGAAAGTCCAGGATTGGTGAATGCAAATTATTTCTTTTTTCAGTCTTCATTTGTTTTATTATATACTTAACTCTTCTATCTAGCTATCTGTCATAATTGTACATTTTGTCGTAAAAAGAGATTCCTTATCTCTGTAGGTTGGTACTTATGATGTGTCCACACTTTTAAAGAATACTGTTTGTAATTCCTAAAGCTCTTAGAGAAGTGATTAGGGAGTCACGATTGCTCACAAATTGAGTCTTTTTTCTGCTTGACACTGATCCTGTGATAGTCTCCCCACTTAATCCTCACTAGCAATTTGCCTATAGTTGCAGCTAACAGGAGGTGATTAGAGGGGAGTTGCCCACTGCCTTTTTCCTTCTGTTGTAGTGGCATGTTAGACAGAGGCTAGTGAATCAAAGCTGTTTTCCTATTAACTCAACACCTCCTAATGCATTAGAGCCACTTTTATCTAATAACAGTGTTCAGCTTCTAGTACTATTTTAATGTTACTTGGTATTCCTTTTAAAACATCACAATGAGCATTTTTAAAATTAGAGAACAAAAAGCATAAAGCAGAATACCCAAAGATGAAAGCAAAATAATGAAACTAGCAGGTCTCCTCTTTTATCAGCACATGCATGTAACCTCTATTAAAATTACAGGGAATTTTCTCCCTGCATCAATAGGCAAGTAGACTCCACTTTCTCTAAACATTACTGTAATTGAAATCCTGGTGACAGGTAACTGATGTAATACTTTTGAAGTGATAATGGAATATATTTACAAGTGAGAACAGCACCAATGAAAGGGTGATAATGAAGAGTTAACTTTTACAAGTATTAGTTACAATGAAGAATAATATGAAGGGCCCGAGTGAAAATTTCTAAATATTTACAACTTTTTATTTTGTCCCACCTGTAAAACATATCAAGGATTAGTTGGCATTTATTATTTTATTGGTACGATATAGAATCTTCACAGAAGCCTACATTCTCTGGCTTTTATTAGTTGTGTTTTAAAAACTTAACTGCTTTATGCTTTACTACTTTATGGACAGAGTTCTTAATTATTTTAATTAGTTTGTTTTAAAGAAACTATAGTAATGGATTTAAAAGACGTCTGTAGTGACACACAATCTGAGAAGTGTCCAACAGCAAACTGACTTGGGCTTGGTTTTTGAGGTCAGTGAATAAATGTCTTTTTTTAAGATTCACAGCATGCATCAAATACAGTGCATATATGTAATGTTTTAAACACAATTTCTTGGCTTTACAGAGTCTACCGCTGGGCTACATGTTAAGCATATGTTTATATTAGAGGGACTGTGACTAAGGTTACTGTCCAAGTTAAAATAGCTAGTTCAAGTGCAAAAATACAAAGGTGGCAGTTAACAAGAACATCTCTCTAACTGCTAGGTTGGTTGAGATGCAAGGAACAAAAGAGGTGGCATCTCTAGCTATTTCACTGTTTACCTAACAATCTCTGCTTATCACTTAAACTTCTTTATCTCCTTTCTATTCTTTAGGTTCATTTTGCCAACGATAAAGGTATATTTCAGGAACACGTTAGTGAATATATTTTAATTTACGTGCTTTAGAGTATATAATATGAGCATGTTATGCTTTAACATGCATTAACAATTTGAAGTAGACTGCTAAAATATAGGAAAACACGTATTAGTTAGGTGTTGGCTCGCACTCAGCCAGCTCACCCCACTGAGAGACACAGAAGCATCAAAAATGTCACCTGCAATCGCAATTCCTATTTATTTTGATCCTACAGGACAAGAACAAACAAAATTGGACAAAGTTTTCTGCTTTTAGATTGTTGAGAGATTATTTTATATGCAGTATGCACACAGACACGTATAGATAGCTAAATAAATGCATGTCTATCCTGAAATTGTAAAATGTGTCATAGTTTCTGATCTTGTCACAGATCTATCGTGTATTTTGTCGATATATCTTCAAGCACACATCTTCTCTAAAAACAATAAACATTCTTTTATTCTGTGTCAGAATGCTATTTTCAAGCTCAAGGTTTTTTTGAAGAGCAGTACAAAGTGTGGAAAAATCCTAGTGCCAGTGTTTACGCCTCTTTTCATTTGAGTGGCAAAAGCAGGATAGGGCAGTAACAATAGTCTAAATCAGGTCACTCCAAAATCGCTGTTCCTTAGTTTTCATTTCACATACTGCTGTTGTCCTGTCTGGAGCTGTCAACTGTATGGAAAAAACATCCCTGTTATAAGGTGTGCCAGTCCAAAAGGTCTTATCTTGTGTTAAATACTTGGAAACATGCAGTTGGATCACTAGGGAATCCAAGATATAACTGAATTTTGTTAGGGAACCCATTTTGCAGGAAACATTTTGATGAGGAACTCTGTTATCCTTTAGTCCTTACATTTTGTCTTCAATTATACAATGTGTTTCTCATTTTTATTATGGCTGCAGAAATGTATCCCATAAATTTGCATAAGGAAGCCAAGTAATAACACCTATCATTTGTGTTCTTTTCTTGGAAATGGAAGACAGATGAATAAACTGTTTTCTGTTGTGTATTCATTTGTGTTTTTTCTTTATGTGGCAAATAGTAAACATTAAAAATGACATAAATTCTATTATGTAGAAGCTACTGAGCTTCTGGTATTATAAAGCCATAAGCAAAGAAGCCTTTCAGAACTATTTCTGAATTGTTTTTCATGCTTTCAGAAGGTACTAGATGCAGAATCATAGAAAATATGTGTAGTCTCTTCACAAGACACATTGCTGTAAACTACTGCCTGACAGGGCATCTGTCTTCCAGAGTTGTAGGACTGCTTAATATCCAGGACTTTAAAGTCTGTTTTGTTTATTTAAGTTATAAGTGTGCCTTAGTTGTAAGATGAAATACTGCCAATTCATTTTTTTTAAAGAACACTGAATAATAATAGATTTTGGTTCTTCCTCTTCTGTGCCATTTTAATAAAGAAGGGAAGCTCTTTGCTTTTTCTGAAGTGTTGCTGAAATAGCTGGAATTTTAAATTTCCAGTTTTTCAGGCAAAAACTATTTTTACTCATGTGAGCTATTGTGATAGGACAAAGCATTATTTTTGTATTTTTTTAAACTTAATAAGGATAATAGATTTATCTAAAAGGTAGATTTCTATATCATATTAATAGACTTACTTTGTAACTTTGTTAGTTAAACTTCTGTCTGTCTTTTCTTTTTTGGAGGGCTTAAGGTAATGGAGGGTTGTAGCAGAAAAGTAGAACTGTTTTCAATTGGCGATTGCAGCCCAGAAATGTACAAAGTCCATATAGATATAAGGGAGTGTACAAAATCGCTGCCCTGAAGGAACAGGACTACTCATGATGTTAGTTAAGGTGAAAAAAATAGTGTGAGATGGGTGAAATCGGAATGGATTCAGATGTCATGATATGGAAAGCTTGCAGTAGCTTACCCAGGGATTAATTATAAAAGTAGACATTGCAAGATTTTATTCTTTCATCCTCAAAGTCTCTCACGCCCTCCCTAGTCTTAATGTAATACAGCATTTCTCCTGGGGCATGCTGTGGGATCCCATGTTTAGGTTGTGGCTAGAAGTGATTTCCAGTTCCAAGTAAACACTCAGGATGCATCGTGAGTCTATGTCAGGATAAACCTGGGTGCAGGCAGTCTCCTCCCACACTCTCTCTGGGAGGAAAACCCAGGTGCATTGAGTAGAAAGGGACGAGGACTGCAGTGTTTTTCAGGATGCTCCTACCCTACAATGTGTCCAGAACCACTGTGAATCATAAACGAAACACAGCTCTGTTCATGATTGCAGAGCTCCAGGTTGCTGAAATGTATGGTATAGGCATGCAGTTCCTTTTGCACGTCTCTCAGTGAATCATCTGTTAGCACATTGATGTTCTGGTTCCTGCAAAGTGCAGTTCCTTGCTTCACAGTGACCGTTTAAATGCCATTGGGATGTCCTGTTGGCCTAGTCAGTGATTTTAGGATAAAAATGTGAAAATTGGTAAGGGGAGAAAGCCTGCTTTAGCAATTTCCACAGGAGAAAATACAGTTTTGTCTCTAAGAGTAAAATTGAGTTGTGTCGTACTGAAGTATCATGAGTAATACAGACATGGATCATCAAACAGCGACCTTCAGTATTACTTGTGCTGCTTCTTCCTTTAATGGTCAGGCTAGTGTACCTGATTGGACTTGGTTGTCAGGTATTTTTAGAGGCTCATTTCTGACAAAAGGCTTTGAAAAATCACAGTGCAAAGAGCAGTTCTGTTATTGAGGCCCAGACTGGTACTTCAGCAAAGTCAGGTCTGTAATGTTCATGTTACTACAATTTAGGAGTGGGGAGGGAGGGCAGGCTTCAATGACTCCATAAATGATATGACTCTGAGTAACTAAGGCTGATATTTTGAGTGATATTGGTATTTCTATAATCAACTTCTAGAGAATTATCACTTTTTTTGAGCATGTATTAAAAATCATAGCAAACAAAAGCATTTCTAGCACCTTTTTTGTCTGTAGTCTACAGAGAACAATCAGCAAAAGGCTGGTTGAATCTTCTTCTCTTGTATGTCCCGTTACTCCCTTGGGTAGCAGGCTGCTTCTGTTGGAGAGTGGAAAAATATGGCTCTATACGTCACCCACCTCCCAGGGGAAATAAGATAACACTGCAAATGAATAAGGAAGTCCTGCCCTTCCTTGTACCTGTGTAAGTGTTTGTGCAGCTGTTCATTGAACCAAATCATGAAACTCACCTGGGTGAAGCTAACCAATTTGCTCTGGGTTAATTTAACCTAAGTCAAACTTCCAGGCTTGTTCACCCATATTCATACCCAGATTTGGGTCAGTATATGTGAGAAAGCACTGTAGAGATCAGTGTGGGCTATTAGAAGCTGCAAGACTGGCATCACCTTTTGGAAAGCCTCCTCTTCTACAAGCTTATCACCGAACTATGGCGTTATTAGAGAAAGGAAAGATGACAAGTAGAAGTAATTGGGTAGTTTCGGGAATGTTTTTGTGTTCCCTATGACGATACAAAATATTTAAAAACGCATCTTGTGCTAGTATATATTCAAATCAGGACAGATCAGAACTGCATTTGGAACCTTGAATGTCCTGTATGGGACACTTCAAGTCCTTTCTTATTTAAATAGCAAAGATGATGTGTTTGGACAACGGCCGACGCTATGGAAAAGGAGTCTCAACCTTGAAGCTTTCTAATCCAGCTGTTAGCATATTGAGTTAGTTATAGGAGAACTGATTCTAGCTTTGTTAAAATGTCTGAGGGTTGCTTTGGGGTTTTTTTCAGTAGCACTAAAAGTTTACCTTCTTTCATTTAAATAAGTTGGAATGCAGAAGCAGGTATATTATTCAATTATTTCTTCTTGTTCCTCAAATTATCTATGGTTTGCTTATGGAAGTTGGTATATGTAAGAATACAGACAAAACCCTATATAAGTATGCAACATTGATGGCCTAAGACAGAAATTATTCTGGTGACTGATTTACTCTGAAACATTATTCAGTTTTATGAGCAGCTTCTAGAGAGTGTCAAGGATTTTTTTTGTATTGGAATTTTATGGTACAGTTTAAAAACTCTAGACAATTTATGGCATTTTTGGGGGAGAATTAGTTCTTTAATGTAAAATTGTAGCAACCCCATTGCTAGTATTTTAGAGCATCTCTCTTGCTCTTTGGTCAAGCATTCTTCCTCAAACTTGACTAGCGTCAGGTGTTTCAGTAATAAGTAGATGAGAGATAATGTGCCTTTTGCAAAGTTTTTATCTTAATCCTCTGCAAACAGATGTTGTTGTAAACTATAAAATGTAATATCTTTGTGATATCTGGAAGTTTTTTCTTTTAAAAAGTGGAACTGTTTATCAACTTGAGCCCCTCTGCTCCTTGTGAATTTTTCTGTAAAAACATCTAAATGCTTTTATGACTTCTGAATTTTCATATACACGGGACCCACATTTCACTAACAGTAAACTTCTTCTGTCTGAAAATCCATTTTTACATCTCCCCTGACAGGTGGACACATAACATGTTTGCTCTTCAGTGTTGAAGAGAGAGGAGGAAACACGTATTTACTGCTTAGAATTTTACTTTATTAAAAAGTCCCAAACACAATGTTTTGTTAAGGAGGGATTACCTTATGAAGAACCTATCTAAGAAAACAGAATATTTTTTACAGTCAGCATGGCTATGCTAATAATGTTGTTCACAGATGTATCAAGATCTCAATTTCCTGACAGCAATGAGTGTTTCTTTAGAACAATAGAAAACACCAGATTGTACTGGGATATCAAAGTGGGAGATAATCACATCTGAAAATGCTTGCTGTCTTTTCTTTAATACCTTGAAAATGTTACTTGGTTTCAGTGATTCTAATATTATGTATTCTTCTTTATATAGAATAGTAAAAGGTAAGCATTTTTGGTTTGCTCCCTCTTGCATCGGTTTTGTTGCTTTCCTGAGGAGCTTTTATGGTTACTATTTAGGTTATAGGAAATTTTAAAGATTTGGCAGTGTGAAAGCTACAGGCAAAGATTATTCTTCAGCCTCATCCTTTGAAGGCTACCTAAAGATAGCAGGACTTTAGGGGTATAGTTTGGACATTCAGCTGTAAGACTTACAGGAGTTTTTGCTTCTGTAATGGGCGGAATAGAAGTCTCTTGAATAGCTAGGATAACAGCCACATGAGAAATGAGTTGATCTAAACCAAAATAAATTTGGTTTGCAAACAGAGCCAACATAGTCTTTGGAGAAATGATGTAACATGTGCCCAGTGAACGATATTTCAAGTAAACGGGTAGTCGTGTTTTTAATTTTCTGTTCCTGAATGTTTTTACACTAGACCTACACAGCAAACAATGTGATATGTTTTATATGTGCTACAAATGGACAATGCAGTGAGGATGTGCAGTTCGGAAAAATATACTTGTATTGGATTTACGCAGTGTGTTAGGAAGAGACTCTTTGTTGCCTGCCCATGGCAGGGGGGGTTGGAACTAAATGATCTTTAGGGTCCCTTCCAAACGAAACCATTCTATGATTCTGAAAGCCATCGTCATATTAAAAAAAAAAAAAAAAAAAAAAAACAACAAAAACCCCAACCCCAACAACAAAACAAAACAACAAACCAAACTCAAAACCAACCCACCCCCCCAAAAACCATCTAAAGTATTCCTAATACACTACCAGGCTGACACTCAGTCTAGAAGAGAGGTAATCTCAGGGCATCGTGGGAAGCACCCACAGGAGATCGTATGCCTTAGTAGTGAGTGTATCTGAAGCTCAATATAACTTACTCCATTACTGTGACAGTATATACTGTAGGCTGTATAAAAAATATTTGCACCACCAGCTGTCTTATTGTTCTAAAATATATAAAACCAGTATCCACTTCAGAAACATCAGGACAGCCTTCTGTTCCTGGCTGCTTTGCTACAGTGTTTTCATCAGGCTTATTTGTAACATTGCAAAACTCAAAACCAGCAAGGGTTACTGAATGCACAGAACACACGTTCGTCTCAGGACGTCTGTAAGTTAAACAGAGTAGGAGGCTAGAAAGTTTTTTTTGAGGAATATCATATAGTTTTGCTTTCTTCCCAGATTCTTCACCAATTTTACACTCAAAATCTAGTTATGGATAAAAAGGATAAGCAAATTGCACAGAAAGCCAAGAAATTATTACTAATGTAATTGAAATCTTAAGTCTAGTCAAAGAATTATTAATAATATAGGTTTAATTTTTACAAAAAGAGAAAGAAAAAGAAAATAAACTTACAGAACAAGTGACCATAATAATAAAGCAATTAAAATTGTTGCCCAAGTAATTTATGTCCTCTATTTTAGCAAATGGGGACATATAACCTTTTTTTGGTGACACCTAACAGGATGGTGTCAACAAGTCCAAACTTTTCAGAGAAATGAAAGGAGCTTGGAGAAATTATCATCATAGAAGCATGCAAAATTATGTAATACTGCTACCTGTAATTTCACAGAGACATTAGAGGTCATGCTGTAAATACCTTATGGCAGTCTATTCTGGCGAGTACCCTGTTATATGCAAAATACGTTATGTTCTATAGCAGCTTAGTTTGACCAGTCACAGTGTTGGAAGTGATGTGCATATTTTTGTAAGCATATATATCAAATGTACAAACTTAAGAGTTGCCTTTTCTTTCTGTTTTGACTCCCAAAGCAACTTTTCTGGATGTAAAAAAATCATACCAGCTTTTAGTGCTTTAGTCTCATATTTGTTTTTCTCCTCATATCAAGATATTAATGTTGATTCTTTCTGCACAGAGATAAGAAGGTAGCAACGTTTAGAGTTGCCTATTACAGAGTCATAGCAGAAATAAATATATTATCACATGCCTTATTTGTATTTCATCATAGCTACTTTTTCTGGGATCAGCTTTGACAATAAATGAAAAGATCTTTTCTGTTAAAGGGAAGCATTATTTAGTAATGTATTGAAGTTGGAATTGACATATGCTACATGTTCTGTGACTCCTCTGCCTTGATTTCTGTTGTCCACAGCATTCGGGTAAGTTAGATTTCCATTAAACAGCAAGAAAAGTCTGTGAGTTGATGCAAAGCAAAACTGTATTATCTCAGCCCTCTGCTCATTATGGGAAATGATAGCATGGTAAGTAAATACTAAAAGTAACAAGTAGCCATGCTGTCTGATTTGTCAAAGGATACGTTTAATTTGTTTTGTATGTGAGTGTTTGAATTTTCCAAGTTCATGGGCTTGGAAAGCACCTCACCATAAACTATCCAGAATTTTAATTATCTTATTCTGTTAGGTTAAATTACTAAACAGCTTCTTCAAAGATGCTGTTCTGTGTTTGAATAAATATAATATGCAAAAATGTGAAAATTGCTCCTAGTATGATACCCAAGTGAGATACAGTGGCTTTGTGGTGTCATATACTGAGAAATTATTTAAAGACACACAAAAGGACACTGTCACTCTGTTATTAATGTTAAAAATTGTTGATGATCTGTGCAGTGTGTTTTTTCTAATTAGAGGAAAGCTGTAGAGTACCATTTCCATAATCGACGTGGGAACAGAAACTCAGCAAAATTTCATGTATTTGCAGTGAAACTGCTCCTCAGCAACATAAAAATGGCTTTTATAACATAAAGGCTGTAATTAGAATAAGTCAAATCAGTTGGAAACGATTAAAGCCAGAACAGGCTAAGCTGCCTTCTAAATATTTGTCTGGAGATTAGCCCTACTCTTACAGCCCCTGAGAAGCATCTTTGATTTACTTATAATGCTTGACGTGGCAAAGATAATCCTGCAGAAGGCAAATGAACACAAATTTAGATGTGCTGTTAGGCTCTCTTTGTTGATTTGACAGGAGGCAGCATATTGGAAGTGATGTTGGAGAAATGAGTATAGGGTCACATTAGACAAATTGCTTAACACCCCCCCCCCCCATCAATTTAAATTCTTTAAAAATGTGCTCATTCTTTGAAGCTTTTAGGATGCACTTTAGAAGTCCATGTGGAATAATTTTCTGCATGTCTGTGCGACAGTTGATGTGAGTCTCATTGTATTTAAAATTATAGTCCTGAGATGGAACTTTCTGCTTGTTGCTTGTCTGACATCAGCTATTAAAATACAAGTAAAGCTTGGCAGGTATAAATTTGAAGAAGAAAAGAGATTATGTAAGATGATCAGAATTGTTAATATTAATCAGCTAGTTGTGGAAGAATGGTGATTTACTCTGTAGAAGAGTTCTGTTGGAAGAACAAACAAACAAAACAGGCATTGGGTAGCCAGCTACCTACTGACACCCCTTTATTGCACTCTGATAGCTGGAAAGGAAAGGAGATCTAGAACTAACGCAGTTGACAGATTGTGAACGTGGACTGGCCAGTGCATTAGTTTGTAGATTTAATGGGATTAGCAGAAAGTAACCATTAGGAAAGCTAGCCTGTATTTTAGGATGATGAACCTCTACATTATTGTTAACCCTTGTCTGCATATGGTATAATGGTACAGAATGGTGAAAAATTGTTCAGTATGTAAAGCTGAAAGATTTCAAATGAGTTTGAAATATTAGTTAGCTTCCTGGTGTAGATCAAATTTGTACATCACGTAGTTTTCCTCTCATTTATAATCTCCACAGCATCCCAAACTTTTTGTTTAGCTGGTGAAAATATAATCAGTGTAATGTATTCTCTTACTGAATTTTAAACAAGACCATTAAAACTCCTTTAACGTGCTAAAGTAAGCTTCAGAGAGGGCTTCCATTTCATCTTTACTGAACTGAGGCTATAGCACTCTTTCCCTTTGCACCACAGTGAGAGGCTGTCAATAATTCAATAGCCATGGCCTTGATGGGCCAAGGCCTAACTTAGACTTTAAACAGAGCCAAGCAGCTCGTCAAAGTGTGATGTGCTGTCAATGCCCGACTGATCTATACTGCATGAATTCTCCCTCAGCTCTTGATGTATCCCTGGGAATGAAAAGAAAGCAATTTTAGAAGTAGACCTAGTGTGAAGCACCTGTTTGTTTGGAATTTTTAATAAGGGAAAGTTGTGTTACTAATGAAGCTCAGTGAAGTCGTTGCATTTTTTGCTTAGAGGACCCACACTAAATTCTTGTCTAATAGCTTTGGTGCGTTTCCAGCATCTTCAGGAAAAGAAGTCACAATATTTGTAAATGTGTTAGTGCCTTAGAGCAAGTTCACTTGGAGCAGTACTTAATAACCGATGACAAGTAACTTTGCTTAATCCAAATTACCTATTTACATCTTTCAGTTTTATTGATATTATACTATTAACACTCAGTATTGCAGTAATGAAACTTTTTCATAGCTATTTGTTTTCAGGTTTTTCCCCACACAGTAACTGATGTATATGATGAATTCATATCCTTTCTTAAATGCTCTACATTGAATCTGCTTATATTTTATAGCTTACTTGGAAACTGAAAAATTACTTGTTTTTTCTAAGAAAATAGTTTAGAAAAAAGTGAGCTAATGTGGTAACTAGTTGTATTCTAGTTCTCTTACACTTCAAACAAAAATGTAAAAGCAGAATTATATCTAAAGTGCCTTTGAAAATGTATAAGAAAGCTTAAATAAGACTTTACAATATTTGTCTAAAAACCCCAAAAGCTAGCATTAATAAATGTGTACTTAGTTATATTTTAAAGCATTTGAATTTCAGTCCTTGTGTTGCTAAGCTTCTGTTATGATAAGATTTATTGGCATTTAAAAGAGAAAAGTAACAATGCTATTCTCACTTTAAATGCATTTGTTTTGTCATTGTTTTCTTTACAAATCCATGTTTTTTGAAGTTTCCATATCTGCAGAAAGTTTCATAAGACATGTAGGTTCTCAGCCTTCAGGTAATTTTTGAATAGAGAAACAAGGGACTAATAGAAAAATAAATGAGGCCCTTTTAATGTTTTAGAAACGCTGAAACCTTGTGCTAGTGGATTTGATAAAGTCAGGGTCTTTTGTTAAAGCAGTTATATGTTTTAATTTTAAATAGCTTACTCCCTAAGTTCTCATTTTTCAGAAAACTTGAATTTTAGTATTTGGTCTGTGTTGATGACATTGTAACTTCCATCCTTCACACAGGGAAGCAGAGGAAACATAGCCTAAAACATGGTTGAGAGTGTTTCTCAACTAAGTGTTTTAGTGGTGTGGGTGCCTCACATGCCAGAATATAAACTAACTGAAGCCCCCACTGAAGACTGTTAGATGGAGAGACAGTCAGATTTTCACTAAAAACAAAACAATTGAGAAACATAGTGTTCTTTTCCTATTTGCTAAGTTGTTCCTTAAACTACCCATTAAATGGTCCTCCTCCGTTTTAGTGCAAAGTCAGACTGATTTGCTCAACCTACAGCTGAGAATTGTGTATAGGACTGTTGATCTGTGCTGGAGTTCATGTTGACCCTAGAGTAAGTAATACTGTATATTGAGCAACTAGGCAACTATCTTTGCATGAAACAAACTTCACACCCTCTCAATTTACCTATGTTGCTCGAGGTGCTGTATGCTCATTGCACTTGACAATGTGATTGAGTAATTATATCAGTGCAACTTTTTGTGGCAATAATCTTTTTGTCAGAAAAATTGTGTGTGACAGACTTCATAGCCTTTGACAGCGTCACAGATCATGACTAAAATTCATGTTTTGGCCAGTGATCTTCCAAATAATTAATTCTTCCAGATTAAGCGAGTACTTTTGACTCTCTGAGTGCATATTTGTAAACAAGTAAAGAAAGCAAAATAAGCAATTTTTTAATTTTGACTTTGAAAAATGCTGTAGGCCTTGATGCTGTGTTGCCTTGAGCGATGGGTTGAAGACTGTGAATGAGATTATTACATACCATCATAAGATGAGCAGAGAATGAACTTGACAAGAATAAGAATATATCCTGTATGTAGTTGTGTATATAGAGTGCAAGCAAGGTGAGTATTAACATGCTTGCAAAAATATAAGTTTAAAGATACTCCTCTGAGATTGGAGTGAGATGCGAGGCTTCTTCACTCTGGCAGTTGTTTACATTCTTGACTTAACTGCTTAACTGGGCAAGTAGAATTTGGTTGATTTTCAACAGATGATCTGTAGAAGGATTAGAACATGCTTCTTGTCCAGACCATTCTTTGCTAACCCAAATTCAGTAAGACACTCCTCAGACATATGATACGTTATCTGGGCATGTATCTATATCTGAATAGTTGTGCCGTGCATGTGACAGTAATGTTTGTTAGAATTAAGCTCTTCTAGGACCAGTTTTAGCAATTGACTTGAAAAGGTATCCTTGTGAGGCTTTCCTCCTTCCCTGTGTATAAATTCACAAACAGATACTGCTACAGCACTCACTAGCTTTTGTCATCACAGGTCTAGGGGTGGAAATGCACTGTTTGTGGACCTTTGTAGTTTTTTGTGTTATGTGACAGAAGAAAGCTTTTGCAATCACCCCAGGATATTTTGATCACCAACCTTCAGAGCTGTTGATAAACATGATTTTCAAATTATGTTGTCTGAACATAGGCGTTTGAAATTGGGCTACTTATTTATGTGCCTAACTTTAGGCATCTAATTTAGAAGGGATTAGCAAGGTTTCCCAGCTAGCGCTCATGGCAAAAGTAAGGATCGTTTCACTTGGGGACTTTAGCAGATGACAGAAAAAGTAAACAACATACAGCAAAAACCTACTTTATTTAATCAATATTTATTATGACACAGACTCTAAGGAGAAAGGAAATCTTTGCTGCTCCCCCCTCCCTTAAAAATATATATATTTTTGGTTGGTTGGTTGGTTTTTAATTCCTGGGTATTTTAGGTATTTCAGGTGCTAAAAATACCAAACAAAATACCAAACACACTCCTACGTGAGTGAGTTCTCAGGCATGTGTATCTACTAGTCTTAATTCTGCCCATCTTGATTTCTCTTTAGATTTTAGCATGTGTTTGATAGTTGTTACACTTAGGTACCTTTTGCTAATGTAACCAGAAGAGAACCTACTAGGTTTTCTGATACTACCTTTCAGTATAGAACCATCTAAGCCTCACAAATGAACAGAACTGTGATAGCTTTGGTGTACAGAAGGAGCTGCATTTGTGGAACCCTGGGTGTAGTGTAAGTTTGGAAACAGCCTTGCTTATTGTACAAAATCATTAGAAGCTCTGTATCTGGGAAACACAAGAAACTCGAATGGCTAGGTGAAAGTGAATAAAAATGAGGAGACTCACAAACTGCTTTTGCTCCAGGGCTGGTTTTAATGAGCTTGTCCCTAATGAGTTGTCCCTGCAACTAGCTTCAGGCCTAAACAGATGAGGCAGGGGTTCTGCTAAATTTTTGATGGGATTTGCACTGGTTTTATGAGAAAGCAAGCAGTAGAGAGTGCAAAGTTGTGTCATGAATCTTTTACGAGACTGGATTGTTGTCCGTCTTGTCAATAGGGATTGTAAGACCTGATTGCTAATAGAAGACATGCCACATGCTTGTTGTACTGACAAACTTGAATAAATAAGGTAGCATATATGTCAAGGGAAGATTTGGTTTGTCAGGAGCAGGGACTCGATGACCAATATATAAAGCTTTCTGAAAATTACTATCATCATACATTATTGAATTGATTACTGAATGGTGGTGTTTGCAACCAGGTATAGCCCTTTACAGAAACAGATCGTGTTTGGATACAGGCCGTAAGGCTTACCATGGACCATTTTGTATGCGTTCTAATGCAAAACGGGTGGATTAAAAAATTCATTCATCATTTGATGCTTTTCTGTTCTAAGGCTTGTATTGGTAGATTAATTTTATTTTTAATTAGATGGATTTCTATTTGTGTTTTATTACCAGTTTGTTAGTTCCAGAAGTAAAATAGAATTTTTATTGTGATTCTCTCAATTTGAGAGATTCTTTTTGATATTTGCGATAAGTCTATTGTTAACATGAAGAACTATCAACAAAAGTATTTCTTAGGCTTGACTTATCCAACAAGATTTTCCTAGTGTCTTAGGTGGTTACAAAAATGCATGTTAGCAGCTTTATTGCCTATAGAGAGTGCTATTTTTCTCTTCCATAGTTACAGGTGCGTTGCACCCACCTTGATCATTTAAAGATGTAAATAGGCCTTGCTTTCCTGAGCTGCTTCTGTCGAATTTCACATCAGCTTTTGACAGTCAGGCTACAGCGTGGAAGTTTGTCTTAGATTAAAATCTAGTAGTTTACAAGTTTTGTTTCCACTGTGTAAGTGTTATTTGGAAAGTGTAGGAAAAACATAACTTCTTTGAATATTGATATTTTTTAGGTCAATTAACTCCTTAAGTTGTTCCTCAAGTGCAGTTTGAATCCTTGTCTTATGCATCATTTTCTTTAAAATAAAAGTACAGGTCCGTGGTGGAGGGAAGATAAATACATAAGCTTGGGTTTTACAAAGCTAAATTAAAAAGCACTCGTGGGGAATAAAAAAATAAAATAACTAAGATATTATTCTTTTAAAATGGTGTTACTCCATGAAGTTTAGCAACTGATTAACAGCTGCATTACAAATTTCTTATTTTTGTTAATAGGTGTAAATAGCAGAAACATTCATCAATGAATTCGAAGATTATTGTGTTCATATATATTGATCTGTCTCCATGGTATTTAATTAATTGATATGCAAAGTCATGATAAGTGAGTCCAAGACTTAGTATGTCATGTTTCTGTTCTTTCAGGTCTTTATTTCTTGAAACATAACATTTTTCCTATGCTGTGTTTTAATTTCATCCTTTCTTTTTTTCCTGCCGCTACTTCTTATTTCTCCCATGCATGTATTATTTTTGCTGCTTCTCCCTCCTAATCTAACTCTCACTTACTTCTTTTTCTAATACTTGATCTTTATATGACAAATAGAATGAGGAAAAAGTCTGTTCGCATCAGCAAAAGCTGTACAGAGAATGGCTAAAATGGCTTGTCAGAAGTAGTGGGGAGGACAGCAGAACTTGTTAACATAAACCTGTGTAGCATTACAGGAGAGAAAATGAGTCAAAATACGTTCAAAGACTATGCATAACTAAAGCTTTAATAAATGAAAAGATTCATAAAGTGAACTCCTTAAAAAAAACATTTGATATGGCATCAAATAGAAATGACAGGTCCATGAATCAAATGAGATGATGAGCATCTGAATCAAAATTTCAAATTATTTCTTTCCAGTGTTAGCAATTGTGTTATCTTTGTGGAATACCAGAGTACTCCACCAACAATTTTTCTTATCAGGATTCTAGTGAACATTGTTTCATAAAATATGTTTGAAGAGTAGCAATATTTCATTTTGGTCTGCTCTCTAGGTTTTTAATAAATGGTGTATACCTTCTGCTATCACCATCGCATTTTAGAGCCTAAGTAGAAGACTTCCAAAAATATTATTTCCAGGAATTATAATAGGTCAAATCATGTTGCTTAACTGTTCTTCCTCAGATATCCTGGTACTTTGCAAGTCTTCAGCCTATTTTATCACAGCTCTTTCCACCTTGCCTCCTGCTGTGTCTGCATTTGTTGTTCTTTACAGCTAGAAATTAAACCAAACAATTTCTGCTGCTTATGCTACATATATGTGGTACTATAAACAGGAACTGAATTTAGGAGATTTGGGGAGAACACTGTTTTATTCATTCAGATAGATAACTACTTTGACTGAAGGGAAAGTCTGCCTCTGATTTTAAAACTTAGAATTTTCAGCTCTGTCTCCAAATCAATGTTTGAAAAGCCTTGTGGGAATAAAGCTCTTAAATTTTCTCTGGTTCAAAAGCAAAACAGTGGGGAGAGGTAGGTGTCATCACAGATGTATTTAACACTCTCTTCAGAGACAAAAATAAATTATTTTAGATTAAAGAAAAATCCAAAGTTAAGTTTTCTGCTGGTCAGGTCATTTCTGGAGACAACTAAAATAATAAGCTTCTATTGCTAATTTTGATGAATGTAATTTCCTCAGTGTTTTCAAGTACTGCTATTAGTCAGTCTGAACAGTAAAGATGATAAGCAGAGGGGGAAGTGTTCAGTACATTCTCTAGGGGAGCACAGTGTCAGCTGCTCCGAAGGACATAGACTGTAACCATACTTCAAGGGAAAAAAATTCTTCATTTGCGTTAGACCTACTTTTGGAGGAGTTGATTAAAGAAGGGAAGCACTTTCGATTGTTTGTTCTAGTTGCACTGTTGCTTAATTTCGTACATATAGATTCGTATTCAGAATGTGATAGGTTCCCGTTACTTTCAGTAGTGCATGCATTTATGTGTTTGACAGACAAGTTTCTCTTCCCTTACTGGGGTAGATGGTTCCGAAGTATTTGTGGTTTTCCTGAGAGATCTGTGGGGTTCACTTTTGGGCAGATGTGTATCAGTTTTTCATTCCAGAATCTGCAGCTTCATCAGGAAGAATGTATGTGAAGCTTTTGTTGAAGCTTTTGTCACTGGTGACATGGGGAGTACCCTATTATTTTTGGTATCAAAAAGAAATCCTCTTATCTTCCTTAACAGTTTTCATAAAGCCAAATATAGATACCGAAATAAATAGCCAACTTCAGAAGAGTTGATGATTGTCAAGGGTCTTAGTCCTTTTAAAAAAAGTTTACTTTTCCAGGGCCTAAACAGAAACTTGAAGCTAAACTGTGTTTTGAAACCTGGCCTTTATTTTGAGGCTGACTGAATGAGGATGGGTTTGCTCATTCCCAGCTGAGATAAAAACGAGGTTTGCAAACTGAAGGTTGTTTTCTCCAATTGCTTGAGTTTTCTATGTTTTGTTTTTCCATTTGTGTGAGAAATGAATAGTCTTTGCCTTTTCCCATTCTATCCTGAGATGTGGTTGTCATCAAGACAGCAGGAGAAATCAGTGCTTTGCATGCAATGCTAGTTATTTTAGTACATTCTTAAATTAATTTTAACAATAAAAAATACGGGGTTCTGTAAGTTACCATATTGTATTTGATTTAGAGGTGCAATATGAGGCCATGATTTTGCACTCTAAACACTGAATAGATTTAGGTTTGGCTTTTTGATGAACTTTGTTTTCAATCAGCAGGAAAAACTAACCATTTTCATCTTAAGTCCGGGACTGGAAACATGACAGTAAATTCCTTCCTTTTCTCCCTTGCTGCAGTAAGGCTCTAACTGTTGGCCTTTCAGGCACACAGTGAGACTTCTTCTCTTCTCCTGATCAGGACAGAGTTGAGGAAAAGGTAGGCAGGTGCTTTCCTAGAAACACATGAATTATTTTGTATGACCAATATGAATGCCAAATGTACATAGTTTTACAATAATTTTTAATATATTTATTATCCTTCTTTCATATATTTTTGTCCCTCAATGTTAGTATCTTTTAAATACTGAATGCTTAGAGGATTTTCCTAAAAATTAATTAATTGAATAAATATAGATATGCATACACACACGTGTCTGTGTGTGTGCGTGCTAGGTTGTGTTCTAGCTTGTATTAAATTTAAAGCAGTGTAACTTTGGTGAAGTTAGGAAAGATTTGTTTCACATGTAAAGATTTTCATGCTGTAGTTTTCCTTTTTTACGTTTAAAGTGGCTCATGGCAAACTCTTGGACTGACAACACAGAAACGTTGTTTGTCTGTCAAGTAGGTTGGCCCAGAGTGAGTTTTTCTCCTTCTCCAAACCAGCTTAGTTCAGTGTTCTCACAGGACCTCTTCAGTTAATCCCATCATGCTATGCTCAGTTGCTGGCGTTTCTACCCGGAGAAATTCACAGAGGAACTGGAAATTTATGTGTAATTTTAAATGTCTGAGGGTATGGATAGTGGTCATCAGCCTCCTTCGGAAATGTCAAAGAGCTGGTTGATTCACTTGATTGACTGAGTGAAGCAAGAACATAGGTAAATTTGAGTAATGGATCTGAGTTTCTCTTGGTGACTGCTGTTTCCAGCATTATTCCTTGGAAAGTGTCAGTTTTATGACACATCATGAGGTATTCAAATAACCCCGTTTTTTGAATAATAGTAAAAATGAGTGTTGTGATACTGATTATGAAATTAGGTTTATTAACTTGATTAGCTAATTTTCCTTTCTTCCCTAGAAACAGGCTCACTGAACAGTACACTGTAAGCGTGCTATGTACTCCATCACAGCCGTACACAGGCTGTACCAAATCCTTATCTGTTTCAGCTGAGACCACTGGCCAGACCTCCTCCTCACCTCCCAATTCCCTAATCTAATCTAACTCTGTGGGGTTTATGGGGGTTCATTTAAGCAGCAGAAGCTGTGCTATAATTGTTACATGTGCCAGCAGCGATTTGTACCATCTGGGTATGAAAAAAAGAGGCTAGTACTACCACAGAGAAAGATCTTTATTCTATTACTAAGCCAATATAATTCAAGAGCGGCTGCAGAGCAATTGGAAACTGAGAAATGGGCAGCTATGTAGTTATAGTGAAATGTCAAAGTATAATGAAACAAGGGAAATGTACTGCTTCATGATATCAGCCAAGTTACAAGCAGGTGGCAGCAGTAAATATGTATATAAATAACAATATGGATGAAATGTCACGGTTTCCAGCTGGCTTTGTAAAGGCATTTCAGGAATATTATACTTAGAGTAACAATGTAGTTTGACAATTTAATACAAATATGTATCACTTCAAAATGCATATATTTACATTAAGGGCTTAGGTATCCTCAGGTTTTATCACAGTTAAAATTTAGCTTCTGGCCCTACCTTTGGTTAAAACAGCATAATAGTCTGTGAAACCTCAGACCATACTGAATGTTTTATGGCAAACTTGCTTCTATCTGACACCTTGTTATTCCACATAATGAAACCCACAGTATTTTCTACCTGTACATTTTTGAAAATGAATATAGACTAAGACAATTTGTGTATAATGTTACAGAACTATATGTGAAGACCTGTTTCCATGCCAAGCCTGTAAACTTACTTATGATGAAAAATGCAGTCAAGGTCTTTGCTGGCTGTGACAGAAGATCATACAGACAGACCTTTCAAACTGGAGAGCAAAAAAATTTCAGTACGCTCTTTAGGATGTTTCAGTCTCAAGCCCAAAGTTCTAGCTTCCACTATCAATTCAATGATATTATTAGCTTTGAAGAAAGAAGTTCTCTATGATCAACATTATAAAAGTTTCACAATAGAGACCATCAAAGAAAAAGAAGAAAAAGCATTTTAAAATAGATTTTTTTTTTCTTTTTTTTGTATTTAACATGTGGCAGTTCATACCACTTTCTCTGAAAGAGTTCTGATGGAGTCAAATGTAGGAGGAGGAAGAACTCTGACATACATTTCAAAAACTTTCAACTCAAGTATTCATAGTTAAGTTGTAAGCAGCCAGGAAGTCACAAATTGATTAGAAAAAGAAAAGTAGATAATAATGAAAATGACCTCTTAATAAAGCCTCTAAAGCCAAATGCATTAACAGTTGTTAAACAAAGCTTGCGTTTTATTTGCTGAGTAGATCCTTTAGACAGCAGCACTAGCATTGCCTTGGGCTCCATTGTGTGTCCTGAAGATAAAGAAATTTATTATGTTCACATTTCAGTATTTTGTCAGCATGAGATGAACACAAGTTACTGTTTTCAACGTAGTGATATTATAGGGATAAATTAGACTTCTGCCAAGAACTAGGACATTATGCTTCAACTCTAAGACTTTTATCAGTCAATACTTTTGAAAGTGAAATAGTGAAATTATGAAGTTCTTGGAACTAGAGATTACCAATCCGCTAACGGTAATTAATATAGTAGGTGCTGATGGGTTACAGACTGTGATTGCCAAAATCAACTTAAAACTGGTTACTGAGTTTTTATAACTAAAGCAAATCGCCTTATAATGCATAGTCACTTAAGCACATCTGTTACGTTGATGTATCACTAGTTTTATGGACCTGGATTAATTCCAGAGTAAACAGTGAGCACTGCTGAAAGGCTGTAAACATAGATACAAGTCATTCATCTAGAAATCCCCAAGCATAATTTGCCAACGGGCTAAGTGCCTCAAGTATTTTATCCTTTTTGATGTAGCAACATGCTAATATTTTTCCATGCTGTAATACTGAGGATGATGGAGGGAGTAGTAGTAAGGTTTTTTTCTTTCATTACTTATGGTTAAATTTGCTTCCCTCTGATATTGAAGTACTATCAATCCTAAAGTTGTGCTACAAATTTATGAAATGTTATCAATTTGCTAACAGTGAAATCTACAGTTTTCCAAAATGAAAGTCGTTCAATGTACAGGTACCCAACAAGGTGTATATATATCTTCTACAATTAACTACCATACTTATAGCTCCTTTTCATAGTCAGATGTGAGTCCATAGATCAGAAGGATCACAGGGTCTAAAGCCATTAATTACATTTGAACTGTATTTATCTGATTTTAAAGTCTTTCTAGCCATCTCAAAATCTTAGAACAATTTGTTTTTTGAATTGAACCTTTCATCTTCATTCCTTTTGTTTCATCTTGCGGCCTTTGCTTTGACACAGACGAAATTATCAGGATTGTGAAGATTTTACATCTTGCTTTCAGTTAGCAATACCTTGCTCTTTTGGTCATGGTATTGTTAGGACAGTTATGAAGAGATTAAATTTTTTTTTAGAAATTCACACACACTGGGAACAGGTTCAAAACTGCAAAATGAGATTTTGTGGTGGGTTTTTTTGTTGTTGTTATTTAATGCATGCTAATACTGAAAATATATCCTGAGATGTAGAAATGGTTACATCTTAATGCTATCAACTCTTTATTAAATTGTGGTAGGTAAGCCCTTTTGTTTTGTTCTTTTTTTCAGTGTTCAGAGAGTTCATAAAACATTTCTGGAGTTTGAACTCTTTTAGTCCAAACAACAGCAATTTCATTTGCCACTGGTACCTATCAAATACAAGAGCAGGGAAGTTTCTGTCTTTTCTATATTCAGGCCCCCAAATGATAGCAAAAGACAGCTGTGCAATAAATGATTTCAGCAGGTCAGTGCCACTACATGGAGAGTGTAACTGACATTACAGAAAAGAGTTTTAAACTGTCTAATACTAGAGAGGCATAAAAATCTTGCTTGTCTAGAAATGTTACAATATAAGATATAAGAGATGAAACAACAGGCAATTACTACTGAGAACAAAAGGCAAATCCAAGTGCATTTATAGAGGAACTTATTTCAGCAGTCCTGATACAAATTTAAAAGACTAACCTTTTACATATGGAAATAAATCCCTGGATCATCATAGAAAATGTAAAGGTGGCCAAGTGGGAAAGAGAATAATTCTTACTAGGTCAGATGCCTTCTGTAGAACTAGGGTGAGGAAGAGCTTGGAATTTATACAAATTAATATGCAACAATTCCAAAATTTCATTTCCAGGTGGCACCCTTAAGATGAAAAGGAGTTTGTGTAGGAGAAAGCTAGCTCCAGTTTGTTGAATGTCATATGGGAATTATTCTATCTTGGGTAAATGCAAACTAAAAATTGTGAGTTCAGCCTAGCAAAAATGAGGAATAAGTAAATTAGGTTTAACTATAATAAGTAATTTAGGTTTAACTATAACATTTTCTTCTGTTGTTAAAATAATCAGGATAAATTTATTGTGCAACTTCCCATCACTTCTTAACTTGTATCGAACATCTAGA
Organism: Buteo buteo; assembly: GCF_964188355.1. Classification (NCBI taxonomy): domain Eukaryota; kingdom Metazoa; phylum Chordata; class Aves; order Accipitriformes; family Accipitridae; genus Buteo; species Buteo buteo. The sequence goes on from NC_134199.1 coordinate 5,478,412, forward strand.
TCTAAATATATTGGATCCATGCCTAAGAAGAAGAAAAGCATGATGTCTTCTGTAGAGATCAGTTTGGGTATTTTAGTCTAGGGAGAGATGTGGACTACAACCTTGCACCCAAGCAATGGAAAAAAAAGCAATTTAGAGTCTGAATTCAGAATCTGAAGCTTCATAATGTTAGGTAGAATAATCCTCAGGTATCTAAAGACAGTGAATTTTAGGAAAATTTGCATCGTTATCTTAAGTCCAGATGTCTGTTACATTATTTGTAATAGCTGTAGGTCATGAAATATCAAAGAAATTTTGATTTTTAAGAATTTATTTATTTTTAGGATTACATAACTTTGATATCAGTGATCATTATTTTTAATTGTCCCAAATCTTGTCTGGGGGGGTGTTTATTGTCTCGCATTCTGAGGAAGAAGAGTTAACGTATCTTTCTGTAGAATTTTATTCCAGGTCCACAAAACCTAAAATTATTCTTATCAACAGGGAATTAATTGAATTGCAATAAATAGGCAGATTTTAGTCCAGTTCTTAACGGACATATGTTAATCAATTGGGAGTGTCATTATCTTCTATAACCTACGAAAGCTGTGTTGTAGATGATTCTGATACGATCTATGCTTTCAGGTGCTCAAATTTAGCTTTGTAGTTTTCTGTATGTCATACCAGGATATCATTTACATGGATAGTCAATATTATACTGGGACAAATACAGAAATGACAATCAGGCACTTCTGCTTTTGCCTTGGCAGATATGGTATTTAGGGTATAAATAATAACTAAATAGCGTGGTTATATTTAGCTGATATATACTGTACTTGCTAGTTACTACTGCAAATTTTGTAGATTAGAACCTACTTCCAACATCTTTCAAAGCTACCAACTGAATACAGCTGCTAATATAAAACTACTGGAGTGGAGATTTTTAAGTGTCATGAATTTTTATCTGTTTATATGATATTTTTATAACTAAGTATTAAATAAGACACACTTGGAATTCAGTTTACATGAGTGCAACATACAGATCAAAAGAGAAAATCCTCTCCTTAAAGGACAGGTCATTGCTTTTTCCTAGGAAGTGATCAAAGCTTGCTTCATTGAAACAGTGGTTAAACACTGCTGCAGCATGCCGATGCTTAGGTTTCTTTTCTTTTCTATGTCGTTTTGCTGTATCCCCTACAAGGACAGTGAAGGCAGACAGCTGAAGGACCTCCTAGAAGAAAGGACAGCATGTGTGGCAGAATTCCCCATGAGGTTCCATCACATTTGGTTTAAACATTTCATATTCATCTTGAGTCTCTTTTATGCTGGTTTTATGCTGATTATACCTAGAGGCCATTAAATGTTATCAGATACTTTATATTTGCAATTTTGAATGCAATGCATGGTATGAAATTCTTTTAAAGGGGTATGTTTGACATGGAGCATGAACATATTAAAGTGAATGTACTTTCGTAAACTCATAGAGGTTGAGGTCGTCTTTTTTTGCTCTTTTAACTCTCAACTGCTGAATGTAGCTTATGGCTCTGAGGTAGGGAGGATGAGGTAGATTTTTAAATATCCATTCCTGTGACTTTTGCTTTTGCTTTTTTTGAATTATGAAACCACAAAAGTTCATACAGATGTTTGTTCAGGCAGTCCTAAATATGATTTTAAGGAGTATGCGTGGAAAATACTTGGAGATCTGTAGCATTCACTACATATCAAGGTGCCACGCTTAGATCACTGGTCGGCCCGGACCAGGGAAAGAGACAGATAACACACGCAGTGTGAGCTTTTATTGCGCAGTTAATTCCTTTTATACTAACAAGGGGAGGGGGGGTTACAGGTACATCACAAGGCTGCGACTAACCCTCTAACTTTCCGTGACATCGCGAGATCTTCCGAATGCCGACCCCTACAGAGATCTACATCTGATCTTCTGTTTTATTATATTCCCCATAACTAATTAAGTTGACATACTGGAAATATGAAGTTAAAATGGAAAGGAGTACTGAACAGGGTCTCATGTGGATAAGTTGGTGTAATATTACTAAGCTTTTGCTGGAGAAAGATCTTAACCTGTTCATGTATAAGATAAATTTTCTTCTGTGGAGAGAGAGAACAGCATGTTTGGAGTATATGTGAAAATGGAAAGAAAAATTAGATTGGGAGAATTATAATCTTAAGAGCACCTTGGAAACTGTAATCCTGACAACATACATGATAGAGATGTAGGTAACCAATATAATCTTTGTTTCTTTGAGGAGAAGAGATAGGAATGTGCTCTAGGCAGTGCAGCGGATCAGTGTAAGAAACAGTCTGAAAATTCTGGAGTCCTTCACTTTTTCCAGGCCTATTTGACCAAGACTAGGCCTTCTTTAAAGCAGAGGATATGAAAGAATATGCAGATTCTCAGTATATTATTTTCAAGTTGTTCTACAGCAGAAACATAAAATAAAAATGATCTGAAGGTTATTTTTATTATGTGGGTAGTGTACACCATTAGACAAAGTGATCATTTGGATGAGAATTGCTAGTATACTAACAAATCCTATTTAGGATTTCAGAACTGCTAGAGCAAGTCCTAAGGAGTTAAAACCCTGGGAAGCCATAAGTAGCATTCCACAAGTTAACCTGTTTTAAAATATTTTCAATAACTTTTGAAATCCTATTCTTTAATATTGAGAATACTTATGGGATTGAACACCACCTCTTTTTCCAAACTTGCTTTTGAAGTAGATACTCTTCAAGCAGAGGAGTGGGTCAGACTGCTGGGAGCAGCAGGCTCCTAAATCTCCCCGGCATGAAACCTGGGAATGCAAGAGTCAGCGCTGTCCGCTGCCTCTGTTCTGTGTGCTGCATGGAAGGCAAATGCACTCAAACAGCTCTGACAGAAGTTACATCGTTGTGATAGCTGACTGCTAAACGATTTGATAATTTCAGGTCTAGTGAAAGTTGAATAAAAAGTGGTTTGTGGTGGTTTGTTTTGTTTTGTTTTGTTTTGCTGCAAAACAGTGTAAATGTAGCACACTTCAATTGTCGTTGAAGAGATTTTCTGATGTTCTTCCTATAAATGACAACATACACTTGATAGGCATTCAGCAACCAGGAAAAAGAAACCTGTAAACCAGAAAAGTACAGAGTGGGAATCTGAAACAGAAATGCTGTACCTGTATTCTTCTTATAAATGAGCTCTTCTTGAAAACTTTTGTAGACAACTATAAAGATAGAAAGACATATTACAAAAGCCAGCAGGAACCACTTTAAATCATACATAATTATTTCAGTAAAATACTAAAGTAGTGACACAACAGTGTTCTTTTGTAAAATTAGTAATATATAAGGTATTTGGTGCAGGTATTTGCGTTACTGTTATGTTCAGAATATATGTACCTCTGGTGGTGTATGATGGCAGTGTGATCTTATAGAGGAGCAGGTTTGCTTTTTACTGTTGTGTGCAGGTTTTGAAGTTGTGGGGAAGGAAAGGATTTTAAGCTTTTAAAAGTGAGGGCTGAGAAATCTGAGTTTTCCTACTTTCAAAGTTTAAAATTACAAATTATATAATTATTTGAAAAATAAGGGAAACATCATTAAGCAACATTTTGGAAGTAATGCTGGTTTTACTTAGTCTTGTGAATATTCTTATGTTCTGTTTGTGCCCTTTTATGCAAAATAGATTTTCAGGAATTAAACACACAAAAGAATTCTTTCCTTCTAACTTACAAACTCTGTTAACAAGCACAAAAATGCAATACTGCTGTTACCACCCACAAACCTGAATCTTTGTGTGATGGATTCTGTTGGGCCATTTTACTTTTGGAGAATCTTTCATTTTTCCTGCTTGTTGTATGCACGCCATTCCTTTACATTCAAGGATCATTAACTTTAGACATGTTCTTAACTGATGTCTTCCCTAGGTATTAGGAGTTTACAGTTCTCACAGTTGTAGTACTTCACATTGAATGTAAAGGTAGACAGATAACATTGTGTCACACCAATTTGGTTTTTGGAGTTTGTCTTTGGAAGTGAAGTATTTAGGGACTTAATTCTGATTAAGTAAATGAGAGGCTGTTAACTCTGAAGTGCTTCATACAATTGAAAGCTTCAATTCTGGGCCCTTTATTTTTATCTCCATTTCCTTCCCAAAGGTATCTTGGAGCAGTTACCAATAAATCTTTGTTTCTCTGGTGGCTGATGCATCTCCAATTCACCACCTTTATATTAATTTGAAGTCTCCAGCTCCACCCTTAAATCTAATACGACCATTCTCAAGTACGCCTTCAGGATGCAGAAATGCCAAACTAGTTGAATGGTTCATTGATGGAGATACATCCCTCCCTCTGAATGAAGGGTGGGCCTTGTCCATTTCAGTTAATTTCTCAGGTTGATGTCTGAGATTAACAGCAACTGCCAACATCAGTATTGACTTTCTGGTATGAAAGACAGCTATCTCCTGAACAAAACCATATTCAGGTAATTAAGTAATTTCGCTGTACCTTGTGTCAACAATAATCTGAGTTGCGTTCAGACCAATGGCCCTGGTATATTGCTCTTCTCTATTGTTTTACCACCATTTCTTGCAGTGTCTTAATACTAAAACATACATTTTATTTATGAACTAATCTATGAGAATGTTACCCTTTATAAAATTTGGCAATATTTGCAATGAAAAATTCATATGCTACTTTTTCCCCCATGTTGTATATAGCGCTTCTCTTTGCAACCCCAAGTTATTATAACAGCATAAACCTTTGAACTGGTTAACAAGAATTCAGCCTAACTAGGTTAAAATATCTTTATGTTAGGTTTTACCTTTTCCAAGCAGACCTAGTTTACTCTCAGCCTCATAAATACATCACAAAACTGTGCTGAAGTGGAAAGAAGGTAACAAGCTGTGTCTGAAAGCTCTAGGATTAAGCACATCCAGCAAAAATGCTTGACAGATCCTTTGAACATACTGTTGAACAATAAAAAGAATGAAAATATCCCATCTTCTGTACCCTGCGTTTTACCATCATAGGTACATGAAAGAATACACGTTTTGCAAATGAATTGAAATAAGATCCTATGTGACCTACCTTAATTCTAAACCAAGCTTGGAGATAATTTTTTTTTTTTCCATAGCTTTATAGAAAAATTAAATGTCAGGCCTCGCATCATTTATATCAATTTACAATCATTGTAGCATCTATTAGTCTCTTGTAGCCATTTACATTCTACTTTAATCCAGAAAGAGAACTGATTTTTAAATACTACATTTTGACTTACACTGTGCTGATATCCTATAGGACCTTTCTGGAAAAATTGTGCTTGTAGATGGAACAGCATGAATTCTTGATATATTAGTGCTAGTAGTCTATTCTGGAACAGTCATTTAACCAGTCAGCAGCCTACAGGCCAATCCCTTCCTCATTCCTTCTCAGCTACACAGCTCCGTTAGCTGAGAGGAAGTATCTTTCCTTCTTTAGCCTGGAAACAGTGTTAGCAGTATGATGTCACTACTAATATGTTTGCAGTTGTTGTTTTACTTCTAATCTCTGCAGGATTACAGATTTCTGGTAGATTCACATGGCAGCAAATCTTCCTGCAGTACTGATTCGTGCTCTAAGGGTAATGTGTTCTCCAGAAATTATGTGTTCCCTCTTTGCATTCTCATTCCAACTGAATGCCACAATAGCTAATGGCACTTTAGAGAAAGCAGCAGTATATTAGAAAACAACTACTTGTTATCTGACCCAGTGACACTTTTGCAGGATTTCTTCTTGCAAGGACCAATATAGCCCTAGAGTGACTGTTTGCTTCACTGCTGTCATTGTCATGATCCAGATTTTTACTCTCATTTTCATACTGCTTTTGAAGTCAGTATACTTCACAGAACAAACCCATGGATTCTGCAGACTGAGAACCACCAATAAATTATGTAGATGTGACTTTATAGTTGCTGAAGTAAAAAATGAAAGGGAAACATGAAGGCTGCAGAGAAGGAATGAAGATAAAGATTAAGATGTAATGGAATCATTACAAAATAGACCAGTGGCTTTACAGTCTATTTTAAACTGGGTTGGGGTTTTTTTGGTGTTGTTTTGTTTTTTTTTTATTTGATGGAAGTCATAGTTTACCTTTATTAGTCTTCAGTTGCTTAGTCCTACATACTAGTTTATCCATTTTTGCTCAGTAATCAAACAACATGTAAAAGAGAAGAGTTACTCTCTAATGTGTTTGGCTTGTGAATAAAGATGTTCCTAGGACTAGCAATAAAATGTTTAATGACAGAGTAAAAATATAGTTCAAGATAGTGACCTTGTCCTATTGAAAATCAAGCACTTTATAATTTTATTTATTTAATATTGAGTTTGAGAATAATACATTACTGAATAGTATCTTGAGAACCCCAAATCAGATATATTAAAATCAGATACACATGACAAGCAGTCCAAACTTGCTTACCTATTCATAGAGGATACTGTGAAGCGTGGAGACAGTAAGGAATTCCACCACAAATGCGGCAGAATGGGAATAAGGGTGAAGTTCCCAGCTTTTTCTGTGAAGAGAAGTTTTTATTTAATATTTATGAATGAAGAGTGTCATCAAACTCTTGATTGTGAATGAAGATTAACTGATTCTATGTGCCCCATCTGAATTTCAGATGTGTTTCACAGCAGTTGAACAAACAGGTCAGCAATATATTTCACTTTTTTGAACAAACACATGGGAGATCATCTGTGTTTGGTCAGTGGTAGATCATGTATGATACATCTGTAGAAAAATTGTTCTGTTTAATGTGTATCTGTCTTAGTACTTCTTTTGCTTTTATGCCTGGTCATGTTTTTTTGACATGTTTCATAAAACTTGTCATGACATGACCATGGGAGATGCTACAACATCTGCTTATGGTTTCTCCCCCCTCCCTACCTCTGAGAAAAAGAATGTCTAGACAAAAGACTTACCAAAGTTAGAATGAGATATCGCTAATGGTCCTGAAGTTTCTGTAGGATACCATGAAGTGAGAGCTAAAAGCATAAGGGTTGGGGTTTTTTTAAAGAAACTTTTTTAAAGCTGTTGCTTGTAACTAGCCAAAGGTTTACCCTTTTATAGTGCTCTTATTACCAGTGTACATCATGGTCTATGAAGATTCTTTAAAAAAAAAAATTGTAAAATTTGGCAGAACTACATATTTGATTAAAAAAAAAAGTTACAAACTGAAGATGTTTTTTCTCCTGAATGGATGAAAAATATTTCAGAATATATTTTTGAATTATTTAAATGTTATTACTGGAAACAAAATAAGTGGTCTATTACAATAAATGTTATGATCTAAAGATATTTGGATGAAAGTTTTTGTAAGATAAAAGTCTTTTGTTCCTGGTGTCATATGTAATTTACTGCAAGAGATTGCATCTTTCTGAAGAAGATAACTTCTGGGCTGAGAGGTACCATAAGTCTAAACAGGAAATTGTTTCATTGAAAAACAGAAGGATTTTTAATCATCATGTTTTGGACATAGTAAATATTTAACCCTTAGGCTTTATTTAGGCTGCTGTGGTGCCACTTTGTACTGTAAAGGATAAACTAGGGGCACTTGCTGATGTTTCTTAAATCTAAGTTTAAACTAAGCTGTCCACATTATTATGATGGAGCAATGGTGGATCTCAAAACCAAAGAATAAGGAGCTGTTGTGGTTTAACCTCAGCTGACAACTAGGCACCACACCACTGCTTGCTCACTCCCTCCCTCCCAGTGGGATGGGGAAGAGAATCAAAAAAAAGTGAAACTTGTGGGCTTTGATAAGAACAGCTTTATGGAACAGAAAGGAAGAAAATAATAATGATAATAATAATAATATGACATAGTAATAATAAAAGGATTGGAATATACAGAACAAATGATGCACAATGCAATTACTCACCAACTGATGCCCAGTTAGTTCCCAAGCAGTGATCCCCCGCCTCAGGCCAAGTCCCCCCAGTTTATATACAGGACATGACGTCCCATGGTATGGAATACCCCTTTGGCCAGTTTGGGTCAGCTGCCCTGGCTGTGTCCCTTCCCAACCCCTTGTGCCCCTCCAGCTGTCTTGCTGGCTGGGCATGAGAAGCTGAAAAATCCTTGACTTGTTGCGAAGTAGTGTTTAACTAAAAACATCAGTGCGTTATCAACATTCTTCTCATACTGAACCCAAAACATAACACTGTACCAGCTACTAGGAAGACAATTAACTCTATCCCAGCTGAAGCCAGGACAGGAAGGAGTATTTCTTATCAGTAGTCTTGCCTCCCTGGTGGCTTTATCAGTCAGGCTCGTCTTGACTAGAAAGACTGACCTGTTCCTCACAGGTGGAAGGTTTCAGTGGAGCACGGATTTGACTGTGCCACAGCCTCCTCTCATGGAACTGAAACCAGTAAATTATACGTTCCAGTGCTGCTTTGAATGAACCTATCTCCTGCTGTGTGCTATTTTTAATTTGCTTGGGCATGCACTCACAAATATTTTCTGTGATCTAGTAATAGCTATTACTGATAGCTTAAATGATTTCAGCTGTTAAATCTGTTTACTATTGAGTAATAGTGTACTATTAGTGTTGACTTACTGTAGTAACTCTACAACCTCCAAAATCTGCTATGGTGGCTATATTTCTCAGTCAAAATAAAGTGCTTTACCTGGGGAAAATCTTCTAAAACACATAGAAAATACATATCTGAAAATAAGAAACAATTTAAATGAAAAGCTAGTAGTATAGAAACTTTTTTTTTTTAAATTAGTAGGCAAATATAGATGTCTTGTTTATTATGATTTGCTGAATATGTTCCCAGAAGCCTTTCCTACCCTGGTGCCCCTGGTCAGTGTAGCTTTCTTTACTTACTTTGTATATAGAGATAATTTGAATTGCCTGGATGAATCTGTAGGTGTCACTTAAAGTATTCAAAGAAATAGTCTTTCCAGTGCAAGATGTAATTTCTAAAGAGTATTTATCAGGACATTCTTAAAAGTAGTGGTTTAAACAGGAAATAATTCTGGAAAATAGCAATGCAGTGCAAGTTCATCTTGTTGGGGCATGAGGTAAAATTTGGCTTGTTGCCTGAAAATAGGGGAACGCTGAAAAATGAGCTATTTTACTCATTCACCCTAAAGTTTAATCAAATTAATCCAATAGTAAAAACAGTTATTTCTCTTGTGCTCCATCTTCCCCCTCTCCTGCCTTGTATGGTCCACTGCCTATGGTGCCAGCAAGCTGTGTTGCCTTTCATAATTGCATAGTCCTTTCCTCTCAGGATGGTCATGTGGCAAGCACTGTAACTGTTTATCTAGAAAAGTGGCATTAAAAATGGCATTATGTCTTTTTTGTTTGCCCGTTTGCCGCTCTGTCTTTTATAGTGAGTAAGCTGAGAGAAACAAGGAGAGGAGCCAGCTCCAGGTGACTGGCCAGCTGCCTGTGGATCAGCACCAGAAAGTGCTCCACAGATTGCAATTTGAAACCCAATAATATAATGGATAAAGTCTATGAAGCATTTTAAAACCTCCCTTGCTTATAGTGCTGCATTTTATAAGCTAGGTGACATCAAAAGAATTGGTTCTGGCTCAGACCAACTAATAAAAATGGATAAGGCTTATTTTTATGCTGAATATCAGTAAAAGCATGTGCAGAAGATTACATTTAACATTCTGGCTTTTGCCCAGAGCACAACAAAGTCTATCTTATCCCCATCCATCAGAACAGAATTTGATAGGTTTGGAGACCCCAGATTTTTGTCTCCTTCTGTTGAAGCATGAAGCAGCAGCTTGAACTTGCATGTAGATCGTATGAACGTGCCATTGCTTACTTTTACTGTCACATTTCCTTGAACAACTATGAAAAAGATTGTAAAATTAGGCACGTCATTTAAATAGGTATTTTTAATGATCAATACTTAAAGCTGATATAAAGCATTAAAAGTTGTTGTTATATCTTACTATACAAGGAATAATGGAAAGAAATGGAAAGGCTGGCTAATTCCTGAAGTCAGAGAGAACAGCATCTTTCAGAGCCCAGTAAAAATCGCACGTAGTTGTTTTTGTGCCGATACAGCTTTAATTATTGTTAATTTTTCTAGTCACCACATGTTTATTTAAAACTGATTTTTTTGGTTCAGTAGTCCAGCCTGTACCAGCATTAGCCTCCAGATCTCAACAGCATCCTGTTTATTCTGATCTAGCTTGCCTGACTGACTCCCCAAAGATAAAATTCACTAAGTGAACTTGACAGATTCCAGGCTGTCTCCATATGGCAGGGACTGGGCTGCAGCTTCGGAATCTGCCTGGGATTTAAAAGCTGCTCTCACCTTATTAAGATGGCAGCAGTTACATGCAAGTCAAGTTCGCAGGGGCTTGTTTTAATTCTTTTGGCCTCTGCTTGAGACCAATCCATACCGTTTTTTGGTGTATGTGAATTAGAGCAGGACCAGAAGGCTGACCTTTCTTTTCCAAACTGTACTTATACCAGCAAGAGATCAGAACTGAAAATGAATCTGTACTTCAGTTATTGACAATTTTTTAAGAGGAGTGTATACAGTTTAGGCTTAGCAGGTGCTAAACAGAGCAGACCACAAGAGATTTCTGAAAAAAGTGATGAAACAGTGTGAATTTATTTGTTGCCCTGTCTTCCTTCCCTTTTGCCCTTGTATACCAATTGCTTATCTGTTGTTTGGTTTTTTAGCTATTAACAAATGAGTATTATTTTCCTATATTAAAAATATCAAACCTGTATTCTGGCAACATCAAAATATTGAGCTTTCCGAACTGAATTGCAGGGACCGTTTTTGAGAACTCAGACCAGCTGAGGATCTTTCCCTGCGTGTTTAAGTCTGTGCTGTGTGTGGCAGATAGCCAAAATCAGTCAGAAAAAAGGGGTTCTCATAAAGTGACCGAAAATTATTCAAAGAAAATACTACTGGAAACACATATGCACTATGTGTAAAATAAAATATTAGTATTTGTCCTCTTAATCAGATTTAAATGAAAGCTTATCATTATAAGATTTTTAAAAATCTTAGTGTTAGAACCATTCTCTCCAATTAAGTTTTTTTTTTTCAGTTCACAGGATTAAAGTAATTTTTGCTGGTAGGTTTAAACAGATCATCCTTAAAATTACAACATTAGCAAAAAAGAATTTATAAAAAGTACACAAAATATCTCAACTGGTTAGTGCTTGTTCTATAAAATATAGATTCTGCAAAAAATAGTTTATTAAGAAATAATTTTAAATTAGAGTTACTCTATTGGGATTGATGCATTTGTAGAAATAGTTATATTTTTCTAAAAAAATAGAAGTAGAGATTTCCTCGACTACTCCTGTTCCTGCCTGACATGGTTTATCAGTAGCACATGCATACTTGAAAAAGAGATCGAGAATGAATAACCATTCTAAATTTGCTTTGTAATATCTTCTCTGCCTGCTTTTCATAGTTCAAAAGTGGAAGGTAGTGATCTGACGTGATACTTTCAAATTTAAAACAAACAAACTTTTGTGAGTTAAACTTTGCCTTTAAAGTAAAAGTGACTGAGTTGGTTAAACAAGCAATGACATGTCGTAATCTCTCCCTATAGATTTTGTCCTTTCTTTGAGAAATAGTGATTATATATATTTATTTTTTTTTCCCCACCAGATACTGTTTTTAGATTTGGGAGTTTAGTTTTTATGGAGGCACTGAATCAAGCAACAGAGTTTTCTGGTTATCTGTGGTTCTTGCCCTTGCATCCTTTTCACAGCAGGAAATGAGGATCTTCTGTTGGGACCATGTAATCAGTGCTGCAGTCTTACCTTGTCTGGAAAGAGAAGCTCTGGAGAAACCCGTTCAGCATCTTGGTACTTTCTGTTTTATCTGAAGCTGTGTGAATCAGTTTGTGAAAACTGTGATTTTTCTCTCAGATACATTACATGTTTAGTCCTTGGGAATCATCTGTGTCTTCCTGAATGTTAGTTGTAATGGTTTTTTATCTTCAGTTACTTTGCATTTAGCTGCAGATTAGTTTGCAGCATTAACTAACTCCTTATATGCTTTCTGAAGAAAACTCGCTGTTACTCTCTGGATTGTATAATGTAGACCTGTGCCAAAAATTACCAATAGGCCCAATAGTAATTAAGGTGGGAACAACAGGACTACATCATTACCGTGTTTCTCACAATGTATGTATGGGTCTTGTGAGCATATATATACAAAGTGCCCACCGAGTCATTATTATCATGGATGCTCTTACAGCAGATATTTTAAAGGCAAAACTTCAAGTGTCTGAATAAAAAGAGGCCAAATTCCCACTCAAGGATTTATAATAAGCAAATAGGTTAAACTTTTATCTTAGATCTAGTACAATTATCCCTTTCATGACATCCTACTTTCCTGCTGTATGTATTACATGAAGGAAGTTTTACAGTCTAGCTGAAACACCAGATACAGGATGTATTAGTGTGTAGGGAGTATCTTTGAGGAAGGAGCCTTTAATGTTGTATTTGCGTAAAAAGGCAGGTAGGTTTGATTTTTAACGATACACTGCAGTCATGTTGTTAAATCTGTTACAAAATTCACAGACATCTGCCTTTTAGAGCAGTTGTAGCAGATAAATGCAGTGCCTCTTACAGACTTGTGTTTTATTTTACTCAAGCCTATTTTAGAATTAAAAGCCACAGAAGTACCTTTTGTTTTTACATGTCGTCTTTGTTTTTCCAGATGAATCATTTGCTGCTGTATTTATACATCTCTTGCATTTGTGAAGTGAGCATATTTTTTTAATTAATTTTCTGTTGTATGGACTAAGTAGTAGTATTTCTTAATGCCACTGACTTAATGGTAAATTGAAATCCACTATTTGACTGGACAAGTAAATGGCTTCTCCACTAAACCTGGATGTTAATGACCATGGAATGAAATAAAATGAAATGATCGGGACCGGCAGCCCAAGCTCACACTGTAAACATCTAGATTGGCTGAAGTGCAGTTGTCTATATTTACAGCAGAGCTGGCGGAAGGAAGGGTGTGAGTGTTCTTCATCTGCATGAAGGCAAAGTCTTAGTTTAAGTTGCTGATAAAGAAGTTTGAAGTGATCTTGAGGTTTTTTTTCATAGAAGCTTATGAGGGGAGTCTTCTGGCACTTAAAGGATCGCATGGTTGTACTGATCTTGAACTGAAGTTAGCGTTGCACAGCAGAGAGCAAAAAGGGCTAAAAGTTTTCAGCATCTCCAGATTAATCTGGAAAATGGCATCTGACCAAAACTTTGAGGGTTTTTTTTTCCTTGTAGAAAGGTGGTTTTGGTTTGTGGGTTTTTGTTGTTGTTGTTGCTGTTTGGTTTTATTTATTCTTATTTTTTGCCTGGCTGGAAATTTTTTGTGAGGTAGTAATAATAAGAAATAGGATAGGTTGGTCACTTCTTGAAACTGGAGAAGAAAGTCTCCAAGTGTTTCAACACTGATCTTCCCAACATTATTGCAGGATGCAGCATGACTGAACTACAACACACATATAATCAAGATGACCATTTGTTTATCACAGCAATTTGTAAGATCTGGCATATTTCATTCCCTTGCTTTTTCCATTATGTGTTATTTTTAGAACATCGTAACTTTAAATAGCAATCAGTTTATGTCCATTTATTTAAAATTGAATTGAAGTGGTGCATCTTTTATGTCATAATGACATATAAAGTACATATGAAAATTATCAGGTCGTAAGGAGCTGTTTAGTAACATAGAACACCCAGGTTTAGGTTATGGTTTACTTTATTGCCATTATTTGTGAACGCAGTCACCTGTAAATGTTACTTTGGCTTTTACTAATTAGGAGAAGGAACCATTTTTATATTTTAGGATGGCATAGGATTTGCACCTGTGCCTGAAATACAGACTTCATTAAAAATTTACAATAAATACTCTATAGGATTATTTGAAAGCTGGGGTTCATGTTCACAGGAAAGGAGCTTCACAAATTATGTTAACATTATATTGGTTTCAGTGAACTGAATTAATTATTCTTTCTCAGCTTATATGGTCAGTGTTCACTCCAAAGTAAGAGCAGGTTGGATGAGGGGGATTGCTTAGCGTGTGCTCCTTCCCACGGAAGGTGTCCTTACTGTGAAAGATCTCTGGCATACAAGGTGAGATTTTTTTTCTTTTTTTTATACAAATAGAATGCTGCTTTTAAACAGCCATAAGCTGGGATCCTTGAAGGGTCATTGTCTGAGTTTGAACTGTCTTCCAGGAGTGGTCAACATGTTGGTTGTACAAGTAAAATTAATCCTTTTCCAGTGGAAATCCGTTTATCTGTTTCATGTGTAAAAGAAAAAGAGAAATAAATCCCCTTATTCATACTCTTCTTTTAGAGTTGTGCAAGTCTATGTTGTCTGAGTTAGGCTAACACAGAGGAAATACAAGAAATACACCAACCCCTATTGTTAATTAAAAAAATTGTAAGGAGTAAATAGTAGTAGCTTTATTAGATTGTGTGGTATGGTTTGCTAAATTTAGGCTGGAAAGACCCAAGGATACTGATCAGGGAACCTTCAGAGTGTTTGCTTTCTAAAGAAGCCTAATCCCAAGTTGTTTGTGCACACTGTACTAACATCTAACAGAATATATAGATGATGTGGAGCAAACATGTCCAGATAAGAGCTGTCACTGCTTTGTTGGATACGATTGTACTCATCGGTGCAGTGGAAAGGGCTTAACAAATTGGCTCTTGACATCACCTGAGAGTCCTGCATTTATGTGTTGCCATCCAGCAGAAGAAAGCAGCTCCTCAAAATGCATAAAAGTAGATTTGACCAGATTGTGGGCCTAAGAAAACTGGAAGGGTCTCCCTAGAGTCAGTGTAGTTGGTGGATGATTACATCCCGCAAAGATAGACCCGGGAGCCTCCTTGACCATTTTTTTCAAAGGTTGGTAGTGATGTCTAATTTTCTAGCCAAGTGCATGAGTCACTTTGGTCAGCTGAGTTTTAGAGGAAGAGGGCAGTTTCATCGAGTGCTTCAAAATGTCTGTTGCTTGAAAAATCAAACTTTCATGTTGGCTTCTGCAGAGTAATTTTTTGCAGGCTAGTAATCTCAAATTGGTTCAAAACAGGAATTTACTCTGTCCCAGTCCGGTAAGGAACTGGATTTACACATTTCCAGTGAGCAGTGGATTAAAGACAAGTGCTGTGCACAAGAAACTGGCCCAGGTTGCCTTCTGTTTTACATTTTTACTTCAATTTTCTCTTCTGTAGAGATATTAACAAAACAGTTGACTATATTTGGAATGCTAATGGCAGTCAAGTTACATCAAAAGAGGGATCTATTATTAAATTGACAGAATGTCAGTGGCAGAAATCAGCTATAACTTGTTCTGCATGTCATTAGCTGGAAAAATCACATGCAAATTTTTAACATTGATCAAAATTCCATTTCTCATTGATTTTTGCTGTGCTAGACCTAGGATAGAATAAGAAATTAATCTTGGGTGTAATTGGGTACGCAACAGAAATTGCAGTGCTTGAAGCCAATTTTTACCTCAAGAGTAGTTTATGCATTCATTTGTCCCTTAGAAATAACGTTTACCTAAGTTAGTGAAACCTGGGTGAGGCCTTTTACATTTAAAAGAGATTTCCCACATATCTGGTTTTGATTGTCATATCCTTCAGTGTGCTTGTCCAAATCCTACCCACATGCCACTATGTAAATGAGGCACTCCCACATAGTGAATGTTCTGCACAGAAATCATGAAACGCCTAAGCAGCCTTTTTTTCCTTTTAACAAATGGAGGCCTAAAAAATATTCTAAAGAAAGTACAATTCTGCCCACCAGCTGAGGATTGTGCAGGGGCACCTTTAAAGTATATTGTTATATAAGCTTATAGGGAGAAATGAAGCAAAAATGACAAACTTTTGCTGCAGCTTTAGAAAGTTGCACGTTGCTTGAGATGGAAAATAAACTAGTTTAATTCACTTAAGCTACTGATTATATTTAAGTCAATAATAAACTGACACAGACTTAGCTGGCAAACTTCTATATCCTTGACTGAAGAAAACTGCAATGATAAGACCAGGGTAAGAATCATTTGCTCTTAATACTTTTCCAAAGCATCAGCTACAATTACGTTGTTGGAGATGATGCTTTTCACAGTAGTACTAAAACTGGTGTGTTGATTCTTCTTTAATTTGCAGTTTAATATAGTTTTCATTTGCTTTGCTGGATTAGAAAAGCCAGCTCTGCTATGTTGGCCAACCCCAAAAATGACCAGTGTAGCTCTTTCACGCCTTCATTGCTACCTGCACAGCTTATTCTTTTGCTGGCTTCTGACAAAAACTTTTGTCAATTGATCCATTTGTGAATGGGTTTTGTGTCCTGTTTCAAGAGCATCTTTGTTTCAGAGGAGGCTCCAGGAGCTCCTGTATGCATGTTCATGATGAGAGAACAGTTTAGAGGGGAATTTATAATCTTTGGGGGTTAAAAGTGGTAGATGAATGTAAAAAAGTACAGGCATCACAAATTGTTATTTTCTATAAAAATTCTTCATTTAAAAACCAAAAACTAAATCAGTGCTATGAACAAAATCTAATATCGTAGCTCAAACAAATACTTTTAAATCCTTCCTCGTTCCATTACAATTTAAACTAAACCAGTCATATTGAAGTTGGATTCTTTTATTTGTTATATTCTTTTTATATTTTGTTCTTATTAGTCAAAATGAATTAAAGATGACTGAGAGTTTTCTATTTGATCCTTCATAGTTCAGTGATTGGTTTCCATATGTTGAAATAGGAAACTGTTTAAAGCCATCTGTTTCCTTTGGGATTAATAGTATTTTTAGTAGTGTTAAGCATTTAATTGATACATTAAAAAAATAAATTTAAGCTAAATTTAAATTGATCTTTTTGGACATTATTCAAATAACAATATATGTTATATTTTAAAAACTATTGGTCTTTTTTTATTGTTAATATTTGGGGTATTATTTGCTTTGGGAAATCATTTAGCTCAGACATGAAAAATAAGTCTGATACGTAAAACTGAACAAAAAAGCCCCACCCTAATTAGCTGAGTGGGATTGTCAGCAATGTATAGGCCTTATTCATTTCTTATGTATAAAAGTAGATGTATTAATAAATGTGCTGACCAGAAAACAAATGTATATTTCCCTTTTAACATAGCTAAAAATTAAGAAACATTTACTTTATCACTTGAATCAGAAGTTCTGTCCGCTCGTCACTTTTGCTCATGACAGTGAAATTTCACTGCTAAGTTTTGGATGTTACTGATATTATCAGCTTGTTCCTGGGAAAGCTGTAAAATCCTGAGTCAGGTCACTTGGCAGTCAAGTGGAGGAGAAAACTGCTTTTCAGCTATATTGTATTGCTTTAAATTGCAAATGTCTTTGTATTTGCTTCAGGTTTTTTGTTTTGTTTTGTTTTGTTTTTAATCCTGCTGTTGCACTCTGTGTTAGAATCTAAGATTTATATTTCTTTGACTGTTTAATGTTTTCTTTCATCGCCTTCATAAATAGTAATGACTAGCTTATGTATATCCAGGGAAGTAAGGCAAAAAGCCCTTGAGTGTGCCAAGTCTGAAAAAATTTAAATTAGTGTATCAAATGTTAGAAGAAGAGGAATTAAGGCTCTTATCAGCTAACCATAAAGCGAAGAATCTTTTAAATTCTAACAGTGGTTTGGTAGATACAGCTAAATCTAGCTTTACTTATGAAAGACAATGGCAGGTATGTGGTTCAAAGTAAAAGGTTTCAGCTTAATGAAAGCTATTTAACACGTTATTCTAAATCCACAGAAAGGCAAATCTTTATTCCAAGGTGTCGATCATTTCTGTTAGGGGAATCCTGCAATTTTTAATGAACATTTTTCTTTTTCTCATTTCTAATTAGCTTCAGCACTTAGATTCCAGAATGCTAGCCTTCAACACTGAGATTTCTAATGGTAATAAAGCACTTGAGGTGGTATTTAATTAAAGTAGAGTGGTGATAGAAAGACCTGAGCGGGGCTGAAATGCTAATCCTTTTGCATTGCTCAGTGTCCCCTTGTGATTGTGATTGATGAGTTGATTTCTCTTTACAACTTCATTTGCATCATGTGGTAATACCCACAGGCAGAGGTGCTGTGTATTTCTGGATGAGAGCTCACCATTAGTACAAGCTAATGTGTTAAAAGGGGTAGAGGTAGGGTGAAGAGCTCTCTTAGCTCTTAAGGAACCTATTGTGTAACTGGTTTATGGTGGGTGATGTGACTCCCCGTTTAAATGCTAGTGCTGATAATATCTTTATCTACTTTTACCTTGAAAATATGCATTCTGCCACCCACCGTCTGTCCTATGCTTTCCCTCTCCTATTTGTCTCAGTTATTGTGTTCAAGTGATCATGCCAGGTAGTGGCTGCTATGGGGAGAGGCTATAGAGCTTTCTTTGATTCTTAGAGGCAAAATAAATTGGTCAGGACACTCTTAAAAAACCAGATACTTATTACTAGAATTCCTTGTTCCTGAAATTCTGACTCCAGCGTGAAACTTCTGTAATGGCAGAGCTGTTTCTTGTTTGGAACCAAGAAGTTCGTAGTGGGACGACCCAAGCTTCTTAGGCTGTCAGTCTGCTTGCACAGAAAGATATTGAGTCATCACCACTTTGCCCCTCAAAATTGGCTTTCCTGTAAACAGTTCTGACCTGCTCACATCTGAATGGATCTCCATGTCAGTGTGCAATATAAACATTTCCAACAATTCCAAGTGAATTTCTACTGGATTAGTATAGTCATATTAGTACAGTATATTTGCTCTGGCAACAAAGGAAGCCAACAGTATCCTGGGCTGTATAAACAGGAGCATAGCCACTAAATTAAGGGAAGTGATTATCTCCCTTTAGTTGGTACTTTTAAATCACATCTAAGATATTTGGCCCAGTTTGGGGCCCTCCAATACAAGAAAGATGTTGGTCAACTGAAGTAGGTTCAGCAGAGGGCCCCCGAGATGTTCGTGTGCTGGAGCACGTGCCGTGTGGTAAGAGGATGAGGGAAGTGTACTTGTTCAGCTTGGAGAAGAAGAGGCTCCAGTATGACCTAACAGCAGCCTTTCAATGCCTGCAAGGAGGATACCAAGAAGGAGGAGGTAGTCTCTTCACAGAGGTGCATGGTGGGAGGATAAGAGGCAGCACACATAAATGGGAACAAGACAGGTTCCAACTAGGTATGAGGAAAAACTTTCCCCATGAGGACAGTTTAGCATCAGAACGCGTTGCCCAGAGAGTTTGCACAGGCTCTGTCCTTAGTGGTTTTCAAAAAATATCTGGATCCAGCCCTGAGACCCTGGGTCTGATTGCATAACTAACCCAGCTTTGAGCAGGAGGTTGGGCTAGAGACCACAGCATGAAGAGTGTAATTAAATGCTCTTAAACCCTATGGCCAGATACTTTTTTATTTTTCACAGCTGATACATGTTGCCTAAAACACAATTTAAAACCAATTTTTTCTATTTAAATTGGATAATCCAATGTAGCGCAGATGTGCAAATCCTTAAAATGTTGTCTGTACCCTCTAGGCTGTCCGGTACCTATTGCCTCTCTGTCACTTCAGGGATAGAATTGGTCTAGCTGCCACTTTTGACTTACCATTCCTCTCCTGTCTCCTTAGTGAATAGAATGGTCCGACAACCTTTCTGGTTTTGGATCAAAGTATTATTGAACCTAAACAGAAGGGGAGAAATACTTTAAATCCATTAAAATAACAAACAATCTGATGTGTGCAGTTGTATAACTTAAAGTTACCATACCTTCTGTTGAGATTTTAGGCAAATTTCCATTTTCCATTCACCGCTGATCTCAGGTCAACTATTTATTCTTTTGCAGTCTTTCTCCTCATGTGAGTGAATGTGTGTTTTTAGGCTAGCGAGGGTATTTGTTTTTCCGAGTTCACAAGTGTAGACTTTTTCCAAATCTAGTTGCCTCAGCTCGTATCTGAAAATAAATTGGCAAGATGAATGGTTCTTGCAAAAAGAACAGTTAATGTATATTTTCCTAATTCGTGGCAAAGGGATATTCCCAAATTGTTCCTTACCTTGCTTGTTTTTCCTGACGATTGCTGTTAAATGGAAGGAGTACCCAGACAGATCATTGCAGAAATGACTGCAGTGCTTTAAGATGCTCTCTAGCTGGAGGCTCACGGTCCTCCAGTTGAGACAGCAAATATATATTATGTGTCCAGGATTTGTCTGATTCAGTGGAGAACTGAGTTACATATACTGAACCATTTTAGGGTTCAAAAAGCCAAACCAGCTGATAGGGCGAATGCATGTAAGGAGCTCCCAAATTTCTTCTGAGCTTGCAGATGGTGACAAGTTTGGCATTGTCATTTCCTTGTTGATCATCTGACTGCAAAGTGCAGTAGATTCATAAAAACAGTACACATCCCAGAATTGAATCTAACATAGTATCTCAGTAACTAGGTCAGACTTGCTGCACCTTTAACTATGCTTCTACTTCACTGTTCTTGCTCAATTCAGTAGCTTAGAGTTAAAAAGCTGTAAAAAATTCTGCAAAGCAGAAGCACCGATATGTGAAACAAAAAAATAAGTTCTGCAGAGTATCTTCACGGAACATAGTTATCTCTTAAAAATGGAATGCAACCTTGTGCAAAAATCTGTGCAAATTGCCCTATTACTTCCAAATACTTTCAATGCTTTGTCATTTACAGCAACGTGCAAAAAATTTGGATTATATTTGAATATAAAAAGTTTGGATTCTACTGACCTTCTAATCCTAGTGAACTGTTGTTCAGAGGAAAGGACTTCCTTCCTGGAGACCAAGCTCTGAGTGTCTGCATTTATCTAGCTAATTTCTTGAAAACATCTAAAATTCCTCCTTTGCTTCCATGATCACTAAGAAAACTTTGCAATTTCTGTAGAGAGTCAGTTCCCTTTGTCAGAGATGACCCTGCACAATAAGGTTTCCTGGGAAATAGAAGTTTCATACCTGAAAAAAGAGATTAGTTCAAGACAATTATTTATGAATATTGGTATCTGTTCTACTACTGGTTTTCAGAAATCTATGTTGATGACAGTTAAGCGTGTTAACTGGATTGAGTAGACTGGAAGTACAAAATGGCACTATACATACTTATGAGTATGTTCACCTACTTCTGATTATTTTTATATTTATGGCAGATTTTTTTTGTGCTCGTGAAACCATATGTAAAAGCTAGCTTTCGTCTGAATTCTGTGGGGTTTTTTTTCTAGATTGCAGTTAATATGCAGCTGATTATTTAAGGGTACACACCTGGTAAATGCAGTTGTAGAGGTTTTTGTTAGGGCTCTATTAACTCAGTGTTGTTTGTAGATGAACCACAGGTGATTTCTGAATAAAACTTGACTGAGATTATTCTCTGAAAAAAGGAGATTATTTTAAAAATTTGCAGACAAAGAAGAGAATTTGAGGACATGCAAGTTACAGTATTAACGTGGAGTTGTTTGCATGAGAAAGTTGCATTGCTTAGGGGAAAGGTTACTTTCACTGAGATTCTACACAGAATGTTAGATGCTCTGCTTCTAGTTTTAAATTATTTGCCTTTTTGCTTTGTGTAATTCTGCTAAAACCCCCTCTTCATCTAAGACAATGGGAACCACCATTTAGCTGGGCTATGTGGTTCAGTGCAGGGTTTGTAGTAACTTGCTAATTTATTTGTTTTTAACTATTATCTTAAGTGAAATGGTGCAATGATGTTGCTCTTTCAGATTGACAGAATGTAACATGTTAGCCAACAAATTCTAGTAGCAAACTATGCTTTTAAATTTCTCATTTATGTATGTAAGAAATGAAAGCAAAATGTATTCAATTGTTAAAGCCCAAGACATACAGAAATCAGGATTTAAGTTCAGGGTATCTTCACCCTTACTCTCACTTTTCTGCATAGAGCAATAGAGACTTTTACAATGTCTACTGCTTATATTGTCTGAATTAATGTCATATTCTCTGTTTAATTGCAAATATTTTATATCATAATTTGTTTGCTTCTGAAGTGTGTGAGAGGTCTTGAGTTCAGGTTATTTAACTGGTGTTCAACCTGTGTTACTAAAATGAGGTTAAAATAATAATCTGAAAAAAATATTTTATAATCCTTATTAGCAAACAACATTTTCAGATTAATTTACTATGCTTCATAACTCCCCACTGAATTTGGTTCTTAGTCTGATAGCATGAATACATATATATGTGTGTGTGTGAGACAGACACCAAAATTGAATTTGGTGCACATTGCCTTTCTTAATTGATGCTATTAGTCACTGCACACCTCTTTATTGCAGGATTTGAATCTACTTTTTCACCTTTGGTTAATTTAAATTAGCTCACTGTTTTGTTGAGTTTTGGGGTTTGGGGGTTTTTGTTGTTGCTGTTTTTGTGTGTGTGTGTGTGTTTTTATTTTTGTTTTTGTTTTCCCTACTAATTCTTTAGAACTTTAGGCAGTGGAAATATTAATAGTCGTATAATTTAAGAATCCATATTAAACATTGAACATTTTTGTTACCACATGAAGTCAATTGATGAGCAGTGAACCCTTTGCGGTTATTTATACAAGGTGGTTAATATACTTACCACTTCATTAAGACCAACAACTGGGAAATGCCATAGTTGTGTCAAGTTCCAAAATATCTTTGCATCTTCCAAATCCTGGATTATTTGGCTACAATGGTATCTAGGATAAATGGAAGCAGGCAAAAAAATGCACCAAATTGTACTAGTCCTGTAGCCTCAGATTTCTGCTCAGAATAGTTCACAATTACATTAGATATTTTGCATGAAAGTTAAGGTGTGTATATGAAGGTCATCCATTGCTTCTCATGTTCATACTTACACATAGTTACTGCGTTATCATGTCAGATAGCATTTTGCATCTCCTGTACTCT
Source organism: Buteo buteo (assembly GCF_964188355.1). Lineage (NCBI taxonomy): Eukaryota > Metazoa > Chordata > Aves > Accipitriformes > Accipitridae > Buteo > Buteo buteo. Next base: position 5,501,278 of record NC_134199.1, read on the forward strand.
CAATTGTTGTAATAAATATTAAATGGGAGAATCAGATTTTTGCAGGTAGTGTAGGAAGGAGATGCAGAGGAAGTAATAAAGGAGGATATGAAGAAGACTGAGGGAGGCAGATGGGAGTTTAAAAGATAGGGAAAATTAAATCAGGATCTGAATAAGAGAGGAGAATTCACTAACAGGCTTAGTAAAATAAATGCAGTACATTTGTAGAGGTAGACTTCTGCCTTTTAGGTCCCTATTTTGGAGCCTAAGTTCTATTTATACAGTCTTCATGTCCTCTGAGGTGGATTGAGTCTGCCAAAGTGGATTCTTGACATATGTGCCACTTCACAGTTTCAGTTACTTTCCCAGAATAAAATCCATGTTTCTACATTTTTGTTGTTGTATTTAGTCTCTGGCAGCTGAAAACTGGTTTATTTCTGATGGATTATATAGATCATTTTTCATTGTTTTTCAGAAAAGCCATTAAACATATGTAGAAAAAGTACATTTCAGTAAAAGCCTACCAAGTTTCTCTGTTGCATTGCTCAGACACCTTTTCTGAAGCACAGTCCTTCACATACCTGATTCTACTAAGGCTGACAAAAATCAGTAGGCATTAGTGAGCTCATAAATTATTGTTCCTTTTTAAATGTGCGCTTAACTAGTAGAAAGCCGATGATGTTGCTTTCTCTTTCAAAAAATTAGCAACACTCTCATTATCCCTGTTGCTGCTTCAAGGAAAATGACTTTTCTTTTACATAGGGAGACTTCAGAAGAAAGTAGGTAATGGACAGTACACGTTATACTGTAACTATGAGTTCAGGCATGCTGGGTGTGCATTAAAAAGACAATGGAATAGATTAGTTTGAGGGTATAATACATATCAAAATTGTTCTATACAGATAGCGGAATATTAAATAAAAGGAAAAGACTTCATAAAGTCTCATATAATCCCTCTTGGCATGGGTATATGAGTAGGTATTCGTTTTTTTTCCTTTAAGTGTGCTGATATGATTAAATTTAACTTGACACAAGTGATGTACTATACCATGTGATTGTAATATTTAAAAGAAAAACCACTTTTCTGATTGAATACCTACTAGCTATCAATTTCTGTGGAGCAATACCTAATCTGAATTTCTTTTCCACCTAGAATGCTAACACATTTGCTGTATTCTCTATCTCACTAGGTGTGCACTCAGCAAATACTGAACTGTTTCAACATTTTCCGATACCTTATTTAATCTAGTGTTCTAGTGTAAAAGACAGCCAGTTCACTTCATGTGGATTAAAAGCAGTTTTCAGGCTATAACACTTCTCTCCCCAAATAGTCTACGTAGATGGTTATTTTCACTAATTCCAGAGTTTGGATGCTGTAGCTGTTATACATGCTGCTGCCCTGTATAAACACAAATGCTGTTGGATGTGGTTGCTGTAAATTAGCCGTATGCTTCTGGTCAAGATGCCAAAGTTCTTCTCAATGCTGTTTCAGTTTTGGAAATACCTTTCCTTCCACCAGCCCTCCCTTCCTTACACGCAGAGGCACAAAATAAAATTGTAAACTGAGAAAGATCATTTGTACCCAGTCCCACAATCTATATTATTTTAAAATAATGTACTGTTCAAAGCAATGGTTTTTAAGCTTACCAGGGTTAAGCACCTATGGCATATAGCAGAGGCCAGCTTTATAGCAAGATTTACTACCATACGTATATGTTCAGTCTTGTGAAGAAGGGCTAGTAAAAAAACAAATCTCCAAAGAATATGTGCAGGGAGAAGCAATATAGTTCTGCAGATTTGAGAGCAGTTTTAGTCCCTGTCCTACAGATGGGGAAATTTAAAATACAAAGACAAATTGGCCATTTCTTCCGTAGTAACAGAAGCTTTTTAGAGGTTTAACAAAGTAGAACTTACCAATCAGTATAGTCAGTGAAAGTCTTTCAAATGCTATAGGAACCATTAAAAGCTTTTGTTCATTTTCTTCATAACTGCAGATTCATTGTAGCATTCTATTAATAGATTTTTGTTTATTTTCAGCCAGTTGTGACATTCAGCAGTGTTTAGAAATATATTTTGCATTGCATAGGCAAATCTTATCACCATTTTTATCTCATTGGTGAGAAAAGCTTTACCTTTCTTCAGTATTGTGGCTTAGTTTGCTGACTACAAACATCGTTGGAGTAAACAGTTACTTGTTAATGCTATAACAGCATCTTAACATAAACATTAACTGAAGTACACAAATGATCTCAGTGGTAAACAAGCATAACAAAGTGTAGCTGAGGCAGGAAGCCAATCTGTGTGTTCCTTGTGCCCAATGATATTTTGCTAGTCATTTTAATCTTAGAAGTAAATAACATTGAAGATCATGTACCATCATTTCATTTCAGTGCCAAAAAATGAATGCCGCTTTAACTGGTATTAAACAAGATGGCATTGCTGTGTTAGTTGGTCATTGCAGTTCAGGTCATCTAAGTTCCATCATAAATAACAAAATTATGAAAATTTTAAAATTAAACAGAGATGGGAAATGGGCATTGTCTGAAAGCAATGGTAAAATAGTTAATTTCTAGATTCTTTATATTTTATTTTTTCTGAAAATTTAAAGAAGGGAAACAGCAGAATGGTGGATTTCTTACCTATAAAACTATATTCAGCTCTGTTGAAATAACTTCATTTTAATCAAAAGTTTATGGGTGTGAAGATCACAATTCTTGTCTCTTGGAACTGTTAAGTATGATTTGTGGACATATTGAATTCATAAATATTCTGCCAGATTTGTTTAAAATATTGAGGTTGAACATATAAACCCAAAAATTCTGCCTGCTGAAAAATTGCAGGTAAAATGCTGAATATATGCAATTTCCACATACATTTGGACATTATTGCATGGGATCTCCACGAACAATACACAGATGAGTTGTTTGGGGTTTTTTTTGTGGTGGGAAAGAAGGAAATAATAGCATTTCATTTGCGATTTAAAAGATTTATAGTCTATGAACAATCTGCTTCAAGGGCAAATAACAATGCACTTACTATTTAATATAGATTACATTTCTGTGTTTTAATACCTTTATTATATACAGACTAAAACTGAAAGGGGTTCAGTGAATGTGCAATGAACTCCATTCCCTCAAACTATTATTCCATGATGCCCATGGTGCAGAACTTTGCATTTTTCCATATTGAACTACGTGAGGATTCTGATTCCCCAGTCCTCAGTTTATCAAGATGTCCCTGGATTGAGGCTCCATGGTTTAGTGTTATCTGCAGATTTGCTGAGAAAGTACGCTTTGTCATTCTCCAAGTCGTTGAACAATGAGAGAGCCAGTATTGACCCTAAGGTATTCAACTTACTACTGGCCATGAGCCAGACATTAAGTCATTGATCTTAAAGCCAGGCAGTTCAGCCAATTTTGAACCCACCTGGCTGTCCAGCCCTTCCTTCCTTAGCTCTCAGCCTGGATGATGCTATGGCAGACAGCACTGAAAGCTTTACTGAAGTCAAGGTAGATTGTATCTGGTGCTTTAACTTTCTCTCTGTAGCCAGTTGTTTTTGTTTTTTTGAAGACAACCAGGTTGATCAAGCGCTATTTTCCCCTGAAAAGTCCACGTTGACCTTTTCAAATTACCTAAGTCTCCTTCATGGGCTTGGAAATGGATTCCAAAAGGATGTGCTCCATGATCTTTCCAGGGCCTGAGATGAGGCTGAGTGGTCAGTAGTTCCTTGAATCATCCTCCTTGCCTCTTTAAAAGACAGGAGTAATGTTAGCTTTTTGAGTCATCTGGGACTTCCCCTATCAGTATCATTTTTTGTAGTTTATTAGGTATTGGCCCATGATCACGGTGACCTACTCCTTCCACGCCTTCTGTTGAATGCCTTAACACTTCAAATATGTAAATACATCCAGCTTCAAGAAGTAGTCCCTAACCTGTTGCGTCTCCATTGTTCACTGTCCCTCTCCTTTGCTACCCAGGCTGTCCATGATTTGGGAGCAATGATTTAGGATCAGACTTTACCTGAAATAAAAAAGACATGAAGTATTTTGTTATATTATGATGACTTTTTCATCACAAGGCTGTCTCCTCCCTGCATCAGCATTATCCTTGAACTTTTGCAACAAGCGGACCTGGGATGTAGAATCCTCTCCTGTCGGCCTTAATGTCTTCACTAGTCTTAGTTCCAGCTAGGCCGGACAAAAAACCTTCTAGATTTTGTCCTCAAGCAATACTTCTCTGCGCCTCTTTTGTTGCCAAACCTTGATTCCATTGCTTTTATGCTCCCTTTTTGTGTCTTTCTTCATTGAGGAGCTTTCTGCTTAGCCACGTGGGCTTTCTGGTAAGTACCTTCCTTCATAGTGGATGGTCTGTTCCTACACGCTGAAGTTCTCTTTAATCAATGGCTCAGTTGATCAGGCAGCTGCCTCGGACAGTTTCCTCTCATGAGTGAACCTCAGGGATTCCTAACAATTCCCTGGATAAGCTGAAGTCTCTTTTCCTGAAGCCTAATTTTCTGCCTCTGCTGCTTATCTTCCTGGTGTTCCTCCAAACTCCCAAACTCCATCATGTCACTGACTTTATGGAGCTTACCATGTAAATCAAACTCTTAAATTTAACTGGTTTAAACAAAGTAAAACAAAACAACTCCCATTAGTTCATTTCGGACAGTTTTATGATGATCACTGTCACTTAACCTGACTGGTTCAAGTGAACTGGCCTATAAAGCAGCCCTGTATACTTTGATGTTTGCAAACAAATAGCTAAGGAGGTATGATCTTTGGTCAGCTTTGCTGCTTAAGACCACTTACAGCATTACATTCTCATTTCGCTTACTAGCTGACTACGTTCCTTGTCTTATTTCAGTAGAGTCAAGTAATGATCCTCCCATTTGTGATATTGAAACGTGGACCCGTTTCACATATAATGGATGAACTGTGGCTATTGTGGTACTGCCTTAGAAAATTATTCAGCATGAGGGATTATGAAGAGAAATGTCCCCTTTCTTTTCTGAGGCTAAATCGCAGCTCATCAGTGAAAGATTGTGTCCCTGGTTAAAAGAGGTCGTTCAAAGTGTTCCGTTCAAAGATGGCATGCCAGTCTGTGCTCAAGTAACTGCTGCTGCCCTTCGGTCTTGTGTAGCATTGCTCGTTCTGTCCCTGTAGCCTTGTTTTACTACAAATCTGAATACCTAGGGCAAGCTGCATTTTGATGCAGTAACTTCAGTGGTGCTTTTGTGAAGCAGACAAAAGTCTGCTAGGCCGAGCAGTGAAAGCACTGTGCCTGTTTACAGTCCTGTGTTCTTGGTTCTCTGTGTCTAATACTTGTCACACACATCACTCATTCTGCCTGGTGTTTTTTTAATATAAAATCATGTGTTTGTACATGAAAAATAACTGATTAGGTACACATGAAACTGTCATACAGTTTCTCCAGAATAAATGGCCTTCAAACATGTCATCTCTGCACGTGACTGTGGGTTCACCACTTTCTGCAGCTAACAAAGCTGGTAAATACACTGCTATATTTTGTGGTATGTCTATTAGGAAATCAACTGAAAAAGCAGTTCATTTATTATACTCTGGATGAGGCAGCATCTGTAAATTGGGAATAACTTTGTGTAACTATTATCCTCAGATGGATTAAATTGCCTGATTTAAACACTTTTAAAAACCACAGCTGTATCCAATCCCAATCTCCTGAGAAATTCAGTTAGTTTTTTTGGAGTAAATTGCAATTGAGATGTTGAATTCTACTTACAACAAATCTTAAATGAATTATTTTAGCTACGTTACAAGAATTTCTCAGATTTCTAGAAATTATCTGTCAAACCATACACCTGCAACCGGATTTGATTGCTGTTCAGTTCCCCTCTGCAGACTCTGATCTTTTGGAATGTTCAGTCCTTGACCAATAAGGTGGCATTTAGAGAAGTTTTTTTGACTCAAATTCTGGAAATACTTATGCTTGTGTGTAAGTTACAAGGTAGGAATAGTCTCAGTGGAGTCTAGAAGAAAGGCTTACAAAGCATGATGCAGGGTTGTGTCAAGACCAGACATAGTCTTGCTTGCATGGCATGGTTTGTCACCTGGGCTAGTATATCTGGCTTCTCAGAAGTGCTAGTACATCCTAATAAAATAGTCTTGCCAACACATCTCTGCTGCTTCCACTGCTTGAGCTATGAATAATATTTTTTTCTGTTGTTATAAAATAAGGCCCAACGGTTCTTGCTTTGCAGACGTGCAGGCTACATGGTTGTAGTGCATGTTTCTTTCCTCTCATGCACAACATCAGTTGTGGTAGCTCTGAGAACTGTGTTAGCTAGTTTACAGCAAAACAGATTGATGTTTTTTACCATTTCTGTTAAAGGCCTGTAATTTACCACTTGGTGTTCGTTGCCTTCATTCTTGCAGATTTGAAGACTTAAGATTATTAAGAAATGGTTTCTCAGGACAAAATCTTTTATGTCAATATAGCATAATATATGCCTGCTGCTTTGTCCTCTTTCTCCAACTCCAATTGATTGTTTCTTCAGTGCATTAACCTCTCACTTCTCTTGTCACAATTGCTTGTGAACTGATTTGGGAACAGATCCAGCTTTAAAAATCCCATATCTTCAATTGGTATTGCAGTAAAAAAAAATATTGGCTTTTTCAACCACTTTCTTAGATACTGAAAAATAAGAAAACAGACGTATTAGGTTTACTACAATTCAGCTTTATGAGGTGGCAGTGATTTTCAATAAATTAATATATGAAATAGAATAAAATTTAATTTCAGTAGAAAAATTGCAGATAAAATTAGAAAGCTAACATGCCTGTATTAGTTACTGTTTTAGAGGTGATGCAGAAGGCAGAGAAAAATACTCCTTTCTATGGAGATGTAGTTGTCAAGGTAGTGTTCCTCTACATATGATGAAAATGGTGACATTTGGGAGAAAATTAAGACATGTCATAGTTTGCAACATTAATTTGCGTTTGTGAAACTATTCTTGTCTTGCATGCACTATAGTAATTGCCACTTCTATACTTCTCTGGCTGTGGATTAAACAAATGTAAATATATTTTGCTAAGAAAGCATTCCAAATCCATCTCAAAGAAGTGAGATATTGTTTTTTGAGGAGAGAAAGCAGGTGAGAAGTTGTAGCTAGTCTCTTCCTTGTCAGTAAATCCTGTATGAGGAAAGTCATCAAATAGGATAAAAGTATAAAATCCATTTTGAAACTACCCTGCTACTGTTGAAACCACACAGAATCATAGAATAATGTATGTTGGAAGGGAACTTCAGAGGCCATCTGATCTCAACATCCCTTTTTAAATCAGGGGTAACTACACGACCTCTCCGAGCAGCATGTTTCTATGCTTAACTTCCCTCATATCCATTATTTTATTCTTTATAGCCAACCAGAATTTAGCTTTCTGCAACTTTTGACTGTTGCTTCTTGTTCTTTCACTCTGTATCTCTGAGAAAGGTCTGGTTCCGTCTCTGTAACCATCCATTAAGTTGGAGAAGATGCAATTAAGTTGTCTGTTAGCGCTCTCTTCTGCAGGCTGTGCTAAACCAGGTGCCTCAGCTTCTCCTCCTGTGTCGTGTGCTCCAGTCCTCCAGCTGCCTTAGCAGCCCGCTGCTGAACTCTCCAGTTTGCAAATATATCTCCTGTCCTGGGGACTCTAGACTGGGCACAGTGTTCCAGATGCTGTCTCACAAGTGCTATGCAGGGAGGAATGATCTCTTTCCTCAACTTGCTGACCATCCTTTTGCTAATGGAGCCCACTATGCAGTTAGCCTTTATTGCCTCAAAGGCAGACTGCTGATTTGTACCTTAACTTACTGTCCACCAGGGCTTACAGATCCTTTTCTGTAGAGCTGCTCCCTTGCCAGTCAGTCCACAGCCTGTACCAATGCATGGGCTTTTTCTGTCCCAAGAGCAGGACTTTGATCAGGTTCTTGGCAGCCCATTCCTCTAGCTTCTCAAGACCCCCTGTAACTGTTCCCCTTATTTGCTGACATTGCGTGAGCTTGCGTTCTGACACTTCATACAAGTCTCTTATGAAGATTTCGACAGTTTTGGACCTGGCCTTGATGCCCAAGGGATGGCACTCATAGCTTACTGACAGTTAGACTTCTAAATGTTGGCTGCTACTTGCTTTAAAGACCAGTATTCCAGGCAGCTTTTTATGCACCTTGTATGTTGACAATCCAATCCTCCCCGCCCCCCCCCCCCCTTTCTGTTTGGGTACGAGGATGCTGCATCATCTTCTTCTGTATGCTCCAGTAAAAGTGTAAAATAAGATTAGGTGTACTTTCCTATATTGACTTGTGGGAAAGGACAAGTTCCTTTTATACCCTTCTTTTGAAAAGTTTTGAGAATCAATTCTCATTGTGAAAATGAATTGTAGATACACCTGCTGTATGCTCCAGATTCTCTTGCTATATGGGTCTTCAGGCAATTTTGGAGACTCATGTTTTCCAAATGTGATGTAAAAAAATCTTTCCATGTATTAAAAAAAGGAAAATATTGGTTGATGGAATAGAAGGTTGAGCTGCAGTTGAAAAGACCTGTATAAAATACCTGAGTCAGAGTTGGAGAAAGTAAGGCACAGGGAGGACACTTCAGTTATTAAAAAAAAAAAAAAAAAAAAAAAAAAAAAAAAAAAAGAAAGATTGTGGTAATGTGGAAGTAAAACAAATCAGTGTGACAGAGTCATGTCCTTTTGGGCCATTGGATATAGCAGGAGAAAGAATTGTCAGGTAGGACAAGGAAAGCTAGTGTAATAAATCACAGCGTCATAAAAGTAGTAGAAAGTTTCAGCAGTGACAATTGAAAAGAATGAAGGTGTCAGAGGGAATGGTTTCTTTGTATGTATCTATACATCCATAATACTACATGGTCTTGAATGCAGGCAGGAATTCGGACTAGGGCTTAGTTTTTGTTAAGTTGTTTGCTGCCTTCTGTTAAATGGCAGTAAGTGTATGTAACCTTCCTGCTTTGCAGGGTGTTGGGATGTTTCATTAGTTAAATTCTCTTTTGCTTGCTTGCTTACTTACCTTTTCCCCCTAAGCTCTCTGAAAAAAAAATTATTTTGCATTATCTTCCTTACTTTTGCGGATACCCTCCTTTTGGAACGAGATTGTTTTTTAAATGAAATCTGAATTTGGTTCTGTACTGAACCTTCCAGAAAACAGAGGTGGCTGGAGAATTTGTTTTGTATGATTGCAGAAGCAAATGATCTGAGTCAAGTGGCCTGGTCAGATAATTAAGCTACAACAGAGAAAGCTTGCAGAGTCAGTCAGTTGTGATTATCGGTCCAGTGTGGCTGGATGTCTGATTCCTTCTGAAAAATTTGAAGTGGCTGCTTTTATTATCATTAATTGGGGAGTGCCAGGAACAAATCTGGAAGAATTACACTGCCACTTTAAAGAAAACCAGTATATTTCAATTGGAATATAAGTTTAGTGATGAATTGATGGCTCTTTATCTGCTGTTCTGCCCACCCCTTAGAATTTGAACATTTGTAAGAATAATTCCCATGTTACATGTCTGCCCTGTTTCTGAATTCTTGTGTCTGTAGGCAGTCCGTGATAGAGTGGCTATAAACATGTATTCTTTGGGGCCGTCTGTATCTTCTTAGGGTGGTTTTTTTGGTTTGTGGTTTAGGGGTTTTTTTTCCTTTATTATGTGATTTAATTAGAAGTTTAATCACTTTAAAACTACCTCCAAAGCATCTAGGAAAGTTCCTTTAATAGTGAAGCATTAAATTGCTTAAAGTGCCTCACAGAACTAAACCTTGGAAGCATTTCTGAAATATTTTCCCTGCTAAGCAAGAGGGATGTCATGAAATGAAAAAAAAAAAAAAAAAAGGAAACAATATTTCATTTGTATGGAAGGATAAAGTACATTTAATCTAAACCAGGCTACTTCAGTATTGATGGTTTACTTGTGGAGTTCAGCAATTTTAAAATAGAAATCTTATTGGTATTAACTCTACCACATGTAGGATGAATTAATCACATAGAAATGCACACATGTTACTGTACATAGTAGCTATCAAAAAGCCAAAGCACTGGAAGTTTTAGGGGGTTTTGTAACTTTGAATACAGCCGTCTTAATTTTAAAACAAAACTGTTCAGCTTCCGGCAACTTCCATAGTAGCATTTCTAATGTTTTTCAAACAGCTATTAATGTAGTCAAGCTGTGTTTTTTCTTCTTTTGTGTGTAATCATCTGCTCAGTGGTGCACTCTATAACTAGTAGCAGGAGACAGAGGAGTGGCCTGCTGTGATTGATGGGGCGAGGCCCAGCAAACTGAAAGAGTCCCATCTGGATTAGGTTTTGGGAGCAGTCAGATGTTGAGAGGGAGGTCAGTAAGCCTTGCATTAGCTCCCCCTCCTTCAACACCCCTATCATCCACACTCATGCACACATTACATTGCTCACACACCCTCATCCATAATTGATGCTTGCTTTGGGCAGATGCTGTATGGCCCGGGACTAGAGCAGCTGCTAAGTTTATGGAGAATAAAGGGAGCAGGATGGTACAGCAGGTATTTTCACTTTTATTTTCACTTGAAACTCTTGATTTTCATCAAGCCACGGCATTTCTTATAACCAGCTGCACCACTGCATGCAAGACTTCTAATACATGTTTTGTTGCTTAAGTCTGAAGGAGGGCAAACGACGGCGGTGATTATGTGTCTCTGCTGTGCTTGGTATATCTAACTGAGCCGTTCTTATAACCAGCAGGTTTACAGAGTAATGTTGCATTTTTCTTCTTTGTTTCCGTGCCCTAAGGATATGATGCAGTTTGGCTCATTTAACTACAGTTTGAGAGGCTTTCTCTAAATGTGAAATATCTCTTGCCAAAGAAACAAAACACACCAAACAGAAAATAGAGTAAAACAAACAATAAACTGTTACTTAGACTTTAAAATGCAGGCAAGCAGAAAGGTTTTCATTGAACACATTTTTATGCTGCAAATGTGTTTTTAAAAAGGAACACTGCATAAGTAATATTTTCTGTGCTCTGTCTTTTGTGTACAAACATAACAAGCTTGCTTTATTATGTTTTGACACTTTTCATGCATTTCTTAATAATGAAATCCTTTCAGAGCAGAAGATGCTGAAAAGGCATGTTGAGATCTGAGATACTAGGAGCATTTTAAATTCTAAGCTTTTCTTCAAATGGAGTAATATAGAGAGAGAATAGGAGCAACTTCACTTACCTACATCATTGGAATGCTTTCTTTTTTGTTCTTTAGAGTTCAACATTTAACCAGAAAGCAATAAATTTGACTTTATACACTGCCACGTAAAGCATATTTTTCAGCTGAAATGTGGTTTTCATTAAAACTCAGGCCAGAACATTTAGCAGAGCCTGACTGTCTGCCATCCTTTGTTCTTCTTTCTGTTGCCAACAACTACTTTATTAAAAACCATGCACAAAGTGAGCATTAAGGGTTCGTTTAATCTTAAAGATACTTGGAACTGAATCTGAAGGGACAACTTCTGTTTAGCCTCTCATGCCTAGGTTGTATTAAGCGATGTCTGTGTACTGTCATCTGCAGTTTGGAGATTACTCTAATACCTGGGTTCATAGGCTAATTTAGGATCAATATTTCCTGTTGCTTTTAGGGCCATTTCGTATTTTCAACTTAATGCATTAGATCTATTATTTCTTTTATTCATTTTAGTTCATTGTATTTTAAAAAGCACAAGGAAGGGAACATTTTAGGTGATTATATTTAAAGAATTTTTTGTTCCTTAAAATCTATTCAAATGTATCTGTCTCTTGTGCAGTCTGGGGCTTCCATCAACCACATGTATATACAAATGTGTGTTAGTTGACACTGCATTGTTCTTGATATAAATTCATATTCTAAACAATAAGCTATTGTCTTGATACCTGTGTAAGTAGTAAAGAACATGTTTATACATACATGCTTTTATAGTACATTGTAATACTGCATCTACTGAATTAACTGTGAATCATAAATTCACACTAATTTTAAAGGCTAGGAAAGGCTACAGTAGACACCGATTTTAAGAGATGAACAAGTCAGATTTATTGTAGCTATCATTTTAAACTTATGGCCTACAGTAGAGTGTGCAAGTATAATTTCTTTAGTGTTTCGCCTGCCCTGTGTGCCCCCCCCCCTCCCCCAACCAATTTAATGAACATGCAATTCCTGGACTGATAATCTTGCATGCCAATTTTCTACTCTAAGTGCAGTGGTGCTTTTTTGTTGGTTTGTTTAATGGCAAGGCTGTAAATCCCTGATTATGTAGAAGTTATATTAAAAAAAAAAGTCAAACAAACACCTGACCCTTTATTGTTTACTTATTAAGGGGGTCTTGGTTATAAATAAGTGATCCACACCTCAGCTTAACAAGTCTAATGAAAGAGGTAGAAAAGTCTCAGCAACATGAAGGTGCTGGAATTGCCAGTGCAGTTTGCCATTTTATGATAGATCTAAAAAGTGAATCGTTTGGAGTTGCTGGTAAAAAGAATATAAAAGTTCAACCCTCTTAATTAAATATTAGCTGTAATTAGCACTAAGTGTGAATGCTCTGAATATTAATTAGGGTCTCATGGAACTGCTGTCAATGTTAATGAGAAACAGTGGGGGTCTCAGCAACATCTGGTTTAGGACTCAAGGTAGTGTAAAAACCTTTAGATCAAATGCACCTGGACATTAGCCCTTGGTCCCTTTGTTGCCATTATTGTTCTTTTTTAACAGCTGCTGACTCTAATGCCATGTTTAGCATCTGACATGAAGGAATAGATTAAGGACCAGCAGTAACCAGCTACTGAGATTTCAAAGCCAGCATAGTGAAAATGCTTATATAGGCAGAAGTTCGACTGGCTGTTGTGCATACTTACCAGTTGTGCATTCTTACCACTTGCTGAAGTCCTTCCTGAAATGGTTGACTAAAAAATTTAAGGTCGCCTGCCTCCCACACAAGTTTTAAAAATACGTCCTTAACATTTGTTAATAAATATTTCTGGTGTACTCCAGTCATTGCTGGTTTTTACTTCATCTGGATTTTTTTTTTTTAATAGTGAAAATATTAGGTAAAAGAAAGGGACCTTGCCATTTTAATATAAGAGGGTATAAGTATACATTTACAAGAGTTTTTAACCTCCACTGAAATTTAAACAGGGCAAGTTTCAGTGCAGCATTAGCCTTGGAATGATAGTAGATATAAGCAAATTAAACTTACTGACTTAACCCTTTGAAGTTGGTAAATGTCACTGTTTTCATTTTAAAGATGGTTGATGGTTTTAATTTTTTAGAACACGCTGAATGCCTTTTACAAAGGAAAATTTAATTTTCCCTTCTAAGCCTGTCATGTACGAAGATTTATTCCTGTGCCGTGATTTTGCAAATTCTTAAAAGCTCTTGAGTTTAGCACCACTTCAGGTCAGAGAACTGACGTCTGAATTAGTTGAAATTATCTGGAAATGTCCTTAAGTAGGAAATGCAAAAGAATGTCTTTTATTCATCCAGCCTATTTTGAAATTAGGAAATCAAGGACTGATGAATATAAGTTAGCAAAATCCCTGCAATATTCCTGTGCAGGTACTTGTACGTGCTTTAGTGGGAGAATAACAGAGTATTTTAAAAACTACTTAAAGTTTTACTCAAATATTCATTTTATATTACTTTGATATTTAGAGGGTTAATTTTATCTTGTAAATCAGCTCATCTGAGTTTGGGATAGTCCCTGTATTGATGCCCTCTAATGCTGTGTCATCTACAGCATCATGTTTTGGACATCTTTTGTATTGGTTCTGAAAGATTGTTCTGTACATTTCCTCCCCTAGAATTATTACTATTTGGTATGAGTAGAGCGTTTAGTCAGAAGTCTCTAACTGATAAATTAACATGCTCGACTATCCTTTATTATCTCAAACATTAAGATGGATATATCTCTAAAGACATGAGGGCATTTCTTTTTAAGTGTATAGGCTTATTGTATATGGAAATGAAATACTATTGTCTTCAAGTTTAAAGCCTTAAAAGTTCTTAAATCTATTTTGACAGCCTACACCATAGAATTTTTCTTTTATGTTAAGATTTTGAACTGATGCATTTTTAGATTCAAATGTTTAATATTCTGATTGGGTCTCATTATTTTTTTTGCATTTGTGGCATGCGGTTGCTCAATACAGTGTACCTCAAAGTATTTCTGAATATCTCATAGAGTGTTATTTCATATAAATATTTTCAGTATGCGGTTATGTTAACAGTATGCACCCAAATCCTGCTCTGTGTGTAGGTTGCGTATATTGTGTTCTGCAAACGGTAAGTTGGAATGGATCACAAACCATGGGCTAACCTTATCAGAGCTCTGTGTTGGCAGTTGCACTTAGTAGCCTTTGGAATAAACTGAGTTTTGTCCCTCTTCATTGTCTGAGCTGAGGCATTAGTTCAGGTAGATTTCACTGAACTTTTCCAGTTAAGGAATAGTCTACAAATATCCAAAGAACAGCAGATTTGTTTGTCTAATTATAATAAGATTTAATAGGGTTAGCAAGATGGGTTTAATTGACATAAGAAATTTTCTTCTCAAGGAACAACCATCGTGGCCTTTTCAGGCCAGCAATCTTAGCAGAATACTATCATCACATTCTGCGTTACGTGTGCAGGATCACCGCTTATTTTATCTCACACCACATTTCTTCTTCTTTTTTTTTTTTCCCTTTGATTTTTACAGGGTAATCAGGAAGCTACAGCACCTCCTGACACAATGGCACAGCCTTATGCCTCAGCCCAGTTTGCTCCACCTCAGAATGGTATCCCTGCAGAATACACAGCCCCACATCCTCATCCAGCTCCAGACTACACAGGCCAAACCACAGTTCCAGAGCACACGTTAAACATGTACCCTCCTGCTCAGACACACTCTGAACAGAGTGCAGCTGACACAAATGCACAAACTGTCTCCGGCACAGCCACAGTAAGTCAAAGTTTCAGCTATTTCTAAAGCAGTATGTTTCAAGTTACCTGTGTGTTTATCGATAATGTTTATTTTTATGTTACACTTAATAGTTTTGCACTTCATTTGTGTTAGGATTGCTCACCATTTCAAGTTGAAAGTCTGTCAAAGTTTATCGTTGAACTTGTAGAATTTAATTTCACTGCTTTTGGAGCCTGTTAGTAAGTGTGGGAGCTTTGTAGAATCTGTAGATTCCTTTCCTACAGTATTAGACAGACAAAATGATTAACAACAAGCCCATGAATTATATACTAAAGTTTGATTAAGTCCAATATGGAAAAATATTGCAAAAGAGTGTTCGTAAGCATTCATTTGGGGAAAAAAAACCCATAACAAACCCAAACCAAACCAGACTCATTTTGTTCTTTTTAATGACCTCTGTATTTTTGACACTTATGAATAGTTTTTCATAGAATTGTTTATTGAATGATGTTGTGTTAAAATTACTTGTGGCACTGTGTGAGTGAGTATTGTGAAGAGCATGTCTGTAATACTTTATTTTCTAGAGAGCTTGTTTGTGCAGCCATTACCAAACTTGTGCATGGATCTGTGCTCAACAGAGCAGAAATCATAGGCTTTCCTTCTGTTTGATTATATATGAAGCTCTGAAATGTCAGGAATTATGCAAGAGACTCCTTGGCTGGTCCTACCTTGTAATTTAAGTCACAAATTTCACACACTGATAGTTTGGTGCTTCTGTCTTAATTCTAGATTGGGACCAAATTTATCCAGTGCCAACAGTTGGCAGATTTCTGAGCTGTCAACCACCTGCATTACCTGTGTAGGATCTAGCCCAGAACAGACAGAACACTGTGATTTGAGCATGCGCTTGAAACATCTCTACCAGCTGTCCTTGCTGCAACCATGCTCCATGCCTCATTTTACCTCCCCTTCATTCCCTGGCATACATCCAACCTAAAAAGTTGCATGCATTCTGAGTTCTGAAGATTCATGTTTATTGCCATGTCACTGATTTCTTTATATGGGGATGAACAAGAAAGAAAAGCAATAACAACAGCAAAAGCACAAAAGAATATTCCTTGCTATTATCATGGAGGAATTAATTGTGAATTAATTACACAGTTTTGTGGTTTATGCAGTGAAATGTTTCAGTCCGTTTATTTTTGACTTGGTAACTTTTTATTGCCCTGATTGGCCCTTTGCTCCAGTAGTGTGAGAAAGTTTAAGTGGAAGAGCATCCTATTTACTTATATCTCATAGCATTCTTTACAGCTCTACAGTGTCCCCTCTTATTCATCTCTTTGCTAAGTTAACTTCCTGGTTCTTTCCAACTTCTAAAATTTTCTTCCATAATCATTTTTGATTGTTATCAAACTCTTGTTATATGCCACTGTCATTGGTTTAGAGCAGGAAGCCTAAGCTGAGTAGATACTCCAGAAAAGATTGGGTATTGACTGAAAATATAGTCTTTCCTACTGTCCCTGTCTCATTCTTTTTATATTCTACTCTTTTGCTTGCTCTTTTGACCACTGCTGCACACTGAACAGTCCACGGTGATGCCCAGCTCAGCCTTTTCCTATTTTGAAACTGTTGGTCTGTTTGCTGTTCAATTCTGAAGTAAAAGACTGTCAGTGCTAAAATCGATGGTAGAACACCTGTCGATGCGAGTGGGACAGGAGCTCATCCCTCATCATTTATTGCTTTCAATTTATTGTGCTTCCTCACCCCTTTTTGATTTTTCAGTTTGAAGAAGTGTTAGTCTCTTTATCAGAAAAGTCAGGTATGCATTTTTCCAACATTTTCCATGGCAAAGGCTGATGAAAAGAAATAATTTGGATTGTCTGCAATGCCCTTATCTTCTTCAAGTGCTCTGTTCAATCCCAGCTCTAGCAAATCCAATGATTCCCTTGAAAGTTTCCTGCTTCTGATATACTAATAGGCTTTATTGTTATTTGTTTCTGTATCCTCTCCTATCTGCTCTTCTTCCTTTTTGCCTTCCTAATATCCAACTTATATTTTACCTGTCATATACTTTCTCCCTTCTGGTTCCACTTGGAGTGAATTTGCATACTCTGAAGGATAACACTTCAATTCCACTAACCTTTTGTATTTGGGGAATATAGTATAGTTATTTGCTCTTTTTATTATGGATCCTTTTCTTGCCTTCGTGTTTCCTTTCTTACAGAGGAATGTGCATAACTTTTTGAAGTAGCTCCCATGCTGTTTATAAAGAATTAGATTTCCTTTTGACTTTTGGGTATTTTTGAGAAAGTTTTGGGGTTTTTTTTTGTTTTTTTTTTAAGACATTTTTTCTAAATTGCAAAGTTATATTGAAAGTTGTGGATACTATCCCTCCCTGGCGAGTAATGCATTGAAAATACAGGCTTACAAGAAGTGTATCTCTATGGATCTACATTGTTCAAAGTAACCTTGACATTTAACATAGCACCCACCAGTTAGTTTTACAAATTTACAGTCAAATATTGTTTGCACAATTTAATTACGGGTACCTGGATCTAAAATCTGTTATGCTGTGTCTCATTAGCATTGCACTTAACACACTGTAGAGACATTATAAATAGGTATATGCAGATGGATCCCAGGCAGATTTGACATGGGCTTTGTAATATTATGAGGGCCCAGCTGTAGGCTTAATAATATAAGTTTTTATGATGAAATAGAGCTTCAATAGCACTGTGTCAACTTTGTAACTCCATGTGGTCTTTATTGTCAAAGAAAAAAAAATTATGTTTCTTTCCAGTTCCTGCTAGCTTTCTGAATAGTCCGTTTCCAGTCTTAAAAAATGTTAAGTAGAATTTATGTGGAGACATAGTGGCATTTGTTTGGTAGGTTCCAATATTTTTACATAGTTTCCTTTCAGTAAGCTGTATAAACATGCATTTAAAGGAAGAATAATCAATTGATCAATCATTCACAAAAGAAGACTGTTGTGATTAATGTAGATTAGGCAAACCATTGGAGGCAAGACCAGTTTTGGAATTTTCTTATTCACGTGCATATTGATGTACATGTGAAGCTGGATCTACCACTAAAAATGGATCTTAAAATTTTGAAATATGAAGCTAATAAACCGCAGGGCAATCACCTGATTTGTAGAACTACTACCAGAAGTGACTTAACCTCACCCATGAAGGACTTAATCCACGCTGAGTCTAGACACGTACCCTGGCTTTCTCCATGTGTCCCAGTTTCTTTCTTTTGTCTGAAAGAATCGTACACTGAAGCTAGAGCTCACATTGGGGCTAGTGCAAACTAAACCCCAATAAAGATATAAATAATAAAAATAAAAAGGTTCCATGCAACGTCACTTGGATCCTTTACTGCAATACAGGGTGTGATCCCGGCCCAGCTGGAACCTCTGTTGGTATCCCCATTTGCTGCAAATTCAACAAGATTCCAGTCATCAGTTTTATTACAGGTTTGTAATTTTGTGCACAGTAGAGTGCTATTAATATAGAAAGCCTATAGACTTGATTTCCTTGTGAGTAGAATCTATAGGCTCTAGAAAGGTTTCCTGTGTTGTCTTTGGTCATTCAGAGCCTTTCAGAATGGGCATAAAGAACTACCAAGCCAAAATGCTTGGTATTTATGCTTGAAACCAACTTTGGGTTGGTGCGGGACATTAATGAATACAGCCTTACAGAATATATACAGTATTTTCTATATGCAATGAAAGCAGACATGCTTCTCTTTGCTCAAAACTAAAATATTTTGTTGAGAACTTAATAGGAAGGGATCCTTTTTTTCCTCTTGGATTTTACTTTTTACAACAAAACATGGCACAAACCCTTTCATACCTTGAGCTTCTCCAGGGAGCACATATAATATCTGAATATAATGCTCTGGGTATCTTTTGTCATTTGTAACACTGACATTCTGTGGACTTCCAACTGGCTTGGGCATCTACCCTGTCAAAACCCATGCCATCCTCCTTACACTTCTTTCTTAGTTTAATTCCAAAGTTCTTTTCAGTTAAGAAAGAACATTTTCTTGCTTGCTTTTGCTCAAATTGACTAACAAGGACTTTGAAAATTGCAGTCAAGGAGTATGGAATGTTCTGGTATTGTTAAGAATTTATTTTTCTGCATGTTATGCTTAACTAATTCAAGTATGATTTAATGGACATTCATTTAGCAGTGAAGATGTGGGACTAGAAATGCTCTTGTATTTCCAAAAAGTGTATTTCCTAGTGAAACTTTTTAATCTATTATTTTGATAAAGTAGTGTAAAACAGTATTCTGTTAGGGTAAGTATTGGACATAAGAGGTGCTTAGATTGTATGATTAGGTATTGCTAACTTGGTATTTTGATGTATGAAACAGGAGAAAATGTACAGGCTGAAAGGGAAGTAAATGTTTAAGGACAGGATGATTTAGCTGAAATAATATAAAATCATCTGTAGGTAATAAAATACTGTCAAAAGTCACTTTGAGTCTTCTCTGAATAATAGGGTTTTCATCTTTTTGAATCAATATGTTTGTTTAACTTGAATCAAGGAAGTAGTCCATCTGAGTATATGCATAATCAATACTCATCCAGTACTGGATTATTTAAGTGCTGGTAAACTTTTGGAGTTGCATAATATCAAACGTGCTTTTAGTCATTAACAAAAACAGTAAATTGCTTCTTTCAAGAAGGATGGATCAATGATAAGTCTGTTACAAAGTTATAGTAAAAGTAACACGTCTGATGATTTTGCAGAGTGGTTTTGAGTGTTACGTTAGTTACATGTTCTAAAGTGTTTTTAATTAAGACATTTGTTCATTTTATCAAATATGAAATCACCTTTTACTTGTGCACAGATATATGTATATATGCGCACAGGCATATTATACATACATAGTTCCGAAAGTAAAACTTCTTCGGTTTTTGCCTGTGGTTTTTCATGCACAACTTCTGTTGATGTCAGTGGGAGATGAGTAGATAAATACAAAGGGCATTAACTGAGCATGTGTAAGAAAGCAGGTAATAGTAAAGTAAATGTTGTTTCTCTAGTGTTTCCTATTCTACGTGGATTATACTAATAATGGAAGTAAATATCATGGTATGGTAAAAACTGAGTTTGTAATAATGCTCTGTGGTTTATGTATGTGTGTGTATATAAAAAATATTCTGCTCTAAATTTAATTCTACTTTTGCATTAGAGAAAACTTGAGGTCATTGTGCAGTCTTTCTGCCTTGGACTGTGACTTCACCAGATTTCACAAGCTGAAAAACCTTGATAAAGTTGTGTGCTTGGATAGGAGTCCTCGAGGGAAAATGCAGTTTACTTGGAGGAGTACTGGTGATTCAGTGCATAGTGCTGTTCTGTCTAGGGTCGTTCTGAATCAATACCCAAGATGGCATTAGGGGAAGCAGTGCTGCTGAAGTCCTGTAGAAGACATGTAGTGCAGAGGTGTGGGTTGTCTGCGATGATGAGGTATTTTTCGCATAACTTTGCTGTGACGACTAGATTTCAGCTTGGTTACTACCAAAATTCCTCCTGTGGAGTATCCACTGAACTTGATACTCTTCTGTGTGAAAATAATTGATGTATTAGATACTAGATGTCTGTTGTTACAGTTGCCCTGCTTTACCTTGACATCTTATATATTCTTTGAGATCTTATGGTTTGTAAGTTTGATGGTCTCTTTTCTTGGTGTTAATTACGTCCAGGTTCGTGCATTCTTTAGTCATGTAGTGGAGGCCATCTCTTCATCTAAGGATTTGGGCAGGCTTAGTGATACTTTGGACTGAAAAATTATTTACCATGTTGAACTTGGTTGGTTTGGGGAAGAGAAAAATAGACAACCTTTGTTGATTTTTTTTTTTTTTTTTTTTTTTTTTTTTTTTGGTACTGATTTCTCTGTTGTACTTTTTTAATTTGGGTAAGAATACTGGTAGTAGCAAGCATTTATAGTCAAGTGCTTTAGTGCATTGTCTAAGCCTGCAGGTGGGTAGATTGTTGCTACAGTACTGTGCAGCATATTTCTATTTCTTATTAGCTCTTTTCCTGCTCTGTTCTTTTATGTAAGTTATTGCTATAAGTGATTTTTTTTCCTCTTTCTGTCTTTTCTCCTTAATCCTTAGTTCTTCTCCCACTTTTTTATTCCTGGTCTGTCCATCTCCGGGGGGTGTGGGATACATTAGCTCTTTCAAGAAATTCTGTTCCATATTAAACAGTGGGCTATATGCTACTTGGTTTACAGATGTCCATCAGTTGTTCCTACAACAGTGTGTCATTGAAGTATAGATGTTTAAAACAAAGTTCTCTGTAATTTGCTGGTTCATCATCAACTGTGGTTGTGCTTGTTAGCCTTGAGGTAAATTTCCCTGAAGTCCAACATACCAAGTATATGCATAGTGAGTGGGACACTTTTCAGTACTGCTGAGCTCAGCTGGTATTATCCTTGCCTCTGAATATTCTGCTTTTTCCTAGTAGGTTTTCATAGTCTACCTGGAATGTGGATCCTGAAACTGCCTCTTGTGCCTTGGGAAGAAAAAGTGACTAGCGTGCCTCTGTGTGTAGTTCTGTCTGGAAAGCATGCAGAGCAGAATTACAGTGCAGATAACCACGTCAATTATTTCTCTAAATAGTGGCACTCAGAGGACTGTGCTCCCTCTGTGGAGAAGCTAGGAACTTTTCACCATGAAGTGGCTGTCTTGCAAGTCAGATTTCCCCGTGCATATTTTTTATTCCCGACTGCTATCAATGACCCAGTTTTTATTAATTTCGATTCCATATTTTTATCTATAGATGTTTGCCACCAGTATGCTAGATAGTTGATAATACTTTGACAATTGTTACAGCAGTGTTTATTCACCTAAATCATACCCTGCTGGTGTAGGCTATTGTATTGGCACGGTATGCTGTTTCATTTATGCTACCTATTATATTTGGTCCCAACTGCTACTTGAAGAAAATATTTCAAGGACCGTTTTTTAAGACCCTGAGTGCTTCAGAGCTGCAGAAACAAGCAACCTGGTCCAGCTCCTACTCTACAGTGAAGAGATCAAAACTGACATCCCAAATAGATAACATAATGCTGTACTAGTTTGGTGAGGCATGGTAATGACTTGTGATCGTAGGCATTATTACTTCTAAAAGGCTTCCGTAGAATCATAGAATCGGTTAGAGTGAAAAAGAGCTTAAAGATCATTGAGTCAACTGCAAACCTAGCACTGCCAAGTCCACCACTAAACCATGTCCCTAAGCACCACATCTACATGTCTTTTAAATCCCTCCAGGGATGGTGACTCAACCACTTCCCTGGGCAGCCTGTTCCAATGCTTGATAACCCTTTTGGTGAATAAATTTTTCCTAATATCCAATCTAAACCTCCTCTGGCACAACTTGAAGTCATTTCCTCTTGCCCTATCGCTTGTTACTTGGGAGAAGAGACCGACCCCCACCTCGCTACAACCTCCTTTCAGGTAGTTGTAGAGAGCGATAAGGTCTCCCCTCAACTTCCTTTTCTCCAGGCAAAACAGCCCCAGTTCCCTCAGCCGCTCCTCCTAAGATGTGTGCTCCAGGTCCTTCACCATCTTCCTTGCCCTTCTTTGAGCACTTCATTGCTGAGAGCCCTGTCTGTGAACTTTGTGCCCCACGTGTATTTTGTTGCTTATGCTAAGGAATAGCAGGAACGTATTGCTCACCTTAGCAGCTGTATGTGTCAGTGCATGCTCTAAAATAGATTCTTCTCGAGGATACACAGAACCTTAAACCAACTGTTTTCTATGATACCATTTATAAAGCGCCTGTTTGTATACCTAGTTGTTTTGCTTGGTAAGAAGATAACCACATCTTTTTCCTGTGTTGCTGAGTTAAATTCGGCTTTGCTCCCAGAACATACTTGTCATTCTGTGGGTGGGTAGCCGGTGTGAGGAGAGCAGCTGTTACACTGCCAGCTAACTGTGCCACTGCATGCATATCAGCAGGTCTTGTGGTCTAAAATCTCCGTAACTGATCCTTGTGATTTAGGTATCACCTCAGCTTCTTTTTCCTTTTGATTTTCACAGCAAGAAAGGATTGCAAATGTAATATTGAAACAGAAGACATAAAAAATGATTATTCTGGGTTTTTTGAGATATTGTGATTTTTAACTTCCTCTCATGATTTTTGAGTTCTTGAAATTGGTGAAGTAATAGAGCTGAAGCTCCTCCCCCAAACCAAAAAACCCCACCCGGGGATAAAGAGAGCAATTATGCTCTGTTATCTCTAGTCGTGTTTGCTCAAATACATTAGCTGAATGCCATTGAATACCCCTCTGAATGTTCATTGTGAGGCAGACTAACAGTTCTTAGATCACTTGAGCAGGTCATTCCAGCCAACTCTAAGGCAGATTTAAAGCACAAAACATTGCAAAGTCTTTTCAATCACATTGTCAACCAGAGATATAGTCATGCTACTCCAACTTGAAAACTTTCTTCTAAAAATCATTGCCAATTAATTTCTGATCGCCAAGTTTAATTGACCAATTAAACAATTTAAGATTTTCTTCCTGCTTGGCCCTGAAAAAGTTAACAATATTGGTTTTTTGAGTTTTCTTGTACTCTGTATTGTCTCTTGGGCTCTTTACTTCTCCATACCAATTCTTCTACATTTTACATTATTGACTTTTTCTTCTCTCTATGCAGTCTAAGTTACAGTGGCATCCAACTGCTTTGGTTGTGCTTTGGGTTCTGATGTATTGAGGAAGACGTTTGTTGCACATTTTGCTGAATAAACTGAGCATAAATTTTAAAGGGGAACTTGGTATGAGGAAATAGCTAATTACAACTTACTTTGTATTTGACCTTCTGCATCTTTGCTTCACATTATAACATGGTAATTAAAATTGATCCTTACGGGGGGGGGGGGGGATTTTTTTGGTGAAAATTAGCTCTCATTTTCACTAAATACAGGAGTGGCGGTGCTAGGTTAGGTAAGACTAATGATGTTTTCCATTCTCTTGTAATTGGCATGCAAATGATAGTTAATGGTTTGCAACTTTATCAGAAGTTGTCGATTCCTCCCTGCACCAGCTCTTTGTAATTGCAACACAAACTAGTATATTGTCTGGAGTACTTTGTGCAATGGCATGAAGAGAATATGTTTGTCACTTCTTGGTTAACCAGCAACATCCTTAGGTCCTTGCCTGCAAGAAACTGGATCTCCATTAGAGAGGTCAGAACAGTCAGGTAGCACAGGAAAACTAACAAGATTTGTAGTTAAAAGCTATGAAGATCATTCAGATAGGCTTCCTCTCTTCTTCCTTAAATCATAAGGCTGAATTTCTGTTAACGTAACAGTCTTTGCCCAGGGTTACACAAGAGCTGAGCTTACTCTCCTGCATGACTACATGCGGGTCTCAGTTAAGGATGGCTTTAGTGGCTTATTACCCCCCAACCCAACCCTGAAAATATTTTTTTCAAAACCTGTTTATACTCTCGCATTTCCATTCCTCTCCCATATATCTATATCTTCAGCTTTGCCACACACCCACCTACCTACCCACAGAAATACTTTAATTAAATGTTACTCATGTGTGGGCTTACTTACCACTTCTCCCTGCTTAATCTGTTTGCTTTCTAGGGTCAGTATGAAAGAGTGACTTGATTCAAACATTTAACTTTGCTCTCTGTCAATATTAGCAAGGCAGTACTGAGGCACATTGATCTGTCTTGGCTTAAACTCCAAGAAGGTGAATCCATCTATAAGTTTGAAGGTTCTTTATGGTCTACCAGTGACGTGACAAGGTGAAATACACGTCACAAGCGGAAGTAGACAGAGGACAATTTTCTTATTAACTAGATATGCATTCAGGAAATGGTTAGAAGTTTTCCTTTCAGACTTTACCAGAAAAGGAATTAGACTGAGCTAATAGTCTGTCACGCACATTGTGCTGTATTTGGTCTTTCTGTGATATGCGGAAAGATTTGGGTGGACGTGTTAAATTGCATAGTTCTAGACATTAAATGGCCAACAATTTATTAATTAATTGTAGAAATAGGTAGGAAATCCAGATGAAGGCATAAGAAAGAGAGTAACCTGGTTTTGTTCTGTCTTGAATTAATCCTACTCGTATATGGCAATTTCATTACAAAAGTGTGACATGGAAATAGTAATCTACATGCCAAGGTACTTGCTGCAATTTGAGGAAGACCAGAATATGGGTTTTTTTCTGTCCTGGTTCTACTGGAAGATAAGAATGCAGCTGGGAGGTCCATTCAGGCCATTAGGCTACGGGAGATGGACTTTGCTTGTGAAAGCACCCATACCTTTGTAATGTAAACTGCAGATATGTTTAAAACTGTTAATAGTAACATAGGATAACTGCCTTAGTGAATCTGAACTTCTTGGTGTATAATTTTCTGATTTTAATATGAACATCACTGCTTAAAGAAAACTATTTCTTACTATTCTTATTACTATGCTTTTCTGATTTCTGTTAAAACCAAAATGCTTTAAAATATGTTTATAATATCAATAAAGTAGAATAATAATACATGCACAGATCAGTATCTATTTAAAAAATTAAGGTACTCTTAAAACTAAATTTACTCTTGCTGTCATAGGTTTTGTTCCCAGTTAAGAGAGTTTATACTTTACAGTTACATCTTGTAGTTAGACACTGTTTAAAATAATGTACACATTTGATAATTAATTTATTAAAATATGCATTTACAGTAGAATGCCTCTACCAAAACGGTATGTGCAGTTTTCCCACAGCAAAGGCAAAACCCCTATTCTGTTTCTCTTTGTGTGAAACCTGTGTAGTTGCTCTGTATAAAATGGAGGTTCTTTCACGTTGATCTGTGAGCAGTTGTTAACTAGTGTTAGCTGATTAAAGTATAGCTTGATCTTACTGGAGGTTTTTTTGAGGTATGAGTAGTTGCCATGTGCTTTGTGCTTTTTACTTATGTGATTAAAGGTAAACATTTAGTTATTTTGTTGCGACTGCAGGGATAGAAGGTAAATATTTCCTAATATATTGAGGTGGTTTTATGTACGTATATAAAATAATAGCTATTTTTTAAAAAAGAATTGCATAAATGCAAAACATGTCTCTCCTTTTGCTTGCTTCTTGCCTGCTTTTAATCTCTGTGTGCATTTTAGTTGTTTTGTCTTCCTTTTCATCTTTACAACACTTTATTCCCTTTTTATAATCTTCCTCTGGTTTTCCTTTATGTTATTTTTCAATATCCCTGCTTTGTCTCTACTTCTTGTTTCTTTCCAGTTTTTCCTCATTCCAAGATTATCTAGTAGTTTACTTTAATTCCCTCCCTGCCCCCCCAATAGGAGTTACAAAGCCAGCTACCGTTGATTTTAATGTGGCATGGAGAGAATATGTAATCTTCTGAAGAGAATATATAGTTGATGTGAAGAACATACCTGACTTCTCTGGTATTTCTCTATCTAGATTGCTGCATCTTGCTGGTTCTAGATGCTTTTTCAGACTGTATCCCACACAGTTGTGTCACAGTATCAGCATATCCTGCTGCCTTTGTTGATTTAGAAAAGCCTCCCAACAGCTTTCTCAGAGAGACCCCTCAGGCCATCTACTGCTCTTGCTTAAAGGGGCTTTTTGCATTTGCTTTTCCAGCAGAGCCCTCTTTAAATCTCACCCACTGAAACAGTTGCCACCGCCATTGATCTTCTCTTCCCTTTCTGGGAGCTGCCTCTGAACTACGGTCAGTCTTATCCCAGTATCCAAATTCTGAGGTGCCCATTTTAAAATCCGTCTCCAAATGGCAGGAGAATGTGTAAGTACGCTTCAGGTCCTTCACAGCTGCAGCAATCAGTTCTTAAAAATGCTTGTGAGAAGGAGGGGATTAAAGAGCGCCCGCGGGGCAGCTTCTCATCAGCCTCTGCCATGAGGTCTAATAACACCTCGAGGTGCGGTAGACAAAGAACATGAAACTGTCGATGGAACAGAGGACTTCAAAGATTGTTTACCATTGAGGACATCTCAATCTTTATATATTGACTGATTGCAGATTCTGTAATAAGGCAGACACTGCCTCCCAGCTTTCTTGTACCTTGAAAAGTAAGAATGCAGGGTTTCTCTGCTGTGCTTTTTTGCTTTGGATTGTAATTAAAATACTTCTCTGATTTATAAAAGGAAAAAAAAAAGCAGCAGAATGCTTTCTGGTTCAATCAAAAGAGAAGAGGAAAGCATGATTACAATCGTCAAGTCTTTTCTATGCCTGTGTTTTGTTTGTTGCTGTTATAAAAAGTGCGTCAAAAGATGTCAACTATTTAATTTAATAAGGATTTACATAAGTTCCAGCTGTTCCAGAACAGTATCTAAATATTTGATTTGAAAACAATATGTGTACCAACACTGCAACATACTGCA
Source organism: Buteo buteo (assembly GCF_964188355.1). Taxonomy (NCBI): domain Eukaryota; kingdom Metazoa; phylum Chordata; class Aves; order Accipitriformes; family Accipitridae; genus Buteo; species Buteo buteo. Next base: position 5,528,556 of record NC_134199.1, read on the forward strand.
GGCATGATCACCCAGCTATCCAGAAAGATCTGTCTGTGCTAATTAGTGTTTGCAGATGAAGCTTCTGTAGTGGTAGCTTCAGTTAATAAAAGATCTTGGGGTTATAAGCATATAATGCGTGAGATAAGAGATGTCTACAAAACTGAATGGAAACTATGTAAATTTACTGTTTTCAAGTTATAATAATGCCAGGACACCTAATTCTGCTTTTCGTAATGATGTGATATATTTTGTAATATGTTCATATCACAAAATATGTTATCTTATTGCTGCCCTTATTTAAAGAGATTTCTTGCCAAAAATATAGTTATGAAATGTCAATTTGCTTAAAATATTTGGAAGTATTAATCTTAACATGAAATGATATTAAAAAAGAAAATCAGAGGTTTTTCACTGACATCGAGGAAAAAGTAATAGTTTAGGCCAGAGAAATTTGCTTTTAACTTGTGCATTTACTTGCAAATGTAGCAATTCTGTTGCCTATTTGCCCAGAGTCCTTATTTTTTTGGTTTTAGGGTTATGGAAATACTTGGGTTCTGCTGAGAAATATGGTTTCTCATGGACAAATTCCCTCCCCTTCATTTCCTTTCTTACATAGTTTTCAAGTACAGTGTTACCAAATTTAATGAAACAGTTGCTGAGTTTCACCTCTGAATATTTGTATTTCCTTGTGCTCACACCTAAGCTCTTCCTTTTTTTCTTTAAAGAAAAACCAGCAGGGACAGGTGGCAAACTGTCTTAACCTGGAGCAGCAGAAGTAGGGGAGCTTTGTTGTTTATATATGAATGTCACTTTTTTCTCTTTTTAATACAGAATGTATTCTAGTTTTGACAGTGTGTTCGGGGGAAAAAAATATTAGATGATGTTAAAAAGTAAAGGATATAAAAGAGAAATAAAAATCAGATAAAAAGGTGGATTGTAAGCAAATTGGAAAACTTTTTTTTTTTAGTAATCCCTTAAAGTGATGAGCTTAAAGTATACTACAATTAGTGGGGGTTTTAGGAAGCTTGCTTAAATTCCTGAGTTTTAAAAATTTCTTTATGATTTACAAAATCAGAAAGTCAAAAGTTGGAAGACTAAAAGTTTGTAAGGTAGACATTGAATCGCTTGTAATGCACGAACATTGTTTGACTACAACCCAGTAAATTTGCACCATGGTACCCAGTTCTTTAGTGACAAAATATGGTTTTAACCTCAGAGATAAGTCTTGCAAGCACTTATCACTGAAAGGGTTGGGTACTGGTGTTCCTAATAATCGAATAGGACTGCTGACAAAGTTATTAGATTCAGGAATAGATACCTGCATAGTGGGGTCCTGAGTTTAGGCAGCACTGCTGGACAGTTGTGTTTGAATACACTTGCATTAGAAGATTTTGCCTTTAATATAAGCTGATGGGTGACATTTTATTTGAGCTGTAGGCATTATGACATCAAGCATGTGCTGAAATGTCAGTACCTGCTGGTATGCACAAAAATATCCAATACTGGCTACCATTAGGGCTATTTAAAATTTTGTTTTGAAGGTAATCTTTAGCATGTACTTGTAGTTCTAAAGCTTTGGAACACTGCAGGCTCCACTCATTGTAAAACTGCTGAAGTTAACATACAGACTGGCAGTGTATGTACTTGTGAAATGGCTCACGCTTGCAGTAAAAGCACTTTCACACCAGCATAAAATGTTGCTATTGGCTTCTTCCTGTCTCCAGCAAGCATTTCCAATTTTAGAATTTTTTTCCCATCATTTTTGAACTAGGCTCCCTCTTTTCTTTTTTTCCCCACTGAAAGTGTTGCAGATCCATTCCTTTTATCTCCCTCTCCTCTCTTGAAAGGAACTTGCAGCCATTTCCAATGTTACTTCTCTTTTTGCATGTACAGCAAAGCCAACTTCCCAAAGATTCTAGTGTGCTTTATAGTCAAAACATATTCAATCAAAGGTGCTAGTGTCTGAATCACTGATTCTGTTTTGTGCTTTCTAATGGAAAGAACCAAGTTGTTTGGTTGGGGTTTTTTTATTATTATTGTTACAGTAAGAGATAATTCTATTTTCAACACAGGTGTGTGTGGGGGGTTGTTTGGTTTTTTTTGTTGGGTTTTTTTGTTTGGTTGGTTTGTTTTTTGGTTTTTTTTTCCACATGCATACTTTCAGGACAGCAAATTTACTATATCTCAGGCTCCCATGTGTCCACCTTAGCCTAATGCATATGATTTTTCTGCCTGGAACTTTTATCCAGATGCAATTTGAGGACTTGGGATATTTGTCTGGGGTTTTTCAAAGTTAAGGTTCCCAGAGAGACTATTACATGCCTAGAAATGCAGCGTATACTCACTGAGTGCTAGAAGATATAGATGATGTTAATAATCCTAACTATGTGTGTGTAGCAAGTCTTGTCTATAGTAAAAATAAGTCATTCTGTATGTCACATTTCTGACTGAGAAATGTGGGAGCCCTACTAGTCACATATGCCCTGGCCACCAACTATATAAAATTGCTTTCTACTGTCATCAGCTGTCTGATCTTTCTATAGACAATCTTTTCGGGTAGCAAACTGAATCTACTCTGAGTATCTCCAGTTTCCTTAACATAAACACTCAACATATATCGGCACAAATTTGAGTAGCTTTCTAATTAATTGAATTATTGATTTGACATTCTGATTTGACGTATTGCAGATACTGATCATTTAGACCTGCTAAGTGTAGAACCAGCTATCTAGCATAATTTAGGAGCCTGGTATTTTTTATTTGATTGAACTTAGGGTATCCTATGCTTTTAAGCCTTTTGCCTTCAGTGGGAAGGAAGGAGGGCTCATATTCCTGAATATTCAAGTTTTGTATTTTCATCTATCTGTCTGTCTATCTATTTTCTTCCCTGAAGAATGGTACGTTGCCTTTATTACAAGTAAAAGGAGCCTTTTTGTTTCAGCATAGAGTTACTCATTATTACTTAAGACATTCACAGAAAGGTCACTGCAGGTACAGCATAGTCATTCCACAGGTATCAGAGTAATCATTTGAGTTTAGACTAGACCTGAATCTGTTTTACAATTTACGGTTTAATGAGCATTACAAGCATATTCCATTCTCTTCTGGAAAGCTGTGCGCTCTCAGGTTTATGTTCTTGCTGCTGGGCCTGAAAAGAGGGGAACGAGCCTGGTGGTATGTTTGTCGAAGTTGGTTGCCCCTGCAACAAATCATGCATTTACTCCAAGGAATTGTTCTTGATCATGCTTTTCAGGTAAAGAAATGGGAATTAACTAGGAAATCCCTGAGATTTAGTTGAAAGTACTAATCCTTTGGGGATGCTTTGTAACACCTTGCCCTACTGATCAAATGCAGCAATCAAATGCGGTATTTGCTCAGCACTTTTCAGTAAGAGTAGATAGTATTTACATTATTTACAGGTGGGCTCTTTGGTAAATTGGATAGTGCCCAGGTGATAAATTTCTTGCTCTCACATTTGCTAAAATACCTTTGTACGTTGACCTTCTTCTGATAAGGTTTGTGAAAATAATATCCTAGTGCATATTCAGGACAATTTTATCACAAAGAGAAAGAGCTTTGAGTGCTGTGAGGGCTTGAAGAGGATTTTTTTCGTTGTTTGCTTCAGTCTTATCTCTCTAGTCATGGATTCACTGTCCAGTCTCCTGCATAGTAAAGGCTGAGTGGGAAATACACAAAATATCTGAGGCTGATGTTAATGCTGCAGGAATATAACATGGGGGTTCAGTGTTGCGCTATACAAGCTTGTTGGTGCTGATGAATTACCTTGTCACAGAGATGTAACCAATGTTATGAAATCTTACTGTGATTTTTTTCCCTCATAGAGATGTCACAGTGACTGAAGGAGGATGTATGACATGCTGTGTTACTGCCTTAGGTCCAGAATGTGTTGTCTGCTTTGGTGCAGCTGAGGGACTAAGGGGTTTATATTACTAGCAGCTTGTCAGGGCACAAGGCAATCTACTGGTGCATTACAAGACTGCTGTAATCTGATTTGGAATGCAAGGCGACCCTTCTTCATTTTCTCTAAAATTTCTGTCGTTTTACCAGGTGATGATTCCTTATATGAGGGAAGTTGAATTGTATTTCCTACCACTCTTATGGGGTAGCACAAAACAATTTGAGATAGCTTACAAGCTTGTGACCTCAAACGATAAAGGTATTTCTTTATATTCAAGAGTCCTTCAGAATTGGGAGTGGAGTGTAAGACTGAGGTATTTCTGAATGTGATGCTACTGCTTTAATAGAGTGTGATTATTTCTTTCTTGTTGAGTTTGGAGGATGATCCCCTCTAAGCATCTCATGAAAAGATTGATTTCATCCTTGTGACCATTTGGTGAGATTTTGCTGAATTACAATTACCGGTATTTCCACTTTTGCAGAGGAGGAGCTAGGGTACAAGTAGTTTAAATAACCTGCCAGAGGCAAATCTGTGACAAAATAAGTGGCAGAAGCTGGCTGTCCTGAGCCCAAGTGTCTAGATTGAGAGAGAGTCTTTTTCCCATAACAACAGAATGCTCTTGCTGAATTTCGTTTTGAACTGATGTGTGCTTTTGGAGCATTGAGCATTGAATAGATCATAGCCTAAGCTTGATTTGTGTGAATGCTGTATTTCAGGTGTATGAATAAGGAAAAAAGTTGGTAAGATACTCTGTTACTTAGGAAATGTATATCTTTTTGAAAACAAGGTAAAACTCTGCAGCTTGGTTTAACTTTCATACATACCATGCAGACCATGTGAAGTTAACATCTCTTCATCCACCTGCACCGTCCCCTTGGGATATGTGATGAGATGCTATCACACACAGTGACAAGGTGCATCTGCTCCTTTGCTTTGGCATACTTTCCAGCACTCTTCCACAGAGGAATGGGACTGAGGAGATGGGGCATGAAATCATATGAGGAACATGACTGCTGCCAGGATCATGGCAAAGATCAGGTGGCAAGGGTCTAAAACTCTCTGTAGCATGCTAAATACGAAGGTGTTCTGCTGTGTTACTTAGCTTTACAAATCCAGGGACCTGTGGCTGTCAAGAGGGAGGGAGACTGAAAACTGGCCTTTGACTTACTGGGTTGTTGAGTTTAAAACCTACACTGTAGGTATGCTGTAGTCTTGACAAAGCTGCAAGAAGGGTGGCAGGAGATCACAGTATGGACAAGGAACATGACTGGGAGGGGGTCAACTGGCAGCATCTTGTTGGAGGAGGGCACTAGAGAGAGCAAAGCACCTCAGCAATTCCTTAATCTATTCTGCCTGTAACAGTTATTTATGCTTGGGGGTTTTTTCTGCAATAAATGCAGCAGGCAAGGCCAATAGTAATCTGTATCTCATTATGATTAGCAGTAAGAAGAAATCCTTCAGAGGTTGAGACTGAATTCTTGTTCTTTCAATCATTGTCCCTGCATAAGTGTGCAGAAGATGGTAACAGAGCAGCAGATCCCTTTTTCCCTTCCTCTGGCATGTTTCCCTATGGTCTTCCTTTCTTTTCTTCTTTTTTTTTTTTTTCTTTTTGCCATCACTCAGGTGCCTGTGGATAGGAGGATAATGCCTTACCCTGCCACACACACCCGATAGAGAGCAAAGAAATGACAGGTTTAGATGGGCATTGTTTCTCTCAGAGATATGCTCAGCTTATGCTGTGGTGTTTGTTAGCCATAAATTTTATAAGAATGTTTGTAAGCTTACAATTTTGCCTTGCTCACAGTAGACTTCAATACCTCACATTTCATACTGATTTGCCAGGAAAAATATTTGCAAGCAACACTGTATTTGTGCAATATTTGTACAATACATTAATCAACTGCAATTTTTTTCTCAAATGTGGCTATGTGCGTGGCATGGGGACATTTAACACAGCATAGATACTGCCTGAATTGCTATATTTGGGGGGGGGGGGGGAATATGTTAAATACGGAGGATGATATGTAGTTGGAGAATCTATGACTTCATTAATTGCAATGATTCTTGTACCAGGAGTACTTCCATGTACTGTTTTGCTACGATATGCTGTTGAATATTGCAGAAAGCATAACAAATATATTTGCTGTTTCTAAAAAAATCTCATTTTATTTTAGAATAAAATTTGCAGGAGAAAGTTTTCTTCACATTGGCATGAGACCATATTTGTGTAGTCATTTTCATGGATAGTGGAACAATAGTTTTACTTTGCATTAATGTTTCTGTTAAAAATATGGACTGTATACCAAAGTGATTTTAAATTCAGGCAAAAGGAAATTATAAATGTTCCTAAACAATGATAGCTAAAATACAGTGCTGTGTATGAGCTTTCAGTTTGATAAATACTTACTTATGAGGTCATAAATACTTGAGGTACAAAAGGTTAATGTAGTGTGAAAGGCTGTAAAACACAGCGAGCAACCTGCTAGATCATAATGATGCATTAGTACCTTTCAGTATGAATGCTAGTGGTTATAAAATCTTTGGGCTGAATTTATTCTGTAATACAAGAGTGTAAAGCCAGAGTATCCTCACTGTGTACTTGTACTTATCTTTTTATATTTATTTCTCTTTGTTAAAAAAAAAAAAAAAGGCTCTCATCTGCTCATAAGTGCCCACTGACTGAAAGTGGTAAAAAACTCTTTTTGACTAATAAAATTTCTGAAGAGCATATGTCAGGTGTTGTCTATGTACTCAAGGTAAGTAATAAAATAAAGTAATACTCAGTGATTTTTTGCCTTCTGTGTATTAATAAGTTTCCATGAGATAAAGTAAGCAATAATGCATAAAGGAAACAAAAGCAGTATAAATTCTGTAAAGCAGTAATGCAATTTACATTTGAGGAGAAAGAAAGACAGTGCTAAATTCACAAAGTGAGCATTTACTGAATGATAAAATTGACTTTATCATAATAAACTATAGTATTTCTCAGTCTTAGAAGTCCTCTGCAGTTTATAATTGTCTCCAATATGCTGATGCAGCTAATATTTCTCATTTAATATCTACCTCTGTGAAGTGTTAATTTTCATGCTTTGGTGATCATTGCTTTTTACTGAAGCAAATTACTTCCTCTTACTCCTATATCAGAGCTTATGACAGATTAGGATAATTTTACTGTAATTAATCTTTTGAGTCAGTTCCACTCTTTTCAGTGAAGTGCCATGTCTTGGCTGGGCTAAATTGAAGCAGTTAATAAAATCTGGAATCAAATATGAAAAACTTTTATTTGCAGAATGTTGATACTTGCTTTCAGCCTTCCCTGCTCTCTGGTTACAAAAGAGGTATTTTACTTTCCATTTATTCTCTCAATGAAGTACACCTGTATTTGGAGGATATTAAATAGTTTTGGGGAATTAAACAAGAAAAATGTCTATGGGAAAATATTTGATGTAGGTACATCTTTTTTATTATTATTTTTTAATCTTCTTTATTATTATTTTTAGATGCTGAAAACCAACACATTCTGTTCTTATTAAGATACAATTTAAAAGTTGATAGTGTTTGGATTCTGCGAATGTATCTTTGGTAAATCTCTGTAGATGATTATTTTTAGTTTAAGACCATATTTAAATTTGCAAAGAACACTGCCAGCAGTTTCTGCTCTGACAGAATTAGCACAGAATACCTGTGAGAGAACAGAAAGTGAAATACGCATCTTATAAAAGCCTCCATAATGTCTCTGAAAAGAATGTATTTCTTAACAAATTTTGAGATGCTTTATTTTATTTTGGGACAATTGGTCAAGCTAGAAATCCAAATAACAAAACCCCGGTAGGCCAGTATATCAAGTTATGGATATATGACTTACATTGTCAAATGCCGCTTCATATTACAAAATACAGGATTTTGATGATAACACAGGAAAGTATTATATATTACCAACTCATACTTATATATTAGGTTGTGAAGCTTTCTGTATCATACTTCTGGGCAGAAACTTATTTTGTTTATTTTGTTTGTTGGGGGTTTTGTTAGTATAAAATTCTCAGAGTCTGCATGACATTAACGCAGCCACAGCTGTTCAGTCATTCTGATAGACTAGCAGTATATTTCAATAGTGCCTCTTCCTTTTTTTTTTTTTTTTTTTTTTTGAATTAAATATCCTCCTCATGCTACAGTAATCGTGGACACTCTTAATAGAATTGCATGTGGGAACTTAATTAAGCTTTTCTTCTTCCTTTGTATTTAAAGGAAATTTGAAAAAAATCAATGGCGTGGTTTCTAATTTAATGCATGCACCCCACAATGTCTATTAGAGGCTCTTCACATGAGTAAGTCAGGTGAGACAGAACTGTTCATCTTTAGCTCACAATTCATTTTCTTTCAGCTGAAATGTTCACCTGACATTCTAATCGCGGAAGAGTAAGAGTCCTGAGTATATGCATTAATAAATATATATTCTTCATGAATTTATATAATCTCATAACTGCAGTCATTAAAACATATTGGATGGTTATGCAAATAACTGAAGGAATTTCAAATTGTACCTACCATTTGTGAGTCTCATTTTTTGGCCTGCTTTCTTTCACTTTGTAAATAATAATTAAAAATGCTTGTGGTACTTGTTCTCTAGCTATTGAGTGGTCAAGAGATTCACAGCGTTGTGGAGCAGATGAATTCTTTACTGAGATGAAAATGAGCAGACAGTAAAGGTTATAATTTACAATTTTAGTTGTAATTCCATTTCCAGGAGTCTGACAAAGAACAATTTTGACAGTATTTCCTTTAGAAGTAGAGGAAGGGGAAGGTGTTACAAAAGTAGATGATACTAAATCTAAATGCAATTCATGCCATATTTCTGTAAGCTATTCTTTTATCTTTCTCTGGATGAAGTCAGTTTAAGTATTCTCAGTTTATTATATTTCTAAATGAGTTTTACTCCCAATAGCTGTTAATTATTGCTGTAACTTCCCCTCATATTAGTGTCTAAGTTCTACTCACAAAAAGAAGATTCTTAACTCATCCTGAATAAAGTCTGTCTCTATAGATTAAAAAACCTCTGTGATTTTTTTTCACATTCCTGAGGTATGGTATATACAGTGTAGGCTTGGTTGTCAAACTGAATGACCAAACCTTTTTTTCCTTCAAAAGCGGTAAATGCGGTAAGACTATAAAGTAGAATAAAAATTCCATACCTAGAAAAGACCAAAAATGTACCATGAAATGGTTTCTTTTCAGTATATGTTAGATTTACCAAATGTTTTCTGTAACAGTATTGAAGCTAAATGGCGGCTAAATCCAGGACTTGGATGTCCCTAAATTGCTGAAGAAACCAAAAATCTGTTTGGCTGAGATTTTATACAATTTAGGGAGACAAGCTTAGGCTTAGAAACAGGTTTCAAAAAAATAACTGAAAAATATTTTCTTTTTTTCCCCCTTTTTCCAGTTTTGGTCCACCAACCTACATGACTTGTAAGGATTGGTGGAGCTTTCTTTTGCAGTAGAGGTTTGAAATACAATGAAAAAAATGGGAAAATAATTCTTTAAATTTCATGGAAGACTGGCTTTGGGATATCAGAAACTGGTATTATTCCTGCTGAGGGTGTTGGCTCATAAGCTGTGTGACAGACATCCAGCAATAGTATTCTTTTGTCAGTTTTCCTTAAGTTATGTTCCTTTTTCCTTTCAACTGGCAGGAAAGAGTAAAGCAGACTTTAGTTGTAGTTCAGGGAATCTGGTAAGCATTACAGCTTACCATTACTAATATGTGGAAAGAAGTGTGTATAGAGGGACTTCAATTATGTTACACAGGTTCAGGATAAATGGTGGAAAGGACACCATAAAGCAGAAAGGAATAAGAATCCTAAGAACTAACAGATAATGCAGTAATCATGATTGCGCAAAAAAAAGAAATATATAAATATTTTATTTATTTATTTAATTACATATTTATACTATTATACTGTATACAATATATATGTAACGAGAACGTGCAAGAGAGGAATATGGGAACCTTAGATATACAAGTGAGATTTAAAGGGAAAATAGTGTAACTACATAAATCAATGCACAATGAGGAAAGTGATTATGCTGGAGTGCGTTCCTGTAACATGTAAATCCTTCCTCTCTGAAAAGTGTCTTGTTTATTTGGGCTATGGCCATCAGATGCTAGATGTTGTAGAACAGTGATGGGAAAAGATGACGTACAGTTGTCATTTGCCAGCAGTCTGTTTACATAATATTTATTCTACTGCAGTCTCAAGCAAAGGTGTGAAGGCTTGCATTTATCTGTGTCTAAGAGTTTGTTTCTCTTTTGCACAGTCATTGAAAACATGGTTCTCAATGTGTATGGGATATTTTCTGTACCTCAGAAAGTATCTGGGCACACTTAGTACATCTGTAATATTCCTGCAAGAACATTGTGAAGATTAACAAGCTGTATAAGTTTTGACCACTTTTTAGTATTGTGAGGATTTTCATGAAGGATGGAGGATGACAATAGAAGAGGAAAAAGAGATGTCCTGATTTGTTGGGTTTTTTTGGTTTTGGGTGGTTTTTTTGTTGTGGTTTTTTTTTTAATTTTTTTTTTTTAAATGCTGCACATGCAAGACTCCCAACAGATGTAGGTGAAGTGGTGTGGAAGCTATGTGTTCCAAAACAGTTAAGTACTTTTATGAAATAACATATGTTTGGTGTATATGGTGGAGGAAGGAATGAAAAGCCATGTCTTTACAAATGCATAAATATATGTAGCATAAAACCAAATAGGAATTAACTGAATAATAACTCCACCTATACTTAAAAGAGGATATATAGAGTATTTTAAGAGGTAATCCTGGCATATTTCAGAAAGATCATATTCCCACTTGGGGTAATGGAGATAACTTTTTTTTGAGGGGGGACCTTTGCTGCATAGTTGCCTTGCTAGGGGGTTTCTTGCATCTTTTGAAGTGATTGATGTCAGATACTGGATCAGGATAACCATTTGCATGATTACTTGTGTGAAGCCTGGTATTTGGAACAATACTTTTTCAGAAGAAATAGCGTGTGCAGAGAATGCAAGATTGGCCCAGATAATTGCAATGAGCAACTCAGAGCTGTTGCTGGTATTTTTAGAATTTTTTGTTGTGTGGGTAGTTACGTATAAGCAATCACTAAACGGATTTTTTTTTTCTCACTTGTTTAGACTAAAGTTCTGTTTGAAAAGTAACTCCAAATCTTATCATTATTGTATTGCATTATAAAAGCATCAATGATATCAATAGCAAGTACTTTGTTCAGTTAGTAAATTAGGTTTTTTTGGTGGTCATGTGGCATAGAGACTACATGTTGTGTTCTTTTTCTTCATATGCACATGCAACATATTTGTGAACCAAGTCAGGTAAATTTGAGCAGCATTCTCAATACTGTGAGGCTGGACAGGCGCATATGAAGAATAATCAAAAGAAAGTGGATTTACTTCATTGAATTGGAGGGCACAAATTTGGTCTGCAGAAACTTTGTTGTTGATGACAGTATTCAGAATAAAAGAATCCACTTAATGCAGTACTGTTAAATTAAAAACAAAAGCAGATTGAGTAAAGAGAGCAACTATGAGTCAGAAAAGGAGAACCAGTCTATTATGTAAGAATCGAATGCATTTACGTAGATGATTTGCAGAGTACAAGAGCACTAATTTCTGTCAGGCAGGAAATTTTCACCCATCCAAATGAAGATTTTTCGCTCTCCCTTTTTAGATCTTCCTTTGCCTGTTGTTTTCCTATGGCGTTCCAGCACCCAGGGCTGTGAGGGCACTACTACGCCTTACCAGCTCTACTCAGCCTCCCCTGGGCTTCCCAGCACCCCCCACCCCACGGCCCAGGAGCTGCGTTTCGGGACCCCCAGCCCTCACCTCGGGGGCGGTAGGAGCCCTGCTGGGTGTCTCAGGCCCAGCTGGGCCCTGCCTGGCCATGGGACCTGCTGACCCATGTCCTGTTCCGACCTCCGTCCCGTCCTGCCCCGTCACTGTGTGCGTCTTGCCGATCACCGGGCTGTGTGCAAGACTTACTACCATCGCTGGAGCTGATCTTGATTTGCTGGCAAATCAACCACGACCAACTAGAGTAGGTCGCTCAGGACTGTGTCCAGCTGGATGTTGAACACCTCCAAGGATGGTGCTCACAAGCTCTCTGGGAAATTGGTTTTGATGTTAGATCACTCTCATAGGATGTTTTTTTCCCCAGCATCTACACAGAATGCCCCGTACTTCTGTTTTTTCTCTTTGCCTTTTGTCCTGCCACTGGGCACCGTTGACAAGAGTCAAGCTCCTTCATCTTTACTCCCTCCTATCAGGTATTTGTGCACATTGATAAGACACCCCCCCACACCCCCCCCAAGTCTTCTCCTTTCCAGTCTAAACAGTCCCAGCTGTCTCATTCTCTCCTCGCTTGTCAGATACTCCAGTCTCTCACACGTTGCTGACTCATAGTCCATTTGCCTTCCAGGACTCCCATGTCTTTTTCTGCAGAGCTGCTTTTCAGCCAGTCACTCCCCTGCGCATGGGGTTGTTCCTCCCCCCATGCAGGACTTTGCATTTCCCTTTGTTGAACTTCTTGAGGTTCCTCTTGGCCTATTTCTATAGCCTGTAGCAGCACAACCCTCTGGTGTATCAGTCACTCCACGCAACTTTGTTTCATCTCCAAACGACATTACTAGACCGAGTCCCATTTCTGAGAATTCAAGAGAAGATGAAGCTCAGTCATAATGGCTGAGGGAGGATGGCTGTCACATCCTGTACTGATTCCTGAAGTGAACTACGGAGAGCAAAACTGTTTGAGACTACTATGGCTAAAGGCTTCTCTGTACAGATGTTAGATGAAAATAGATATATCTCGACTGAGGGATTTCTGGTTGCTGTGCCTGAGGATGAACAAGGGAAGAGATCTGTTGGCAAGCTCATTGTGAGAAATAGGGGAAGATAGAAAATAGCTTTCAACTCTCAGTGCCAAATCTTCTTATTCAAGGGTTGTTATTAGAGAATGTTACCTTTCCCCTCTTTCCAGGAAAGGCAAACTTGATTTCAGGGGGATCTAAGTCATATTTCTACTTTGTCAATAGATGTTTCATTGAACTTGAGTATCAGTAATCGAAGTTGTTGTCCAGTTCTGCAGTAAAAGCTGCATTGGTGAAGCTCTGTAAAAAACAGCATTCATATGATCAAGCAGAATTCACCATAAGATTAGCATTCACAGCTAGATCTGAATTGGTGATTTAAACCCTTTACATATTCATTGAGCCATCCAGTACTCCTTAGCTTATCTTTTTTATTTTTATTTTTTTTAAGTGAGAGAAGGGAAGGAAGAAGGGATATTTTCTAAAACTTTAAATCATCTTCCACATTAATGAAGGTGTTGGATAAGCATGAGGAGAAGAATCAAAAAGTCTGCTTCTGGTTTATGTAAAGCATAATGCTCCATGACGTGGATTCCTCTGACTTTGGGCTAGCAGAAGACTTTGGGCACATTCCGTTGACAGTGATAGTGCATCTAGTGTTCTATAGAAAGAATAGCATCAGAGAACAGCAGGCACAAACATGCTTTTCCATTCAAAACACGGTATCTGCTTTGAAATGCTGCTTGCATTTCGTTGCAACATGCTAAGATATGAGAATACAAAACATAACCAATAAGAAAAATAAATCCAGCTATTTTTTCATGGAATGACTGTAAACCAAGTTTAAAAAATTACTTTTGCATGTAGGAGCTAAACTGCTGTTTGTTAAGTTGGTGTATACTTCAGTATAAAAAGAGCAATGTGATTTAGAAAGTGTCTTTTTGTGAGATGGAGAACCCTCAAATTCTTCTGTGTTTCAGAGGGTTCAAGAATTGACTCCTTGGGCTAAGACATGCAAGTGAGCAAATGGAAAGTCACAGCAGGAATTCAGGAATAGGTGAGGGGTCAAACAATGAAAAACCTTTTATCATGCTGTCACATTTTCTTTCTTTTCATGGGCTTGCACTGTAGCAATCAACCATTCTCTCTCAGCATGAAACTCTGCTCTCACAAGTTCACTCAGCAGTTGGTTGTGTCAACACAACTCTAACAAAAAGGGACTTTACATGCATGACATAAGTCTAGTTCAGGGGGGGAATTCCTGAAACTAGAGTACATTGATTCCAGCTGAGGGTAAACATTGCTTTCTAAACAACTCTTCCTGGCCAAACCTGCAAATGTTCCACCTAAAGACACTTCTTCCCTTTCTTTTAAAGAAAGTAATTTCCTTTGAACCTGCGTAGCATAGTATTTCATAAATGATTTTTTTGGACAAATATCGCTAATGTCACAGCATTGTACAAGGTAGTCACAGACTTTAAAAGATATTTTTGTCCAGATAGAGCCTGTTGCCAGAACAAAAATTTAGTAAGCTTTATTGCAGCTTTGCAGCCTTTTATAATGTTGATGTATGAGTGATAATACTTGCAAGAATTTTTAAGCTAATTTGAACATTTAAGAAAAAAATCTCATTCTATTTTATAACAGTGATACTTGTGCATGAATGAATGACTATAGGTAAAAGTACAGTCACTTTCCTGTGTATTGACTTATGTTCTTTGGTGAATAATTTCTTCATATATTAAGGGAATAACTGAGCTGGATAGGAGAACTTCTATAGGGAGAATGAGTGGATTTCCAGTAACCAAGTTATTGCCACAAGTTTTCCATCAGTCAGGAAGTCTTGGTCTCAAGAGCATTGTGTCCTGATTTATTGCCAGTATGTGATTGCCTTTCAATGTGTAACTTAGAAGAAGGTGTTTTAGAACTGTCAGAACTCTTAGGCATATTTACGTGTGAGCTTTACAAAACATTTCCATATTTCTTCATCTATTTTACCCCTCTTCACTTAAACTTTATTACATACTGGTACACATTTTTAGATAGCAGATCTGTATTTTTGAATATTTAGAACATAACATATCCATTCCCCATTAATACTCTCAGAGGAAGCACTTCAACTCCTGTTTTATGTAATTTATCCGTATAACTCTAATCCCTGAAGTCCCTCTCTGTGGTTGGCTTAAGTGCCAGTTTCCAAACTGGCTTAAGGTGACCTAAAGCTGTGCTGCCATAGAAAGGAATAGGCCTGTCCTCCAGCTATCCCTTGCCCAACATCATCTACGTATTTATGTCCCTTTCTTCAGTTGTGAATTGAATCAGCTCATACTCATTTTCTGAAGTATAAGTTTCCAGTTGAATAAATGGGTCTGAATCGACACTCATCTATAAAAGTGCTGGAGTAAACACAAGGCAGAACCTGAGTCCCAAGGTGGCACGAAAGGCAGGACTTTGTGTGAGGGGTGGCGTTGAGGCTTTAGTTGATCATGAAGCCGCGCTCTTAGCGTTATGTTTATTTTTAGGCACATAAGAGGAAACAATCTCCATCGTGAGACAAATAACAGAGGCGAATTTAGGATGTAAATGTGTTGAGTAATTTGTGGGGAAAAATGACATGAGCAAGTCCTTTTTTAGTGCTGAGGATACTGATAGCTTTCTGTTCTTGTAACACTTTGATGGATTTATCAAACAAGCTTGTGCATGTGAAGCTAGAGCTCCCATTCAAATGATAAAAAACCTTTAATCAACTCTAATCAAGATTTCTGTATTTATTTTCATGGTATTATTTTGATACGTTTTCATTTGTTGCCTGTCTGGATTTTACGTGAGACTTTCAAGTGTTGAAACAATGTTATTTTTAAACACTTCATTCCTGCTGTTGAAGTCCTTTTAAAGAGCAACAAGAATTACATCAAAAACAAAAGTCTTCTGACTAACAGATGAAAGAGGACTAACAAAATTAATTGAATATTTCTTTGTGTCTGTGTATCACTGCTTAAGATACTTCGTTTGGATTAAATTAATGCTTTTGTCCTTTGACCAGTAAAATGTTTCCTAGTGTGTTGGCTTAATTTTTTTTTTAAGGATAAACCCAAGCAATTTATTTTTAAATTATCTTGTGAAAATATCACAATAATTCAGTTTTTGTAGATGCAGAATTAACTTCTAAAAATGTGCATAGAATGTATGCATTTTCTTCTTGGCTAATGGAGCCAGGGTGCAGCTGATTAGCGAACAGTTTTGTTAATTGTTGTTGTGATATTCATGGATGGGATCAGTAGGCAGTCAGAAATAGTTATTGAATCGATGCAAACAATAAATAATGCATTAAGGCAACCTACTATAATTTCTTCTCCCATTTCAAGTTATTGATATGCTGATGCCAATTTGATGTCCTTAACTGAACTTGGCAACTGCTTAGTTACTCGAAACTCTATTAAAACCTATTATGAATTTTCTTTTTAAAATCATATCTGCTCTTTATACCAGCGAATTTTGCCTACGTTTTGAGACAACACATTCGAATTCCAAAATGTTTATGGTTTCTGGTGGTTCCACTCCAAACATGATTGATATGCTATTCCCTGATATCCTGCTGACTATTTAGAAGAAAAATGATGAGCCAGCAATGCTGACCTAAAGCACTATGTAAGGGCTATATTCCATATTGTTAAGGAAGATAGATTGGGGAAATAATTAATGTAGCCAAGTAATTAATAACTCTTTGGTTGCCCTGCAGTACCAGAAGCTTAAGAAACCTATCTTATTGCTCCTATCTGTCCTCAAAATTAATGATCTCTTATTTAGGCTTCTAGCTTTCTATGCATAAGCTATCACAATAATAGCACTACTTTCTTGTAGCCTGTGGTATCAGCATCCAGAATGCATCCATCTAGAAATGAAAGAAATAATCAGTACTGCTTTAAAGTCTTCAACCTGGAACAATACCTACTACACTGAAGCCCCAAAGCATGTTCAATAACAGGAACCATAGAAACTGCCAAAGCAAAGCACAAAATTATTCAGATTCTTTTTCATTTGTCTGTAAATTGGATTAAGGGATTCTACCAGGGTATGCTTGTGTGTTGCAGTATATCTAAAACAAAAGTCCCAGTCAGAGTCAACCACCTTACACTGTCTTCCTGGTAGTAAATTGTATTCATCCGACTGATCAAGGACCTCTAATAAAATATTCCAGAGGGGAGGTGGTTCTCTCTTCTCATGTCAAAAAGGTGTGTTGACACCCTGCCTCCTGACACCCTGCCCCTCAGTCAATATCGGCAGTGTAGACAGACTGCCAGCACCTTGCCTCTGACCCCCATCAGCTGTGTAGGCAGGGTGGCACCCACTTTAGTCAGGTAAAGTATGATTCTCCCAAATCACGCCGCTGCTGCTGGAGTCACAGGGTAGTGCGACTCTTGCCCGCATTCAAAAGACATTTACCTGACTGGCTATTGCTGCCAGATGACCTGGACACCAAGTGTCTCTGGCAGCCCACCGGAGCCATGGCATCGCTTATGATCCAGCGTTTGCTATTGGTCATCGGGTGAGTTGCCATACAGGCGCATCATTGATCATCTTTCTTACTGCCTCAATAAAGCTTTGTTGTCAGACTCCATTACTGCTCAGACCACATGTAGATATATTGAATGTCGGACGAGACATGTGGAACTGGACTTGTGTAGGGGATATTCTGGTCCCCTATGTCTGGGAGAAAAGAAAGGTGAACTTCCTTGTCTGATATGAAACTTATTTAAGGCAAAATCTTTCATTAGGTGGTTAGAATTTTGAATGAGCTCATACAGAAGAACAGCCGCTTTTTTTTTTGCTTTTGTTTCTAGATGCCATTCTACATGAAGCAGTTGCTTTCTTGTGAAGCACAATGTTATGAATAAATCTATTCTGCCTGTACAAAATAATGAGGCTTGCTGGTCTGTTCAGCTTCGTCACTTGGGCCACCAAAACACCATACAGCTTGCAAGCTAAGTGTTCGTGTCTCACATTTTGTCTCAACTTTAAAAGCTGTATTTTATTAATAATAATAATAATAATAATAATAATAATAATCACAGTTGAACATCTAGCATACTTTTGCCAGTAGTGAAATGGGAGGGAGGACTGCTCTTATGCACTGCTAGACTGGACAGTAGCCAGGTGTGATAGCTCAGTACTTCAGAGATGGGACAAGATGGCCTCGCAGAACAGGGACTTGGCTGCTCTGCATGTTTCTTTTCAGAGCTGTCATAGGGTATGGTGACAAAGTAATTGCTTTGGTTTGTTTTCATTTGATGCTTTGGCTAGTAAAATGTTTTTGTAAAGGGTATGGAAACAGGAACATTATACCTTTTCTAATCTGGGAAATTGAGTGAAATTAATGGCAATGGTGAAATTATTTTGTCAAGTAGGTATAATCTTGGGACAACGTTCTGACCCAGCTGAAATAAAAGGGAATTTTACCACTGAAAACAAGAGGGTCAGGGTTTGTGCTGCAGGGTTTAAGTCTTACTGTCTTTGAAACCAAGCATTCCTAGAGTACAAAATATTTGCAGTTAGACTGGAAGCTTAGCAACGTTATCAAATGCAGTCATGATTATGCTATTACATTTCTTTGTACATAATGGCAAGTCCCACATCTATGTGCACTTTGCACTAGATCAGAACAAAGAACAGTGCACATTGTCTTCAGAAATGGATTCTTAAGGGGATAAATTGATGTGGCATGAGCTGCGTGCCTTGTAGTGTGAGATACTTAGAATATTTTTGTCTTTAGAACTAATTTGAATAAATAATCTCACCTTGTAATATCCTGAAAGCGATGAGAATTTACTATTGATCTTTACTCATGAGAAAAGGATAACAGAGATGCAGTTGACAAGAAAAGTCCCTGATACTTCTGGTAATGTTTATCACAGTTGTAAAAAAGCACAGTGATAGAATTTTTTTCATGTGTATACCTTTGTATAAACATTCAAGTACAAACAGATATATCTGCGTAGATATCTCCTTTTCCTCTATGTTGTTATGCTTCTGGGAAGCACATTGCAGAGCTGGGACTTTTCAGAATATAAATTTATCAAAAGCAGTATGATTAATTAATCAGTCAATCTGCTTAAGAAAACAGGAAAGATACAAGCCTATTGCATTTGTCACTACACTGTTGGTAATATATTTGGGAAACAGTATTTTCAAAGTCCCAAACTCAGTTTTAAATTATTCTCTTTGCTCACTTTTTAATGGAAAGGTAACTTTTCAGAATCTAGATCCTTTTTAAATGGAAAATGTGCAATATTATCTAAGGAAAGTATGAAGTTGATTTACTATGCATGATTTTTTCAGTTCTTTGTACACATTCAGTATGGTTATATTTTTGCTCAGGACGCATATATATATTTTTCTGCTGAACTTTTCTCGATTGCTTTTTTATCAGGTTTACAAATCAAATCAAACAGGTATATTGCAGAGCTCTCTGATATTATTTTCTGCGCTTATAGCACAATGTATTGAATTATGCTTGCTCATGTACTGCTGCTGCTATTCTCTCCAGACTGAGAGAGGATGACTGTGGGGGCTGTAAATTCACTTGGCTTCCAGCACCACTGGTTAAATCAAGAGCCCTATTCAGGCTAGAGAAGAGACAGAGCAAGTGTTCATTACACAAATCAATTTGGTCAAAAGTACAGCACAGTGGGTACTCAACCATTGCTCACATAATATTGTCAACTTAATCAAATAATGCCTAGAAGACATTCACAAGTTCTTTCTCTCAGAGAAATAACTTGATTGGTGCAGCAGGAAAAAACAGGTGCTGTTTTGAGCATATTTTTTTAAATTTAATGAGCTTTTTTAAATTTAAAATTCTAAAAAGCTTTACCCTTACACGGGTACGTATACAAGAGCAATTCAGCGTAGCACCAGAGTTTGCCATTAAGTGTATTTTAAAAAATAATCTATTGATTGCCTTCCCTTTCTTTTCTTCCTGTAAAGAATTTACAGGTTATTCCTACTAGAATTAGGCTGTTCTTCCTCTAAACTTGGTGTGGGTTTAAAAATATGCAACTGATTTGTATTTGTTTACAGATTATAGAAGTATGATCAAGACTTGGTAAAGCTTTTTCAGGTTATTCTAATACAATATATTTTCAGTTTGTCTAGGAAGAGATAATAGGTTTAGTTCAATTTGAGGCATTCCTACTGTTTATGTTCCATTTACTCTTTAAAAGCTGAGATAGAGGACAGCATTCTTTTTGTAGTGGCGTGCAAACAGCTATTCTGTGACAGCATTTCATTACATTTAAAACAGGGTTTGAGGGTGAAAGATTTTGTCTACACCACCGTTGTTTTGTAGAAAATGAAAGAGATTAGTCAATGAAAAGAACGGAGGGAAAGCGTAATACTCACAAGTCCAGTGTAAGAAACATTATAGGACTGACTGTCTTCAGTAATAGACGGAAAGGGATATAGAAAATATGTATTTGCTGGGAAGGAGAATGGTTTGGGGTTTTTTTTCTGCCCAAAGGGTGTACACAAGGCCCTCTCTGATTTCAGGTTCACTGAACATTCTGTTTTATTGCATGTGGTGCCTTTGCCACAAGTGCTAAGGATGGGAGATGACACTCTTGTGTCCAGTCAGAAGTAACCTGGGAAATGGGTTGGTATTAGAGCTAGATGAAGGTTTTAAAACATAATTCCGCCCTCCCCTCCCCCCACCTCCCCCCAAGAATGTATCTATGGGTGAAATATATTGCAAATTTGGATTAGTAAGGTCTTAAAAAAGGGCAGGGGGAGATAATATTTTCTCCAAATCGGAAATTTTAAAATGTATTTTATCCAGAAAAACATCTTGCTTAGTAGTTTTCTTCACTTCTATATATTTTTAAAATTCTTGGGAAAAAGCTAGAAAGTGAAACCAAAAAATGTATTCGCTGAAATGTTTTAGAAAATGGCTCTTTTCAGTTAAATTACTACTCTTTGGTAAATGAGAGTAGTTCCTTCTGATATCAGAAATTCATAGTGCAGGTTGATCCTGAGGCAGCACACTGGATCATGTGTTCCTTGGTTGTGAGATGGAATGATCCAAGACTTTTCATGCTTCACTTGCCCCCAAAGGAGCAGCAGCTCTTGAAGGACTAGATATACTGTTGACAGGTGCTTCAGGAGTACAGCGTGGGCCACCACCTGCACTTGCATGATCACTACAGAACAAATTCTGTTAAGAATCGTGCACGCCTCTTGCCAGTTGTTAGGCGGAACTTTTTTCAGCCACTGAAAACTTGCAGAATAACTGGCACTCCTCATTTTCATTGCATTTAACCTTCTCTCAGTGAAAATGGAAGAATTGGTAATAGTGACAGTTGTGGAAAAAATATTCTGGCCAGAATAAATATATTGTGGGTTT
Organism: Buteo buteo; assembly: GCF_964188355.1. Classification (NCBI taxonomy): domain Eukaryota; kingdom Metazoa; phylum Chordata; class Aves; order Accipitriformes; family Accipitridae; genus Buteo; species Buteo buteo. Next base: position 5,549,720 of record NC_134199.1, read on the forward strand.
AATTGATTTTAAGAACTTGACTTCAGTGTGAAGTCTTTTAAGAACTTGAGTGAAGTTCTTTAAAGAATAGATGATTTCTATTTCTAGAACTTAATTAAGGAAACAAAAAATTAGTATTTTGGTAAAGATAAAGAATTTCTTTACAAAACAATAGAGTTTATTTTAACTGTCCTGATGATGCAATTGGTTAGAAAGCATAACATATATTTATGCTGAAAGTACCTTATATGAAATAAAAAAATCATTTTCTGAACTCCCCTCTTTGATGGGGGTTTGTTTACCTAGAAGAATGGTTTCAATTTTAATTTATTTGAACACCTACGCCTTCAGTAGCTCACTGAAGTAAAGGGAGTTCATCTCAATTTATTTCTGCGTATGTGTGAATTTGGTCTTCTATTTCTGTATTCTGTATTTATAACTTTCATTATAAGTTTTAAGACTACCATGTATTAAGATTCTTTAATATTTTATAATTGCAAATATGTGGTGGAATAGGAACCAGTAAGCAGTCTATGTGATTTGACCAGAAACGGCAAGGGGTATGACAGCGCTAGGCAGTGATATACTGAGAGAGAGAAGAGCAAATCAGTAAAAAAAAAAAATTCCTGTAAAATATGTATAAATATTGAAGACAACTGAAACTCAGAGAAAAGTTTTATATCGGATGTAACTTGCATTAGCTTCGGTAACAGTGTTTTCTGAATGCAGACTAGCAAAGGCTTTTTTTTCTGTGTCATTTTTTCCTGAGTATATTTTGAACTGGCAGAAAATTACTTCAGGTATTGTAATGAAACACTGTATACAAGGGCATCTGATTTTAGCACTAGTTTTCTTAAATCTTTGTTATTATCATTTACTCCTCCACACACTTCTGGTAGCTGATTTGATAATTTCAGTGATAAATATTAATGCGATTCTATACTTAAGCAATATTATGAACGTATCTATTTCATTTAAATTGGCTAGCTCAAGAAGTCGGTTTCACGATGTTTGTTTCTCTGAGTGGATAGATATATATCCTCACCTTTTGTCTTAAATAGTTTCTCTTCAATATTTATGAGAGAATACCAATGCAAAACATAATTTTTATTAAACTGGAGATATGTATGTATTGAATAAGATTGGACAAAGGTCAAGAAAAAAGTGAACTATAAAGAGAACTATCAAAGAATAATGATAGGACGACACAGGGTCTTAAGAGAGGAATATTTATTCTCTGAAATGATAGATTAAAACTGACATATGAAGACATATTTCTGACTAGAGAGGTAGGCATGCCTCACATGATTTCCTCTGAATGTTGTCCATACCTAAATTAGATTTCACCAAGATTAAACTTGTTTAGCTCATATATATCGATTGAGTTAGAAATTATTGTGGAAAATTGAGCATCTCAATTCTGTATGAAGTGCCTGCAAATGCAACCAACTGTCGTTAAAGGATTCAAGTTTCAGCAACTTATTTTAACATTTATGACATAAAATGGTACTGGAAACTTGCGATTGTGTGCATTTGTGTGTTAATAAATATCCATAGCAAATGTTTTTTACAGAAATAAGATTTTGTAGCAGTGTCTGTCATTTTATAGTCAATAGGATGCCAAAGTTCTCATCCTGTGGATCCCTCCAGGCAATACTCATCAATAATCTGCTAAAATATGTAACTGTTTATTAGGTTTTTTAAATTAGAAATAAGTTCTCAGTGGAACCAGAAAAAAAGTCATACAGCAAATTGGTGGAAATGACCTTTCAGTGAAGATGACAAATGACACCTTAAGCCTCAGAGCTACAAACTAACCTGATACAGTGCTGACTGACATGCATAGGAAAAAAGCCAATCTGTAGTAATTTTCAAGGGTGCTAAGAACCTACAGTTACCATTGATTTCTATAGCACTAAGGGTCTGTATTACCAAGTGCTTTCAGCTCCCAGTGCATTCGTAGCTTTACTTCTTGGTTTACCTGTTTAGAAAAACAGCTTCTTTTAAAATTATTTGAGTTGTCACACACTGGATTTTTTTTTTTTAAATAGTTTTAACAGTTACGAAGCATGATATAGGCTTCTATAAAAGTTTAGGAATTTTGCAGTCTTATAGAAATTCCATACCTCAGGCTTTGTTAATGGAAGCAGTCTGTTTTGGGGTATTTAGTGGTGCCCTGTAATAAACATTGTACCATGTCCACACCCGCGGTGGTACGTTGTGACTACACTGGACCACATTGTACTCACATGATGCCGTTGCAACCAATTATGTCACAATAGAAAGGCATGAAGTGCCATAAAACCCATCAAAATTCTATTGAAAATTCATACCTGCAAAAACTAATATGCTGTTGAAAATAAAGTTGTGAATTTTGATTAGGAAGAGAGACAAGAAAGGAATTGTTCCCTTGTAATTTAAGGGGTTGCCTTATCCAAGGTCACAACTGCAGAAGGAGAGAGACCCTGAAAGGTCTCTGGATAGCTATTAGAGAAAATTCTATGACTTTATGAAGAAGGACCTCTTTGTTCTGAAAATTATTATAGACCTCCAGCTGGTAAGATTCAGTGGATGAGATCTTTAGTAGGCAACTGGAGGTGCAGCACTAAACTCATGAATAATAGGGATTTGAGGTGATTTGGTGCTTCCTGTAGCCGGCCTGCCAGTTGAGATTGCTATTGGAATGTACTGGTGACAAGTTCTGCAACTGAATGTAGAAAAGGCAACCAGAAGAGGGGTTCTTCTGGACGAGATTTGAGCCACAATGGAGAACCTGATGTTAATGCCAGGCTAGAGATAATCTCTGAGAGTGAATATGAAATGCAATCTTGGGAGGAAGGGTAAGAGAACCTTTCTCCTCTGCATGAGTCTTCACTGTAGAGGTCAGCCTCAGCCAGGTGATGATTACAATAATTTCTCAACTGTCAGAAAAAGTTGTCCGGGAAGAAACCAGTTAAAGAATATTCAGGTAAGTTAGGTGTGGTGGGTTGGGTTTTTTTTTCAGTTAACTGTTTCTAATTAGTTCCATTCCAAGGTATTTAAAGATTAAACTGATGATATTTTGGAGTCATTAGTGTCTGTCTCTGTTACCTTGTAGAGAATGAGCAGAGGTACTGGAGATCAGGAGTAGAGTAGACCTAATGCTGTTTTTAGAGGAGGGAGAGAGAAGTGTTGATTATATAGGCTAAAGGGATGTGCTATTATCAGAGTTTCAGTCCTGGGAAAATACTAGAACAAGTAAATGCACATTGCTTTTTTAACACCTGAATGTACAAGAAGAATAGCCATCAGCACAGATTTGTCAAAGAGATACAGTCTTTTACTTCTACAGTGGCCTTGTAGACAAAGGAAGAGCCTTGAATGTTGTATTTTGCTTTTCATAAGGCTTTGACACTTTCACACGAGACATGCTTTTAAGCAAGCTGGGAAATATGGTAAACATGCAACTACAATAGGCTGGATGGAAAACTAGAAACTGTGTTTAAGAAGTAGCTTGCTATCAAAATGAGAAGATTTATTAAAAGGACTTCTGCAGGGATTTGTGGTGACTCAGTGTTTTTCTGTATTTTCATTAATGATCTGAAATGATGGAATCAAGTGTACACTTACTAAATTTGCAACAATGTCAAGCTGGGAAGGGCTGCAAGTACATTGCAGGACAGGATTAGAATTCAAAATAATCTTGGTAAATTGTAGGTTTTGTCTGGAAAAATAAGATGCTATTCAAAAACATCAGATGCAAGGTGTTTACACGGCAACAACAAACTGCACAAATACAGCATGAAGAATCACTGGTTAGAGAGCAGTTCCATAAACAAGATTATTATGGATTACAAGTCGTATATGAATTTACATTGCCATCTTCTATAGGAAAAAAACCCAGTACACACACAAGGAAAAGCAAGGACCACCAGATAGCAGATAGTTCCAGTGGTAAAATGTGTTGAATAGTTAGGTTATGAATTGTGATCTCTTCACAAAGTTAAATTAATGACTTTTTGATAAGTGAAGGTAACTCTGATACAGCTTTGTACTCAAAAAATTATATCACGTGTGAAAAAATACACAGACTATGCTCCCTTTTATGTAATTTCTGTTTAATAATAAGGCTTAGGGGGGTTATTTATTTATTTGTTTCGCATAAAGCATACTAATTTGCTTGATTGAGTCAGGAGAGGGTATTGAAAGAGACCAAACCCATAACAGGTCAGGACTTGTACTGATTGCATACAGGACTGCAGGGGCGTAGCAAGGCTAATGTCCTATGCTAACTTCAATTAATTTTTGAAGAAATATCAACCACTGGTCTTTAGATCCTCTAGCAATGAAAATATTCTCTTGAAATGTATTATATATGTTTAATTTAAATTGCATTCTAGCTCTTTGAGTCCACAGGGCCTTGAAATATTCCTTTCTGGGATTTTGCAAAATCCAGCCTGTCCTCTGTCCTATGTGTATTTTACCTCCTTGGTGTTACTTAGAAATTTTTGTATAAGCTTCACATTCCAGTTTCAATTTGCAGTTATCCTTCTCCAGATCTCCTAGGCACATCCATAGGTTTTGGGATGATAATACACTTTGTAAAGAGACTGTTACGTTGTGAAGCCTTTTAATACTTTGTAAATGGTTTAGCTCTGTTAATTCTGCCACAGACTTCTTTAAGGATGTTTACAGGTATGAATCTTTGATGACAGTGACTTTCTGAAGTTTCTGGTTTTTAGTCCTCACTGCCCAAACTCTGAGACATGCTTTGCTGAAACTGTAAATTTCAGGCTTCTGTGAACAAAGGTGGTAAAATCAAAAAGAAATACCCAGAAAATAACAGTACCTGGATTTACCCACTTCACCCATAATTTATAGCTCCTTCATTTTAGCATCATATTCAGAAACCTCACTGGCTTTTTGATGGCAATATATCTGTTCAGCTTCCTGGTATGGAAGTTGCTCCTAATGTTTTGGCATGCTAATAGTGCACTGTTCAACCCTCCTACTTCTTGTTTCTCATCATTTATATTAATACAATGAACAGAATTACTTTCTCCAATTTGCATTTATACAGTACGTAGATTATATAATTTCTTCCTGGGGCAGCCTTTGTTCCTGAAACTAAACAGCACCTTCAGAATTCTTTAATCCTCTTCAGATTAATCTAATTGACCTTAAATTCTTCTGGAGTGTTGTATTTCAAGTTTCCAGTCCCTTGGCCCCCACCTGCTCTCATATACCAAATTGCCTTCATATTTCTCTCTTTTTAAGGCCTGAAGGTATAAAGTAATCTCTGTGGTGTCTGTGGATGGAACAGTTGCCCAAAATCTAAATTTTAAATTTTTGAGTTGGTTTTAGATAGGAAGAGATACTGTCCTGGTTTCGGCTGGGATAGAGTTAACTGTCGTCCTAGTAGCTGGTACAGGGCTATGTTTTGGGTTTGGTGTGAGAAGAATGTTGTTAACACGCTGATGTTTTCAGTTGTTGCTACATTGTGTTTCTACTAAGTCAAGGATTTTTCAGCTTCTCATGCCCAGCCAGCAAGAAGGCTGGAGGAGCACAAGGGGTTGGGAAGGGACACAGCCAGGGCAGCTGACCCAAACTGGCCAAAGGGGTATTCCATACCATGGGACGTCATGCCCGGTATATAAACCGGGGGGAGTTGGCCTTGGGGGGTCGCTGCTTGGGAACTAACTGGGCATCGGTCAGAGTGTGGTGAGCAATTGCATTGTGCATCACTTGTTCTGTATATTCCAATTCTTTTTTTATTATTGTTATCGTTATCATTATTAGTGTCTTTTTCATTCTATTAAACTGTTCTTGTCTCAACCCACGAGTTTTACTTTTTTTTCCAATTCCCTCCTCCATCCTACTGGGTGGGTGGGAAGTGTGTGAGTGGCTGTGTGGTGCTTAGTTGCTGGCTGGGGTTAAACCACAATGGCATGGAATATGTTTTTGTCTCTTAACAGCTATATACCATGTTAAGTATTTAAGTCACTAGAAATTTGTAAAGAAGTACTGTTTAATTTGTGGGACCCTGCCTGTGAGTTCAGGGAGTAGCAGATGAAGAGATGTGATGACACGGACTCAGTTTTAGGTTTACACTTGAGCTGTTCCCAGTTCCTTGCTTGGATCACTTGAAAGTCCTTCTTAAGTGCACACAAAAGTTTGTATTTGTGTATGAGTATCATCGTACCCCGTGAAATGTAGGCACTGCTGACGAACTGATGCTTCTGCAGAAATGATAAGGACCTTTATTTGTAAAATGTTCTTAGCACAGAAGTATAGGCAATACAGGAAGTTGTAGATATTTGTACTTTGAATTTGAGAACATTTGCATTTACTGGGGAAGATGATGTTGAATTTAACTTGCTAGAATTAAATTTATATGTAGTTATTGCTGATGTAAATGATGTATTCTGTTTGAGTTGTTTTGCTTCCTCCTTAACAGGCTTATTGGTACTAAAACTGTGTGGTAAGGTTTATTTTATTTAACTGTTTTTATTTTGCTTCAACTGTTGTCTCTTAAAAGAAATTTGATACTAGCAGGAAATGGGAGATTTCTTCATTTATTTTTTTTAAATTAAAAAAGTCAGAAAGACAAACTGAACTGTAACATTAGGACACGAGAGAAAAATGAATACTTGGAAGATGAATATGGTCATAAGGAAGAGGAAGAACAGAGAAAATAGAGTAACAGTTGTAAGATGGTCCTTGTAGTTTCATTCAACTTTTCTTTCCTCTTCTTTTCTTCCAAATCCCCTCCACCAGTGCAAAAGAAAATAACTGTGTAATTTTACATACCTATGCAAAATATTTTTGTAGTGAATTTGTGCTGTACCTGCAGTGATTAATTAGGCACTGTATGATATAATTACAGAACACAGATGAGAAATTTCTATGATATACTGATAGACCAGCATTGGTTCATTTTACTTTTTGGACGAAGGACGTTATGTTTTTTTCCTAATCTCTCTAGGTGTTTATAATTGTTTGTTAAATTGTAATACACAGCCATGTCCTTCAATTATAAAATAGCATTTTAAAACTAGGGAACAGTATCCCTATAAGAAGTACCATGATATGATCTTATTTTGGTGAGAAAGAAAATCTGTAAAACTTTGTTTCTGGGTCTCACTTTTATGTCAGGCAACCTTCACCACTGATTATATTTCTGTTCCCTATCAAAACTCAAGGTCTTTTCCATAATAGTGACCATTTATCTGGACAAAATGACCCTCTGGTGCCCATCAGCACTGCTTATGAAATAGCAACTAGGATGTGATGTGTTACCTACCTCCTGTGTGGAAGTCCCAATGGCCTCTGAATGAAAGTACTAATCTTGAAAGTGTACAGCTTGCTTCTGCAAGTAGGCTGCTATGTGGACATGGAGATTCAGTTTCTTCCGTTGGCAAACACTGATGAGGTTAAAGGGGCTTCAACAGTCTTATAATATAGGGAGACATATTTCTTCATTTTTTAAAAGAAGCTAAGAAAATCAACAAATAATAATCTCCTTCCTAATCTCCAGTTTATTCCAAATACGTATTAAAAATTTCACTAAAACTGTATACTGTTGAGACAGATACAGAAATTGATTTGATTTTCATGTATTTCAAATTCTGGTATTTGCCAGTACCTTTAAGCAGATTTAATTCCTTTTTAGTCATCTTTTTTTTGAGAATTTAAGCCCACAACTTTATGATAAAAATGGCAGAAATACTTACAATGTGCTTTATTTTGCTTTACCCTTTTAGCAGACAGATGATGCAGCACAGACCGATGGCCAGCAACAGACACAATCTTCTGAAAACACAGAAAACAAATCACAGCCAAAACGGCTTCACGTCTCAAATATACCATTCAGATTCCGGGATCCAGATCTTAGACAAATGTTTGGTGTAAGTACTCATACTTTATTTATGCTTTTTTATATTTGCATTGCAATAGGTGTTTTATATTGTGGTCAGCCGTGAGAGCAGTATCTCTGATTTAGGCTGTTTAACCATTTTCAGTAAAGACTGTCTTTTCATTTTTTCATAACCAAACATCTGATTTGCTAGCCACAATTGGGAAAAGAAATATTACTGATTCTACTGTATGTGATACAGATGGATGTGTTCTATGTATTGTGTTGGTTTGTATTGCATTCAAAAAAAGCTATCTACGTTGGCTTAAAATATTGAATACATATATAGTTGTGCAATACAAATCTGGATTTATATGGCTGTATTTATGGATTTTGGAAAGCATGATGTAAAAAAGTCAATGACTGACCTCAGGAGCAAGGGACCCAAATCTACAGAAGTAAGACATGGGCTGAATTTAAGCAGGAAGCCCAGGAGTAGGAATCCTGACCCATCCTCACAGGTATTGTAGGTCTGTAAGCTTCTAAAGTTTTTGCCAGTATTTTTCTATAAGTCTCTCAATTTTTGCTTTTACCCAAGCCGTTGGCTACCTTCAAGTTAATCGGCTGTGTTTCACACATCTCATAGGTGCCGTTGATTCAAGGCTCATAACTGTGAGAGGTTAGACCGGGTTTCTTCTCCCTGCTCCAAGAACTCTTGGGTTATTTTGAAATGTCACTAAATAAAATCTAGAAATAGTACTTCATCAGCTATTAGAACCCAGCTTTTCCTTTTCCAAGTTAGTACTCTTGAGTATTTTTGTTACTCTTGCTTTCTTATTTCTGACTCACTAAAACTTAATTCTCCTCTGTGTTACAGTGTGTTATAGAGTGCAGCATCAAGTACTTCATGGCACTATACTTATCTCCATCTTTCATGTTCAGTTCAGATTTTTAAGTTTTTCTAATGTCTTTGTATGTGAGTTAAGACATTGTGGTTTTCAGTATTTATTTCTATGAAGTGAAGGAAACAGTCACTGGAAAAAGAATCCTGGTATAGTACTGGGAAATGAGAGTGACTGTTTTGCTGTATCTGGCTCACTACAAGTAACCTCCCCGAAATGCAGCTTGTAGCTCATCAGCAAAATAGCAGAAGGCATAATAATTAACCCTCTAGAGAAAAATATGTAAATTTATTTAAATTAAACAAACCACTTAAAATAGATGGATTTTATTTGAAAGTACTTTAAATGAAAGGATTGGGGTGGTTTTTTTGAGGTATTGTAGTAATTTGTAAGTGAATAAAAACATTTTTTTTTTCAATATTTCTAAGTCTTAGGTCTCAAAAGACTAACACTGAGAATGGCTAGAGTTTTCCAGCTTTAGAATGATGCGGTAATAGTAAACTTTTAGCTTCTGAATTGATAGAAAAATGAAGTTTCTGCAAGTGTGAGTTGAAGTACCTGATACAAAATATGGTAATGCTGCATCATGACCATATTATACACATAACAGGTGATCTTTTTACATGGACATAAATACAACAGAGGATTGTTTAAATATTAAGTCATTGTCTGCTTATAGGCTAAAGTTGCAGTTAAAATGTTAATTAAATGGTGAATGCAAGAACATAAAATAAGCCAAGGGATAACAAATGATGGTTGATTTTTCATAACCAAGTTGAAAGCTAGAGAAGGAGTACTGTCCTTCTAGCCTGAAATTGTTTATTATATCTTAAAAGACTGGAGTATAGGCTCATTTCCGCAGTTTCTTGGACTCTTGTCAGATTACTCTTCATTTGCCTGCCTCTAATTTCTGCCTTTTTGTTTAATATATTGTGTCAGTTATCGGTGTTAATACTGATCCATACTGTACGTTAATGACATATGAAATGACAGAAACGACCCACTGATACAGTAGAGTGTCACATCACAAAATGTGTCGTATCAGAAAGCTTTCTAACTAGATGCTGCCTGAGTCAAACATTTATTCTCTTACTAAGACAAATCCAATGGAGCCTTTTTCTTTGGGATAGCAACTGTGGTCAGGTTTTGTGTGTGCGAACAATGCCTAGATGATTGTGAGTGCTATTTTAAGGTCAACAGTAGTGACAGATACTACTAATACCATCATAGAAGTTCAATTCTGAGCAGGGAAAAATCCCCAACAGTAAGTATCCATTCCAGTTTTCCAAGTTATACTCTAGTAAGACAAGAATTGCTTAGGGAGTAATGGTTATCCCTTTTCAACAAGGGTGGAGAGAAATCCTCACTCCTTGAAGCCAGCAACAAAACTCCCAGCTGGTTTAATCTCATTCCTGTAAAGCAGAAGTAACCAAATTGGTTTACCTGTCCTGGAAAGCAGCTGCAAAAGGTCTTCTGAAACAAAGGTTCTTCAGAGGGAAGGATGACCAGAGGGCGGCAATGTTAACGCAGCCATTAATCCTGTCTTGGTAGTGATGTTTATTACACTCCAAGCAAAATAAACCGGTAGTGTATTACATATAAAAAAACCGGTGATGGCAGCTGGACTGAATGGATCACAAAGAAGTAACCTACTGTGTGCAAAGACAAAATAAAAAAAAAAGAAATTTTGAACTTTCACTTCACTGTGATCACAGTCTAATGATAATTTCTTTTTTGTCAGGTGGTGTCAGTGAACTTGAAGTTCATAAATGCATATGTGGAATGGTAGCGACAAGTGTAATGATACATGCGATTTAGTTGTAATATTGATCTCGCTCCTCTTCAGTGTGACTTTTTTGGTGCTTGACTATTTTTGGTTTTATATTCTTTAACTTTTTTATGTGGCGCACCATTTTCTGAAACAAACATTTGTACTGTATATGATTGAAGTGTTGAAGTTATCTTATTTTCATGTAACTTTTCTATTTCTTTGCAGCAATTTGGTAAAATCTTAGATGTTGAAATTATTTTTAATGAGCGAGGCTCAAAGGTAAGCAGTTTAATTCACCCATGGAATTTTTTAATTTGTTTAAAATATTTATATGAGTAAAAGGAAACAACTGCACTGCTGTAAAAAATAACACCTGAAATTCCATGTTAGTGAAAACATCTTCTGAGCTGTCATTCAGTTTCCTAAGTAGCATGAAAATCATTGGACTCATTTTATATCTCTTAAAGGGGGTAATTTTAGCTACTCCAAACTGTCATCTGTTTTATGGGAACGTTGATTTCTGCTGTCTTTATTCTTCAACGGTAATTATCTTGTTTATTTTATAAGATGAGTCCATACTTACAGATGTTTGTAGGCAGGTTTGTATTAGTACAGGTATTTTTTCCCCTGTTGAAATGAAAGATGATAATGATACCTAATAACTATCCTCTTTAGTAATTAGCTGAGAAAATATGTGATTGTTCCAGATAATCTAAGTGCAGATGTTTTCCTCTTTAGTTAAAGCTTCAGTACACCAACCCTTTGAAAACAATCTATTTTAACATTTATTTGATGAAAAGTGTTCTTATTGTATTGCAAACATTTATTTTTTTCTGAAAATGACTTTGCCTTAAATGCATACTTCAATTTATTCAATATGTAAGAAATAAAGCAAGATAGGCTATGACTGCATTAGCATCATTATCTGGTGGAAAACTGTAGCCCAGTATACTTCAGCTATGATATCAGGTGCATTGTCAGGGTTTATGTGTATGCCATGTGCATGACACCTTTTCCTTTTCCTGCCATGGCAGACACACTAGAATGTTTATCCACCAGTGTTTCAGTCTTTCTGCAACTCTCATATATGATTTATTATTTGCGATGGAATTCTTTTCCTGTTATAGGCATACTGTAATCTGTCCTTTTTTAAGAACCAGATATATCATAAATCTCCCTTAAATCAGATATATTTTAATTCTGTTAGTTTTTCTCTTAATGTGTTTGTATTTATATTCTAAAGTTAAAGCCATCACCTTTAAAAAAAGAAAAAGGCTGAAATTTCCTGGTTGATATTCCAAAATTATTCTAACATTCATTAATTTTAGTACCCTTGCCTGCTAGCCCAAACCCAATTGGAACATTTACCACCTTTTCAGTAAACAACCAAAATGTATGCTATTTTGTAGCTTAGAATCTCCTACTCTGGCTGAAATTTATTATCGTTAAATTTTGCCTGTTCAATAGTGTTTGCAAAAGATGTATATTGTCCAGAACCTGCTTCTGCTGGATAGTGTCATAAATGTCAAAAGACATTTGTCAAATGTCGAAAGACAAGTGTGGGACACTTGCCACCTTTGGTTGGTTCTGTTGAAGATGGGATGGAACTGAGGACACACGTCACGGTGGTGGTCTACACATTGGTTTAGCCATTAGATCTTATACATGTCGGACTTTTAACCACCACGTTTGCATCAGACTGCATAAGTATAAGGCTTTTTTAAAGTATTTGTGGATGGGGTGAGGAGGTATTTCTGAATTGATTTTTTTTTTAACAGTGATCTTGCAGTAGTGCAAATATCCCAGTGCCTTGTGCTAAAAACAAACTGCTAGAAAGGATTTCCCAAGGAAGAGGTTTTCCTAGGTAGGCTTGTAATGTCACTACATAGTGTTAGAGACTCTAAGACCTATTCTTATTAAATACTTCTGCACTATCCAGTGCTGTGTTGGTGCATCCAAGCTGGCTCTGATTAAACTGCTGAAGATACTTAAAGCAGTTTTGTGATGCATCTCATTGCTTATGTATGCTGCTTCTCATCTTGTTTAGAGTTATTTCAGGTATAGCTACATAGTATTTTGATTTGCAGAAGTACCCTATGATTCTCTCAACTAAATAAAAAGTTAAAAAATAGGATTAGGAATAAGAACATCATATTTTTTTTTCTTTTTTTTTTTTAATCTGATCATTTCATGTCCATTCTGTAGGATTTAAGATGCACCAGATTAAAGTCCCATTCCTGGCAGTGCTTATCTATGTATTCATAAAATCCCACTGAAACTGAAAGGACTACTAAGTGGTCTCAAACTGAGTACAGGTAAAAAAGTCTGCAGGATCAAAATTCAAAGTTGTTTCTAGCTGCAGTTTGGCATAAAAGAATTGCTAGAAATTTTTTTGTTTCTCTTTGTTTATTTCTTTGTAGTCCAATAATTAATGTTTAAAAAGATTCTTGCAAAAACATCAGAATTAAGCTCATTTTCATGCCATAATAATTAAGAAAAATGGAATTGCATATTCAAAAAACTTAATGCTGCAGCACCACAATGCAGTATAAAATAATTTTGCAGAAAGGTGTCTTTCCATAAAAGAAACCCTAAAATAATACAAGTTTCATACTACAAATTTCTGTTTGTTTGGGGGCATAATACTAATTAAGATAACTTTGCTAGAATTGTATGGCAACACTGATGACTTTTTATAAACTCTTTATAAGAATTGCAAGAATTTCAGTATTGTTTTGGTGTAGATCTTTCTTACAACCTGTGTTAAATAAATAAGGCTTACCTTTGCCAAATCTTGAAGCAGTTGGTTAAAGTAACATTAAAAATTGCTGGTAACTTACGTTTCTCTGCATTTACCACTCATCTTGGAAGGACAATTTGAAATATAGCTTCCATTACTGTGGATATTTTAATGCTACTGCGCTGTTTCAACACTGAAGCTCTCCATGGAGCTGCGAATGGCTTGTGTCTTGGGCACAACTGCAAGGCTGCAAAGATACAAGAACGTCAACAAGTACCATTTCTTTACAGTTGTAAATTAATGCTCTATACAGCTATATACTACATACATACTTTCATAAATCTGTTTGTGTGTATATGTAGTAATATATACCTAGTATATATTATATTAACATATATTCCTTCAAATAAGAAGAGCTCCAAAGCACCTCCCAAATTGAAACAGAACCTTCTTTTATACTAACTTGGCTACTATTAAATCACTTGACTGACTTTAAATATAAAAAGCAGAAATTTACATTACCAGTTAATAAAATACATAGTATTCTAAGCTAAAGTAGCTGTTGAATCAGCTGCATATAAAATGAATGTTAACATGTTTTTGTAGGTATCTGAATGTGTGATGAATGAATCTATGTTCTGTGATCGAGTTTCTGTGTCAGCTAGGTAAAATTAAAGATTTGCCTAAATAATAAGAGCTTAATTTAAGTAGTGTTAATTATAAGAATAAGTACAACATAAGAAATTAAAAAATTACAATGAGTATTCTTTTCAGAGTCTTTGAAGTTCCTGTCTTATCTTGGCTTGTGGCTCCACTTTATATCTTTTTCTAATTTTTTAATATAATTAGGGTTTTATCTTTCCCTTTAGTTGTTCGAGAAAAATTAACTGGCAGTGCTGTGAGCTAAGAAGACTGATTCAAAATTTTGTCTAAACAACTCCCACCAAATGTTAGCAGTTCTGAGAAGGGGCAGCTGTTCAGCAAGGAGGAGAGGGGAGAACAAACAGAATTGGGGGAAATTTATGCTATTGCTTGGAGCTAGGCTCCTTGGATCCATGGTTTCCGTGATGTCTGCTGCTGTGAAATTTTCTTAACGGCATCTTAAATTATGAGCTTTTTTTACAGAGCTTTTACAAGATGGGAGGAAGCAGTTGAAGAAGAAATAAAAGTTTAAAGTTGAGGATGGGTTTAGGTATAAGAAAAGCCTATGCAGGCATCGAAAACATAGGGATTAGTGCTGAGGAGGGGGATTTACTTTCTCTCAACACTCCTGGTGCTTTGGGGAGAAGAGACTTACGTCCTCAGTGTCTTGTGACAAGCAAGGTCGTGGCTTTGTGCTAAAATTGTGGAGGGTAGAGTGGAGAAAATGTGTGGAATCAGGAGTTTTGCGAATGGCTTCAGCTAGAAGTGGAACTGCTGATAGAGCACTTCTGAGCTCAGGCTTCAGCATGGCTTTACAGGAGGGGAAAAAAAGAGCAACAGACAGTGCGTTTAAGCTACTTTGAAAAGAATGGAACATAAACTGCTACCGTACATAAATGTCACTTTCTATGTTGTAAACAGGCATAAATAAATGTGGTGTTTGAGTAGGTAAAATAACCCAAATAACCCTTATAATGATCCTGATAGTTTCTTAACTTTTTTTATCTATTGTTGATTAATTAGTTTTGTAGTTCATGTCCATTGTTTTTCTCGATGTTTGGTGTCGGTTTTGCCTTAGTTTCACATTTGGTCTCCTCTTTGTGTAAAATGTATAAATAAATGTATAAATATATTCCCTTCTCCTTTTTTTTTTTTTTTTTTAATCAATTACTATTTACATAATAGGTAGAACTCCAGAGAGTAAGTGGGTGAATACTGACCACAAAACTTAGCAAATGGACTGGAGACTGAGGAGACATGGTGCATGGCTTATTGCTGAGGAACAGAACAGAGGAAAGCTTTACCTCATAGTTCAAGCTAAAGTAACAGTAAAGAAATGTTGTAGTAGGACTTCAAATATGTGCAGCAATGCCGATATATAAAGCGGCCAGGTATAGCTTGCAACTGATTCTTGTTATGACACACCAAGGATGTAGCAGCTTATTTGTTCAGAAAACTTTGGGAAAGCATGCAAAGGCATTGTAGTGCTAATGCAAGAATTACTTCAAAGGGTTGGTGTATGTTTCTAAAATTTTTTCAATGTCTGTTTTTTTTAAAAACTATTTGCCATTGTAAACAGTATTTAATTTAACTTAGCACAATAAAGAGAATTTTAGTAGGATTGGAAATGTTTGTTTAGCCTAATATTATAAAGCAAAGCATTTGTCATAAGCAGAATTTCATAGCTGTTGAGTATTCTCCTGTCCCACTAACACGGGATTCTGGAGTTTTACCAGTTGCATGTTCTATATGTGGAAAGTAATATACGTAAATAGTAAATGAACCAGTTAAACTTATTCAAAACGTTTACATTTTTATTCCTTTATCAGAGTTTCTTTTTCTATTCACATCATGTGATTTTATTTGATCTGTTAATACAAGAAAGTTTATACTTTGTTCAAAAAGTACTTTTGTTTTGTTGGTGGTTTTCTTTTTTTTTTTCTTTTATAAAAAAATAAGTAAAGGCTGTATAGTTTGACAAAAGTTTAAGTTACCCTAGTGTTGCATGGGAACAATGTTTCTTATGATCACAACAGCATGATTAATTAGGCAATGTTTTAGAGTATATTGACATTCAGTGTTGAATTTTGTGCACATGTTTTTTATTTTGTTGAGATATCTGCATGTCATTAAAATGTGGTTCATTTTCTTTTCTCATTAGTTCATTTTTTTCTATGTGAAGACACTGTAATTTGTTTTAATTTCATTTTCTTATTGTTAGATTTATTTTCCTCTGTAGTGACATGTAGAAAGGTATTTTTGGTATCATTCTTTGAATTTCTCAGAGGGTATTATCTAACTGATGACAGAAAAAATTTGTTCACATTTGTCGCTTAGTTATTGCACATCTCAATACAATTATAATTTTTCTAATTTGCATGTTACAGAAATGAAGCAAGGACAAGAAAATATTAAATTAAAGAGAGAGAACATAAGCAAACAAGTGGTCATTGACTGAAATAATAATGTGCATGTTGTTTTCCCCCCTTCTCCCTCCTGCATGCAGGGATTTGGTTTCGTAACTTTCGAAAATAGTGCTGATGCGGACAGGGCGAGGGAGAAATTACACGGCACCGTGGTAGAGGGCCGTAAAATCGAGGTGCATGTTCAAAATATTTTCCTTTTCATCTTTTTTATAAATGTCTGCTTCACTCTCATTTGTTGTTTCAGATGCATCATTGGTGTCTTCTGTGTGCTCCCTTTTCCCCTTCCCATTGTTTATATATATATTTATATATAAAGAGAGAGAATCTGGCCTTACTTGGGTTTTTTATTATTATTTCTTTTGTAATTATTATTATTATTATCATTATTGCTGAAAGGTGGATGACAGAATTGAAAAAAAATGAAAGCTTTAATATTTTGAAGTTATTATTTTGGATGTTTTGTAAATCAATGGGTGCAGTAGATTCCAAAAACCAGCCAACAAAAAAAAGAAAAAAAAATTAAAAATTGAGAACAACAAAAAAAAAAGTGTGACAGACAAAACAAAAACAAACAAAAGGTTGGTTTTTTTGTTTTGTTTTGTTTTGGTTTTTTTTTTTTTTTCTGCAGGGTTGATGCGGGATCCACAGTGGCTTTCAAAAAATTCAGATTGGGAAAGAAGCATCCAAAAGATGTACAAGAAAAAGAAACAAAGCCAGACTAGAGACCGACCAATTTTAACATTTAATTTTTAATGAAACCATCAGGCTGCTTTGGCTGGATGGCCTGAGCCATTCGTATCTATTAAAAACCCAGCACCACTGGATCCCCTTCAATACTGCCTCAGTCGTATTTGTTAGAATAAAAAAAAATACCAATTGAAAATGCTGTCGTCTTTTGAGTAAGATGTTGCATATTTTGCCTTTTCATTTTCCCCCTTCGACGGTAGCGCTTAGGGCCCTCACCAAACTCTCAGTAACCATGGTAACTGTATACATACCCATGCTGGCGATGGTGCTGAATGGTAAGTGGAGAAGTCCATCTGCCGTTTCACGTATTTAGCGCTGATATACCACGTGAATTTTTTTGACTTGTTGTATTAAGTTTTCTTGATGCTACATTTTTTTCTATATTGGTACGCCTGTAATTGAGTGTACGTTTTAAGCAAGCCTGGGAGGCACTGATTGGATTGAGGATATGACTTCGTGCACATCTTACTCAGATTGTTAACTCCATATTGTGTTAAATAATGCACCCTCTTTTTATCCTTTTGTTAGCTGTGATTTTAAAGCTTGAATGATTTTGTTAATTCTTGCAATGAAAAAGGCTCTTGTTCCAAGTGTTGAATGCTAGATGTTGCTTTTCCAATGGTACTTCTCTTCTGAAGGGTTATGTTGCACACTGCTAAAATTCGTTTGTCCCTTTTTTTGACATTTTCTTTGTTTCCTTGTACCTTGTCTCTTTCCCTTCTACTCCACTGCATGTTCCTTCATATAATCTTTTTTTTCTGTTTTGAGTATTTATTGTATCAGTGTTATCATGGAATACAAGCATGCTCTTAAGTCTTAAATTATGCAGTACCTTTTAATTTGCTTTTCATGTCTTTTTATTAAAGTTTAAATGATATGATGTTGCTTTATTGAAATGATTTGTAAGTTAAAATGGTTATGAAAGTAAATGTAATTATAAATAGTATGATTTTGTTATGCACCTGTTGCCTTCTATAAATTAAATTGCATTTTATTTTTACATTACTAATAGCAGTAATAATGCATGCATTTAATAGTAACATGGACCCTCCCTGTAACCCTTTCTAATCCAGTGTTCTATGTGCTTAGGTAAATAATGCAACAGCACGTGTAATGACAAATAAAAAGACCGTCAACCCTTACACGAATGGTAAGTGCATGAGATCTCAGTGCTTTGTTTTAATGTCACTGCATGTGGAACCTCACTCTTCTGCTGAACGGGTGGACTCATTTACTCATGAAGCGTCATAGTCCGCATCCCCTGCATTTCCTTGGGCTCAGGCTTTGTCCGGCGACCTAAAACATCATATGGCTGGGCATAAATTCCGTCTGTGCAGAGTGCAGCTAATTCACAGCCATGTGGGCATAGCATGCATTATTTGGCCTGATTGGAATCTAAGTCTTTAACCACAGTGGCTTTTGTATAGGAAAATATACCTGACAGGAAAGCGTTATTCTCTGCTAGCTTTGTGCAGTGTTAATGTTGCGATGAATGAACTAATCGGAGGATACGATTTTGCTTGGATGAGGGAGGTAGGGAGACCAGCAAGAAGAATGTCTCTGTCAGGCATGAGATACTTTTTAGTACGAAGACATGCATCTAGTCAAAGATAATTTTCTGCCTCTTCTTTCCACAATTTGTTAGAAGTAAAGGGCAAACTGAAATTGGGTGCTGCTTCCAGCTGTTTTCCCCTGGAAAAAATCTAAATTCCAAGCTATCTAAAAAAAAACCTCATTCTAATACTGACCTAAGTTGGTATAATGTTGTACATTAATGATAGAAAAATAATCCATAGATATTTGAGGGGTTTGAAAGGAATACATTTTAACAATGTTTCCTTTGGCAATGTTTGATCATGTGCTTGAGCTGTTTGCATTTGCTAGTTCAGAAAATTCTAACAAGTTCCTAACTCAACAACATCAAACAATAATACATCAATTAAAGTTAATTGCAATTACTTTTTCCAGTTTTACTAGACTGTGTAGTTATAATTATTTGCTTTTCAATTTTAGTTTTTCCCATCCAGTAGAAAGCAGATGAAATCTGCACATACATCAGTAAAGGTTTCCACAGGTAGATCAGACTCTTTTCCATTTTGAAATATAATGGATCTTATTTTCTATATCTGAGGTCTCATTAGTGAGGTTTTACTAAAACCCAGGGCAAACAGTGGCTTTATTTTTTTTATTGAAAGAGTCAATGTTTTCCTACCACAGTAAAAATAAAGTATAGTGATAGTTTTCATTTGACATGTGATAACTGAGCTAATTAAAAATGATCTGGAGAAGAAAGTCTGAAATTCTTCATGCTTTCTCAGAAACTGTTTTCTTCCTTATTTTGTACATAATTGTGGAACTTGGCAAATGGTGCAGATGGGAAAACCTCCTTCATTTTTACTGGCTTTGAAACATCTCAGTGAATCTAATGAAGGAGACACAAAGCTTGACTGGATCACATAACAAGATTTTGTTGCAATAACGAGCTAAATTAACAATATGGATATGATCCTATGAACTTTGTCTGCTATATTGTAACGATAAAAGGATAAAAGTAGTTTTGTTATAAATGATGGTGTATATTTTGTATTCATATTATCCTAAGGCTACAAAACTGTTAATTAGCAGATAACACATTACATATCAGCACATCCAGTGCTGAAGGAAGGGAATGCTGGAAATAGAGATGTGAGATTTTAGGAATCTGATTTTAGAGGATGTTCATCTCTGTCTCCTGCCCGCACAGCAGGATTACTTAGGTCATATGTTATCATTTATTAATATCCAAAACCAGAATGATGAAAATCTGCTGTTAAGTGTTTCCCACTTGAAGTGTTTTGCCTGTCATTTTCCATCCTGTCCCATCTGGACTAGATCTCCCCAAAAGTATGAAATATCCTGTTCAGTGCATAAAAATTAGCATTTATGTTTGTGAATCCGTACATCCAAGGTGTTGCATGTAGGATGTTCTTTTGCACACCATTTGATGGGTATCTACCAAGACAAACTCTGGTTGTAGTTCATACATTTTGATTTTTTTAACTTTTTTTTTAATGTCTGAGGGCTCCTAAAGTAAACACACAAGGACAATCATGTTCGTCTTGCATAATCATTACAAGCAACAAGAATGAAGTGTAGATGTGCAAGAGGCTTCATTTAGTTTAATCAGTGCTTGTATTATCTGTACAACCTGCCATTGTATGATTCTAGTTCTTTATCGTTTTGCCAGGAATTAACCAGAGCTATCGCTGATTATTAAAGGTTATTGTTGTCTAAAGTAAAGGTCTCATCTCTCAAATAAAATATAAGGCTAGTTTTCCTGCGTCCTTCTATGACCATATTAACATTTGCAAGATGCTTCTGATGCAGATAGCCAGAAACTTCTTGTTTGCACATGCCTTTCTCTTCAGAACCACTTCTTTTTTAATGTGTGGCTTTGTTTTTCAAAGAGTATGTGGTGACTGACATGTTATTGGCGGGTGTTCAAAACGTAGTTGGGGGACATGTATTATATGAAAACATCAGGCACTAATATTTATTGTAAATTAAAAATACGATACACTCTGTTTTGTCTTTCATTCCTGAATACTGCTGGTTTGTTGATAACAGGGCTCATGTTGTTAATAGGATTGCAAAAGTCAGTAGATTTTTAAAGCACAAAAACCTAGACTTTTTTTTTAATATATGCAGCTTCATTCAAATAAGTGGTTAGCTTTTGTGTCCTAGATGGTTTTTGAAATAAGTATGCTTTGCTGTGACTTTTGATGATTCTCAAAATGAGCAGTTAATAAATGCTCAGTTGCTAGGAGAGCTTTTTTTGTGCAAGTTTGTTATCAGACAAGATGATTTTGGTGGCTCACCTCATATTTGTGATGTGCTTTGGAGATGAAACTGCCTTTTCTTTGCGAATAAATTCAGTGTCAGGAATTCTACTTGTTGGCAAAAATATTTCGGAGACGTTTTTAGATGTTCCAACCTACCCTGTTCACAGTTACACTTTCTTCTGATGCCCATAGTGCAATTCAGGATGCTCACCCAAGTGTTGTAGGGAATAGAGAATTATGTGCAAGTAGATTCAGAGAACTGCAGCAATGAATGAGGGGCATGAAACAGAGATCAGTAGGGGGATAAATATGTTTTAAAGTTTATACTTGTGATGCCTTGAATTTGAGCCTTCTGTTGATCTCAACTTAGTCACTAGCTGTGATTTTGAATCTATAACCACAGTTAAATTCCCTCCCATTCCCCTTTCCTCCCCCCTCTGTAGGCAAACAGGAGGAAAGCAAATGGTGTCGCAGGGCTTCTTTCCCGTCAAAGCATTCCTCCGGCCACGGATGCCTGTCTGGCCTGTGAAGTGAAAATAATCCTCTCTGCATTGCTGTGCCCCACTTTCTACCAAAGCTTGTTACACTGTGCAGTACGATTATTTCCTTCCCTTTAGCACGCTTAACGTGCATTTCTTCGGATGACTGTACAGGGTGGGGTTTGGGGGCAGGCAGAGAGATTGTTCGTTTCCTTGTTTGTTTTTTAAGTTTAAGTGTTTATAGTTTCAACTTGAGGGGGAGTTTAATACTGTGACAGTAAGAAAAATGCACAAAATGACACCCACTGCAGAGAATTTGCCTCCTCCAGCTGCTGAAGTAGAGTTACTTGGCAGCTGCTCGCTCGGATACATCAACTACTATCACACTTGATTAACCCACACAGCTATGGGCCAGCACATTGCTAGCTGACAAGATAAAGCTAAGTTTAATTACTGTTATTTTCACGATGAATGAAGTATTTCCTGTATAAGCTTCAAAAAGTTAGACGAGACAGCCGTCACTGAAAGAGAGGTAAGGAACTGAAATACGAGAGTGGCTTTCAGCTGTGAAGAGCAATCTGTGTCTTCCAAGATTTTTTCTTTCTCTCAGCCAAATTGTGGCGCTGTTAGTGTAACTTAGAAGCTGAGAGGTGTCTGTCAGCTGCTTTGACAGCAAAAGCTGACAGATCTGAAATTCAGTCCAATCTTTCATTTTGGATGGTGTTGATCAGTGGTCTTTTGAGGAAGTAAGGAATTTGAAATATTAAATAGTCTCTAAGCTATAAAAAGTTAGTTTTTCACTGAAAGTCTCAACATTTGGATGATTTTCTGTCACACAAAGCTTGGCTAAGAGTATTTGTTATACCACGACATTCCTGAATATATTCCTGTAGTATGTAAAATTGAAGGGTCAGGTAAAAATCCTGTGATATTTTCAGGAGGAAAGTAATTTTAGCCCTTCTTGGTTGGCCATTTTTCAGCTTCCATAATTGTATAGCAACTGCAATTATTTCCGCAGAGCAGATTGAATGCAATGCTGCTCTTTGCTCTATTTGAACTTATTAATGAGTTGCATTTCAAACCCACCCCTCACCTCAGTTACTGAACAGTTAATTACTGGTAAATAATTACTGTGCATCAGATAGAGAAAACAGCATTTTTAAAGGGTAGGAATAGTTTTCTTTTGTGTTATTATTGAGATTTTTGTATTACACTTCTTCAGTCTTATAATGCATTATGGTCTTACGGTCTTCTACTGTGCTTTTGCATTACATGATATGGCCAAGGCAGAAACAAGCCTCAATACAGTTTGCATTTATATTCCTCTAATCTTGGCTCTTCTGATTTTGAAAAGCCTTGTTGTCCATGTCTTGATGGCATTTTGTTTCCAGCAGCATACTTGTAGGGTCTATTTATACTATAGTTCTTGAGTTTAAAAGATGCTTTTTCTCAGTTTTTTTCCTTTATTCCCAATTAGAAGTGGTGCTTCCTACTCTTCTGATTCAAATGTGCTTTTGGAAAATCCCTAATTTTTCAGTCCCAGTACTTCAACTAATTGTTCAAACACTAAAGAAAAAAAGGGCCTGGGTGGGGGGATGTTCTGTGGAGTTTGGAGTGGATCCACCTGTGGCTGAGCAAAACGCAAAGATAATCGGCTGAGAAAGCTAACGAGTTTGCCAGTGCTTTCTCCTGCTGTTCTCTCACCCCTTCCCCTTCAGTTCCTTCAGCGTTGCTGTCTTCAGCATCACATACGCTTTGAATACAGGCCCTGCTTCTGCAGGGAGCCTCTGCGCCCCAGGCTTACCTGGAAATGCCGTGTCGGGTGTAAGGACGTGACAGCAACTCTTTGGAGTTTGGCCAGAACGCGTGATACAGAATATCTGTTGGTTCTGTGCTTTGGTTTTATGCCAGCTGTGGGAGGACAGAGATCATTTAAGACAAAGGCAGGGGCTGCATTTGTACCACTTAAGAGCTTTGCAGAACGTGACTGCAGCATTTTCTTACGTGCCGGCTACTCCATAGCAACATGCTAACAGCATCTATCAGCTGTAAACGCAGGCGGTACAGTCACTTCTGGTACCTGCCGGTAGTCGTCCTGTTTCAGGGCGCGCAGTCTGATGTACAAATGCAAATGGAAAAAGGTCTCAGGCGTTTGACTGGGATCCTACAGTGCGCAAATCTGTTTCCTGTCACAATAGGCGTTTCCATACAGTGTCTACGCTTTCATTTTTCACAGAGGAGAATCAAAATGCTCAGATTATTTGATTGCCTTGTAACCTACACTAACACGTGCTTATCAGAAATATTTATGTCCAGCAAATGAACTGTTTTGGCCTCTCTGGCTTGTAACCAGAGAGTTAGAGCAATGAAAAAGAACTGATCTACTCTGGTACTACGTGATATAGGGATACCTGAACTAGTTCTGACTTAATTCCAAAAGTTAAGGGAATAAGTCCATGGCAACTGTGCATTGCAGCCAAGGTAATTCACCTGATAATTTATCCCAGTACTACATGTCCAAAGAATGCCTTGTTTCATTACTTATTTCCATACTTCAGTCTGATATTAAAGATTGGTAAGCTAAGATGCCTATACAACTCTCATTAAAATGACCTTTTTTGAAACCATTTTATCTGTATACCTCCATAGAAAAGTAAAATTAAAAAATTATTATTGTCCTCACTAATTATAGTATTAACTCAGTTATGTTTTTATGTTTGCTGCAGGCTGGAAATTAAATCCAGTTGTTGGTGCAGTTTATAGTCCAGAATTCTATGCAGGTAAGGATTATGCTATAGTTGTCTGTGCCATATTTTATTTTAATACTCTTTAAAAACATGCAAAATACATGTTTGGTGTAAGGTTTGGTTTCTGTGTTCGATTCACATTATGTGCAAGTCATTTACAGGTTTGTGATGCAGGATTTTAACAGTTACCTGGGCATACTAAAGTTTATATAGAAGATATATGAATATCTTTTTATTGCAAAGTAGATAGTATAATATGAAATGTACTGCAATATCCCAGTTTTACATGAGTTTTTATTTGTTTTTTTTTATTTTATTTATATTTTATTTTATATTTCAGTACAGTCACTTTCCTCAAGGAATTATTTAAGCCTAGTGAGCAACAAAACCAAAAAAGTCTATCTATAAATATATATTTTATGCATACATACGTACCTAGACATGTGTAAGTATAGAACATCTGTGTTCATAATGGGTTTTTTGAACATTTTTCTTTAAATTTTATATTTAGTTTTCAGTTTCTTAAAATTTCTGTGTTTATACTCTATATTACCTCTTGAGTCTTCACTGAGGTAGAATTCTGATCCTAGTTACAATTTGGTGTTGATGAGATATAGTCTTTTTCTATTTGAACTCAGTCATTGCTAGCAACAGTTTCTAAATGTGCTTTAGCAACAGTATTGAAACCAAACATGGTTATACTCCAAACCCCAGTTGATTTCAGAGGAATTTTAACCCCACCCATAAACACAATTACTAGGAAGTCCAAAAAAAGCCATTTTTTGAAAGCTAATTATTTACATCTAAGACAAAAATAATCACTGTAACTCCAAATATTTCTAACAGGTAATAAAGTCGCCTTCCTTTCCTAGGTTCACAGTCTTAGATGAGTCTTCCATGACTTTCATGGGAAACTCTGGGAATTTTTTAGTTTTCCATTTGGATCTGTTTTTCAGTTGTCTGGGGGGGTGTATACTGGATACAAATACCTAATCATGTTTTTAAAAAAAGAAAATTTTTACCCATTGTCACACACTCAGGTAATTGAAAATAAAGAGGTAATTGTAGAATACATTCTTTACAGCAAGTAAAGATCAGATATTAGGAAAGCATTTTTCACAGATGTTGGTTAAGCATGTGAAGAGGTGGCCCACAGAAGCTGGGGAATCTCCATTCAAGGAGATATTCAAGCCTCCACCAGACAAAGGTGAAAAACTTTTGTTAGTTCAAGGGACTTCAAGAGATAAAAATTGCCAGCTAGGACTACTGTTACAAACAGATATTTATTTTAAAAAAGCTGCCTGTAATACATCCAGTGGTGCCTACTAAGATAGACAAAAATGTTCCATTTAGGGTATTGTGTTATAAAAGTGGCAGAGTATAATAAAAATACTAACTTGGCATTCATGGAATTGCAATATTTAGCGTAGGCAGAATTTATTTCCTTCCTTGATGTATGCCTACATTGAAAACAGGAATTTAACATTGATCTCCTTTGAGTAGTTAGTGAACCAGCCCTGAACCTGCATAAATTAGAAAGTCAGAGTTATTAGTCATTTTATATAAATGACTTTGTGTTAATGACAAATATAATAATATTCCCATAGTACAGTAATCAATTTTCTAATACGTATGCAGAATTAACAATCTGACTTATAATTGTCTCATGAAGTAGGGCATGAAGAGTTCACATAGTTTGTAAATTAAAATCAATATTTTCAATCTCTCCTGAAGGTAATTTTCCTAATTTACTGGACTTTTCCCTAACATTTATTTTGTCTTTTAATTATAAAATGGCAGGTTATTGATTTTTTTGTATAACCTCCTAAAGTCCCAAGTGCATTTTTATTGCCAACACAAGGGAGGTGTTTGCCCTTCTTAATGAGAATCTTTAATTACCATTAGAAGAGTATTAATTTAATTTTATGAATTATGACATGCACTCCACCACACCTATGCAGAAAGTTCTATCAAGATACTTCATGTATTTCAGATTTTTTTCTGTTTATACATACAAGAGGTTTAATTTTTTTTTAAATGCGTTATTAAATGCATATTTTCTGTATTGACTAAAAGATAATTTTTTCTCAGACATTTAAACTTTCTTTTAAGCAATTTAGTTAAAAAAAAAAAAGAAAAAAGCTCTGTGCAGCTCTCTTAAAGTCGTTAGAAAATGAGACAGTAAAAGATCAATGCAGTTCTTGCATGCTGTAATAGAATACCGCGACGTATCTTTCCTTTTGTGTCCACCCCCGCCACCTTACTTGGAGAAGAAGCAATTGCACTTTTGAAGATTATAAAATTAGAAATGTGATTTTTAAGACAGCCAAAGTTCTAGTTATTTGGTTTAATTATTGTCTCCAACACTGTCATGTTAAAATTGTACCAACTCTTTCATAGTCAGTGCAAGAAGTTCCTTTAGCTCCTAATAAATGATGAAAAATGTGGCCACTTCTGAAATAAAGCTGATACATTTGCAGAGAAACTGTTGATTTAAAGTACCTTTAATCTTCATAAATAAGTAAAAAACCAGAAGGTTATACAAAGCTGTCACGATGGCACTGATGAATGGCAAATTCACCCGTTTCTCAATTGCCGGTGAAGACACACGCCGCAAGGCTTAACCGTATTGTACATCATATCTGCCAGCTCATTTCTGTGATTAAATATTCCATCAGTGCGGGCTATAAGGCGGTAAAGCTTAACAAGATTCATAAGATGCACCACTTGAATACACATAACTCACTTCCTTGGATAGAGAGCACCCCGCATGCAAAAGAAAATTAGAATTGAGTTAAATTACTCCATAAGACAAGATCAATAGAGAAAGGAAAAGATCCCCTAATGCAATGCAAATCTAAGATATAGTTATGTCCTGACAACTTGAAGCAGACAATTAAAGTCAAATAGGGAGGAACGCAATGTAAATCAACCCTAAAACCTTGAAGATAATGGTAAACAGTAGGACCAGTGACATGATTGTTATAGCTCTGATTTTTTTCTGAATGTACACTTCTGTAAAAGAAAACCTTTATTGAGGAAACGCATGACAGCTAAAAATGGAGACTATGAGATACATAGCAGATACACAACAGACACTATGTAAGTAAAGTATTACTTGGGGACTGGAAAACACTATATATTTACAAAACACTATAGATTCTTCTTCCTGAGTAGCCCTTCTAAGACTGTTTTTCTGTCTTTGAAATGCTCATGCTGTAGTAAATTAGAACGCTACAGGAATACGGCTCTTTAGGTCAGGTGGTGGCATTAATATGGATTTCCAGTGACACGTTCACAAAGTGCAATTTGAAGACTGCTGTTGTCATTCTGGGGCCTAGCAAGTCTTCCTAACAGCTGCCGACTGTGGATGTGCTGGGGAACTGGCTAACTGGCATGCCTCCTGCCCTTCCCACAGGTCTGCTGGCAAGTCCTGAAATGGCATTTCATACAAAACAAAAGGACGGTGATTTTTTGCGTTTATCGTTTTCAGCATTTCACAGAATTTCACTTTTCCATCTATCATAATTGATAGGTAATTTCTAAAAATTGACTTATGTCCACATAGTCGTCTTCTAGTAAATAGAAGGATACTATTTAAGGTACTTTGCCTCCTTATGAGACAGAAATGCTTAATGCAGTTATCGTTTCCATTTCAGCTTAACTTCTCCAGTAAACTATTTATCAAGGTCTTAGGCAGGTCCTAATGAGGAACTTTGTAAGAATCACTGTGTGATTTCTCTCACAAAGTCTTCATGTAAACTGGGATACATTTTTCATTTATTTGTGTATCCATCCAATTTAAAATCCTTCCCATAGTGACCCATAATTTTGCTATGTTAAGCTCGCGTCTGTTACCTTCCCCCATACACTCATCTATGGCTGGCAAAATGCGGATCTGCAGTTTGGTTTCTTTACTAGGAGTACTCTTGTACTTTCTTACTGTAAGTTGTTACATTCTTTGTTTCCGTGGTTTGTTATAATATCGTTTCCACCTGCTTACTTGTTTTTATATAAAGTATATTTTATCCGTAATACCTAGCCTTCCTTTCAGCCTCAGGCAGTCTGAAAGCAAAGTTCCGTGTTGTTCCTTTCAGTTATTTCAGATCTTTCTTTTTTTCCTCTTTCAATTTTTGGCATGATGAATTTTGGAGCACTGTCTTGCACTCTCCTTAATGGAATGTAGAATATTGTTGCACCCATATTGCTACAACAGATCAGTCCTTTAAAGCAGATAGCTTGAGACACAGTAGGGCCATTTAAAAAAACCTTTGTCCTTCTAAGTGGCAGATAGTATATTTTAGGGCACATACCTGTTGGACAGGCTTCTTTTTGACAGTTCCAGTATGCAAGGTGAGGGAAAAGATGTTACAGAAATTACCTGGAAATTTGGTGAATCTTCTTTCAGAAAACAGTTGAATTCACAGTGACCTGCATGAGGAAATATTCTTGTCTGGTCATAAGCAACAAACAATATTTCAAAAATGTCAAAATTTAAGTTGGCAGTGGAGAAAGAAAGGACTTAAGACTAGTGAAGAAGAATCGCTAGAAGTGGTCATGGAGCACAGCTCAATGACAAGTAATAGACACCCCATTCTCCTTTCACTTAAGCAACTGATTACATATTATTTTTCCTGAATAGTCATGAAGTGCTAGAAGTTTTTCAGAAGCTAGTTTCAAGAGTCATCCTACGTAGCTGAGTAGTTGTTTTCACTTCATGAATAGTCTTCACCCAGTGAGGACTATTGTAGGCACCCAAGTTCTTAGGCAGTTAGTAGTTGTCATTCCAAGGTGGCTTGGAAAATTTTCCCCATCAGTTAAAGTGAAGGAAAGGGAAAGAGCATGTGCTTTTGACTATTTTATATGCCCTCAGAAGACAGAGAAGTTTTAGGTGCCTGGGGCTTTTTAGCATGCTGTGGATTTGGAAGCTAGCAGTATCCTCCAAGCAGCAGATTTTGTAACAAACTTCCTTTCACAAGTTTGTTTAAAACTTTGAAAAATAATGTTATATATAATTCAGAAGGTAGGAAATACCACAGTACTATATATATAAAAACATGCACTTAAATAAGAGGAATCCAGGGGAAGAGAGGATTTCTGTATGTTTGCTAACACTAATTCTCTTTGTTCCTGTCTTAAAGCATCTATTTCTGAAGTGTAAGAGCACCTGGGATTCATTTCATCTTTCTAGTGTTTCTCTTTGAATTTAAATGACTCTTGGACAAGCTCAGCAAATACCCTAGAAACTCTTCCCAGTGAAGGTGTTTGGAGTTTGTGAAGCTGAATTATATGCTTGCACAGCAATTCTAATCCTAGGGTAAAAGTTCACTGTACCATATCTGTAAAGCATAACTTTGGTTAAAATTGCCTGTCTGTCACTATATAGATTAATTCATTTTACAATTTGATTAGGTACACTTATATTTGAACTTAGCCATTGACTAAGCAGATTTTCCTAAATAAATGTATACTCAACACTGTTAACTAAACAGGTTAAGTAATTTTCTAACTACAGAAAAATTAAATAATTATTATTTAATATTCCATCTGTTATATATAGATGGTCCTTTTCAAAGCATAAAACAAAGCTGTAAGTGTTGTTTCCAAAATCATAATGTTAAAGTACCATCATACAAATTGTGACATCCTAGTTAGATTAACACCACTGATGACAGCTAATGCATTTCTAAAACTTCTTTAGAGCTGTTACAAGCCATTATAGTGGAAATACTGGTTTATGAAAGATTAATAAAGCTGATAGAAAAATGGAATTCGGCATCTGTACTAGCTATTTACTCAAAAAAATCTTCCAGAATTAATTATGCCTTATGCTACATTATAATGAGTTTTTCATTAAAATGTGTACCATCATGGAAACTAAACAAGGATTATTCAAAGAATAATGCCAATGACTGTTATTTTTTGAAAGATTAATTTAGTTAATTGGTTATAGATTTAAATCTGGAACAAGGTTAATCAACCTATATTTATCATTGTATCGAAGTCTACACATTTTAAAGAGAAAATCACAGATACTGTCAGTATTACCCTTTTAAACATGTTTCTTCTGTTTAGATGTATATTTCATAACACCGTTTATGCTTAGGCTTTGATCCTGTTCCTATGTGATCTCTAAAAGAAATTCCATACAGTTGATTATTTCATGGTAAATCTTGAACTGTAGATAGAGCTTTATACCAGAAGATAGAGAATGGTTATGAAGGGAGTTCCTCCTTCTTCAATGTAAAGGTTTGGGAATTTTGACCACAGTCTGGTATAGAGGAGTCATTTGATACTGGATTGTGATGAATTTGTGCACAAATAGAATCTGGAAAAACAGAAACTGCGTATTTGCTGAAAGTCTGAGTTCTTTCAAAACAGGGGAAAGGAGGTGTTTGGGGGCGGTGGGGGGGTGTTTGATCTGTTTGCTTGTTGGTACAGTCTTGCTGAGACATAGATCTTGAGTTTTCTGTAAGTCAGCCTGAGTTAATACTACTGAGATATCCCACTTCAACTTGTCTGAGGTGACTACACAGAACCACACTGACCCTATCTCACTACTTGGAGTCAATGGATTTGGAGTTGTTAAGTGTGAGTTAGTGCTGCATCCCCACTATGGTGTAGTATTACTAGCCTTACACTGTTCTCCAGTGATAGGTTGGATCTCTGACTGTTTTTCTGGAAGTCA
The DNA here is from genome assembly GCF_964188355.1 of Buteo buteo. NCBI lineage: Eukaryota > Metazoa > Chordata > Aves > Accipitriformes > Accipitridae > Buteo > Buteo buteo. Next base: position 5,580,496 of record NC_134199.1, read on the forward strand.
TATCAGTTGTTATTGTAGGTAGAGAGTACTCTGAGATGACAGAACAGTGCTAACAAGTTGATAGAGCTGGCATGAGTGCAAAGCACAAAGTTAAGGCAGGAAGGCGAGGTGAAGAATTGTTATATTAGCTGTTCTGGGAGGGAAAAAACACGTAGAAAGGGAGTAATACACAGAAGAACAGAAAAAGTCTATTTAAATCGGTATTTTAAGGAAGAAAGTAGGGCCAATGTATGGCAAAGGTTCTCTAGCCTCTGTTCGTCCTGCATGGCTTGCATGTTTTTTACAAAGGAGTGAGATGCCTTTCCTCATTCTGAGGTCCTAACTCAAAAACCTGCTTTCCCCTTTGAACTGCTAGGTAATAAATTGCCTCAGTGGTAGTTCTGCTGGGTAGCACCTATGAAAATTTCTTGATTTGTTTAGGTAAACTTGCTCGTCTTATAACATCTGACCAAAAGATAAAACAATGTGTATGAGGTAGGCTTGGAATGATAAATTCCTGTGCATGAGTAAACCTGAATTCTACTTTAACATGTGTTCTGTGAGTTGGTGGATGAATACAGGACCAGGTGTAACCATAATTAAACATGTGATTATGATTGCAACTTACTTGATGTAGTACCTTATTCTAGCACAGAACACCACGTATGTTAAAAGTATGTTAGAGTTAGCTCATGGGAGGGAAATCCACTGACCATTATTAAATACACAGAAGCTGCTTTGGGCTTAGGAAGTCCTTGAGCTGCAAGTGGTTGGAAACTAGGGTAACACCTGTGAGAAGAGCATCATGCTTGCTGTCATCTTGTAGTTTACCTTAGGTGTGCACTTTCGATGATTTTGAAAATTTTATTTTTTTTATTTATATCCAACATGTCAAAATGCCACTCAAATGACAGCAAGATGGTTGAGACTATAAGGGGCAGTGTGAAGGTCACATTTTTGCATTACAGTCAATGGCCACCAAGTTAAAGTATTCAGATTACATCTTGACATGTAGTTTTGTAGTCAAATGATCTGTTCAGCTGAGTTGCCAGCTACTCAAGTAGTCCCCCTCATCTCACATACGTACCTTTGTTTAGTTTAAGGCTGCTTTTGTTTGAAGGAGCATTCTTCTGTGGAGCTTCTCTTTTCTCCAGTGAGCTGGTATAATACGTTTGAGCAGCTCCCTCCCAGATGTAGCATAATCATTGTGGAATGCAATGGTGATCATACTCTAACCTGGACATTTCACACCCATTAAATAATATTGTTGACACTAGACCAGACACTTCTTAACAAAATTATAGAAATGTGGCTTGGGACTGACTTCTGGAGGTCACTCAGTCCTTCTTTTTGAAGCAGGACTAAGACCTGTGCTAGATCAGGTGAGCCATTAATCTGTATACATCGTGACTCTGTGACAAGACGGAGATTTATGATCTTCTTTGAGTAACTTTTTCCAGTGCTGCACTGCCCTCCTAGTGAAAAACTTTTTCCTAATGTCCAACCTAAACCTCCCAAGCTACAGTTAGTGGCCCTTGACCTTTTGCATTATCATCTGCTATGATTCCAATGAGATTTTGGCTCCATCATCTTTGTAACTTCCCTTCAAGTAGAGAAAGCTATTAGATTGCCTTTTAACTTCCTCTTTGCCAGACTAATTAAGTTCAGTTCCCTCAACCTCTCTTCACAGGACATGAGCTCTAGACCCCTGCCCATCTTGGTTTCACTCCAACAGATCCTCTCCAGTTTCTCCACATCTCAGTTGAACTGGAGTGGCAGTAGGTTTAAAAACAGAATGCAGTATTCCAGGTGCAGTCTTGCTGGCACCAAGTGTGTGTGTGTTGGGGGGGGTAACAACAGCTCTTGATCTGCTGGCCATGTTTCCATGTTTCTCCGAATTTCACCTAGTATGCAGTTTGCCTTGTTTGTTTAAATGTTACTTCAGTAAAACCAAAGAAAGTGTTCTGATCAAGCAGGAGCTGTAACATCCTTTCTTTGTTCTTACGTTGCTTCTAGCTTCTTGTATGTTTGTTCAAATATTTTTTATTTTGTATATAATTGATCAATTTTTAAAGTGCTAAAAAGAAAGTTAAGTACTGTGCTTTAATCATGAAGACAATCTTTTCAGGAAAAATAATTCTTGGACTTATTTAAACGTTATTCTGGTGGTTAGTGAACATATGTTCTATGGCTTCCTGATTAGTGATGGACCAAAAATAAACTAAATAAATATGGTGGCAGCCTAAAACTGTCTAATCATAAATATTATACGGAGATATTTTTTTCCACAATTGTCTCCCTGGCCTTGTCTTGTTAATACATTAGTTTGCAGCATTAGTATGGTTTTTAAGTAAATCTGACAATTATCCCTGCTTGCTACATGCTGGCTTGGAGTTTGCAGAGCAGGTTTAGTACACATGAAATAGATTCTGTTTGCAAGAAACTGCACTGGGAGCTGTACTGGAGGCTCCACACGCACACTGACTGTTGTATGTCACGCAGATTGGCTTTTGGACAGTCTTGAATGGTGTGTGGTGGGGTTGTCTGCTTCAGGGGACAAGACTAAACCTGGACCAGAGTGAACTCTCCAGACTGTGTATAATGTAGGTTTAGAGGCTGGATATAAAACCAGCTGTTTTAGAGCTACTGCTACTGTCTCACCAATTACTTGACAATACAGGTCAGCCTGGGTGTGCACTGTCTGGACCTGAGGTCTGGGCTACCATATGCATGATGGTTGTCTGATAGAATAAAACTGAGACTGTAATTCAAATACCAGCTATGAATATATGTAAAAAGCAATGGCTTAAGAATTTCTCAGAAGAAAATTTAACACAAACTACAGGGTCATCACTAAAACAGTTGTTTGTTCAGGACTGGGTGGGATAATTAGATAAGTTAATAGCATTTATGCAGAGGAATAAATTCCTCTGATTAGAAGAATAACGAAGTTAGGAAGATCCATGCGTTAGGATGGACAGTCAGGCAGACAAACTATTCTGAAATGTAAAGTAATAAAGTAATATATGAAATGTAAAGTTAATACAGTTAAGTGGAATGGAAAACAACTCTGCTGTGTGTTAAACCTTAATTACATCTGTAAATTAATGCTAAAGCAGCTTAAGATTATGTTGAATTGTATTCCAAACATATAGCTAATGTTTCCTGTTTTGTCTTCTGCATTTTTTTTTCCCATTTTGGGCATTGGATGACAGAATCCCTGATACATTTGCATTGTAATTGCATTTCACAATACTTATTGAGAGTAAATTTCAAAATACTGAGTTTTCATTCGTTTACTCATTTGTGGAGGTAGCTGAGATGAAATTGTGCTTTACAGTGATACACAATCTCTGTCAGTTTGGCTCTGTCAGATTTTCTTTGTGCAAATTGTTTTGGGGGAAATCTCCGAGCGCAGAAGTGCTTCTAGTAAAAGTGAGTGTTTTGGAAAGTTTGGAAACATTGCAATACCGTATTTGTAATGTTTTTTCATGCTACTGAAATTCTGGCATCTGAATGGGCTAGGGAAGAAATAAACTAACTAAAGCCAGGATTATGCATGATGATTCAATTTTTGCTCTTTTCTATTCTCAGCTTGTCATTCAGAGTAGAATTTTATTTGTAAGTTAAAACCAGCATCCACTGGGGTAAGTAAATAGAACTGAGGGATTAGTCATTTGCATCTCTGCATCTAATTGCATTAGATTTGCATCTCTGTTTTATCGATTTACTGAAATAGGTAATTTACACAGAAAATAGTGTCTTGACACAATATGAGAGGATAAAGTATAAACACATCTACTTGTAATCCCTCCAGGGCCATGGTGGAACTGTAGTGTTCGTGTTTGAGCAGAAAGGCTCCAGTTTCATTTATTCTGTGATTCTATTCATATTGCAGTCTTTATTCATCAGGCAGATGTATGAATGCGACCCATTTTCGTTATCAGCAGAATATAAATGTATTTTTTATATTCTCAAGTATCCTATTTCAAGAATAGTATAATACCAGCTCAGAGTTTATACTTATACTTCAGAATTTCTCTCATGTTTGTTTCTCAAAGTTACAAATGAACCAAGAGTAACCATCATTTACATACCTTTTAGTATGCTAGGAGGACCTAGAAAGATTGGGAATAAAGATGTGATTTTCAGAGGTCCTGAACAACTTCAGTGGGACACATCTTCCAGTGTAAGATAATGGCAGTGAATATCACTGAATATCAATTTATGTGCACCTGAAATTGCGTATATACATCATATAGAAAACATATTTTGTAGGAAAGTTACAGTTGTGGGCAATACTGACAGTACCACTCCAATTTTTTTACATGATTACATAGTACGTTTCCAGTTTTAAATTTTTTGGTGAATAAGGATTTACACTTGGATGCCAATTCATTAACAAGCACAGGTAAACTCTCTAGGCTTGTTACGTATTTTGGTACAAGCAGCCATTGAGTTTCTGTGACATTTTGGTTACAAGACAAGGAATGTCTGTGGCTGATTAATAACTTTTAAATTATGTTTGGGAAGGAGGGTTTATTATAACTGTTTTACATTGTGAATGGAAACATTACATAAATTGTTCCTGAGAAATACAGCCCATCTATGGTAAGGTTGGCATGCTAATGAAAATAGAAATGAGTCAGTCACACAGTGTGTGTTTTTAAGCTGGCGTTACTTTGCCTCATACCAGCAGTACCCTGGCACAGCCTAAATTTGCCACTAACCCCCAGTGATTATGCCATGCTGCATTGTCAAGCTATTCCTCCTAAAGCAACCTTTGAGAACTTTAGTGGATCACTAGTGGATATACCTTTCCACTTTTCCTTGATGAAGTTTTAAAGCAAGTCATCACGTTGTGAGGCAGGAAAAGGATGTTGGCATGGGAGCAGAGCTTAAAAGAATTTGCCGCTTCCCAGCTCCTGTGCTATCCACAAGGTCTTTCCCCATCTAAGACACCACAGGACATACCGGTAGGTAGTTTGATCAGTTATGTATGGTTTGTCAGGTCCTGGAGAAGGAGAGATCCTGAAGCACCTTGTTACCTTGTGATGAATTATATATACTACAGAAGGAAGAGTGGGGAGAGGGGAATTAGGAGAATCTCACACAAAATTCTTACCAGAGCTGCAAACTTTGTTGCTCATCTGACTTTTACTTATGTGATATAAACACCTACCAACCCCGGTATGTGACTTACTATACTGGACACTGAACATATGTAACAGGGGAGAGAGGTCTGTTTCCCAAAAGTTTGGAATGATATGACCAGCAAAGAATAATCGGAAGGATGGCTTACAAATGATGTTTGTGTAACATGCATTGCCGTTCCCTGAGTCATTGCCTAAGTTCATTGAGTGTTTTTGTGACACTCTAAGAGAGGTGATAATAAAGAAACATGTACTACGCTTAGAAAAGTGGTGGAAGGAAAATTGGCATCTTAAACAGAATTTTTGAATAAAGACATCCCATAAAATGGGACACAAATATTTTTAGCTTTTCTTCACTTTTTCATGTGGGTTTGGTTTTTTTTGGTAAATAGTATTATAGAATATATGAACTGGTACTTAGTTGCCAAAACCAGTAAGAAGCTCTTAATGGTAACACAATAGAATAAATATGTATAAAGAAGAGCTGCTTTAACCAGGAAGCTAAGTGCACAATGGATTAGAGTGATGTCATCTTCACTAAATCTCCTTGTATGTAGTAACTTCCTTAGTTCCTATGTTATAAACTGTCATTTTAGCTACCTGTGCTCTACTACCCTATGTAGACCAGCCCTGGATATTGACTTGATTAATTTCTGCCACTGAAAATTCTTATGTGATTACCCTCTTGTTATGATGGAGGTACTTGTACCCTACATAGAACTCAGTACCACTGTCATCTTTGGAGCTGTCTGAAGAGGTTTATATAAAGCTGTGGTTTTTAGGATTCCCAGAGTGAAAGTAGAAAATCAGTTTTTCCCCTTTGTCTCACTTAGTAACATGTTGCGGTTTTTCCCTGGGATGTAACAGGGTACTACAGTGCAACTTCTGTCCTATTCCCTTTTGTAAATCCCCAAAATTCCTGGGGGAATAAACAACAGCATGGAAACTCTTGGGTCATGAGCAAAAGTACTAAAGCCATCTCTGCTGGGAGGTAATGCATTGTAAACTCAGGTTCTCGGTAGTGGTACATCAACTTTATACAGGTCTGATAGTGAAGGTTTCTAAAAGTTTCATCTAGTTCTTGTGACAGGAGAGAGCTATTCCCATGATCAAGGCCTTGCAACACTGTTAATTTTACATCAGCAGTGTAATTTTAACTAATGGTATTAATTTTTTTCTGCTGAAAATGTTTCAATTTATACTTCCAGAAAGGATGCCATAAGAGGTTCCAACTAGTTGTGCAAATTCTTTTAAACTTACTCCAGGTCTTTACTTTTAAGCTGTTTGTAGTGCTGGCTACACAGTGGTTCCAGTTAGACCTAAAAGCTATTTTAAGAGAGGTGATTTCAAATCCTTTATGATTTACTGGAAAGTCCTCCTGTTGTCGATCCTGGGTACTTCTTGGCTCCCTGAGTATTTGAGAAATACAGTGAACTTTGCCATATGTCATGTATAGCCAGTGAGTAGTCTGTGCATCATCCACTTATGCTCTGTAGATTAATTTATATAAATCATGTAAATAAGAACTATACACAACCCCTTATTTTTGGAAGTATGAAAAAAATTAGAAAAATACTTTCAATCAAATATCTTGGAACCACTGGGAAATGAATTTTTTGTATTCTAAAAATATTTATGACTTCACATCATTTTCCTTACAGCCCTGAATATTTTTAGGGTAATTATTTTCTCAAAATAACTATAGTGCTTCAACAAAGAACCTAATCAAACAGTACATTCTTAATCATGGACTGTAGGAGAAAACATTGGAGGAAGAGAAGTATGAGTGGGAATATTTCTGGATCTTGAAAAGTATGTTTTTGTCCATGCTGCCAGCCTGTACGCCAAGGACAAGTGGTGAATCAGTCTGGGGGATCTCTGGAGTCACACGGCAGTGCTCAGCTGACACCACCGTGCCCTGCCCCAGCACAGCTACCTGCTGTGGGCGGCACAACCCATCGCCTTGCTCAGCCGCTGCAGGCTGTTGCTCTCCCGTTACACCCAGCAGCATGGCTGCCTCAGTTTCCCTTCTGCCACTGGTCTGTCTAAAGCTCCCCGGTGTGCCTGTAGAGAATACACTCTTCAGATATATATGGTGAGGTTTTTCTGATCCTTTTGATGGAGCGAGTCAGGAGGGGCTTTCAGCTGGTGATCTCCAAAAGCCTGTATCACTGGTCACATCTGCTGTGACCAAATAAGTAGATGCTTATATTAGAAAAAAGCACGCAGATCGTTCTTAAGGAGAAAATATCAGCCTTAAATATTCTGGTACGGAAGGCATTGCAGAATTAAGGATGAGCTCTTGCATGACACTAATTTTTTGAAGTTCATCAGTTCCATGATATTATTAAGTTAACAGTTTGAACAGAAATATTAAGAATTTTATATGAAGATCCTCTTTCTTAAAAAAACCCACTTTTATTCTGTCATGCTAGAATTTAGTATTCTAGAGGAAAAATAATATATATTTTTTTCCATTAGGGAATTTACGGATTGTTTCAATGTTCTGAGGTTTATCCAGCAGATCTTACTGTAAATAATTCAATCTTTCCCCAGTTGTATTAATTACAATTTTAATACTTTTAATAACAAAATTAGATGCAGCATAAATAATCTCTTCTCACAAAAGTAGATTAAAAAGTTCCACATTTTTCTAATAAAATCTAATAATAGTGTTTTAGGTATTATTATTAATTTTGTGTACGAATTCGAAGGCAGATTGTCAAAATATAATTAGAAAGCTCTGTGCAACAAATTAAATACACTCTTGTAGCATGGATGAAAAAGGCAACTGTTTTGAAGTACTTTCATTAGAAAGCAGAAGACTAGAGTAGGGAAAATTAGATTTGTATGAGATGAAATCAGAAAAAATGTAAGAATGTTAGCTGCAAAAAACTGGAAAGTATCTATGGACCATGAAGCAAACAAAGTGTCATCTAGAGTTTATGTTGAATAATATAAATAAACTATAATCTTCAATTTCTAAAAACCTTTATCTTTAATGACTTCAAGTAAGTTTAGTAAATATATATAGATACATTAATCTTAAAATCTAATGAAAATTACTGATTTTAATAATTCCTTTCTGGATTTCACTCAGCTGAATGAATGCCTCTATATCTTCAGCTCGCTTTCATTTTCAGGCTTCTGTGGTAGCACAAGTTTTTAAGCATTTATGGTGTTAAATACCTCCATATTCCAATGTACACATTCCTAGTGTCAAGCAAGTGTGTCGATAGGTCCTGTTTATCTACCAGCCTGAAACTGATGCTTGCCATTAGGATCTCAGTAGGTATATGTTCATTTAACATCTTCCAGTTGTGGATTTTTTTGGAAGGCTGAGAGAGATAGATATCAATATAGTCAACTATGTGCTGTCTTAAAGTAAGGAGAAAAATTTTTTTAGCTTGTTTTATCTTTCAGATTGGTAGTGGATAGCTGGAAAAAAGCAAGCATCTCCAAATCCTGTTAGTTAAGGGTACGCTATTGTCTGGGAAGGTTGGAAGCATAATATTTCATGAGATTTCCAGTGCTCACAGTCTTAGCTAAATTGTGTAAATTACAAGAATTATTTTCCTTTAGTATTTCCTGTATTTCTACTTCAACTGACAGCTGCAAGCAATAATCAAAGAACTGGTTAATGACAGAAATTTTTTTATACGTTTTTTGAAAGAACTCTGGTCTGGTAACTGAATGTAGGTTGAGAATTGCTCTTGTAATACTATATGGAAAACGTGCCTACCATTTGTAATTAATCTTATCCTTCCAAACATATTTGACTCAACTCTGTTGAGTTACATTGCTTATAAGTCAGTGCACAACTTCTAAAGTCTCACAAATCTTCATGTAGATTTAATATTTTTGAAATTGCATGATTCACAAATCCTGACAGCTTGAAGTATGTCAGTGTATGTATATATATAATTTTGTGTGTGTATGTACAGATACATACACATATATCTGCAAAAAAAGGTGCGTCACATCCTGCTTTTCCTGGTGGACTGTATTCCAGAAGTGCAGAAGTTTTTTTCCTAGTGTGAAAGTACAGTTGTTCCTACTTCTAATCAATGTTCAATCTGTATTCAGCTAAGACTGCTAAAATATCACTTTAAGAAAGATGTTGAACTAGTAAGGCATTTTATTTAGGTTCATTTAAAAAAGGAAACAAGCCTAAACTTGTGTCATTTGTTCAAAATGAACATGCATTGCAAAAGTGTTGTTTTAAATTGATTTGGTTATTATTTTAACTTTTTTTTCCTTTATTAAAAAAAAAAAAAAGTTTCATTTCTTTTAGTTGGTTTTGTTCTTAATCCTGAATCCAGCTTATGTACTGGAAAGTAGCTTGTGTTTATGTATTTCTCATTTGATCAAAACCTACTGAAGTCTTCACATGTATTAGTAATCACTTGCACCAGTGTTAATTTAAGCAATACAACTGAGATCATACTTGGCCTTACATCTGTATGTGGGAGCTTTGCGGTCTGATTTATCCGCTGTGTTTGCCTGAGTAGCCTCTCATTTTGGCCCAGGTTTGGTGAGAAGTCAGGAGGTGGGTGGTGTGGGCGGGCTGCTGGCTCCCGTCAGCCGCAGAGCTAACGGGGCACCTTCTGTTTCGGAGAGACAGGGCAGAGAGGGAGAGAGAGCAGCGGGCTGCGGGACTGGCGCGCACCGCGAACGCTCAGGGCGGGCACCACCGTCCTCGTGGCGTGAAAAGGGGGTGTTTGTGTTTGGGGGGATGGCTGTGGTTTGCTTTTTCCTATGTAAAACTGTACATGTTGGCTGGGGCTCTTTCTGCTTTGAAGTCGAAGGACAAGAACTGCCCCTGCTTCGCTGCACTGCTCCGGTTATGACTTTATTTCTGTTTTGAGATGAAAACTGAGGTTTAGTTTGAGTGTTCCAAAACCAGATACCACTCTCTCTCTCTTTCTTGTAGGCAGGGTGCTGCTGTGCCAGGCAAACCAGGAGGGATCTCCCGTGTACAGTGCCCCCAGTTCACTAGTATACACATCCACAAGTAAGCTAGTGTTATGGCTCTTGTTTTGTTTTGTTTTGTGACAAAAGCACATTAATGTGAATTAAGCCCCCTAAAAATGTAAACTTTCCCAATAGCTCTTGTTAAGGTAAATGTGGTATTTATAAACATATGCAAGTAATGTCAACAGGTAATGCAGTTGCAACTTTATCCTCAGAGTATATTTTATTTAAAAAAAAAAAAAAAAGGACAACCTATATTGCAATGTTCTACAGAAATGATCAAAAGTACTATAGTAACAGTGAAATTTTTTGGAATCCAGTACTGTTGCGCACTCTGCATTTTGTGTAGAAGATGAAGTTGTGTTTCTATCCTGGTCACAACTGTGATTTAATAAACAAAAAGTCTTATATCATGCCACCATTTGACTGTGTCAGGAAGCAAATAGATATGAAGTTTTTCTTACAAAAGCCAAAAGACTGTGTACAGGTGGGTTTTTTGAATTATAAAAAGCAGCCCTAATAAAAATAGCAAAGACAAGCTGAAACAATAGATGCTGCCATCAGCCTTTTTTCTGTACAAAACTTTGGAGTAGAAATGTGTCCTCTAGAATTCTGAAGCAGAAGCAGAACTGACTCTTCTGAGAGTGTTGTAGATTATATTGGTGGTACCACTGATGCCCATTCTGCAATCTAGTCAGATAAGAAGCCTCTAGCTAAACGAAATAGTAATAATTGCTGCTTGCTGAATTAGGGTGAACAGCAGCATTTGTTATATGTTCTTAGCAGTCCTCCATAAAGAAAATATTTCACATTGTCTGATTTAACGTTATCAGATATGCTTTTTATCAATCTAGAATGCAGCTCTACTTTCTTAAAGCTTATCTAGATTACTAATTTTTTTTTATTAATTAAAACCAGGAATGAGGACAAAAAAGTTCCATAGCAATCATCTCTACAGTCATGCAACTCTCTTATGTCAAAGGCTGTGAATATCATCCCCAGAGCTGCTGCTTTTACAGTATAAATATGGGGTCTACCTTCAAATCAGGAGTCTACAAATACACAGCAAACTAACAAAATATATGAAGTGTTTTAAATTGGAAATGAAAATATCAGTTAAATCTGCATTTGCTTCCAGATGCTCCAAGAATATTTTGTACTATGTCACCTTTCCCAAGCAGTGGTTTTTTTAATCCTTGTAGTACCACAGACATGAAATACTTACTGTTTAAATCAATGTTCCCTTTTTTACTTTTTTGTGCACTATTCCTTTTTGACTAGTCTTTTGACTGAAATACCAATCTTTGGCTGAAATTCTTTTCCTAGAAAATTATGCAGACATTTCATTCATCTCACTGTTAGGGAGCTCCTTTTGCAGGTTGGGGTGGGATGGCAGTGTTTGTTTCTCATTTTCTGGAAATTACTCTAAATAAAGCCTTTTTTAAGTTTGCCCTGTTGCTCCTATGATTTCACTGAGTTCTGTCCTAGGAAATTTATTTCTGGGGTTGCTGGTTACATTGTACAGTATTTCCACTGTTATTAAATCCCTAGATAGTCATTGTATAGCTAGCTAAGCTCTATACTTCACTGTTTCGATTATGTCTCATGAGTCAATCCCTTTGAAAAATCTTATTTTGCAGTGGTGCTCCTTGAATAATGATATCCTAACAAACACCTGTTTGTTTTCAATTATGCCAAATACATAAGTAAACAGACTTTGCCTATCTGCCTCCCACTGGGCAATGTGTAATACACAGTTTCATAACAGAGATTGCTAGTAGCCCTTGCAGTAGAAATTATTACACTTTTGTTGAACCTGTGTGTCTGCAAGTCATGATTTTTCTTTTATTATGTATGGTATTTCTTATTGCCAAAATGTAGTTCCCCCCACAGGGTCACAGCTCCTAATAATACAAAATTACTACAATTACGAATGATTGTAATTGTTTTTTTTATTTCTCCTTATTACAAAACTTTCAGTAAAGATGTAAAATAGTTCCATTTCTATAGGAAAATCTAAGAAGTGAATAGAAATGAAGCTCAAGTTTTGTCCCATTTTCTTTCTTTTATTATTTTAAAGTTCTTCTATATTCCATTTTTATGCACATTTGTAATACTGAAATGATAACTGATAAGTCAACATTAACATCTAGGAGATTAATACTTTCACTATTATGATTCCATGTAGACAATAATATTGCAGCCTTCATCTTTGAATAATTTGTTAATCATTTATTCTGTTACTGCTGGTATTGTAACTGTGTAATATTTTAGAACGGCCTACAATGTAAGAATTCAGAGGTTTTAAATCTGTAATTGTTTTAACAGAAGGGAAAGAGTCAGCTGAGATTTTTAAAGCTGTTTGAGAGGTTTGGAGTTCATTAAATGCTAATGGTATTTAGGAATTTTCAGATATTTGGAAGAGCATAGTCCCCATTTTTAGAAATGTTGTCCTTAACTTGACTGTTCATCTTTTGCTCCTGAGTTATATTCTAGAAGGAATTAAGGACTGAAACATGGGTTTAAAATACATTTTTAAAAATTTGACTAGCTTTATTTCTCACTTAATTTTTTTGTCTTCTTAATTGTATTGGTTGCTAGTAGTCTCTGATGACTCTGAACATTTTTACCCCATTTTTTGGCTAACCAGAAAGAAGAATGCATTTCTTGGAGCTACTCTTTCCCTTCTGATGTTTTATTTCCCCAGGATGTATTTTATGTATCACATTGTACATTTCCCAGTACAGTGATTAGTTACACCTCTGAATATGTCAGGAGGTGGAAACATGGCTCTGCTTCCTTCCATCACTTCTGGCCCTTTGCATAATACAGAAAGAAATGAGCTGTTTCTTCTGCAAGCAGTGGAACAAATCAGTAGCAATAGTCTCTCATGCCTCATCTGTTCTCTAACGCTGAAGCAGAAGATGGGACCTGGATCAGTTTTTCATTTGCACATCTATTCTGGGAATAGACAATTTGTTATGTAGAAAGCCTAGTTTCAGCATGCAAATGTGTTCACATCCCTTGGTGGGACAGACATTCTTTGCCTTATTGAGACAACCAAAGTAAGGAAGCTCATGGTCTCATCTTGGCTGCTGTAGATTCCCATAGTATTGGCATCTCGAGGACAGAACTAATACAACTGATTTCAGTTAAATCCCTCAAAATTTCCCTAATGCAGAATGTAGACAAGTGTCGAAGGAGATATACCCAGAAGGTAAAGATTAGAGTACACCAAGTCCCAGCAAGTAAGCAGGCATTCACTGGAAGCTTCCTGGAGGCCCATGATACCTCACTGAAACTTTGTAAATCAAACAGTTTGGCTGCACGTAACTGACAGTCTCTTTTTGCCCCCACTTCTTTAGACTAGTTTCTTCCACAGGAACTTTTAAAATCCTGAAGAAATTTGTATCTACTATTAAATAAGAAAGGTATCAAGAAAAATTTTGGAACTTTTCCAAGTTGAAGCCACTCGAGAATAGGATCCATGAGAATATTAAGACCCTGCTGGACAAAAGGATGATTCAAAAGAAGAAAAAAGTTCTGTCACTGAATATCTGTATCATTGTTCTACAAAGGACAGTAATATAGCTGGGTATGTATGGTTAAAAAAGGCAAAAATACAAATCTGAATTGATGCAAGGACTTTTAAAAGCTGTTTAGTGCCTATTTTCCCCATTTTTCAAGTGCCTGAAAATGTGAATGTAATAGAAGTTAATGAGAGCCAAAACATGGGAAAGGAGGAAGAGGTGAAATCATAGTCTCATAGAATAATGCAGGTTGGAAGGACCAGGTGGCACCAGGGCACCTTTAAGGATGGAGACTGCACAACCTTTCCGGGTCATCTCTTCCAGGGCGTGAATGTCTGAAGAGTGGAAATCTCTCTTCTTTCAAGTTATGTTTGTTGTCTCTGTCTTCCCAGTGCGTGCCTCTGTGAAGAGCCTGGCTCTGTTTTCCTGAGAACCTCCCCTGCCCTTTCGTGGCAGGGGATGGAAAAGGAGATGCACCTGCCAGTAGAAAACCTCTTTGGGCTCTGGAATAACTAATCAACCTTCTTGGGCTCGCTAAGCGCTAGCTGGTGTGGCGAGGAAGCCAGCCTAAAGCTGTGCATCACATTTTTCAAAAATTGACAGTTGCGCAAACCCAGGTCCCATGGAAGGCAATGGGAGAGAGACTATGAATTTTAATGAAAGTTCAAAGGCAGCTAAATATTCTTCACAGTCTAAATCAGAGCGTTAATCTTTGTAACTTTTAGGCTTTATTTTAGCACCAAGTAAAAATAAAGATACTTGAGTTATCAGATGTGTAACTATTAGTAGATTTTTCTAAGCATGTATTAAAGGGACAGTTCACGGGACCGAATAGCTCACATATATGGTAAAATAGTAAATTGCTACGTGCCTTTGTTCAGAATGATGCCCATATGAATGCCTGTATTTCCCAAATGTTTTGTGTGTCCATAAAAGAATTTTGCCTTGACTTCAATGAGTATATTTTAAACTGATGTCACTTTGGGCTTACATTTTCTAAATGTTACAGTGGTTTTATCTCCAACAAGCATGCTTATCAGCTTCAAAATGTACATGCTCTTTTTCCATAAATTTTCTTTTTTTATTAAAAATAAATAAATCTTTCATATTGCAATAAAGTGATAGAATTAAAAGGAGGAAAGAATATGAACATGCAGAAATCAGAGATTAATGTATTTTATTTTATCATACTCAATGGCAAATGAAGTTGATGGCCCATTTTTTAATTGATATATTGATTACAGTTTTGTAAGAAGTGGTGGTGGAATTCAGCAAAAATGATTGAGGTGGTACAAATGCTTATAAATCTGTCCCACATTGTTCATGTTCTTTAATAGTAATTGTCTGATAAAACTTCCATCAGTTTCTGTAATTAACCTAATGGTCTAAATGAATTTCCAGATCACTGGTTATTCATTTCAATATAGAAAATGCCATTACATTGAGTTTAATTAATACAAAGTAAGTTCACAGACCATTGTATCCTTAGAATAGAATTGTACTGTTTTAACTGTTTCAATTATGAATATTTCTTCCTCTTGTTTTGTCTGTCCCATTTATGGACTTGAGTATTCATTCTCTATTCATACTAAAATAGTATAAACCCTTTATAATTAAAATATTTAAACCCCAATGCGCTTCAAGTTCCCATCCTCAAAATATCAGTGTAGATATTTTTTGTATTTATTTCAACTATTTTTAAACAGAATTCAGTCAGTGCCAAATTCATAATCCCATGATATGCCCTAGAACATCTTATTTGTCTTGATATTCCTTTCACAGAAGTACATATGACAGATAAGCACTCACCAGAGAATACTTTTGCTTTGCGTCAGACAGATATTAAAACAATAAACTATGTTGCCCTGGGATTTTAGCTTATGAGCAACCAGAAAACAACAAGGCAAAGATGAGATGTTTTTGAAAGGTGGGAAGGCAGTTCTTTCAGAATATTCCCTGGAAACCTTTGGTCCTGTAATATTTTTGACAAGAAATATTTTTAATGCTCAAGTTCTTTTAAAGGAAATCAGGAAAATAGATTTCATTACTTCAGAGCAGGCATTGAAATGTTCCTAAATTATCCTAATAATCCTACTGATCCAAAGTTATGTTTTATATGCCAGGAGAGAAGGAAAATCTATAGCAGAAGCTTAAAGTATTAATTACATAATATGGGAATTTTCCTTTTTATATATGTTCTCTATTAAAAACTTACCAACACATATGTATGACAGACACATGCACTATTTTAATTTTTTTTTTTTCCTGTGGGTATTTTGCTTTGATTCATAGGTGGAGGATAGTTCAGGACTTCGTTGCTATGCATGGAATAAATAAGGAAAATCATAAATACTAAGTATAAATACCACATCCAATAGTAGGATTTAGTCTATTTGAGGATTCATTGTGCTACAGAAATGAAAAATAAGTAAAGCCTGTCTATTCAATATGTCTCTTGAATATCCTCCCTTAGAAGTAGGTTCCTTAACTTATAAATATTAGTAAACTACCTAAAAAAAATGCTGTATGAAACTATTTTCACGTTTCTTGTTTCAGTGAAGACATTCCAGGCTTTATTTTTCTGTGGCATTACTAATGGATTGAAGTAAGACCTTTGACATTTCTATTATATTCAGGGATATTTCCAGTACCACATATATTACATGGGGAAAATAGAAATTTTCAAAAGGTGATTTAAAGTGCGCTTCTGAGCAGGATCATTAGTGGAAACATTCAGTTTAGAAACCTTGATTCAGTTGATTTTGTCAGGTTTAATCTGTTGCACACATGTAATTACCTGAAAATTATATTGTAATGATGATAGTCTTCTGATAGTATTACCCTGAGACTCCAAGCAACTGAAGTGTAGGTGCTCCTGGCATTTCATATATCCTTTTCTGGGTTTTGTATGTAAGACATGACTGACAGTATTCAATCCAAATGGACATATGCTTTATTGTAATGATATCAATGATTAATTTCTTCTGATTTTATCATTGTAATTTTTCTTAATTTATTTGATGTGATTTTGCTGTTATTGGTAAGGGAGAGACTGTTTAGTAAGCTTGCCATTTTGAATTTGTATATGGGTCAGGAACAATTTAAAGAATGAGTATTCATATGGTATAAATAATTTGCTTATGTTACAGTGTTTGTGAATTAAATGTGAAAAGGTTTCTGCAAACTCAATTTTTAATTTCTCTTAAACTAAAATGGAATGGCAGGTCACTTCATCACAATTAAAAAATATATTAGTAGATTGTATTTACATGTTTGTGGTTTTGTCTGCTTTTTATTGTTTCATAGGAAAAAGGTAGAGTAACCCTGCAAAGGAGTTCTATGATTAAGCCAACTTAACCATTGTAGGACTGAGATTCGTGAATGAAACAGTGCAAAAATCCTGCCCAAAGGGAAATGTCCATACATCTGTGTGCACCAATCACACGTATCATTTCCAGGCTACAAAAAACTCATTACTGAACATTTAGGAGTCAAACTGTCTTTTAATGAGCTTCCTGAATTAATTAATTGCCTTTATTTATAAAGGAAAGAGAATCACCTGGTAGTAACCCAGGAATAATGTGAAAAGTGCCCTTCCTGGTCTGTATGTTAAAATACAGTGGGTCTACATGAAACTTTAAATAAGGAAGATACCAATAAGTAGGAAGGGAAGTTTACTAATTTATTTCCATAATTTTTCCCCCCTTGTATAGAAGTGTAAAAGGTTGAAAAATTATGTATTGCTTCCAGAGAAAAATATTGATGTCATCTCTTGTTGAAATGTCTTTAGAAGGTTTTTAAACACTGTTTTGGTCCATTGTATTGGACCTTTCTTGGAACAAAGTTACACAAATCTGAATGGAGGATAACTCCACTGACTTCTAAGTCAGATAGTTATAAAGATAATACAAAATTAACAAAATTGAGTAAATTATATCCATACGTATTATTTTATATTCTGGATTTAAGTATCAGCCTTTTTAAACTGTAAAGTGAACCTCTTTGGGGCTTTTTGGTAGCGTTGCCTGAAATTCTTGTTACAGCACTGTATATTTCCCTTCTGTAACTATTTTCAGGATAACTATCCTCTTACCTTCTGTCTATCAGTATTTGAAATGGTGACTAGTAAGTCATCAGTAAGATGTATTGTAGTCATCCAGAATCTGTAAACATGGGTTTCATTTCACTCCTGCAAATCTGTTTTTAAGTACCTTTCTGTTTATACTCATTCTTCTGTTAACCTGTTTAGTGATGGTGCAGTTTGTCTGAACTGGCACGTTTAAGAGTTTTATAAGGATAGACATATCCTGAATTGTGTGCCACTGACTTTTTTTAACTTCTATACCATCCTACACCTGGGTAGTGGGAGATGACTAGAAAGGTGTGCATTACATTTTTAATAGTAAATTGTGGACAGTATCTTTGTCCTTTAGTTCAAATAATAAAAATTTTGTTTGACCAAGGACAATTGGGCATCTCATGTCTTAACTTAGTGCTTTCCTGTTACTGGAGGTATGGCACTTGGCCACTGGCAGTGCTCGTGACTAGCCAGTGAGCTAAGACAATAGGATTGTTTGGACTTACTGCTCTCACTATGCAGCTAATTAGTGAGAATTACATTTAGTATTTGTTTGCATCATAATCTATGATGTTATTGTACGTAAGATCCTTTGTGTAGAGTCCTAGATGCAGGCTCCTGATGTTTCCTTAGCTTTGCATTCTAGATGCTGTGTTACTCATTTTTAGTAGGTAGGCACTCACAGTTGACTATACATCTCAAAACACTCTGTCTCTCAGATGTAAAGTTGTTAATTTTGTGGTTTTCAGCTTAGTCTGTAAGATTTGCTTTCAAATAAAGACTTACTTCAGTGTCACTCTTTCTTGCATTGTGTGACGGTTGTTATTAAATCATGGCTCTTAAAACCATGTTGCATACAGCAAAATTCTTCAACCTGAATTTCACAAATAGTAAGTACTTTTGAGGAATTAACATTTTTAATATGTATATGACTCTGCAGGTGCAATTCTTTTTGATGGTTTTTTCCATTATGGTTTGGATTAGGTTCATAGCTGGTTTTTTTCCTCAGTCACTTCCTGCCTAAATTGTTCCCAACCCAACAACATTCTGACGATGTTCTTTTTCACAGTTTAATAATTCTGTTGAGTTTTAGTAATCCTTGTGTCAACCAGACAGAACTTCTTGTCACCACATAATTGGCTTTCATAAACATTCAAATTGCTAAATTTTGTCATCTTTTTTATGGTAGTGCTACTCTTCATCTAGTTTTCCAGAGCCATGTCCCTTTTACTTTGTCTCAGAAACAGTGTTTAGCTAGGCACAGGGGACTTTTTCCATTTGCTTGGAGCTTTTAGATGTCCAACAACCAGGAACACAAGACAAGTTATTGATCAGTTTGATCATCTATATTTGAAGGTTGTTCTTTAATTTAAGATCAGACGTGGCTTCTTTGATCTCTACTATTTCTTTTCCTTTATGGCCTAGTTACTTTGTTGTTTGTTTTTACCTACTGAGCTTTTTCTTGTTTGTTAGTAATTTCTTTTGTGAAAAATCAACTATTCTTTGTATATCAACTATTTGTGTTCTTTGTAACATCAACTATGCAGTATTCTTATTTTGTTACTAAGTACACCGTAAGTAATTTTTCCACCAATTATAGCATTTTTTATTCCAAGTTGTAAGCTGGTGTAATTATATAGCTTTACAAAAAAATTCTAAATCTTCTTCTCTGGTCTTTTTTAGTCCCTCCTCATCCTCCATTTTCTTCTGTGTGTTAAGAGAAATCCCTTGATGTCTGAAGGTTTCAGGTGGCTGCATATATAGCCCAGTAAAAGAGGGATGAGATATATGGGAATTTCCAATAATGACAGAATCACCAAATGACCAAATCTCAGAATGGCTGAGGTTGAGAGGAACCTCTGGAGGTCACCTTGTCCACTCACCTTGCTCAAGCAGCGTAACCTCAAGCAGGCTGCCCAGGACCACATCCAAACAGTTTTTTAATATCTCTAATGATGGAGACTCCACAGCCTGTCTGGGTACCTCTGCCAGTGCTCAGTCACCCCCCACAGTGAAAAAGTTTAGACAAAATATGAGACGTTTTCCAGGCTTTGGCATCAAGACTTTGCTGCTAAGGTTGTAAATTCCTGGCATATAATGGTATCAAAAGATATAGAAACTAATGGTGGTTTGTTTATTTGTATATTAGAGGAGATGAAACAAAGGAAGGCAGAGGAAAAGAATAATTCCCTATATACTGAAAATAAGTATAAAGAAAACTAAGTGTGAATTCAGTATACGCAAGTCATTGTTGAAATAGTAGATAAATTAGATCTGGAAGCAAATTTAAGCTAAAGTTAACCAAATAAGAAGTTTTGTTGGAACAGTTAAGTGTCTTCCTACAATTTAACATAAGAATGAGCACATTAAATAGGAGGTTGCTTTTTACTGAAATATTTTATGCATGTTTTTTGAGTGCATTTGATTTTGTTGATGATTTGATATGGAAAAAAATCTAACAAATCTTGGTTTTCGTATGTCTGAGGATGAAATAGTTGAAAACGGTGTCTTAAAGAAGCTGTCTGTCCTCTTTCTAAAAATTTTTATGTAACCTTTCAGGGTCTACCTTGTTATAAAAAGTTTCACCAAATTTATGTAAAATTTGGTGCTAATTTGGATTTGACCGGAAACTTAATGCAGTAGTGTTGTGTGAAGGGATTCAATTACAGTGCGCAGTGCTTTATAAGTCACTGTCTGACATAAAAAGTTAATTAATCAGAGCTGTGTCAATTTCCTTGTGCCGTGTCAATTTGCAGCAAGGTAATTAATCACTAATCGCCCAGCGTGCAGCAAACTAAGGGACAATCCATGAGTCATTTATTGTTGTTTTTTTCAAAACAAATGGCACACAGAGCCATGAAGAAACACATCTTGCCTTTCATAATATTTTTATCGACAGTTTTGCATGTTGTAATAGACTGCAGCAACAAGCAGCTGTAGTTCAATGGAATATGAATATTAAAGAAACAAATGAGAGCAGATTTATAGGCCATTGCTTTTCTGTTATGTCAGTTTTGAGATTACACTGAGCAAATGAACAGTGAAAAATTACTCTTCCATGTGGAGAATGGTGATTAGGCTTGTACATTAATTAGAGATTTTTGTTTTCCTTTTCAATGCATTTCAAATGAGAATGTCCTATAAGTAATGGTTTGTCCAAAATACCGATTTATTCATTCCTAAACAACAGTGTTTAATACTGACATATATTTTTGTGCAATAGTAAGGAAATTATTGTCTTACTAACTTTGAGTGTGTTTCAAAAAATAAATAGATTGTGAATGAAATAGAGGTGACCAGTTATGACTGTATTTGACATATATGGCAAATTTCCTTTGGATTAAGTTAATTCACAACTAGATCGCAGGGACAATCATCTCACAAAAGTGACAGGAGAAAAAATGTATTTTCAGCTTGCTATTTTTAAACATTGTGAACTTTCTGAAGATTTTTTTACCCTGAAATTTTAAGAATCCATATATATATATATAAAAAAATATAAAAGCCTTTTTATGTTAAAATCTGTAGTAACAGAGCTTAAATTCTACTTGCACTGTATTTTGGACTGTGTATTTAAATGCAAACATCTGCACACATCCTCTTTAACACAGTCCTTATAATTCTTATAAAGAATGCTAAATAATACTACTTATTACTATAATTGTGAAGTGAAAACTCACTACACAGCCTACATTGGGATAAACTCCTGATTCTGTTCCTGAAATCTCAAATAATATCATACAGATTATTCTGCTTAGCCTTCCCTCATAAGGGATCCTCCTGAACTATGGGAATAATGTAAATGTGTCTCCCTGCCTTTCTAACAGTTAAACTAAGTTGCAGTAAATTAGCTGTAAACTGATGCAAACATGGCGTAACATTAAAATTCTTCACCATAAAACATTTGAAAACTCTTGATGGCAGATGACCTGATAGTCTCCGCAAAGAAGGAGAGCTTAGGCGTGATGAGAGGTAGATTCGTTCATCCATTTTGATGGCACACCTTTCTTGAGGCATATGGCACTCTCATACAAATTCAAACCACAGCACAAATGCAAAGAATAATTGCCCATTAAAATGGCTGTATATTTTTATGGCTTTGATACAAAATCTGCCCCCTGTTGTTTTTTGCATCTGCTTCTCTTCCATCTTTCCCAAAGCTTTAAAACTTTAATACACAGTGTATAACCCTTAAGTATTTTTTACTAGGTTATATTCATCCTTTTGGGAACTCAAGCTTTGTCATTGTTCCTTCAGCCTTTGTTTTCCAAGGGATATGTTGAGATATGATGCCTAGAAAGTGCACCTACCTGTCATGTTCATTTAATAAAAAATTAGTAAATCCAATGCTTATTTTACATCTTTTGGGAGAAATTAAGATTTGATTAAATTTCATCTGTGAACACAAATATTAAGTTCCTCTTCCTTATGCTCATATTTGTTTTCTATATGAAATCATTAGTTACCTAAATTTTACCGATATACTAACACGAATCCTGCTAATTCCAAAGGCCTTTTTATTTGCTTAAATGTAGCAATTTGCTGACCAGTTTTCATGTTTGAGAACTAAACTGAAGTTTGATGAAGGCGATACCTTGACAGTGTTTCTATGTTTACTAAGTGTATTCAGAAGAGAGAACTTGTTGGACAATATTCATTGTACTAATACTTTTTTTAAAAAAAATGTATTTCTGAAATATAAAAATAGAACAAATAAGTTTAAAGAAGGAATCTTACCAGCATAACGTTCCTAAAAAATTTTCATTTACGCTGTAATACAAGGTGATTTGTATGCTTTTGGATCATTATATTAAGCAAAGCCAAGCACTTCCACAGCATACTGTTTTCACTCTTCTTTTTTAATTTGAAAAAGTAAAATTGCAGTTCCACTGTAGGAACTAATGTTTTGTTGTTGCCGCTGTAGTCTCATTCATATTTGAATAGCTGAATGAATAACTATAGAACTGATGGGGCTATTAGATGAAAATGTAAATTGTTTCTTTGTTTGATATTTGATTATATATAGTCCTTAGAAAAGTTTTTCTTTTTAACCTCATATTATTGCCTCATATCATCGATGTGTAGTTGGAGAAATCTGCCTTTTCTCTATCACAGTCAGAAGAATTCCAGTCATCAAATTACTTTGATAAATTTAAGGTACTTTGCTTAGAATTGGACTCAGATGCTTCCCTGCTGCAAGTCAAACACATTTTCAACACCATTACAATAGCATTTTCGCTGACTGAGTTTCAGCAGTTTGGCAGTGAGGCACTAAGGAAGGTTGACCTACAAACTGTGAGTCGTTAAAACCTTTACCCCTCCTGGCTAGTACATTCATTACTTTTGGGGCTGGTTAATAGCACTTAACACTTCCTGATGAGAGAGCCCTTTTCATAAAATTGTTTTTATGAAGTCCATTCTTCAGTTGTGTTCTAATGGTGCCTCTTCTGCTAGTTATTTTGGGGTGAGGATATTAAAAAGTTGGTAGCAAAATAAATTCTGTGGTTATTACGTATTCCTAACCATGTGACTTCTCACCTGGGCTGAAGTAGCATAATTTTTTTTTTTCTGAACTCAAATCTAGGGTGACATGATCTTGTTGATTATTTTACCTCTAATCTTAATCTTTACTATTACTACCTGGAAATAGAAGGCATGTTTTCAGATACTCTGATTTTCAGACTGACACAAATCAATTCTTTGGGAAGGATATAATTCTGTTTAATCTGTACTGTTAGACCTCACTTGATCAAGAGACCTTGCACTGGCACTCTTGGTTCCATATTTCTTAGGCTTAGTTTCCAAGATCATGTCTCATCCTTTTCCTAACAGAACTCCAAATCATTGCTCTACCTTCTACTAATTGCTTCTACAAGCTTTTTTGGAGTTTTGCTTTACTCTAGACTTTTTATGCTTCATGATTTTATTCAGGAGACAATGCAAGGCAAGCATAGCAAAACAATTACATTACTTCAGGCTTTTAATTCTAACACTTCCTTTGTGTTGCAGATCCTTTGAAAATGGTAGAAAACACTGCCTTGTCTTAGCATCTCCCATCAATGCTGAGCCGCCATTATGGGTTCTGGATTTGGTAAACACTTATGGGCTAAGTGACTCTTCCTGCTAGCTCTATCTTCTAGCTGTTTTTCCTCTTTCAAAAAAGAAAGCCGCCTTTCTCATGAAAAAGTAATATTATTTTTTAAAAATACATTATGGTTTTTTTGCTCATTCATTGATGGGGGCACTCTGCTTTTCTGGTGACATTTCTTTGTAGAGAACCATCCACTGTCAAATATTTAAGGTCAGTGGCCCTTCCTGTAATTTTTTCCAAGGTGTCACCACCATGAAGAATAAAGTGTATTTAGGACAAATGGACAACTATTGCAAAATATATATTTTAATATGTCTGTGTGACAGCTGGATTGAATGGTACAATTCAACGGAAAAAAATGCTTGCAAACCACATTAGGAGTTCATGCTTTCATGGAGGTACATCCTCAGTGTCTCCTGTACAACTTCTGCACAATTCCAGTTGGTTTTCATTAGGCCTATATTTACTCATTTCTTCTGAAAATCAAGATATGGGTCTATTCTTCACACACTTGTATAAGGTGTGTGGCTGTATGGAGGAATTGGTAAGTTAATTTCAAACAGTACATTTTACAGCAGAAAGATTGTCTAGGACCCTGAAAGAAGACAGCTGCTTTAAATATTGCCAAATGTAGATCTTAATTACAAAGAATTAATTGCTGAAACAGATCTTGGAGCAGGAGTTTCCAGACCGTGTATTGCAAGCACGTAACATTGTTACACACCTTACAGTGCTTAGGCTTTTTTGAATTGGTTTGGTTTTCTTTACCACTGCCTCTGTTTTTCTTGTGAAAGTGTGTTTTCTATCAATATGTAGAGAACTATAGCTGCACATGTAAGTGAGGAAGTTGTGCAGACTCCTCAAAGGTTGTCAGACTTCATTAATTTTTTGCCAGTGGCTTTTAGGTCAGAGACATTTCTCTTAATCTTGGCAGTTTAAGAGTGTCCCTAAAGACTACAGTTTTTTTAAAGCTAGCTACAGAATACCAACCTTCAGGTTTATCATTTAAGATATCCACCATTTCAGATATCAGTTTATCCCGGCCAGACTTTTTATTTATTTATTTGCATGATTAAAAACAAAGGCACAAATTAACTCTCAAATTATTGGAGAAACTTACTTCTAGAAATGACCATCTACTAGGTGGAAAGAAGTCATCTCTCTAACGCAGGCAGACTGCAGCTAAATATTACTCTTTTAACAAAGGTAATCATACTGGATTTGATTAGTTCTCCGTCTAGTCCAATACCCTGTATTTGGAAAGGAGCAAAAGCCGGATGCCTAAAGAAAAGTTGTAGGACTGGAGCTAGTGTGGGGGTATATAATTCTTTGAACATTCTGTTAGCTTTCTACAATTTGGAGTGTTTTTTTAAACCAGAGGTGATGTCTTTATACTGTTTCTCTGTAGGGAAATTGTTTGTTCATCGTTTTCAATCATATAAACTTTCAAACTTTTAACATTCATAACATCCAGTGGCAGAAGTTCCATGGTGGCTTAATTAGAAGTTGTGTGAAGAGCCACCTTTTCTCATATTTTCTCCATTATTCATGATTGTGGAGCTTTGGTATAGCTCCCGAAGTCACTTCCTTTTCATGCTGAGGAGTGCTAGTCCGCTTCATTGTTTCTCTTACAGAGGTAACAGACATGATTAGAGTTAAGAGAAGTGACCGTTTGAAATATATGTTGTCCGCACCACCTAATTTAAGCCAAGGCAGGAAGTCTCCAGCACGTTGCATTCACAAATACATTCTCTAAGGGACAGAAGTGAACAATGACGCCGTGATGTCCAACCCTCATGTTTTTCTGATGTATTGCTAACTTCCATCTATGAAATTTTATTAGAACTTTACACCTTTTATTTATCTGTTAGTATGGGGAGACAGTCCACTCTACCAGAGGAACTACAGCACAGCCTATGGATCTTTTTACTATGTTTGCTTATATCTTCAGTCCACTGAAAATTATCATCTATGTTTTTGTATGCACATTGTACTAATTTGTATGCAAGACTGTTTACCTGGAAAGGAAAAGGACAAAAGTTACATAGTTTGAGCAGTAGGTCATGATTCTAGCACTACTGTATTTATACTGCTCAATATTGCGTGTTGTTGCATATGCAAAAGTACTTACAGCATCCAGATTTCAAGTATATGAGATATATGTTCATTCCCCCCCCCCCCCCCCAAAAAAAATGCTTTCCATGACTCTATTTCTTTAAGGCTTCATAAATGCAGTTGATTGCAAAGTTATCAACAATATACTGAGTACTGTAAGTTCATCATTCTGATTTTCACACACATTTTTTTTACAGAAGGAGGAATAAAAATATGGTATTTGCACTTTTTAAAAAGACTGTTTTAACATATTTTGTATTGCCATAAGATTATGTTGTATCACAGATATGTAAATCTTTGCACAATTATTGTATAACCTTTTTGTCAGTGAGAGGGACCTAGCAAAGCCCAAAAGCCACAGTAGTAAGGCAATAATGGACAAGTCACCATAATTACAGTATTTTCCTTCATGTGTTCAGCCAGCACCATCTACAAGTTCTGAATTTTTCATTTTCTTTTTCAAATTTAAGGCTGCTTTTAAAATTTAATGCTAAAACAGATGAAAGACAAATGTGGATTGAAATCAATTCATATTTCAGACTTGAAAAACTTACCCTTTTATACATCATTACTTCCATTTTCTTGCTTCTTATTAGGGCTTTGCTAAGCAATATTTACTTCTTTTATCTTATTTACATACTGAAAAAAGTTCAACACAGTGAACCACAACTGAAGTAACCTGAGTGCCAACAGAGCTGGATTTGATTTTCTCTGTCTCACTAATGAATTCATTCAAAAAATACCTGTTCTAACATTGGCCAGCAATAGATGGACAAAGGAGAGATGAAGTAATGAAGTATTGGTTAAAAAACTGGCAGAGAAAGTAAAGTGGAAAGTTGGGGTTTTTTTTTTAATTTTTCAATTAAAAAGTTTATGAAGAGACAAGTTTTACAGACATTTTACAGAGAAACATCTCTAAGTAGTACTGTTTTACTGTTCAATTTCTGATTAAAATATTTTAAGTCTCACATGGAATGGTAATTAATGTTTACACTTAGTGGCAATGACAATATAAAAACGTCAGAGTTAATTTCTTTGTTATGTGTCTAAATTGTTTCTCTTGGGTCTGAATATTATCTGAATTCAGATAGATATTTCCAAACTATGCAAGTCTTGCCTTTGAAGGAATAATGGGTACTGTTATGAACAAGGTACACCCCCAAAATTGGAGAAAACACTTGCCCTGTCTTTCTTTCCCTTGGCATACAATTAAGACCCAGTTAATAATCAACTTTTGAATGAAAGTAAAGCTCTGTTCCATTGGTAAAATCACAGGATTATTTAGATCATTAGAGGTCACCTGATCTAACATCTCACCTCCACTCAAAAAGCAGGGCTGACTTTTGAAGGTAGATCAACTAATGTGATGGAAATGTCCCTGGCATTATCAAATTGAGCCTCAACTGGGTGACTCAGACCTCAAGAGTCTCCTGGTAGCAGTGTTGGCTAAAACAGTCAACATTATTTTAAACAGTGACTTCTAAGAGAATCAGAGCTACCTATGATACTGCCATCTAAATTCCCAGTTTCTGTCTCCTGTTTGCATCCAAAGATTTTGCATAAAAAGGTGAGGCCTTTGGTTAAAAGATTAATAGTTTACTTATTAGGCGACTCCCTCACCCGGTTCCGGGCAAGGTTTAATATAAGCACAAACATGCTGCTACATTCCCCTTGTTTTAAAAGACTAGCTTGACTGAATATTCCCCATTCGTTCTTTTTTTTTTTTTTCTTCACAGTGCCAGGATTTCCCTACCCTGCTGCAACTGCAGCTGCTGCTTACAGAGGTGCACATCTAAGAGGCCGAGGTCGCACGGTGTACAACACGTTTCGTGCAGCAGCCCCCCCTCCTCCAATTCCAGCCTACGGCGGGTAAGGAGACCGGCCCCTTTTACCTATTAGCATGAATCTCCAAAGGCTACAGGCTCTTTGTGACTGTGGTGCATGCTGATCGTTTCTCACCGCAGAAACCAGCGCAGCATGCAACCCATCCCGGTGCTGGAAGTGATGCACCTTGCACGGAGTATTGAAAAATGACTGTAATTTGTACTGCCATGGTTGGCGACCTTAAGCATTTCAGATGTCACATACTGTTATGTAAATGCTCCTAGAAACGGAATGCTTTGGAACAGAGAAATTGTTTCAGCTGAAGATATATTTTTGATGATTGCAAACATCTGGTTATTAAGGAGGTTGGATCAAGTTAACTTCTTTTTCTTCAAATCATCCACTGAAAGTTGTCTCTGGACCTGAAGGCTTAGTGGTGTGTTTGGTTTTGGGGGTGGTTTGTTTTTTTTTTCTTTTTCGTCTTTTTTTTGCTTGTTTGGGTTTGTTTGTTTGTTTGTTTTTAAATTTATTGCAGTTTATTTAGTTCTTCTAGTTGACATCTTTACCGCAATAGAAATCTGGGGTGCTTCTCTCAGGGCCACGTGGTTTTCAGTATATTTGCTTAAATAACACCTTAAGATCTCACTGTCAGTGACCTACATTCACTAAAACCAAATAGGATACTAAGGAACAAAGGAGAGAAATTCATAGTAATAATTTCTAGAAATTTAATAATCTTCTGTTATTTCAGAATATATTTTTGTTAAGGTATATTTTTGAGAGAAAGAAGGAAGAAAGAAATTCTTCTGTAGCTACATAAATGCTGATACAGAAACGTTTTGTATGCTGCATATGATACTTAAAAGCCCTAGCATTGTCAAAAGATTTTCAGCTATTAAGAAATCAGGAAGTTTGGAAAATCAGAAAACTTAGCAGATCCCAGGCCAGAATAGTATTTTGTCATAAAATTTTGAAGCAGATATGCCACTACCTCTCTGTAGAGCAACCAGATCTTTCCGAGAAAGGGTCAGGAAGGGTTTGCAAAATCTTTGAGTGAAGGTGATGCCTCTCTCCCTCCCTGCCTTCACTAAAATCCTGTTCAGCAGCTCATCTGCTCTCGCTGTGGATATCCCCTCGTAAGGGAGCTTGCAGCACAAGACCCTGTCGTCCTACTTCGTTACGGTAGAAGATGGGTGCCCTTCACTAGTTCCCTCAGTTCTCACAAAGCCTTTGTTCTATTAAGCCAAAAGGCGTGTCTTTTTCTAGACAAGTTTGCTAACCTAGTCAGTCAACCATTGAGCTAAATTTTCAGGGATATTTAACACAGGCACTTTGACCATTCCTTCACATTGGGCATGTATTACCTCTGAGAATTAAGATGCTCTAAAAATAAATATAAAAATGATGCCACAGAATCAGGTTACTTTGTAAAAGTGTAGTCTATTTTTTTAAGTGTTTTGTGCAGTTTAATAAGCAAAATAATATTAATTTAATAAGCAAAACAGTATTGCCACTACTGGAGGAAGACACCATGATTTTTGAAGATTGCCTGAGTTGCCTTTGGACAAGGATGGTGTCCCACCAAAGTTATTCTGCTGTTGCCCAGACTCTTATTTAGAGTTAGGCCAGGTATTTGTACATGGCGATGGTGGGAACAAGTTTAGAATGCCCTACAAGAGCCGATTTCAGTCTCAATGTCTCAGCTACAAAATGGATGCTGCATATAAAGAAAGTGGACTCTTTTCAACTCTGCTTAGTTTAAAAAGAAATTCTTAAATTTGAACATAGAGTGCAATATGTAGTGAGATAACAACACGGGTTACTACCAGTTTCATGATGTCATGAACATAATACCTCAGTTTAACACAGAGTCATAAAGTTATATAAGAAAACATATACCAGCTATGTGTGGTACAGTTTTTGAGTTGGATAATACTTTTTTGTTAGTATTTGCAAAACAAGTCAATACTTTCAGACCAGTAAGTAACTTAAATTTTCTTTAATTTAAGGGGCCACATGTGGGTGCTCTGTGTGCAGATGTGTCTGTTACATACATTTTCATAGTTTAGTTAGTACAGTGACTCAGCAGGGAGAAGTAAATTTCCAAGTGTAACACATCTATATTCTCATGTAATTGCGCTGCTTACTTTCGGCATCTTTAGCTAGTAAGTTAGATGTGTAAGCATTGTGAACTCCTGTTGTAAGTTAATACAGAAGTTTTGCGCTGCAGTCAGGTTCAGCAGTGTTTCGGAACTGGGTTCCAAGAGGTCAGCTCAGCACTCTTACGTTCTTCTGCAGGATGGTTGGACAGTTAGGTTGGACAGCTCTCACCTACTACCTTCATGACCTGTCCTTAAAGCTGACTTCAGAGGGAGCCAGGCATGGCGTCACTAAGAAGTCACATCTTATCGTTGTTCTGATGACTTCCAGCTGTCTCAGATGAATGAACACTTGGTAATTTAGGGCTCACCTTGCCAGTCAGTATGTTTTCTAACACAATTTGACTCTGCAAAAGTTTTCAATTAGTAAGCTTTACCTTATTTTAGATAGATCTCAGTTCAGATATTAGTCAGGTTTAATTTTCTCCATCCACCTCTGCTTTATAAGGCGGCACTGCTTTCCGAAGCACAGAACAAATTTCCAACTTTTGCAATTCATGGATCAGTGCAGAAATAATACATACCTCTGTTGCACTGATCCACAGTTGGATTAATAAAGCTTTATGCTGAAATAATTTCTTTGGCCTAGTTTATTAGATCTTGCGCTAGTAACTTCACTGATACAATAGTACAATTTGGAATTTCTTTGCAATGCTTTGTTCTGTGCTCACCCAATACGTACTCTGACCTATCAAAGAAGAAAAAAAGGAATTTTCATCAGAAAAAATCCTTAATCAGTGAAAATAAATTATAAGAATGTTTTTTTCAGTCACAATGGGAGTAGGAGTCAAGGAAAATTACAGAGATAATAAAGAGATCACAGAGAATGAATCAACTTACAGAAGGAAGCAAACAACTTGGAATGTCATTTGTTGATAAGAAAAATGAAAAAGCTTTGAATGCTATTTTGCAATTCATTTAGTAGCAATTTCTCATTTTTCTCTCAAGGAAGGAGCCCAGCCTTAGAGCCAAGCAAACAGTTTCATACTAAAATATTTTTAATTGCTAAAAATAAAAAAGATGCTTCTTATGTATAATGACATATGTAATTTTAATTATAAATTTACATTATATTCCAGCAACATTTAGTTAGAAAAATATTGCTTTTCTCTTTAAAAAAAGGAACCACACATAAGTGTAAAATATAAAGCCAAGGTTTGAAAGGACCTTTTATATATTTTCTTTTTATTTCATTAACCTTAGAAAGCTTATTACTAAAATAAAATATAATATTTGAGCTGAAATAATCTTCTTCACACTTACCTGTTTATATTACAAAGGTTTGGAACTGAAACTGAATCCTTTTTCTTTAAATTTGGAAATCAACTGTAAAGCTAGAAACGTCTATTTCTCAGACTAGACTGACATGCTGCTTACTAGTGTTGATCTCAGCAGCGCTGTCTCAGGATTCCCTGCTCTGTGACAAAAGCCTCCTTTCTATTCAGTCTCCCTTGAATCTGTAGTTGTTCTTGTTCACTGGTGTCCTGTTTGATACGAACTGGGACATTTTCCTTAGAAAGGGTTTTTCAACAAAGTTAAGAAATGGAAATGAGTCCCAGGCTGTAAAGAAATCTGGAATATCTTGTGGTCATTAGGCAAAACAAGTTCATGTGATTCACATGGAAAGCTCTCTTCTGCTGTGCCTCATGGTTACTGGGAAACAGCAAACATGGCAGACTTTGCTAGGTCTGAGGAAAATCGTTGATTATTGCCATACTCAAGGCCATTGTTTTCTTATAAATCAAAAAACAGCACACATGCTTTAAAATGTGTCATTTAAAAATGAAATCAGTGTTCATGAGATATGTAGCACTACGTAAATAATTAATGGATCCTTTACTTGCGAGTGAGGCATTTCACTAATTCCTTGAGATAGCATCTTGTTTATTAGCTCAAGGAAAATACTTCATTTTTAGTATCTGTGGCATAATTTCTAATGCCTTGAAATACTACAATGTGCAGCTTATTCATAACTTTGTATGTATAATTCATCTGTGTACCATAAAAATCTACTGAAACTGAAATGAGGGAGTAAAGCTTCATTTGTGTGAGAAAACTGAATGCTGAAATTTAGAGTTTGGAGATCTACAT
This sequence comes from Buteo buteo, assembly GCF_964188355.1. NCBI lineage: Eukaryota > Metazoa > Chordata > Aves > Accipitriformes > Accipitridae > Buteo > Buteo buteo. The sequence continues at coordinate 5,612,490 of NC_134199.1, forward strand.
GGCATAGAGAGCTAAGCTTCACCACTGTGCTGCCGGAGGAAGAGAAGCAAGAGATGGTCACATTGTGTATGGCCTGAGAGGTGCAGGGAGAGCAGAGCCCGTCCGTATAGGAGGATGTAGCTGTGAGCTATGAGCTATTGCCTGCTTATCTCAAGGGGAGCTCCGGGAACTTCACAGAAAGATTGGTGACTTGGTTGAGGAGCAAAGCAGTTACTATATTAAGCTGACCTTCTTTCTTGGAGCAGCTTCCATGTGGGAGGATTTTTGCTTACTGCTTCTTTGACCTTTCTTGCGGGTTTCTCTCTGGGTACTAGATAGTGTTTTGTACAAAATAATTTTTAAATGATAAAAAAAAAAAAAAAAAAGAAAAAGACATCGATGTAAAAACCAATGTCTTCTTGGCTTGATTTGTGTCTTTGTAGGCTTATCTATTTTATTGACAAAGTGCCTACTAATGGTGTAAGAAATGCCCTAATAAAGCAGAAACTACTAGTAAACGTACTCTTATGACAGATTTCGGATGCAGTTGGCAGTACTTACATTGCCAAAAGAAAGGAGAAAGAAGCAGGTTTTGTTTTCTTTGGCAAACTACTGAAAGCAGGTGATCTGATTTTGCTACCTGTAATCACTTTTGAATTCTGCAGCAACTAGTACCTCAGCATTCTTGAAAATCATTCACCAAATAGTAAAGCATCATGAATATGATGTTCCATCTTCAAACTGCTGTCAAGAAAAGCATGTGTCACTATATATCTGGTAGCATAGCAGATATTAGTAGTAGATTGCAGTATTAGTAAAACTAATGAGAAGCCCTTCTATTCCAGCATCATTTGCCTCAAGTTCTTCACAAGTTTGGTGTGTGATGACCTTGTCTCCTCCGCTCCTTCCAGTTCTGATGAAGCTAACAGAGAATTAGCTTTCAGCCCATATCTTCACTTCTGGTGTCTTTCCTGGGAAAACAGGGGATAGCGATATGGTTTTTTTCTCTTTGAAAAAAAGAATACCCCTCCTCCCCCAACCTTAAATAAAATTGTGAAGTTGGGGAGGGTGGTGGAGAAGTAACAGAGACTATTCAGAATCTGTTCCCCTTTGTTAAAATAATTGTTTTGAAGTGCTACGTTCTAAGAGATTCAAAATGAGAAAGAAGCTTTATTTTCCAACATCTTATTCAGAATTTAAGAAGAAGGGATAATTAATATAAGCTACTACGTCTACTACGGTGGTTATGGTCTTTTCCAATACATTTCTTTGGGCTCACAGAAACTTCCTCTTACATTGGACTTTGTGCTTTATATAAGTATGTGTGTATATATATATGTGCAATTGTTAGAAGAAAAAATGTGTTTTGCCAGCATATAGTGATTTATGTCTTCCAGCTTTGTTCTCTGCAGCAATGCCCTCAATTAATTTTCCAAAGCAGATAATATAACTTGTTCGTTGCAGAAAATGTTGAAACTGGAAAGACAAGAACCTGGAATTAGAGAACATTTTAAAAAGTTGAAACAGCCTCATACAAGAGTTTCAGTTGTGTTTCTACAACAGTGAAAGTTGTGTTATTAGGGTGTCGAAAGGTGTTACTTTAATTCTCAGTCTTTTCTTTGGTTTATTTTAAATAAGGTTGTAGTTGCGTTTCTTCTACTATTTGTTTTATGAAAACTTCATATAAAAGGTGACCCAAATCTGGAAAATATGCATAGGACAGTGAAGGTGACTACCAGCAATCAGAAAACTGAGAACTTTTGTTCCTCAGGTGCTTTCTCTTACTTGTGATGGAGGGAAAATAGCGAACTATGACCATGATTCCGATCACAATGAATGAAATCATGACTGTAATGCCTGTTTGTTACACTGAATCAATCACTCCACGCACTTAATCTGCCTTAGGTTATTTATGTTAACTTGTGCAAATTGTGTGTATGGCTGAGGGCCATATATACTCAGCTGCTATGAAGTTACTGAACTAAGATTTGTGCAGTCAAGAACTGTCTTCTTATGTCATTGATAGATTATCCAACCCAATCCTTTTGAAAGATGAGGATAGAAAAATTATAATGAAGACAGATGTATTCCTCCCTGGATATTATAAAGGTGGAATCTAAACTAGTAAAGAGTTTTTCTTAATATAGTTACAAAAAATGATTATAAGACACAGACTAAAATACAGCAGCTAAAATCATGCTAAAGCAGCTGTATAATAGTTGGTGAGAAAAGAGTTTCATACTGATAGAAAAATAATTTCAGGAAATGATTGCCACATCTGATGTTATTTAGATGCACATTTTCTTATTAAATCAAGCTTTCTCTCTTCTCTGAGTTTTCCTTAGCACAATAAAATCATAAAATACAACTGAATAAATCCCCCAAATTTGTTGTTCTTATTTTAATGCCTCCAGGTAGCGTATTAACATATCATCCGTTCCTGGGTGAAGTAATTCAGATTTCAGTAACGTGGCTATTTCTAGACCCTGTGTTGGTTTACAAGGAACTCAAGATTTATCTGTCTGCCAAGACAATTTTTTGAATATAAAGTGTAAAAGGAGCTGTGGTGTGATGGGTCCCTGTGTGATGCATTCAGTCTGTTCCCATGCTTGAGACTTATCATCTGTTTTCTGCCTACAGCTTCGGAGAGAGAAAAGGGGATGATAAGCCAAGCAAATTACCCTTTGGAAAATTATATACTGAAGGAAAGAAAAGCACAAGAGCAAAACATAGCTTTTGATGTTTTACACTTTGTCCTTCTGATGAAGGGTGCTATTAGAAAATACATTTGACTCCTCTGGTAAGATTCACTCGCAGGAGTCAACAAATGACAAGGACAGTGAATAGAGAAAATATTCTCTGAAAAATCTATGAAAGTGTGAAGAATTACTTTTCTTCAAACTTCAAAAGAAGCAGATGATTTTATATTTAACATCACTATCATACTACAAGACCATATGGAGGAAATAAGACAAAATCAGCTGATATCTTTTCACGGTGCCTGTCCTGCTTGGGATATACTCTTTTGCCTGATTCTGTCACTTCATCTTAATACTAACTCTGTTTAATGACGGAGTCATGCATTCATGTCTCTTTTTAGTGTTAGGTACTTCCTTCGGTATAATATTTATCAAGCAGTTGCATTTTTAGAATTCAAAATAAGTTTCTGTCAGTACATGACTGCACGTTATATATAAAAGGAAGGCCTAGGTGAATGAAGGATCCTACCCGAGAGTACATCGAGACGCACTTGGGAATTCAAATTGTATCAGCCCCTATTTGCCTTGCGACATCTTCGCTGTATGTCCACAGATCACCAAGAAGAGGAAGAAAAAAGGTCCCCTTTCTGACGCATATTCTCTCAAAAGCATTATTTTCTGAATAGTAATGTTTAATAGTAATTGAAAATGGTATGTTTTACTGTACTGTGGTGGGTTGACCTTGGCTGGCTGCCAGACCCTGACCCAGCTGCGCTCTCTCATTCCCCCTCCTCAAGAGTATAGGGGGAGAAAGTAAGATGGAAAAGCTCTTGGGCTGAGACAAAGACAGGGAGATTGCTTACCGATTACCGTCACGGGCAAAACAGACTTGACTGGAAAATTAATTTCTTTTATTGCCTATTAAGATGCAGTTGGATGGTTAGAAACAAAGACAGAACCTAAAGCACCTTCCCCTGCTCCCCGCTGTTCTTCCCAGGCTCAACTTCACTCCTTCATTCCCAACTCCTCCACCTCCTCCCAGCACAAGTGGCACACAGTTAAGAGGAGCTGAGGGTTGTGGTTGAGGGGCCTCCAACTTCAGTAAACTTTGTATCATTTGTATATCATCCCATAAAACTCCTTCCATGTTGTTCACGATTGTGTACTTGAACCTTGCAGTCACATGGAATGTTTTATTTCTTACATGCAAACAGGTATAAGAAAAACTTGTAATGTTTTAAAAGAATCAGAATGTCAAACCCAAAATGAAGGTACGCTACAATGTAAATAGCAAGCTCTCTGAAAGCTACCAGTGTAGACCACGTTTGGCATATTTTGCTCTGCAGACTTAATAAATAGAAAAATAGATGAGTAAAGGTCTGACCTTACTGAAGCAAATGGTAGACACTCTGATTTAAGTGGAGCCAAGTTTTCACACATTATTATTCCATAGCAAACTTTATCGTCAATGGGGTTTTATCAATGTGGTTTCTGTGCATGTATGCATATTTATGATTTTTTCAAGTGATTCTGACTTAGACACATACCAGCTCAGCCCTGTGGGTTTTGGTCATTGACCTCAATACATCAGTTATATTTCTGACATGAAAATTCTTGTTGGAATTGCAAAACAGCTTAGGCTAGCAACTTGGTAATAACTTATTTCCAGATAATAGTATTCCTAAATTGAAAATATTGTTGCAAAAGACCTATTGTGTGCTCTCATATTTAGCTCTCGAAACAGCTTGGGTTGATTCTGATATTGGAAATACCCATTTTAAGTTGCAGAACTGCCAAATGAATGTAAAATTGCAGGACTTGCGTAATGTGTGTAATTGGTAGGCCACTGTTGTGTACTTCCAGTTTTATCTAGTGTAATCATTTAAACCATCTTTGTCATACTATGTCATTTATCCTGAAGGGTTTAGAATCTAAAATTTGAACTATTTACACTGATGATTTATCTTAGCTGAATTGCAGCAGTCTCTGGGTAAACTGTTAACAGCAATATAACAATACTGCATTTTTTCAGATAAGTAGTAGTAATGTATCCAACCAAAACTGCAGGGGAGCCTAGAACTATTGGCATGTTCGCCGAAGTTGTAAAATGATAAAGTGAGGAAGGTTAATACTTTTTTTGTAAGAATAACGCCATGACATTCCTAACAGAACTGTTGTCACTATCGGAAATGCGTATCGAGCCAACAATGCAGTAGCTATGAATACTCTCATCTCTGTGTACATTGACATACTGAGATTTGACCCAATGGGTAGAATACCACCAGTAGAGTTATTTCACATATTCCTCTCACCATATAAACTTATGCTGTGTTTTGTTTTCCGTCTAAGTAGTGACAACTACTGCTTTGTTTCAGAGGGTTGACAAAGTTGCAGGACAAGAAAGTGGTAGTTCAAGAGATAGCATTTTGTTAACTTATTAAAACTGATTGTAGGATTGGCCCACTGAAAATTTTTATAGAAAAAATGCTGCCAATATGTGGTTTCTTAGAAAAGAAGAAGAAAAAAGACCCCAAACCTTATCAAAAGTATTTTCCAATCCTGCCATGCTTTGCCTCTCCTTGACTAAGCATTTGGCATACATTATAAGATGATGTATTCAGTACAGTTTCACTTCTGATAATTACTACCAACCTCCTTAACCAATGTGAAGATTGCCTTCCTTCCCCGCTCCCTCTGTTCTTGTGACAAGACTAACCTCAGCTGTGCAGGGGTTGGTGGCATTTGCATGTGGAAATGCACTAATATGGATGTTTTTCTTTGTGTGTGCATCCTTGCAGTGTTGTATACCAGGATGGATTTTATGGTGCAGACATTTATGTAAGTATTCATTGATGTGCATGCTGTCCTTGTACATTACCAGAGTCATTCTTTTTACAAGTTTGCTGCCTAGCTTGACTCTGTTTTGTCTATTTACCATCCTTTGCCTGTCAGAAAGAATTGAGAAGAATATCTCTCACATTGGAAGACCTTTCTGTTCATTACATCTATCATTGTTCAGTGGAGCTGAATTAACTCTTCAATCAAATGCTGAATGAATGCAAAAAGATGTGAAAAATGTGTGTGCGTGTATGGAGGGGCGTCTCCCTTCAAAATTGAAGTTCAAAGGAAAAATAAAAACAAAACAGAAACATTCTTCTGCAAATCCCCAAAAGCTCGTTTTTAAAAATCAAGGCAAGCTGAGTATTATTAACACCTGAAGTATGAAAATACTTTATGGAGAGATACAGATTTCCCAAATCCAGGCAACATTGGGTATACGTAAGTGCCATGCTGATAGTAGAGCTTAATTACATAGTAAGTTTAAGATATGGCTCCCTATTGTCTGTAATCTGAGTAGACTTCCATCTGCTCTTTTAAAATCCACTTATTTCAATTTAAATAAAACGGGTAGAGACTGCTCATGATATAAGAAGTGGTTATATTTGTCAGTAAAGATTTATAGTGCTGGATCTATCATTACCTACTTCACCTCATTGGTCACCAATTTCCTTTTAAATTTTTTTTTTTTATTTAAGTTTCTTGCCAATACTGAAGTTTTTACCCTGAATGTATACAGGGAGGCTACTTATGTCTGAGTATGCAAGAGGTTTCAGGTGGTTGAGGCTGAATTTCACTGTTCTAAAATAATTAATTCTTATACCCTATGTGTAGATAGAAAATATTTTACTGACACTCCAGTAATTGTTCACATTTGTTATTATTTTGATAAAGCAATCTGGACCTGAGTTATAGGTATCACCTTTATTTCACCAGAGAACTTTCTCTAACCTACCTGTACTTCTGTTGTACTGTGTCTGTTGAGATACAAAGAGATGGATGAGTTGAAATTGGTATGAATATTAAAAATTTAATAGGTAGTGCTAGAAAACATTCCTTGTATTTATTATCAGCAATCTTTTAGCACTATTTCCAAAGGAACAGATCTTTTTTTTAATAAGTTTTATATAAAGAAGGAAAACAATTTGAATTTATGGATGAAGTAGGTTTTGTTTTTCTGATGGAGGTAGAAAGAGCCTGATGCTTATTTGAAAATTCATTTGTGTAGATTAAAAATATATTTAAAATAAATTAGCATGGATTAAAATTCTCTCCCTATGTATTTATGTACTTAGCGATGTTATCAGTAACATATTGTTTACAACACATAAGAATCACCCATTTGCCAAAGGCTTACTCAAGTGTAGTATGCTGCTCTAATCTCACCTAAACACATTGCTGCTGAATTTTCAAGCTATATAGCATACGTGGCACAGCGTGGAATTTCTTCAGGTGTGGTTTCCAATTTTCATATTTCTTCAAACTGTCAAAGGAATGTGACATCCATTTTGCTCAGTTTACCAACCTGAAAATCTGAAAGGCAACAAGACATCTTTCTCAGGATTCCTTAATGTGATAGTATAGGTGGGAACTAAAAGTTAATGTAACTGTTCATAGTTCTGGAACCCACTGCTGCTGAAAAACAGGAATATCTCTTTTGTTCATTGGCAATAATATTTTTAGATGGCCTCACTCTCTCTAACAGACTTCAACATTTTTGGAAAGTGATTTCAATGAGGAAGATACTGAAGAAATTACTAATTTCTAATATAGCCTCAGTTTAGTTGTCTGGAATAGTCATGTGCATTAGAAATTGGAATAACTGTACTGGTGTGTTGGTTTTCACTCAGTTGCAGCCTTGTATTTCTGATTGTATTTCTTAGTTCTCTTAATGCAGCAGAACATTTACCTTTGGAGCAGTTGACAGAATTAAAACACTCTTCTGGATTTTTTTTTTTATAATGTACAAAGCTTATTATTTTATAATTCATTTTTCTTCACATTTGTTCTTGCTTGCGTATAAAACATTTTGCAGGGGAGGGAAAGAGATAGAGAGAAAACTGGCATAAATCAAAAGAAACCTTATAATTCACAATGTATTAGTTCTTAGTGTTAGTTTGCAGTGGACCAAGTTATTTACTGAATCCCAATTGATTACGACATAGTTCTACTCAGCTTTCATTTTAAGTACAGAGCTGAAGCTTTGTGAAAGAAAAAATGCTTTGGGAAAAGAAAAACCCAAACAAAAAAAATTAAACAATATAGGTTTTAATGGTAGATTGGAAAGAAAGGAACCTTAAAAATACCACAGGAAGCAAAACAAAAGGAACACAGTACTGAAAAGCCGAACCAAAAATATGCATTAACAAGTATATCAGAGTGGGTTTCATTCTGATATGATTACATTGCGTACCAACTGTAATATGGACAATGCCAATCTTTTCATAACAAGCTGTCAATATAGCCTTTGATGACTACATTTTGTGGAAAGGAAGGAGGGAAGACACAGAAAGATACTGCTTGGGTAAAAAGTGCGGGGTGAGCCAAGAACAGCAAATAGCCAGAGTTGGTTAATACTAACCAGAGGAATAGAAGAGAACAGGAATATAAAAATAGGTGGAAAGTACAGTCTAAAATGAAAAATCAACAGCCATGGTTCTAGATATAATACAATATATTCTTTATTTCATATAGTTCTATATGGAACGTAATAATGCTTCTGAAATAGCTGAGCTATTGAATTCCATTTCAAATGTGCCTTTGAGTAGGAAAAATAAAGGAGATGATTAGGAAGTAAGGAAGACCTTTTAAAATTAAGTATTGATTCACTGAGAGAAAAAGTCATTAAAAGAGAATTAAGGTTGCCTGCCAGCAAATATAGAAGTTCCTAGATGAAGATTGACACCTGTGAAAACAAGAAAATACACTCCACAAAATGAACAAAAATAGTAACAGACGCAGAAATATGCAGTTAGACTAATATCTCTACACTATTGCTCTGCTTTATCTTAAATGTGTTATTTTTTTTACCATAGTCATAAAGAATGTTTTCAGAACATGTCAGTCTTCAATCCACACCTAAAATGTGGGAAGGCTAAGAAATATGAGAAACTTCCAAACTCCGTCATCACCAGCTTCAGAAGTCCCTTGGTAATGCGGTTTAACCACGTGCATTAGTCAGTCTTTTTGTTCACAGTAAGGTTTTCTAACTTGTTCTCAGGACTTTGGACCTGTGATACTGCGTGAGAGTCCACAACAACATACAAGTACATAGGTTTAAGATTTTTTTTCTGAGCTGCTGGTCAAGAATAAGGCATACTTTGGTAATCAGCAGTATAGACCAAGATTATCAGTAGCTACTGCCACCGCCTTTAGCTCAAAGGTAGGATGCTATTGAGGGTGGAGCACGTATTTATTTCCCAAGGAAAAAGCAGCTATGATTATCTAAGCAACGCTCCCTTCGTACTAGGTAGAAGTCCATTGATGCAGATGCCCTTAAAGGCGCTGATCTAAAGTGAAAAGCAAGGATATTCAGTTAGCACTGAAGTCTTTCTTTTAAGTACCAAAGATTTTTGTGGTTTGTAAGTGGAAGAATGTGCCATTTCCTGTGACTTGCAGGAACAGAATGAGAAGTGGAGAAATGACTTGAACCTTTCACATAGGCCTGTTCCCAAAGTTGAGCCAGCACAAAGAGGTGGTGGGTCGTTCAGTTGTAATTCTCCCAGTCAGAGTTTTACTCCGTGAGCAGAACAAATACTGTTTAAACCTCAATATCATATGAGTGGAGGAAGAGGAAATTACTACTTTTACCTTCTATATTCTGCAGGGCTGGATACAATTAATTCCATTTTTAACCCTATTCCTCTATTTGTAGCTAATAAGGCAGGTATAATGCTCGATACTAGAGAAGGTTTTGAACCTTGATTAATTTATTTTTACAAAATACTTTGAGATCCTTGAGTGAAAGGAAGTATAGGAAGTAAAAATTGAGGAAAAATAATTCTCACCATTCACATAGAATGTTAAATATGTTAGGAACAGGAAAAACTAACGAAAAAAATACCCATCATTTAGAGTCACTTAGTTTATCTCTACAATAAACACTGTCAGTACATTTGAGATCAAGATAAAAAAAATAATTTAGGTATTTTAGGAGGAGGTGAACACATGTATACATGGTTTTGTATTCTATAGATGTGTGTTTGTGTAACTCGTTTTTGTGGAAATTATTTTTATTACAGATATACAAATTTTACTTAAAAATTCACATGCATTTGATTTTCTGTTCACTTCCATTTTATCATATCTTATCTAAAATTTCTGCGATTTCTTTCTAAAATCGATTAAGATTTCTCTGTAACTATTGGCTACTGACCTTCCACTGCTCTTTTTTCAATTTGCCTGAGCCACAGAGATGTACGAAACATTGAAAGGAAAATTGTACTGAGTGGCTCTGGGGAATTTGTCTAAATTCCTTCCTCACATTTTTATTTCCATCCTTCTTTCCTTTCTCATTAAATTCATTAAATTTCTGTTTCTTTATAGAGCAGTATTGCAAGAGCCTGTGTATGGCAATAAGTTACCACAGGTATGACATACTGACTGATGGAAAAAACTCATTACACTGAATGTAGACTCTTGTAAAATCATACTAATACTCAAATAATTATGTGGGAAAATGGATTTTGTGTGTCTAAATGATAAGAATAGTCTAGCAGTTGCATTTTATTTTCCAGATTCTATCACAAAATCACAGATATTCTTCATATCCCATGAAATGCAACAGTTACTGTTGTGAGTGTCCCATTCAGTATTTTATGCCAGTGAGATGTATTTCTGTATTTGGACAGCGAGTGTATTGACTCTATACTTAATTTTTTAAGACAACGTAAACTGCTGTAACGTTGTGTTATTGTTGTTTTGGAAGTAGCAAATATGGGAGCACAGATAAGGCAGTAGATATTTTTTCATTATTTTAGCTGAATTTATGATTTCAGCTGAATTTTCAAAATAATAATTTAAAGCATAGCAGTACTTTCTGTTTGAATGTACAGAGTGAGGGGGAAAAAACATTCCTAAAACATAGGAATGGAAAATTGTTATTTATTATTATGTAATTATTACATAATTTTGTTCTAAATATTTTATTTTGGAATATAGTCTAATGCATGAAGATAAATATTTAATATATTACTCCAGAAGTTTATATGTAGTGAATATTACTAGTCTATTCTTCATCTAAGATATCAGCCAAGTTCAAAATTGAGAAAAATTGTAAAGCAGAACTTGCCACAGAAGTTTAGAGTTCAGGGGTTTGAATCAGATTCCCGTCCTGATTCCCAATATAAAGCGTACCTTCAAGTATTTTGTTACTGCAATGATAAATCATCTAAAGTAATTGAAGTAAAACAATAAGAAAACTTAGTACCACACCAAAACTGCAGTACACAAACCCCATCAAAGTAATTTGTGTAAGAATGTTTTTATGTGCAATTATATGATAATTATATTAATATGAAATCATGACATGGGCTGGTAGGGCATTATGATTTTCCTGATAACCAAATGCATCCTGTCTTTTAGTTCTCCAAAGAATTGAGGCAAATTCAATAACTTCGATCTCTTTTTATTTTTATTGCTTTAGAGTCAGTCTTTCCAGGACTCTCACAAATGTCATACTGACTGTTGAATGCAAAGCATCTCAATAAAGTTCAGAGTTGAGCATCATTGTTCAGCAGCAATTCTTTGATGAAAGCAAATGAAGATGTAAGCAGAAAAGGAATCTCTTGTATTTAGGAAGGAAGAAAGGGTCTGTCTTCACAGACTGACCAATTTTTAGTGATAGTTAAATAAAGGAAGGGAAAACAATCCTCACGGAGTCTACCATCCGCAGATTGAAAACCAGCCAGTATGTGAACAGCCTGTCTCATTTTTGTCTGATTAAGAACACCGAAACAGATTGATACTTCTCATGGTGGCCCGTGCTCAGTTCTGTACTGCGGTGGGAGTCATTATGTGCATAGTTAGATTGAAATGAAGTGGGTCTCACATTTAAATAAGGGGGGTTAGAAATGGAATACAGGACAAGCGAAGAAGTCACACACGTGGCGAACAGAACATGTCATGCTGCAGAATGACTTGCAGTCTGCCACACATTTTCAGGACTGGATCATGCAAACAAGTTTACTATCTTCTTTATACTTTTACTCCCTCATATCAGCACTCAGAGAAAAAAATGAAAAGAAAGAAAAAATGAAAAGAAAGAAAAAATAGAAAAGAAAGAAAAATAGAAAAGAAAGAAAAATAGAAAAGAAAGAAAAAAGAAGGTGCTATATTTAGCACTCAGAAGCAAGAAGGGAGAATGGATGATTTTGTTAATCTCTCACCTTTCTCCTTGTAGCAGAAGCCAGACCAAGTGTGCAGCTTGCATTATCATCCCTCAGCCTCACAGTTTACTGGCTCAGTTTGCACTTGGTGACATTATTTGACATCTGATTGCCTGTATGCACATACCTGCGAGCAATATGTGCCTATTATACATTTTTGACAGTAATAGCCTTCTATTGGTTTATAAAAATCAAATGATCTGAAATGAGAAAGTATTTCATCTCAATGCTTCCATGCTTGCACAGAGGAGCAGCTCGCTGCAAAAGAGCGAGCGTAGAGAGTATTATGAAAGCCCCTGCCTTCTTCCAGCGGTTGTGTGACACGATTGCTGCTGGCAGGGAGCTGACCACGAGTCGGGAGGTAAATGTACTGTTCTCTGTGTGAGTGCTTGAAAAAAATCGGAATGAATGTTCCTCAAGCAAGTTGACAATTCAAAGCCTGGAGTTTCTAATGAGCTGTCAGTATATGTAAAACATATGTTTATTCTTAGGGTGGCGTAGCGTTATCAGCTGAAGGATTGATTTCCCAAACCAACCCGCTTCCAATCTTGAAACCAACAAGGGTTTACACACATTAGGGATGGAATTGATTCCGCCAAGCAAAGTAGTAGAAGGGGAAATAGCTTGTAAAAGTAGTTGAGATTTCTTTTTCTGGAAAGAGTGAATTTTTATTTGTAAAATCAAAATAGAAACCCCACAAAAGTTCCTGCAGTAGAAATGTACTCCTGTTACAGTAAAGGTTGACACACTGTAGCCTATTCTTCATGCTTCAGCATAATAGCTTGTGTGAATGCAGCCTTCCAAAAAAAAAAAAAAGGAAAAAATTCAATCCGTTATGGCGAACAGTTTAGGAAAAGAGTGAATTTTATTCAAAGCTGAGTGATCTGATACTTTCTTATTCAACTCTTTGTTAAGGTGGGGGAAGGTGGGAAAGGAAATACAAAAGTCCCCTGTCCCAGAGGATTATGGGGTGGTGAATTCTAATTGGGACGTAAATCGTGTTTGTGTTATCTGTGGAGACTGGCCTGTGTTTGTTAATTGGCATGCTGAGATCATTTTGAAATGGTTGATATAACACCGTGGTCCATTGAACAGGAAGCTCTGCTGTTTTCACAGTTTGATAATCAATGCATCACTGCACACAATTCCTTTCAAATGTGTGTTTGTTTGTCCTGTTTGCTTAATTGAACATCTGCAATTACTGTTACATACAACTGAATGTTAATTCATGGAAGAAGAGAATTTTGCTTCTTCATTATAATTTTATGTATAAATTGAAACCTATGTAACGTTAAGTGTTAATTGAGTGTGCAGATTCATAGGTTTAATCAACCAGACATGATAAATCGTATTTTGTACAAAAAAGAATTTATTATTAGCTGAATTTTTCTTTTAAGTTCAGCATCGCTTTATTAATATACATACACCTCATTCATAAGAACAATTGCTACTTGAAAACTTGTGGAAGAATACAGTATTGTCTTGTAAAAAAACTTACATTGATGAATACAGTTCATTGCTTTCTCCTGGTCTCTGGGACAAATCTTAACAAGCACAAGTTTGTGGTGATAAATTCTGCTTAACGATTCACTGACATGTTTCCTACGTATTTAACCCCTTAACTGAACTTACAGCATGAGAGTACTCTTTCAGTTGTTGCTAAATTTTGCAAAATGTTATTTAAGGTGCTGTAGCAATCCAGTTAGAGCGTGAGTTTGTGTTTCAGGGTGGTTATGCTGCCTACCGGTATGCCCAGCCTGCCACTGCCACTGCAGCTGCCTACAGTGACAGGTAAGACCTCATTTACCGCTAATAAATATTTGACCAGTGGAAGTTGAAGATGATTCTATAAATTTGCCTTGTTGAAGTCTCATAACTGTCTTGTTGCTCTGCAGATAATTGTGATATCTAAAGCAGGCTGTTTTATTATAATCCATGAATAGCCATAAATTGAGAGATTTTAGGCCTTAATTGAGAATCAGGCATGAGATGTGCACATTCCCAAGCTGTAGATCATTCAGTTAATGTCTGTGACCCTTGTACAATGTAGATAAATATATGTACAGCTTCATGATGGTCTGCTGCTAAAGATCATTATTCGTCTTAGGAGTATTATTTCAGTTGATTTAGAACCTGAACCTATTGAGTGCCCTCAATTCTCATTGACATTGTTTTAGTCAGTGGAAATCGAGAATGAACTGTGTCTGAGCTTGAACTATCCAAGGCAAAACAATATTTTTTCCATTTGCTTTCTTTCCAGGCATTTGATTTTTTGAAACACCGAAAAAAGAATTCAGTTATTCTTCTTTTGCTCTGTATTTTTATCCTCAAAATGTAAACCACATTTGGTGGAAATAATACCAGGAATAAAAGATTATTAAAATCTGCATAAGAGAAACATGCAAAGACTTAACTTCTGTAAACTAAAAGCAATGTCGCATAAATTAACTTGTCTTCTTGCAAGATGAAAATTGGGACCCCTTTGAAGTCAATGTCTAAATTGCTATTGACTTCAGTAGGAACAGGATTTTGTCAAATTGCATAAAATTAAGTCTTTGCAGCGTGTGGACAAGATTTTGTAATGAAAAGAAAGACTATCCTATGTTTTCTTCATAAACTGTACCCTTAACAAAATCTATGCTATCTTTAATACTTTTCGAGTACTTGGAGAGTGTACAGTCCTAAAGGGAGGATGTATATTGTGAAAGACAGATACATGCATGTATTTTGCTTCACAATAGCAGCGAGAAGTAATGTCACACTTCACAGTTCCTGATACAAGAAAGTTTTCCCTTGGAATCATGGAGATAATTTCTAAAGTCTTGAATACGTATTGAAAAATTTCTTTAGATGCTAAATTAGACATCGTTTTAAATGCTTCCACTTCTTAAAGAAATCAACAGATTAAGAAATTTCAGTGAACTATTTCTTAGATTGAAGTGCTGTTCATGGATTCTGTATTTTTAGAACAAAGTACCATGGTATGAATGTTACAATGCTATGCATGCATATTTGCCTTTCAAATGCTTATTCTGGGTAATGAAGACCTGTTTTTTAAAGTTATGTGAATAAAATAATTTGCATGTATGGCTGAGGCATGCTGTGTCAGACAGGTAAGCAAGTTACTTTCTATTAATTTTGGATCAGTAATATCAAGTAGATATGTGCTGTATGCACTTTGTTCACGATTGTACTATTTCTACTTAGGGTAACCTACAAAGGTGAAGTGCTACTCAGTAGTTTCATTTCATTTCCACAAAGGTGTGTTAGCATGTCGCAGCTCTAGTATTTTTCTGTGAGCTTATAATGCCAAACAATTCCTGCTTCTAAAAACTTACTAAACTGAAAGGACAAAATTATAAATAACCTCCTGTGGTTAGTAATTTTTTGCCGGATATCGTTCAGGTGTCCCTGGATCATTTTATAGGGTGTTTATTCCTATGAATAAATTAATTTCTGAAAACCTGTATGTTGCATACAGAAACTGAACAATATTAAGATGACTTTTAAATGCTTTAATTATGACTTAATGTGCCTTCTCAAAAAACAAATCAAATGCTGTAAGATAAAACATCAGTTGGTCACATGTTCTGCTATGGGTAGAGAGTCAACATCACTAAGAGTAATGCTGACAAAAAAAAAATAAAGGATTTGTCTAAGAAGATAGCGCTCTTAAATGCTGTAAAGGAAGCTTGAGATGGCATCAGTAGTAATGCAGTTGTTATAACCCTTAATTATTTTTTTGAAAAAATGTCTAATTTTCAGATACACTTTGTGTATAATTAGAATTGTAATAACCTATCTTTGCTTGCATAATTTTAAATATCTTAAATGAATTTTATATCTTTTGGATTTTTTTTAATTTAGCTTCTCTTTTTAAATGTGGGTAACCCTCATCTTTGATCTGCTTCCCCCAAATGAATATGGTTTCTTGTCTTAATTACGAATATTGCAACTGAATTTCTTTGTGGCAGAATCCTAAAACTAGCATAGAGAACAAAACAAATAACAATCTGCTCAAACATTTCTTTGCATATGGGAAACTATGTGCAAACATGGATACCTCTGATTACTCACAACTACAGTTTGCTTAATTTGATTACTTTTCATTCATTATTTAATGAATTTAATTTAGCAACTTTTGTGAATTATTAATATTGAAAGTGCTGAAATATAGTTCAGTACAACTGCTTGTATCTTTTCTTCCCAATGTAATAATCATCTGCTATCTTCTGACAATATTGAAGATTCCGTATCTCCTTATACACCACTCTTATTTAGTGTTGATTTGAGCCCCTATTTAATTTAATTACACATGAAATATATTTACTGTTTATGTGTAAATAATGCCCAGAAAAATGACGTGAGGACCAGTGAGTATGTACTATTGAAGCAGTGACATATCATGGAAATACTACTCCATATTAATTTAAAAAAAATTTAAAAAATCTCATATACATGATGAACGGCAGTGTTCCATATTTGACATGCTTCTTAAGTCAGGAGATG
The DNA here is from genome assembly GCF_964188355.1 of Buteo buteo. Lineage (NCBI taxonomy): Eukaryota > Metazoa > Chordata > Aves > Accipitriformes > Accipitridae > Buteo > Buteo buteo. Next base: position 5,628,901 of record NC_134199.1, read on the forward strand.
GAAAGAGGAAATCTTTAGATTGGAGACATGTTTTGGTAAATTAAAAAGAAAGGTTAACAGAAAGATTTGGGACTCCAGAATCAATACACCAAGTCAATGGATAATGATTACTGTAAGAGAGTTCTATTGTGAAGAAATGCAATGGTATCCTTGTTTGTCACAGCTGGAAATATTGCTGGAAATAGGCAAAGAACAGATATATAGGGGAGAATCAGGTGGCAAGGAAATCTCATGAAACAAATCAATGCAAACCCCTAAGTATTTGTTCAGGACAAATCATGTACTCCTAAAAACAATTTCACAATGGAGGAAGACCTTGCAGATTTCTCCAGTTGTTTCTTAGGACTGTAGAACAGAAACAACAAAACAAACAAAAAGGTACATTTTTGTTTATTTATGAAGCAATGTAATCACTGAATATGACTTAAAAAAATTTAGATTTGGATTTCTGTACAGTGCGATCTATCATCGTACTAAATTGCACTTAAAGATTTGAGGCTCTTTGCAGAAATGGATCAAAAAAAATCATGTTTAAATTTCCAATATTTAAAATATTTCTGATAAATTTTCTGATTCTTATAAATGATAAAAGGAGACCTACTGGTCTATGTATGTTCTTCACCATTCTGGAGCTTTGCCTGCCGAACTCTTTAAACTGAGAGTGTTTGGAAAACAAAATTGTAAGGATGTGCAAAAGATATTAAATCAGATGTTAACAAAATGATTGTACAGCTTTTGTTCAGCTTTCATGTAATATTTAAAAAAAAAAATAAATATATAGTGGTTAGATTTCTGTCCAAGTCTGAAGTAAGCGAAACTAGCAAAGTCATCAAGTTTTAGATTTATGAGGTAGAAAGAGTCAAAGCATGGCAGTGGGGCGTATTGTCATTTTGTCATTGCATGTTCACTTGATGTTGCTAGTATGTCTGTAATGCTGTATTGGATTTGACAGATCCATCACATAGCTCAGTGAATGGCTTGCTTGAATTAAGCCGATGGGCAGACTTATTCACATTGATTGGCTATTGGTTTTGTGTTTTATGATTTGATTATTGCATCTTCGATCGGAGTAAGAAAAATGTTCCTTTCTTGCATATTAACTTTGTCAGCAATATTTATGAAAGTGTATATGGTAGTATAATAAAACAAAACCCCAATAATAGTAAACTAGCCTTGTCTGAAAGGCAGAGTCATTTTGCTTGTACTGCTTGCTAACCCTGTTATACTTAATAATGATAATTATGTGTGTCTATATATGTATGATTGTGTATTCATATATATACACACATTCCCCATCCATCACCCACCCACAAACAGGCACACACAGGCACATGCACACATACACACGTGCGCGCGCGCACATATATACATACAGAGGTATTTTGCTGTGAGTGTAATTCCCTTTTTCTAACACAGTGTCAAATTTAAGTCTCACTACAGACAATGGGAAGACTCCCATTGACTTCTTTGTTGTCTGGATTAGATCCTTCATCACTGGAAGCTGACCTCTTTTTTTTCACTAATCTTTTTTAAAAGCAAATAAGGCATAATCCAAAATATTTTGCACATAGTATAGTAGTATAAAATATAGTCTTTTTTTTTTTTCCACTATCAGTTTATGTTACATGTTCTGTGGTCATACATAGGTTTTTGTATGAAATTGGAGACAGGAAATTTTGTCATATGGAAGTTGTGTATCTTCCAGATCTGAAATCTTACTCCCGGTAAAATCCTGATATTCTAATAGTTTACATTTTTAACGTGGAGTATTCATTTTTGTCAAAGTACTCGTGTCTACAGAGATATAATTTATTAAATTTTCCAGTTCTCTTTGGGCAAGTAGTTGAGAGTAATACTTGATATTTGTGGTCAGATTATCCTAAAATACAATAGGTACATATTTGATTTAATTGGAAACATGCTCATTAAAGAATGAAGACTTAGAATGAAGAATAAAAATACACAAAATATAAATTGTGAGCTTCTGTAGATGGAGGTGATTTTCTTGTATATTGTAGACTTTAAGATCCTGTATTTTATGAATAAACAATGAAACCCACTGTAGTTTTACTCAAATTATTTTCTCTTATTGAGGATCTTACTAGTGATATATAATAAAAATTAAGGTTTTGAGAGCATATAAAATATAATAGCATCTTCAGTCAGAATTTAAGTTTTCCATTAAATAATTTTATAGAAGGATAAATATTTTAAAATGTAGTACTTCATTCATGTCATGATCGTACTGTCTAAGATTTAGGAAAAAGAGCTTCTATACACAGTTTTAATTTCTAAACTAATCGGGTTGGAAGAGGAAAAAGAATAGGATGTAGTGATAACCTTACTCTTCTACTCCCAGCTGGAACCTTCAAACCTTTTTGAATTTTGATATACAAGTTGAATCTTGAGAAATGGAGAAGTTTGGGGGACAAGACGATACATAAGCAAGAATCGTATAGCCCATATCCTAGGCTACGCAAAGTTTGAGAATGAGAAGGATCAGTTAGCATCTTGACCGGGTACAAAGGTGGTCTTTAGCTTCTGTAACAGCAATAATATAGATTATATTTAACACTTTTCTTCTTGAAATACTTAGGTTTGATGTGGTGATGTTTGATTGGTCTAGTTTTTTCTGGATAGCTTGTATGGTAGCTGAAGCTTGTTTATTCCCTAATATTGCAAATTAAAATCAATTCATTCACTTTGCTGTTACAGAGACGTAATGGATTTGGGCATCTACCTGTTAGGCTTGTATGTCTTTATGTCTGTATCTGATCTGTGGCAAACTAGAGGATCACTGGTATCATGTTAATATTTCATAATCCATATTCATCACTCAGATCACAGTTTGGGGAATGACTGGAGCATATGACTCATGTTATAGCCATAACAGTACCTTTTAGTGAAGGAATTAGAAAGTAAAAGTGGGCAAATACGAATAAAGAGAATGTAGTAGAAAAAACTAATCAAAGAGTTTAAAATTCTATGAACAGGGAGTTTCACGTAGAGCAATTTGATAGGAATTTCCTGAAATAAAAGCGTATTGCATAGAGTGCTTTCTAATGATTGAAACATGGTTCATTCTAATATATTGTAGATGTAACACTTTTGGGGGGAGACACAGCAAGTCATATTACTGTAGGAAAACATGGCAAACAATTATATTTCCTAAAAATATAATCTCCTACCAAGTCTAGAAAGCTACTTAGTATATTTCATATATATTTTAATACATTCCTCTAACTTTGGTAGAATTAACATGTTTTCTGATACTTTGAGGGCTTGATTCACCTGTGTGTAATATCACTGTTCATATAATATCCATGTGACTACTCAAAACTGCTCCACTAGTTCAAAACTGAGGTAATACAGTAGTGAAAAAGCTTAGGGTTCCTGGCCCACAATGATGGTAAACACCGATTGTGAAACTTTTATCATATCAGAGCTTGTATTCTTCATACCCTGCTTCTAGTTCTCTTTACTATAATTTCCATTCTCCTCCACTGTAATATGAGGGGCTATTTTAAGAATCCCCATAGACAAGGAAAGGCTTGGCTTTTACTGTAAAATCTGGTTTGACATCCATGCTGGAAATCATGAAGAAAAAATTGAGAAAGAAGGTAGAGGAACACTAAAGTCTAGATTTCCATACCTGGCTTCCTAAAGTGCTCCAAGTTTAAAGATGTTGAGTGCTTTTGCTGCCAGTTTCTTCTTGAACTTAGTGGGAGCTGCTAAATGTTTATCATTAAAAAAAACAACAAAAAAACAGTGCACCTATTCCGACATTTACATATCAACTTCAGTACCCTTGTTTTCTTTTTGTTTAATACATCTAGCCTACATCAGGTTATATAGCATGAGTTTTAACTTAGGGGTTTCTTACTTTAAAATAAAACTTCATAGTAAATAACTGTGATTATGAATATATTCCTCTGATGCATTTTCATGCATGCTTTTCCTCTAAAAAGCAGAAAAGAAAGGATTGGTTAACATTTTAAAGTAGGAATTATCTCATTAATAGTTCATACAGGCTTCTTCACTCTAGAGGATATTGAAAGAAAGTGTGACTTTAAAATTTTTAAGCGTGTTGTATTCAGCAGACTGAATAAATATGGAGTTAGGGAGTTACTGAAATATTGATTCCTACTCCAACAGACCAAAACTGTTACAGTCTATTGGGTCAATGCCTGTGACATGATAGACCATAACAGTTCCTTTGGACATGTCAGTGTCTAATTATACACTTTTTAGTTTTCAGATCATTGACTTGATAGACCACAAAGAGGCAGATTAGAACATACTCTAAGTATTGTCAACCTGAGTGCTTCCACTGTGAGTGCTTTAAAAGCAAGAAGGAATTGAGAGCGTTGTGAAGGAGTCAGGGAGAAGTTGAAGGTATGAAATGTTATTAATAAAATAGGGAATTAATTGGATATAGTCTATATGGATTAGCCATGTAATTTGCAATGTGTTTTAGGCAAGCTGAGTAAGTATTAGAAGAACAAACTTAAAATGACTGTGTAGTGAAATTAATCAAGAAAGAGGCAATTTACACCCTTGCATGTTTTTACTGTAGTGTTTCCCACCTCAAAGGCGTCTAAAGCATTTGATTAGGTATTTAAATAGAACTTTTTTTCACATACCTTTGGGCCTGTCAAGTTTCTAATACTCTAGGAACACACCTGTGGCAAAACAGCAGTTTGTAAGAATACTGCACAGCAGGAAGGGGAGTAGAAAGTTTGCCCATGTATCCTAAAGAACAACTTTGTGAAAACTGCTATAGGATGTTTCATATACAGGCAGAAAAAAAGTAAGGTCTTCATTTAAACCAAACATGTACCAGCCTCCAAACTTCATTTTATGTTTCTTGAATGCATTCTTAAATAATCCTGGCAAGGTTTTCATATATATGGTATTTTAGTTATAATATGAAAAAATGATGTTGTCAAGTAATTTGTAGTGTCATTCAAACCTTCCAATAATTTAAAGGGAAGGAATTGTTGTTAGTCATAATTGCTAAAGAAGTTTATAATTATACCTCTGTATATCAGGAGACTTTATTGTGGATAAAATGGTGGTTACTAGTAAACCATAATAATCGTTATGAAATCAGAAACAAATATAAAGTATGTTTTAATGATACATTGTTTTAAAGATGACATGATATACATAAAGAATAAATCCCCCAACTAAATAAATATATACTATGTATTTTACTGGATAAAATACTAATTCTTTACACAAGGCTGACTTCAAAATGCTGTACTGTTTGCCCTAACGAGAGTGAAAAATATGTCAAAAATATAGTAATAAATGAAATTTTCAAATATAAATGATAAAACTTCAAAAATAGCCTTAATTTAGCAGTCATGGATCATACTGACATCAGTTTACATTGCTGACACCAAGCACTTCTGAAGTGAAGTTACTTGATTACTTCTTCAAGGATTTAATTTTAGTGTGTAGACTGTGTTAATCACAGTAAAAGGCAAATAATCTTAGAGCAGTTATGCCACTGAGATCACTATGAATTCAACTGTGATTTATGTGGTGCTCAGAATTTCGCATATTTGTTTTAGGTTTCATTTTAAAATGTTAAGATCCACTTAAAAATCATCTGTGTTCCTCTTGCAGATAAATATGCATATTTATACTATGTATATTGTATTATTAATAATAAATACATTTATATTATGTATAATATATTATGTAATCCTTCATACATAGAAAAATTCCACTGATACAGCAGGTAATATGAATTAGAACTAAACGTATTTGTATAGCTCTGATTTAAAAAATAAATAAATCAGCAAATAAAATGTGTAGAGTTAAAATGTAGGTGAAAGGGCTACAGATTTTTCCACTCGTTGTGATGTAAGACGTTGTCCACATTTTGGCAATATATTAAAACAAACATATTTTTTGCAACAACTATACTAAGTTGCACAACAACTATACTAAGTTGCAAAGTATAGCACCAATTTGCCAGAAATTTTCTTTATACAGTCTTTGAGAGGTAATGAGAGGAGAAAGGGGGAGTTCATATACAAGACATTGCCATGGAAGAATTCTACCTGCACTGTATGCAGTACGATCACCTTCTCATTTCCCTAACATGCTTTACGGCATTAATGTTAGGCTATGCTAAAAGGAGTCTCTCTCTTGCAGCATTTGAATGGGTTAGCTAGTTAGTTCAATAGAAGGGCTAAAAAAGATGCCTGTCTGTTGTGGTTTAACCCCAGCCGGCAACTAAGCACCACGCAGCCGCTCACTCACTCCCCCACCCCCAGTGGGATGAGGGAGAAAATCGGGAAAAGAAGTAAAACTCGTGGGTTGAGATAAGAACGGTTTAATAGAACAGAAAAGAAGAAACTAATAATGATAATGATAACACTAATAAAATGACAACGGCAATAATGAAAGGATTGAAATGTACAAATGATGCGCAGGGCAATTGCTCACCACCCGTCGACCGACACCCAGCCAGTCCCCGAGCGGTGATCCCCCGCCCCCATTCCCCCCAGTTCCTAAACTAGATGTGACGTCCCATGGTATGGAATACACCGTTGGCCAGTTTGGGTCAGCTGTCCTGGCTGTGTCCTGTGCCAACTTCTTGTGCCCCTCCAGCTTTCTCGCTGGCTGGGCATGAGAAGCTGAAAAATTCTTGACTTAGTCTAAACACTACTGAGCAACAACTGAAAACATCAGTGTTATCAACATTCTTCTCATACTGAACTCAAAACATAGCACTGCACCAGCTACTAGGAAGACAGTTAACTCTATCCCAGCTGAAACCAGGACACTGTCCTAAAAAAGATGCTGGGGAAAGCCTGACATAAGAATACAAATTAAGAGAAAGCATCTCCTGTTGACCATTTTTCTCTTTAGTTTTTTGGGGTTTGCTTTTTTGTTTGTTTGTTTTGTTTTGTTTTTCTCTGAGTAAATGGAATAATACAGACATATCAGTGGTCTTGGGAACGCACATTTCCATTAGTGTCCAGAAGAGTTAGGGATTTTTTTTCCTTTTCCCTTTTTTTGTTTTTTTTGGCAGAAGTGCTTTTTGGTATTAGAATGAATTCTTCCTGTTCAAGAATTTGTGTGACTGGTGGCAGGATAAAATTTAATGAGAGAGATTTCTTAACTTTTCTGTCTCCTGCTGTCTTTGGCAGTCTGAATTATGTTAGAGACATCTTGTCATTGGCTAAATCACACCGTAATGTCCTGTGTTGAGCACAAAGATGACACAAATAAAAAGCAATGCAGAGTTGACTAATGTGGCAGTCAAATTAAGGGCTTGGTTAAGCCACCCAGACACAGGGATCTAGTGCCATTTGAGATGCTTCGGGTCACGCGAGACAGCCAGGCAGGCAGAGGTGACACTGGACCTTCTGGAGTGGCAGCTGAGTCCAGGCAGATGGACGAGCTGCCTTGGCTTGGGCAATCAAGATGAGCTTTGGTGATTTCTGTGAGGTAGTATTTACAGAAGTAGCTACAGCTACAGTAATTTCTTTTGGTGCAGGGTTTTACCCCATACACTTCCAAGGCTCGCCTCAAAATTTCAGAAAGGAGCATTTAATGAAGTGGTCAGGAATGATGGAGGTGGGACCTGCATTATCTTTTGACAATGAAAGCAGAATACCTAAGTGAAAGCAGAATAGCTGCATCTTCCTCTTTGTCTTGGCATCAGTATTAGTACTTAGGCTGAACAAGCAATTCTGTAGAAAAAAAAAACCTGACATGGAAGAAATTAGTCTAAAAGTAAAATATACTTTCCTAATGCACATCAGGTCAAACAAGTTACTGTTAGTGTTGTTGAAGCTTGATACCACATGAATTACTTTCTATTTACAGTTTTATTCTTACTTCATTTAATATATCTTATAGGTATGGCTGTAAAGTTGTTTAGTGGTCTTTGTGTTGTGATTCAAATGCTATGAGTACGATAATGTACTTTGATCTTACAGTAATGGGAATATAAAGCATGATAACAGCAAAATCAACCTTCTTCTTATAGTTAGTATAATACTGTTAAAAAGTTTAAATTCTTTGATAGCCCCGATATTTAAATTTAGGACACCAGGAGAAAGGAGTTGGGGAGGACTTCATAAAATGATTTTAGAGGGAACCTCAGAAGCTTTGTCCATACAGGAATATTACAGAAACCTGAAGCAGCCAGCTGTCAGCTACGTTATATTTCACAGTGAAAAGGCCCACAACATTAGAGTCCTAACAAGAGCAACGAAGCCTTAAAGTTTAGAGCATGAAGGAAAAAATAAAGTATCTTTAATAATATAGCGGGAAAATATATAGATGTACCACATGTAACACTTCTGGGAAAAACCATTGCTACACTGTATAATTAGCACCAGATCCTTGGGGAATACAATTTGGAATAGCTCCAGTGAAGTCAGTGCTTTCAGTTAAACTGCATCAATTTTACCAGCTGAGGTTCTGATCCATGAAATCTAAATACTGACTGTATTTGTAAATCCCATGGTGGTCTTACCAGAAAAAGTCAACTGATTACATATAGTTTAAATCTTCCTACTGTAACTTCTGTTCAGTATTGTGTTTGCTTTCATCTTAATTTCCTATGTTCTGGGGCTCTGCACTGTTTTCAGCAGTTGCTGTATTTTTGGGAGGGGGGACTGCACCTCTGTGTTAAGCAAAATTATTTCTGTCTAGTTTTGTGAAGTTAGTAAGCAAAGTCCGAGAATTCTGGCGTATGAAACATAATCACTGTGCGTTAGTGGATTATAATTTCTTTTATATTTCAAATTTCCTGGAGCTAGTGTGATTATTTTTAGGGAACTCCTGATTTCTTAAAATCCCACTTGACCTCTATTATGGCTTCTATTTTATGGAAGCTCTGTGTTGCAAAGAAGAGGGACTAAAAAATTCTGGGAGTGCTGGGTGAAATTATATGTGTGTCAAAATTTTGTTCTTAATCATGTGCTGTGTAAAATATAAACAGTGTTGAAAAGTCTGACTGTCACCCAGCCTTTTATGGAGAAGACAGGACACAGAGAACACTTAGTAATTTGTCCCATCTGCCCTACAGACACAGGTTCTTACACCCACAATGACCCAAGTGTATAAACTTCCCAGACCCAGCTGTGAGTACTATTGTACATATGAAGAACAGCAGGGCCAGTGGCTGTGAGAGGGAAAACGCGGTAATAGGTTGATGCTTTTTTAGGAATATGCAGTAGTGCAGACAGACGAGCACGTACTTTCCCAGGATGGGACAACTATAAGGAAACTTTTAGGGGGAGCACTCAGTGTAACAGTCTATCCTGAAATTAGGTTGGAATTTTGCTCCATGATGGTTAGATCCCTCAAGTCATAAAGAAGACCATCTGAGACCCATTCGCTGAATCTCCTCCTATTTTCCACTTCCAGGTTCTGAATCTTCCAACTAATAGTAAAGTAGCCAAATCACGTATGGGTCAGGCCGGATCAGTGGTTACGTCTGCACTGTACACCCAATCTCTGTTACAAGATTCTGCTCTTTCTGAACTCCACTCTAAGTTGCCACCAAGCTTTAAAATAAAATCTATTTAGATGTAGAAAATGTGATAAAAGTTGTACATATTTATGTGTAACTGAATTATCAGAGTTTCAGTATTTAAGAAAACTTTCGTTCTGTTTTCTCAGTGAGGAGAAACTCCCAACTTTCCACATGTGAAGGAGCCTAAAGTTCAGTATTGTATCAAAGATGGCATAAACTGGAATTTCTCTCTCTGTTCTGGTATCTATTTGATATTCCAGTAGCTGAGATCATTGGTGTTAGTGTTTATGAGGATGGGAAACATTAAGGAATTTTGGAAAAGTTTGAAGGAAAGTCATAAATGTTCATCAATACTCTAACTTAATTATTCCTGACAAAGCATGTACATTAAAAAGCTAATCAACCTCATTGGAATCTCAAACTTGAAACTAACTCTCAGGATATGTAGATTAAAAGCAATTTAAAAAGAGAGTCAAGACTATTTAAATGTGCTTACAGAAACGATTTCTGTAGAAATAAAAGCTAAAAATGCTACATAGCAGTTACAAATTGTTATCATGTTTCTACTAAATTTCACATATGTCACCTTACCTAAGCTTAAATTCAGTGTTGGTATGCATGTAGCTTCTGTATTAGGTCAGTATGCTTTAGAATGAACGTATAGAATATTTTTCTGTACTACTTCAGCACAGTTAAGGTGACTTGCAAGAAGCAAGACTATAAAAGACAGCTCTTCTTGAAAAATGGATAGATGCAACAGTTTGGTAAGGGAAAGTACTGACAAAATATATTTATGAAATATCTTAGATCTCTTAATTAACTTGTGGTAGTATAAACATGCTGAAGAAATTAGGCTATGGTATTTAAAATAAATAAATAAATAAATTTGCACAGTCCAGAAGGCCTAATTTCTGTGAGTACATAATGTTTACTGAAGTCAGTTGTAATTAGTAATATTTTTCACTAAATAGTGTATATAATGAAAAACGTTACTCCAGTTTCACTTAAATCCCTGTTCTTCATTTGCTTAAATATTTTGATTTAATACTTTATTATCTAAGTCTTTTAATTCAGTGGCTTGCTTTAATTTAGAACAGGGTACTTTTAGTCAGGTGATAAAGTTGCACCTGAAAATATTTTGTTATGCTCTTTGAAGTTTGATGCTGCAGAGTATATCGGTTTGATTCTGACAGCTGGACTTCTCCTTCCCACCTCATGCCATCATGAAAACTTTCAAACAATATTCGGTTTTATAGTGCAAGGCCTGTCCCTGTCTAACTACAAATTATTAGTTTAATAATGACTGAAAGTCATTCCTGAGGACATAAGCCCTAATGTTGCTAATCAAGGATCTTGTAATATAAAGTCTCCTGTAATAAAAAGTGCAGTACAGAAAGATATATGCATAAGATCATGGTTTTGGTTTGGGTTTTTTGTTGGTTGGTTTTTTGTTGTTGTTTTGTTTTGTGTTTTTTTTTAAAGCTACCCTGTGAAAAAGGTGCCAAGATGGAAATGCTGACAAAGGGTAGTGAAAAGACCCTTTCCTAAAGGTCTTCTCCATTCTACCACAGATTGCATCTTTCTTGGACAGTTTAGCAAGAAACAAAAATTCACATGTGGGCTTTCTTCACATAAGTAGTTCTGTATATTAAACAGCCATAGTGAAGATAAGGCTTGGACTCTAGTGATTATAGATTAAAAAAAAAAAATAAATCCAGTTTTATGCTAAAGTATGGCCTGTTTTCAACAAACTAACAGCATCAAGGAGAGAGAAAGCAAGCACCTCATGTATTGGATATGCAAAAGACTTGCTGGGTAGAAATAGCAGGTGCTAAAACTGATAGGGAGGTTTATGTCAGATCTGGGGCCTTCGAGGAATATATTCGTTAGGAGTCTGCCAAAGGGTCTGTGGGGAACGGAGCAGAGGAAATTAGAATGTACTTGAACCTTTTGCAAACTGGGGTAATGCAGGTTCAATAACTACCCCGAAGTCAGAAAGAGCATCTAAATCACTTAATATTGCTTCTGCTGTCCTCCCCTTCTGTTTCCCTCTGAATTCAGGAAATACATCAAATGATTAAACTTTTTTTTTTCCAACTTTAAAAACATCTTTATTACCGTACTGGTAAAAATCTGTGGTAGTTTTCTATTTACTAAACGAAATAAGAAATTGATATACAGGCTTGAGACAAGTAATAGTATGCAGAAGTGTTTGCCCTTGGGAAATAGCTGCTCAGATGGAACACAGCCATTTTGAGTCCCAGAAGTACATTTTCATGACCCTTACTGTCTGGGTTTCCATCAGAGAGCTCAGGCTGCCAAAGGGTGTCACTCCAGCACTTAAAAGGATTGCACTTAGCCCAGGCTGTGAATATCTGGCAAGTTGAATATATCCAACTATACATTCAAATCAATGTATTTGGCATGTTACTCTTCCAATTTGTTTTTCTGTTTATCTCCCTTACAACCAGTAACAACTTCTAACATTTTATTTAAAGAAAAGAAAAAAATTCTCTGGATTTTAAATATGTGTTCTTTTACATCAGAAGTATAAAAACAATGAGCAGTAAAAATTTTGTTCTATACTTTCACTGTTAATATACAAATTAAATTATGGAAGCAATTCCGTATGTTAATAATTGAACAGGGCTTACTGTATAATTAAGTTGGGTCCACTTAGATTTCTTGTACCTTTCCGAATCAATAAAAAGTGTAGCAGTGATGAGGAACATTAAAACAACCTAAAATGCATCATGGATTTTCACCATACCTTACTTGTGGGTTTTTTAAGCCTTGTACACTTGATACAGTCAGTGCATAAAATTGGTCTCTAAAGGGAGCAACCCTACGTCTGCAAGGGACGGAGTTAGGTTAGCTGCCCTTTTCCAGGTCTGCTTTTCATGTACTTTAAGACAAATAGCTTATGATGCACCACAGTGTCAGCTTAACTCAGAAGGACTCCTTTTGCAAACTATGGGGTTATCCACACTAAGGAATAATACTTGCTTTGGACATCAGGTGGGATATATGTGTATAGTGACACCTCTGATTATCAGTTCTCCCTCTAGGTCTACAGCAGTATAGAATTTAACTGAATAAAAACCTGCCGTCATAAAAAACATTAAAGCCACCAAAGTACTAAACAATTTCTTATAACTGTTACAAGTAATACCTAATTAGTCATAAAAAATGGAACTGGTTTATTGAACTCCAGCATCTAGTCTTACTTTTCATTCCCACAGTTGCTATGCTGACCAATATGTAACTTTCTCCTTACTTTTAAAATTGATTTATGGAGTTGTGAAATGAATTTTACAAAAGCAAAATACAGGGAAAATAGTCTCTTCCTATGTAAATTGAAGCAGTATGACAAGGAATATTTATGGTAGATGTTTTTAAATAGGTATCACTTTGGGTTAAATTTTTAAAAATTAATTTTCTACCAATAATCACTAAAGAGTTGGTAATAAAAAGTAAGATTTCAGAACGGTTTCAATAACATCTGTCATTCCAAAAGACAAAGAGCAGTTAGTGTTCTGGGGTCTTTCTGTAAGTAACTAAACCGGCATACTATTCTTACAGATAATTCTGTACTTTGGCATCTGAAGATAGAGTATCTGTGGCTCAATGTTCCATAACAACAAATGTTCTGTATAGATATAAAGAAAAGGAGTTTCTCAGCTAGGCACTTTAGAGGCAGTTTTTAAGAAAAGTGATCTTTTCATTTAGATGAGAGGGCAGTTTAACAACTGCATAGAAATGAATCAAGAGGATTTTCTGTAAAACAGTAGCTAGGAAGTCTGCATTGCTACTGGCTGAATCGCTTTTAGGCAAACATCTAACTGTTTCTATATAATTATCACAAGAGGTGATAATAAAAGAGGTGATAGCAGTAAATACAGTGACAAATTATATTGCCTATCAAATACAGAGTAGCTCTGTACTTACAATGTTAGATTTATCCCCCTTCATTTTTTTAAATTCACCTCTTTAGCGTTACATGCAAGGTAGATCTCACTAGCTTATGAAATTGCTGCAGATGACAAAATAAAGAGCAAAACTACCAATCTGCACATCCCACTAAAAATGAACGAATATACAGTTTGATCACTAAGTTAATGCATACAAAAAGGCAGGTGTTAGTATCTCTGAGATAGGGCAGAGGCAATGATCAGATACTACTTTTGATCTTAGTCAATCCTGTCCCTATAGTATGGATTACAGGTTCCTTGTTCTTTTTTTTTCCAAAAATGTGAACTTCTAAGTAACAAGGTTCACAGATTTCTAAACGACCATTTCAAATCTCTTTAAAACATTGGAGATGAAGTAATAGATTTTGTTCTCGTAGGGCTTAACTCTTCAAGGTTCTGTTACCCCTAAGAGATGTTTGCTCCCCAGCTGAAGAGTTTTCGGTAGGATCTTGAGAGTACTTAATGCTTGACAGAGCTTTTGTCATCTTGCAGAACGAAGTTGTCCAGGTAGTCCTTAGTACGAGCTAGAACTAGTTCCTCCTAGCTCCTCTTTGGTAGGCTCTTGCATTAAACCTGTGCAAAACATACAAACTCAGTTCTTCACCATGTCTAGCAGTGCAGGCTGGAGGAGCTACCTGCAACAGCACCCAAGTGTTAAAACTTCACCCAGGTTCTTTATTAATCCTGCACGACACAAAAAGAATTCAAGGAAGCTGTGTATATGCATATAAAAGAATCCTTTGATGTTAATCCTTAAACATGGTTTCCACTAACCCAAATCCTGTTTGCTTTGACTTTGGAAAGGACAAATCAGGATTGGTGCTGTAATGAAGTTTTCTGCATTTTGAAATATTAGTGTATTTAGCATTTCTCTTTTTATGTTACCTGGTTCAAAAAAGAATTTTGCAAGAGAAGGTTTATATTAAATTACTCATATCTCTAGTTTATTCTCCTAAGATTCTGCAAAAGACTTTTGTATGTATTTGGATGACAGTATATGAGAATATACGATGTCATTTTTTTAATAAATAGCAGAAAATTCATTTTCTGATTGCAATCATATTAGACATACAAAAAGCATAAGATTTTACTTTCAATATCCTCCTTTCAGATGCACGAAGTAAATTGCAATTATTTTTTTTTCAAAAAACGCTTTTTACATATTTTGCGGTAGTGCCCTTTAATATATATATTAGTATAAATATTGTTTTATTTTTATTAGACTTCATAAATATATTGACATATCTGTAACACTAAACATGAAGCTTCCAATGCAAGAGTTTGTACATAGTCCATATCCAAATGTCACCATTATTTCATTTAAAAGATCCCAGCATGTCTACCTCATGATCCTTATAAACTCTATAGTACTGAAATACGTCAACACTTTTTCTTGCTACATTCATTAAAATTAAGCACCCTTACCCTACCCCATCTGTAAACATCAAGTCAATTGGCAGCTAGCACATTTCCCAGTCAGCAAGCAGTATTGTGAATTTTATCTTCTCTTGCAGAAATCAATTCGTCTTCGTTGCAGCAGATGAAATTTCTTGTAACACCTCTGCAGGTAACAATCATTGATACTTCTTGATGCATCCATCCAGGTCTCAATATCCTTTTTCACATGCTGCATTTAATCGTAAGAGAAAGCATAGGAAAGTCCATAGTATAAATCTTTGGAAGAGTTTAATTAATTTATAGCTTCAGCCTAAAGGTTCTGCCATATAAAAGACATTAGGTTATTTTGCTGACTTTGGTGTTTTATTTCCAGTTTAAATATCATATGGCCTAGTAAGTAAGGATATGTTAAACCTTCTAATAAAAACTTACTGTGCAGTACAATCAAGACTGTGACTTTCAAAAAGCCAAACCAAACAGAACTGAGGAAAAGAGTAAAGACTTAGATGTATGTAGGACATTGTAAGTGCTATAGATGTAACAATTTTCTTTCCAACTCTTTGGGGGCAAATATTGCCCACAAGGGTACTGCAGACCCTAAAGCACTCACAAAGTCTATCCTATGGATGAGATAGTGGGAGAGAGGGTCTGCGTCTTCAGAGGATCGCTCTCTAGTAAGTAAAAAGTCTTAGCTGCTTTGCTAATATACCATCATGTTGTAAGCCATGGGTACAGAAGAATGAACAATGTTTTTAAAAGGTAATGGTAATTTATAAATATATTGAATATGTCAAGGGATTTTCTCTCTTTTAAGCAATAGAGTTTGAACAATCTTAGTCTTAATTCAGGTAAGGATGGTATTATGTCACTACATAAGAAATCAAAAGCTAAAATAAATAGTAACAGTGCCGGGACATATTCTGCCAATAACATTACGCAAAAAATCTACTGAGTTCATAGAAGCTGTTTGTATTGGAAGATGAAAGGGTATATAGTGTGATACAAAATGTTGGTTTTAAGAAGTGTTTATTTATAGAGTTTTACATGAGCAGAAATAAGTGAAAGGTGAAGAGTTTTCTGCTTATGCCATAGTGACCTACATAGAAACAAATAAAGAACGTTTATTTATGAAAAAGAAGATGACAGCTAAAGCCAAAATATGCTAAAATTGTAATAATCTGTATGCTAGCCATAGCATTTTTGGTGGTAATCTGAAAAGTTCTTCTGTAATAAAACCTGATGTAACATAGATTTTTCAAAGTCCTAAATCATTAAGAGAATACATTTTGAGAAGTCAACATTTGACACTTTCTTGATCTCACTAGACTTGGGTTTTGGCTTTCATTATTTTACTTGTGCTTCCTGCTCAGCTCCAGATTAGAGTGAGCTGTAGTAGGTAGGCTACTAATTTATATATCTAGGCCTTGCTAAGTAAGAATGATTATAATTATTTTAGCAATTTTTAAACTTGGACTTCTTGAGATAGACATGGGGTCTTTAATATTTTTCTTGTCCTGAAAAAAAAAGTCCTGTTTTGCTAAGTGAACCCTTCTAAGCATTAATTATTTCTCTATTAGAGACATTTTTTTCCCCTCAATTCAGGCACAATTTAAGTGTCCAAGACTATATGATATGTATTCCATATATCACTACTTTGGAATTCCAGTCAAAAATATAGTGCTCTTATTTATCAGTAAATTCAGTGGACTTTACACAGAAGGAAAAGCATCTCTGTGTACATTTATTAAAACTTTTCAGTTTACCAGTTGATTACTTCTGATTCAACAATAAGGTATTTTTGTTAGGTATGTTTTTGACCATATGCTAAACATATCTGTCATAGGTGACTGTAGGTGCCTTTTTTGTAATATGATCTGAAGGAGAAAGCTAATGAAAGCCTGTATCTGCTGTTTCTTGTATACCTAAGTTTTAGTCAGAAAATTTAAAGGACTTTTGGCTCATAAACAAATATTTCTCTGGCCCATATTCCTGTGGTACAAGTTGCCAAAGTTGCATTTGGTCTTTCAAAGCTGTAAGATGACTTCCAACTAATTTATTATCTGATGTTTTATGTTTTAATACGCGGAGCATATAGACAGATATATAGACTTTTAGAACCGAAGCTAACCTTCCTGTGGTTTTTCAGATGCATGCAAAACACCTACAGTACAAGTCTATAGTGCTTCTTTTAGTGCTTCTAAACTCAATTACAGTATTCAACTGTGTTTGTAAAATTGATATAAAGTGAAGATACTGATAATATGCTCAATGTTTGAAATGTGAGTATATGTATGTTTGTATTGTTTCCTTGTAAAGAAAGTGTGTGTTTGTAGGTTTCAAATAATAATATAACAAGTAAACTTTTGGTTGGAACTTTATCATCAAATGGAAATGGGATGTCTTGGGTGATTCTGCTGGTAATATTCACTCTTCTCTTCCTAATACTTTATCATTCCTGCCAGAGGATACTTAGCCCTCAGCCACATGATATCTTTTTTGACTTGGGGATAAAGTAATCTTGAATAAATAAATGTGTTAATGAATGGATAGTGTGTCCATACACACATTTCCATTTATGTATGTGTATCTGTTCTTGCATGCACAGTATATAAAGAAAACCTATTCAGGTATCTGACAGAGGGATCCTTCCATGGGAAATTTAAAAATATTTCACTCTTGACTGCATCCAGTGCATTCTGAGGCTAAAAATAATTACTCTTCAGAAGAGAAGTTTGTGCTTCTGGGATAGATCTTCTCTGGCAGGCATGATTAAAGAGTTTGCAAACAGACCTGAACTAGAACAGAGGTAGGGAAACTATCCAAAACCTCCTATCAGTTTGATGATGGAATTTTAACAAGGATCTCTGAAGACTTTGCTCTAGCAAATCTCTGACAATGGGTACATTAGGGGAGAATTAATTCTGAGGTTCCTGGCTGATGGGGGCAGGCAATGGGCATCTTGCCCTATCAGGCTCCTAATAAATCAGAATGAGACGCAGAATAAACCCATGGTTTATTTACATGCCGGTTACAGAACAATGTTAATTTTGAACCTCTAGCATTTTTTATGAATTTTTTAAATCAGTGCTCAATATATTTTTTTATTCTTTTAGGTTTTGTAAGATCAAAATTCATAGTTTGTAAAGAAAAAAAATTTTGTAGTGTCTTTTCCAAGTGCATTCTGGGATGTACCTGCATATTACATTTTATTTTAGGTAAATATGGGGCAGGATCATTATTCTGTATTTATACCACTTTTTCTTTCTTCTTCCAATTTTTAACTGTTATACAACTTCCATCTACAAACAAAAAAAATCCAGTGCAGTTGCATGCCTGGTATTATTTTTCTCCCAAATGTATATGCAGTTTATGATTTTGAAATAACAGAAAGGCAAGTGTATATATAAACCTGAATTTGGAATGAAGTGTAGTGGAAGTGGATATAACATCTGTCCAATTGTGACTGTATTTATTTACATATTTGAGCAGAATCATCTCCAGGAGGAGGGACTGTGTGTGTGTGCACGCACGTGCAAAAGAAATGCATTATAAAGCTTTGGAAGTTGACAGTCCTAGATTAATTTCTCCGTTTGGAGAAAGGTACAGTCTCCAAAACAGATTAAACATTCTGAAACATTTAATTTTATAACTCTAGGAAAAACATTTCATAAAAGCAGGCAGCTTAAAGAAGCAAACATTGGAATTTGTACTATTGAAGTAGTTTGAACAGAATATTGGCAATTTTTAACCAATGCAATTGCTCAATTTATTGCAATTTTCCTGTACACTGTCATTAACCTGTCAACACTAACACTACCACAAATTTAATTAATGAAACAATAGCAAATATGGAGATACTTACTTAAAAGCAGATTAATATTTGACAAAGTGCTTAGGATGGTTAAGGTGCCTGTTGTGGCATTACCTTTGCTGTGGTACAGAAACAAGCGTAGCTGGTCAAAATTTTGCCATACGTGCTTGCATACATCTCATTGACTTATTCACGTGTCTGGTAGGAGATATTGATCAGAATATACTCTTTCAAAGGAATTTCTGAGAAGTATATATAATCCAAACTGCTTTGGAAAAATGCAGTTTCAACCTTTTTGAATTACTGTGTAAAGATGTACATTCAATTGTGAGAGGTTCTTCCCTTTTAGTATTGCTGCCTATGGGTTTGACTTCATTTCATGAAGCAATTTGGGAAAATAACCATTTTCTATGAGATGCTTTTATTATTATGTTATGCTTTTCCACTAATCAGATAAAATAAAAAATGAAGATGAAGGAGCATCTGTGATGTCTTTGTGCTAGTATTTATTTAAGGCTGTACTGCTTTTCCCTGTGAAAAATAGCAGATACTGAAGTTTTTGCTCTGGAAAGACTAGGAAATGTTGTACTAATGCACAGTATTAAACTTCTTCTATAAATTCAAGTGTCCTTTATGTTGGCAGTTTAAACTTGCGTTTACTGCTGCTGTAAATAGTTGCTTATATGGAATTCCATTTGTTACAGCTTTTACTGCTCTTGGTAGTTGTGTGGTAAAGATGTTCAGCTATTGGATCAGTTGATAAAAATCAGTAAACGCTTTGATTATCCTCTGTTCGTCTTTCATGAAGTTTGATTAATTCCTTTTTCTCACCCAGTGAAAACACTGGCAGCCCTTTTTGGCATCTTTGTCATTATCTCTTTGACAGCTTGCCTTCCCTGTGCTTACAGTTCTAGGTCAGTTCGCATGACTAGTCAAATGTGACAACATGACAAGATTAAGTAAAGCTGAGGTTTTGTGATTTGTAAATGGAGGATTTGCAATGTGACGCTCCTTTGATAACAGAAATAGTGAATAATCTGTGTTTGCCCTCAACAAGTGCGTATAAGCATGTGTGCATCTCCTGTACTGTTTTTTTAATGGAGCAACCTGATTTTTTTTTCTCTGATAGACTGAAAATAGTATGCATGAAAGGTGGTTTGTGTGTGTGCATGTATGTATGGTTATATACAAGTACCTTAAATAAACAAGGATTCAGTTTTAATATCTGGAGATTATCATATTAAATTTAAAATATTAAACAAAAAATAATATGATTGCACACTATAGACCTTTACACACAAGCACAAATGACTGCTTTAAAATTTAATAAACAAAGTACCCAGTATATTTATTATTGAACTAGATAAGAATTTATTCAAGGTTTATTACACCAAAATATAACAGCAATAGTAATAGGAAAATGCTTTACAGGTCAAAGAAATACTTGGTTTTTATTGTAATACAGCTGGGTTTAGGTATCACCTGATGGCAAGCCTCAGTTGGCCCAGTGGCTTTATTTAATGAAGTTTATCTGAAGTCTAACTTTCCTGGATAGAGATTATACAGAAAAGTGTTCTTGCTAGCATAGAATTATGTTAGATTTTTAACTAGGCATCGAGCGAAATCCCCACACTTGTGTAAATCCAGACAGCAAGACTGAAACTTGAGAGAAAGGTCTTAAGTTGAGGTCCGTTCCATAGCAGTTATTCAGCATCACCTCAGGGGAAAGTCACCTGTGCTGCTGTTTGTTGCACTTCCATATTTCTGCAAAATAATCCATATCAATCATGTTTGTTTAAAAGTTTAACAAGGTGGCAGCTCAACTTTGGATGGCTGTAAATGTCTAGCAAACTTCAAAAGAAGCTACAGGTTGGCATGCAGAAATAAAAATTAAAATCAGCTCTAAGCATCAATAACCAAAATTTCTGCAAAACGTGCCCATCAGTTAGTATGAAAATTAACTGGCCAAATTCAGATGTGACATAAATAAGTAAACAGTCAAGAATTTGAAATTCGTCTCTGCATATAGAAAATTCTGAATAAGCTTCTCAAGTTTCTTCTTGCTCCAACCTGCAGGAAAAATAAAGACTGCTTTTAATATTTCATCAATGATGTATTTATGAAGATCCCTTCATGGAAATCTTTTATTATTGCCCTATCCCTATGGTAGACACTGGTCAAGTTTCTTCATCTCTGTGAAAACCTAGGAATGTTAATACTATACTCGTAGGAAATCCTTCATGGCTTTTAAGGTATACAGGGGTTCAGCACTGCAGTATACCTTGAAATTTCACTGTTTCATTGTGCTGTCTGTCTCTACTACACCTTCCCAATTCTTTCTCTGCTCCACATCACAAATCTGTAAAGTCTTATCAGTCATGGAAGAGGAAGATGATATGCAACAAAGTATTTTATGGTCCTCCCTTGTAGAATGATCTTAGCGTTTGATATTGTGCATTTAAAACTTTGCATAGAGAATTTTAGCATTCTTTACAATGAAGGAAAATGGCTGGAAACTGTTTTTATCAGCAGAATTCAGTCATTTTCCTTGGTCTTAAGTAAAAACTTAGGATAGACATCTTTCCTTATTGCCTTCTGAGATATATAGAGGGACTCATTGCTCATTCAGGTGACTGAAATGCCTAAAATTGCTTGGTGTTAATGTCCAAAATGAAATAAATTGATTGGTTGCACATGCTTTGAACACCATAAGCAGACACCATCCTACCATAGTAAAGAATTTCAGGTTGAAGGGCTACCACTGCTGCACAGTGTTGACCCACTGAGGTTACGATACTGCTCAGCAATGTGGTGTGTAAGGAAGGCGCATACGAAGGAGCTCTGCTGCTTGTGTCCACTCTGCCTTGGTATCATCGTAGTTGTGTGACCAAGAGAAAGAGCAAGATGGTAGTTACTGGAATTATTTATCTGGATAAGGCAAGGTAACCCTTGCTTTCCTTGTATTCCATCCAATTCTTTACTAAAATCTTCACCTCTTTGTCCAAAATTTTATTGCAATTCTGCACTAAGATCTGGCAGAGGAGAAATGCAGCTTGCCCTTTCCGTGCCACCTGCCAACAGCAAGAGGCTCATCCTGCAGTAGTGCCTGTTGCCCGGGTGAACAAGCAGGGCCGGAGTCCCAAAGCACTCTGCACCGTACCTTCTCGTACCGAGCCGAGTCTCACTCATTCAGTTGCTTTTTTGTGAAATTTAGTGATAATTGTCAGTACAAGAATTTCAGTCCTTTAAGGTTATTCTGGTTGAAGACTCAACACATATGGGTCTGAAGAAGAAGCAATTTTATTACTTGATTGTTCAATTATAATCAAAGCTAGTGAAGAATGGATAATATTGTGGAAAAGTTAGAAGTATGAGCTTGCCAGCGATACATACACTTTGCTTGTAATATGGGAAGTAATGGGGGATTAGATCAGAGTTAGATTTAGCTGACGTAATACCAGATTTTTAACTTTTCTTTTTATAGTTCTTAAACAGATTCATCACTTTCTATAGTTCTTCTAGTGATATGTAGACTCTAACAAATGAGGGGAAATGATAATGATCAGTAAAATATGTGCATCAAATTCCTGAAAAATAAAAATCACATTTAAAATTCTCCTTCTATAGTTCTCAAATCACTTGAGGAAACTGTGTTAACTTGGTTCATGTTTTATACTGTGAATTTTTCCTTATTAATGCTGTTATTAAACACTATAGTACATATATTATTAAGGAGCTTCCAAATGTCTCCAGTATCAGAGCTCCACTGTCTGTCCTAGGTGTGTATGGAAATACAGCCATAGTGCCAAAGAACTCAAACCCCTAAAATGGTAATTACAAGTAGAGAAGCATATACTTTCCCTATTTTTAGAGACTTCAGCAATACCTACGACTGATGAATTAAAAAGAGAGCTTCAGTTTCAAAGGCCCTACTAAAATAAATCTCACAATCAATTACCATTTTGAATTCTCTTTTTTTTTATCTGTACAGTGCACAACAACTTGTCCTTTTAAGTAGTATTTTAGCAATTTTAAACCCTGCACTGAAAATGATTGAAGAAATTGAGATATAGCATGAGTAAGAAGAACATACCATATACTGAGCTTTTAGTGGATAGCTTACAGCTACATGTACAGATGTTAGCATGGCTACACTGGGTTTTTTCCTCAGTTTTTTCCCAGTAAGTTGTTAGTCCACCTACTTATAGAACCAGTGCCAGTATGGTACAAGATGCCAGCAAGTGTTATTTTTTTTCCTGTTATAACCTGAATACTTTTTCTAGATATACTGGAAAAGAGTGGAACTTACCTTGTTCTAATTAGCAATGCATCAAAATTTTTCATCAGATATGTTCTTAGACAAGAATTTGAGAGTGCACTTATTGGTTTTGATACATTGGTTTAACATTCTGTAAAATACACAGATAATCGCATTGACTATTAATTTATTCAAAATACTTTTCCATTTGCATGT
This sequence comes from Buteo buteo, assembly GCF_964188355.1. Lineage (NCBI taxonomy): Eukaryota > Metazoa > Chordata > Aves > Accipitriformes > Accipitridae > Buteo > Buteo buteo. The sequence goes on from NC_134199.1 coordinate 5,652,066, forward strand.
CCTAAATTTTAGTAAATTGTTTACCTAGAATGATTATTTCCAGTGTAAATTATCACAAAGTATTTAAATGCCACTAATTTTAATGAGAAATAAGCATGCTGGCATAATAGTGAATAAATGAACCAATGACTATGTGACTGTACTAGCTTACTGATTTTCAGTGTGACAATATAGTTTAAATCCTTCTTACTATTTTCAGCATGGAAATCAGAATCTATTCTGCTAACCTTCTGAGCTTCTAAATTTGGTGTCATGCAAGGGCGTGTTTAAAAATTAGCATTTAAAAAGAAACCCACTTGCTTTAAGTTTAAGCTGACACTGTTCCTTTCCTCTGTGGAAATGAAATTTATTAATCATAATAAAACCATCATATTCTGAAGGTAGAGGTCACCCTGAGGAGAAAAAAAAGTCTATTCATCACAGAGGAATTTCAATGCGTTTTTCTCCCAGATAATATCTGAGCATGTATTCTCTCCCCTTTGGAAATATATTCTTCCGTGTTTGTGCTTACATATGTCAAGTGTATTTAGGAGGGTGCAAGAATGAGAATTTTTCAATTGAATTTTATATACTTTATTTTCTTTTACAGAAGATTTGGAAGAATGCTTTTTACATTTTATTTTATTTTATGTTTACATTGCACACATTCATTCAAGTGGAATTTCAATATCCTGTAAAAGAAAAGGAAGAAGTGTTTCTTATTTTAACAGGAATATAGGCATTTGCTAGTTCTGAAATACCATTTTTTTATGTTAATAACACAGTACAAACTTCACCGTTATCATAATATAAATGTAAAACATTCTTTTTAAGGAACAAGGATTAACTTAGGTCATACTTCACGTTAGGACTACTTCACAACTCTTTCGTTTTAAGGAAGAAACATGGTTTATGCAGTAGGATGAAAAAAGTCATGTAAAGCACTGACAATGAGTTATTACTACTTTGGCAAAAGAGTAATAAAAATGTACTCAGAAGTAAATACTGGGTTGAAACAGTAATTTTTTCTTTCTTTTGAAATTGCTTAATTGTTTGTTTAGCCATATTTTCCTCTTAGTTGTCCAGATTTCTGTAAAATATTTCTATAATACTGTTAGCAACATGTTTTATTACATCAGTGTTGTAAACTTGCTAGTTACTTCAGTAGTTGGGTTAAATACAGTAATAATTTAGTAAAGCCTGAGCACTATGTATTCAGGCTTGTATCTTCCTTACAAGTGGTCCTTGCATTTAGGCCACTTAATCCCCTGCCATGGGTGACCTATTAGACTTTCAGTTTTGTGGGGCACTGTGACATAGTCAAGGATCCTGCAGGAATGGGACGCAGTATGGAGTCAAAATGCAGCCCTACTGCAGGAAATGGATCACAGCAGTGGCACAAAAAACTCACAAAGACCCAGCGTAGTTAATAGTTTACACGAGGCCAAAACTAATGGAATTCTTACAGATCTAAATTTACAGTCCTTGCTCAGTATTGCAGTAATACCAGTTAATTGGAAAAAACCAAAAAAATTTGAAAATATACTGATTCCCATTGCTTTAAAAATAATAGCCATGACATTAAAGCATGTATAATATTAGTACATGTAATTCTTCCTCCATGTTACTAGGGACATGAGGGAAATTTATAGTGCTGGAAACAAGTCTAGCTTTAAATTAGTCATTTTCCCTTTCTAGATGTTTTCTTAGTGTTTGAATGAAATTTGGCTTGAGAAAATTAAAATTATAATGATGTTTAAAATGGATTCTCAGACTTATAAAATGGGCATACAGAGGAAAGTAAGATGTCCTCTTCACTTCAATGTAGATGAAGAAGACATAAGAGATTCTGTTATGGCTACTATCAAAGCTAAGTATCTTAAATCTCTAAATATTATAATGTTTGCATCCTAATGCGGAGGGTTACCAAGGCTGAGGTTTATGGAAGTTCTTCCAACCAAAGAGGCTGCAGAGTATGGGGTCAGTGTCAAATCTGCTCAAAGAACTCTAATGCCCCCTTTCCAACTCAAAAGATCACCAAGTGTCATTTATCCAACATAGGCTGGTGTGAGCTATTGTTCCTTCCATTTTTCTTCAGGGGGAACTGCCTCGTTTCTTTGCTGTTAACTGCATTGGATAATGCCCAAAGATAGATATTCCTGGATAACAAGTATTTAAATGGAATTGATATATAAATTTAATCCTTCACTCATCAATATATTGGATGTAAAAGAGGAACTAATAGGTTTTCTACAAGTCTTTTACACGTTTTTTCTGAGTTTAAGACCATGTCTTAAAGAAGGTGGTTGCACAACACGCTGCTTCCCCTGAATGTTCATGTATACCTTTGATAGGTGTGAGGACTTCTCTGCCCAAATCTAAAGTAAACATAGCTGTGGGGTTGAGATATGGAGCCCACATTCATGAACTTGTGGTACTTTCATAGCTTTAATGGATTAACTCCTTTTTTAATGTATTATCCCTTAATAGAAAGTTGAATTTATTAAGTAAACGAGACAGTACAACTGAAGGCATTCAGCTGCTATGGTTGTACTTTGTAGTAAAACATCCAGATTTTGCCATAGAATACTTTATAAGAACATAGGTACACTTTACATTTGCTCAAAATACCAGACTCTGTTGCTGGAAAAAAATGGCTTATTCACTATACCGAATATCAACCAATGTACACTTTGAAGTTTGTACTTACTGAACTTTTTTCTACTTTTTTTTTTTTTCATCAAGATGTGTGGTTATATAACCTTGGAAAAGGAAAAGCATATAACATCTGCAAATCTGTGACCCTAGGCTTGGTCAGAGAGTAAGAGACATTTATGTAAAATCTCTGCCTTTTCAGTCCTGAACCCTTTTGCCTTTAGGTAGCACAGGTGTCCCGGGAGGTGGTTTACTTGGATTTCCATACAAAATGAATCCCTCATATTCTTGCAAATGTTGGCTCAGTGAAATGGAGAATTAAAGCCTATCTTGTCTATGATAATTACTGCTCCTTCCTTGAAGGTATCACTGGGTGGGTAGGTAGGAATGTCTAGTTCAGATAATTTGGACCTCTTCTCTACCTCACATCCAGGACCCACAGTAGTGGGTGGCGGAGGATTGCATATGCCATGGAAACATTCCTTTCTCAGCTTTCCCTCAGCTGATTTTCTAGGAATCGGCTGATCAGATTCCACTTGTGGAGGAGCAAATACATGATAATAAAATAGGAC